>NC_143190.1:48013000-48641500 GCF_051530095.1 Phoenix dactylifera
TTTATTTATTAAAATAAATAATCATTATATATTTCTTCAATATATAATGCAATTGCTTTTGAAGCTATTGCATTTGTGTGAAGCCATTTTTTGGTAAAGCATGGTCTCATACCATTTTATTATAAAAAAGAAAATGCAAGTGCAGTTTTTTGTTTATCCATTTTTCATGTCAATTCAGGTAACCTTCTTCTCTCATCAAACCACAAACCCTTGATTGGGGAAGTTGTGGCTCCTTATAAAACCTTTTTCTTTCTCATACAAACACTGTCTTTTCTTGAAGCATTTTGATTGCATACTCCACCGTGACAATTCCTCTCCCTCATGCATGATCACACTCATCGGTTCATCCATGAAAGAGCATAGTTATTGACCAGCCACCACTTCTCTATCTCATTCACTTGCTTATTCTTTTGCTGGTGTCTCTCTTCTCATGCATGCAGCAAGACAACAACCATCAGTGGATGCCCTTATATCTAGTTTCACAACTATTGGCATCCCTTCTCTTTCTCGGATCACTTTCCATCCATTGCATGTTCTCATCTTAATTATATATATCGTTGACAATGTGCCTAACAGACTGTCAGTAACAATCACTTGTATGATGTATTTAGTTTCTGAATAAAAAAACTATATTGAATTGAAAATAGGACCAGCTGAATTTCTGTCCTCCTTTTAATTTTGGCAGCAATTTGCCTACTTGAATATATATATATATATATATATATATATATATATATATATATATATATATATATATATATATATATATATATAACAATTGCTATGAAAATTGGCCCTTGATTTTTTAAGGAACACTGTTTATATTGATCTCCATCCCTTATACTACTAAGTATTTATTTATTACCCTTTCGATGGACAGTAGGAACAGTATTAGAAGGTACACTTGTATTTTATTATGTCGGGGTTCTATTTTTTAATGCTATGGTAAGCAATACTTTAACTTTCTGGTCTGACTATTCTTTTTGTTGAAAACATTCCTATAGGATCTATCTGGCCGTCCTCACTTGAGTTATGATTTAAGCATCCCAACTGAAAGGGTTGGGACATATGACACACAGGTAGTTTCAATCCATTCTTGTTGATAGTGTTTATTTGCCTTTCTGCATGTTGTTGTATTGTGCAAAAGATTGTGATCTCCCAACCTCCCCCCCCCCCCCTTTTGCCGATTTCTTTTATCCTCAATGACTTTGTTATTTTCTTTGTGTATGTGCTGTGGAAATACCTGTGGTTTCCATTTTCTTTATCATCATTAATACTGTAGGTAGTATGTTGTGGTTGCTTTTTTCCTTGTGTACATGATATGTAAAAATTTGTGGACTACCATTTTCTTTATTAGGTAGTATCTCTTGGTGCCCCACTCCCTTCTTTTTTTTAAGGTTTGCTATCGTGACTACTCAATAGTTGATCCACTACTTTTTTTTTATGCATTCAGCCTCCAAAAATCAGTGAAGCTTCGCTGACCTTTAAAACCATTTCAACTTCATGACCATCCTTAGGTTTCCCCTTTATGCTCCTTGCAACAAATATTGATCATCATTTATCAAATTGATGCCATATCAACCACCTGAGCTTCATTGCACTTCTCCAGGTGAAAGAACTCAAGAATTAGAACAGTGTCCCACAAGATAGTACATGAAAATTGAGCAAAAGAAAAGGCGAACAACATTTCCTAGAGAATTTCTTACAGATTGTGTAATACTCCTTGAATCTATATTTTGGTATATTCTCAAAATATATTTTGAAATGAACCATCCAAATCAACAATCCATTTTGCATTTAGGCTTCCTAGCCTAATTCATAACACCAATACAATCTTTTGCTTCCTAGCCTAATTTATGACACCAATACAATCTTTTGCAATATGAATTACTCAAAATTTTAACTTGCATAGTCAACTAACTTATCAACTCTTGAGAAAATTGAGTAGCAAGAGAACCAAACTAACAGACTCAAAACCTGTTATATGTTCTTTTTTTAATCAGGATTGTAACACTGCACTGAAACCTTGATCCACTCTTTTATATTTCTCATGTTCAAATATTTTCAACTTTGAATGTGAAAAGCAAACCCATCAAATAGACTTTTGAAGCCTACTTCTGTAATTTCCATGATTTATAACTTTTATCTGTTGGTTCAGGTCAAGTTTGAGACATGTGCATTGCACATGTTATCATTTAAATTGTCAGGTGCATGATGGTTAGAACTCAACTGTTAAGTGTTTCTTTGTACATGACTATATTTGAATGATGATTAGGAGTTATATGCATATTTCTTTTTTTATATATATTATACTTAGGATTTCATGCAACTAACAATGTAATTAAAGTTACATGCACCGGCTGTTTTAAAAGATGGCCACCTGGATACCCCGCTTAGGCAGCATCCCCTAGGCACCCCGACCTTAGCATTTAGTATCATGTTTGTGTGTATAGGATGAGATCGATTTATGAATTAGCATTGGACATTGCCAAATTGATCTACCATTGTCTTACTACATCTTACTTGATGTTTTATGTTTCATTTGTTAGACCATATTTTCCAGGTCCTTTTCATATTTATTATTTTTTATAATTTGTTATTTTTGCGCTGCCTTAACCTCTAGGCACCAATTTAGCGTCACCTTGCTGCCACATATACCGCTTACAGACTTCTGAAACATGCATGTGATAACCCATGTGGATGGGAAGGTGAAAACTATCTGAGCTGCACTATCAGGTCAGAAGAGAGATTGGTATATCTTCTATTATCAAAATATAAGCAAATAAAAGTAGTTTCTTTATTCAAGTGTTGAAAATAGGAAGTTGAAAGTTGTTGTTTCTCAGTGTCAATTGATTTTGCACATTTTTCTCATCACGTCGCCTGTACCTTCAAACCAATAATCATTTTTTCTTCTATCCATTTTCCTAGTCTTATATGCCTTTTCTTCAATAGGAACTATACCATGCAACTACTGCTTTTACTTTCTTCTTTCTTTTCTTTTTAATCTTTTGCTATAACCTGAACTTATACATGTTGTTTGAAACTTTGATTAGCTAGTGGAACATTTCTTTCAGTCTCTGGTGAACACATCTGGGATGACTCTTCATATTCGTCAGGTACATATTCAGTATTTTCTGCTCCAGTTCCAATATTCTCTTAGCAAATGTTATCTTCAATTTAAATATTCTTTTCCAGTTTCTGAAGATCACTAATCATCATTTCGATGCACCAAGAAATTGAACTTGTTAATCACTAACTTGAATCAAATTTCAATACATATGAATATTTTCTGCTTACTGAAATCTATTAGTTTGCATGAAGTTAAGAACATGAATCAAGAGGTTTATTTTATCTGGTTTTGTAGCTTGCTGGTAAAAATTCACACCATATTATTGAGGCAACTTTCAAGGCTTTCGCAAGAGCCCTTCGACAAGCAACAGAATTTGACTTGCGCCGTCGTGGGACTGTGCCTAGGTTTGTTTATCATGTTTACCTAAATCTTTCAGAATTGTGGCAACATTTTTCCCTGAGATGTTCTTCAGTTGATTTCAGTTCGTTTGATTTGTTGACCACTTTGATCTTAGCATAATATATCTAGCTCTTTGACTTCTAAGGCCAAGAAAATGAATGATAAAATGAAAGTCAAGCAGTCAATACTGTTACGTATTTATGATTTCCTTTAATGCTTAAAAGGTAAAACAACTCCTACACTTTTTTATAAGTCAGTGAAGTTATTGATGAAGAATAAATAATAGTTTAATCTGATGGAATATAAGCAATGTATCGACACTTTACAAGGCCATTTGCTTGCTTATTGGCTGTTATTTGTATGGGCTTAATTATTAGTCTCTCACATGAGCGAATTAACTGCACTCCAAACATATTATTGTTAGTCCTCTCTAACACCATTTCAATAATGGTGTTGCTTCTGCTTGCTGGGATGTAGCCGAGGTGGTTGCATCCTCCCATTGGAAGGAGGCTCTGGGTTCAAACCTTGGTAAGTGTTTCCCAAGAGTTTGTCGTTGATAATTCTAATTGGTTGTGCTCTCAGTGTTTTTAAAATAAAAAAAAAGAAAAGAAGAAGAGGAGGAGAGAGAGAAGAGGGGGGGGGGGGGGGGGATTTGTAGTTTTGCTCGAGAATGCTGAGGCATATTCTTTATGTCAAGCTACAGGATCCACTGTGTGTCAACTTATTGGTGGGCATCTTGGCAAGCAGAATGCTGATCATGCATGCCATTCCTCAGAGAATCCATGTAAACCAATAAACAATATAATGCTCGACCAAACAATAAAAATGAATATACAATATTTAACATACACCAACATTATCATTTTCCATTGAGAAATCCTATGCAAGAAGATAGAAAAACAAGTAGCTCAAATAGCTAAATCGTTGATCTGAGGAATCTAATTAATATGTTGGTTGTTAAAGAACCTGCCAAAGATGACGTTGCATATTGGTTGTAGTCATGGTTAAGAGAAGTCCTAAAATAACTAGCATAATCGTGCTTCTTGTTATGCATGGAGATGGAGTTCTGTGAATTTTCTGTTGTTTACTCAACATGTAATTCCGTCTAAAGCTCCCATAGAAACCTTTGTAACGTGAGTGCTTATTCAATCAGGATTCAATTGGGTGAATTATTACTCTCGAACCTTGAAGACTAAAGCTTTTCAGTATCTTTGTTATATGCATAAACACAGTCAATAAAATAACCATGTGGGAAACTATTGCCATCAGTTATCCCACCTATTAGTTCTTGCTGGGTTAGCTATATTGAAGCTTTATCATGACTTATGTGCCATTGTCACTAGCTTTATCATGACTTATGTGCCATTGAACATAAAATTTACTATTCCTTATTCTTCTGTCATAAAATTTACTTGACAAAACCTGTAACTACACATCATATAACTTTTGCATCTTCTGAAAAATGCAGCTCAAAAGGGGTTCTTTCACGTTCCTAGAGGTCCCAAAATGATTTTTTCAGGAATATAATATATGCCTTGACATTTAATGTGGCTGCCCATCTGTGCATTTGGTTTCTGACTAGAGAAAAGAAAAGAAGACGTGTGGGCTTCCTGTTTCAGTTTGTATCAGTCCTCTCCAGCAATTGGTGCCAATTTTTTTCTTCCAAGAACTAGTGCGTGTGGCATGAGGAGCAACGAGGAGTCGGAACATGACATTATGATATGCCAAAGCTGTTATAAGTAAACGGATTTTTATGGCACAATGTATGCGTTAAATTATGTTGCAATAGCCTTGTTTTATAACATTGTCATGAAATATCCGGAATTCTTGTAAATCTTAGTACAGGCATTTCGTTGATTATGTCTCTGAAGATATAAAAATAGTTCATGACGCTTTTGTATCATTTCAAGTTTACTATGAAAAAAGGTGAAAAATCCTGTTCTGGCTAGTCTTCTTTTAGATCCTGTTCTGGCTGCCTGAAGGTCAGATTTTCCTAGCTAGCAGATCTTATCTACTTTATGAATCGAAAAATCATGAAATTAAACTTATACTGCTTGGAAAACATCTGCTTATCAAGTATTTTTCTTCCCCTGGGAAAGAAGGGGATATAATCAAGCTTATTGCCTTTTTTTTAAGAGGGGTGGTAGGGGATGACTTGACCACGGAAATCCATAGCCTCTGTGAACCGTACTACCATCGATTTTGGTAAGTTTGATCATGTTGTTCCAACAACCTAGTTCGGCTAGATTCGAAGTATATAGTTCGGGGCTCGAACCATGTTATGATCTAAAGTTCCTTCAACAATTTATATCAATTTGGTTTGGTCTGATCCGCTATAACAAGCATACTCTGTCGATATGCCTCCCGTCTTCTTGGCCATGAGTCAAATTTCAACTGAAGGCAATGATATGATGCTGCATATTGGAGCAATGCTTGGAGGCTATGCAAAAATAGCCTCCCCTCGATATATCTAACCCAAATTGGCTTTAAATTCAACCCAGATTGGCTCCTAGTATAGTCTTACTTAGATTAGTTTAAATTAGATGTGTCTTTTGGGCCTTTTTTTTTTTTTGCTTACCTTGAGGTGAGCGTTTTGGACAATATTTTCTTTGTTCTTCTTCATAAATAACTTTTTGTATAATTTTAAGGGGCAAGGTCCATTTTGACCAGATCATGCTGATAAACTTATTTGGACCTATATACAATTGAATTACATTCCCAACAAAAAAATTGCAATTTAATTTATAAGAAGGTGGTTAGCTTAGCATCCAAGATGACTTCAAATAGTTTAAACATGAACCGTAGCCATAAACTGTGTTTGGGAACAATTAGACATGGTTGAATGTTTTAGAATTCGGAAACAAAAATCGATAAAATCAGAAAACATTCAGGAGAAGTTCAGTAAATTAAATAAGTAAAAAAATTTCCCCAAAAAAATAAATTAAATAAATAAACCTATTTATGCACAAACATTTTAACAATGTTGTGTTATTAGAAGAATTTAAGAAACTATATTTCAATCCAGTCAAAGAAGTGATCAAGTAAAAAAATAAAGTTTAAGAATTTCTAAATTTGAAGAGGGCGTGGGGGACGGCAGGCGAGAAATGACAAGCGAGGACCTGAGTAGCGATAATATTTCATTAACATCTCATCCTTCTCGGACGCACGGTGCCCATCCGATCATTTAGGGCGAGAGGTGATGAGTTTTTTTTTTCCACCTTCTTTTCTTTCCTCTTTTCGTTTTCCACCTTCTTTTCTTTCCACCTTCTCGGACGCCCCCCCCCCCCCCCCCCACCCCCCCCCCCCAAACAAAATGCTTCAAGGGGGACAAGACAAAGGAGAGAAACGGGCCTTATATTTCTTTAATATTTTCCCTTCTTGCATATCGTTCCCTACTTGTTGCTGAATTTATCATTGATAACAGATGGTATACAGGGTTAGTTGAAAATCTTCAAAAATTGGGTGGCAAAATGTTTCTTGAGAAAAATTAAAGAGCCAAAATGTATTTTTCCATTCATAGGATATTAAGTTATGGCTATTGTGGTGTGGTTCATCCAAGAATTTGGGTCCTTTTATATTTAGTATTTGATTTATATCTAGTATATCATATCATTGAATGGTTAATGATGATGATCTTGCTCAATCATCCATTGCTAATCAATGTACGGACGATGGTGGTTGAATTATAAAAGGCCCCCTCTTGAACTTGCATATCAAAATTTAGATAGGTATATGATAGAGCGAAAAATGGGTCACCCAGCCCATAACTAAAAGGCTGCCAAGTTTCGGCCCATTTAACACCAACAATAATCGGATGAATCTTCACCTCGGCCCAGAGCCAGCTCGTCCTTGAAACTTCGCCGAAAGCTACACTAACTCCGGACGTTCGCCGACCAAGTTCGGGGTGCCTCCAGACAAACGCCGACCCATTCCGACCAAGTTCGGGATGCTAAACCCCTAGCAATACGCTCCGATCCTCGATCTCGGGGCGTACCTCCGAGCACACCCGGGATGCCACGAAACCAAACTGCTCCCAGTATTCGCCAGGCCGACCTCGTCAAACACATGACACGACTACTTAACGAGCTCGACCTCATCAGCGACTGCACCCGTGTGCGAGCCTGCGCCCACTTACGCGACCGTACTCTACCACACTGCCGTATCATGTCCCATAATCAGCCAACAACAGTCAGACGACACCCTGCTTACTTCAGTCATACCCTGTTGTGACTGTCAACATCATACCGTTCTCAAAAACGGCCTGTACTGCATGTCACCAGCCAACCTGAGTTGCGCACCATCCAGCTAAGAGCCATGCCCCCTCATGATTAATAGTACCTTCGTTACCTGGGCCACTCCACCGAGGCTATAAATAACTCGGTCAGGTAATTTCTAAGAGATCTTTTTTGGCTGGACCAAATCGGCCCACTCTAACTTGATCGTCGGAGGACCCTCACCGAGAACACCAGTGAGGCTTTGTGCAAGTCCGCAACCGTCGCGCAGGAGGCTGCTCCCGTCTTCCCCTTTCCAGCACTGACGACTCTCTTGGCTTCACCGGCGTGGTCACCCTCGGGCCAGATTTGAACCATAACAGTGTATATTTTATGACTTGCCCTTTTAATCAATTCAGTGCTACCATCTCCTTCAAGAATATAATTTATACATAAGATTTTTCCTTTTCTCTCTTCCTAATCCAAGCTCTTTTTATTTGGCCTTTACAGCTTTTTCTATCCTTTGCAAAAATGCTATGGGTGGTGTTAAATATGACTAGAAGATAATTATATTATTGTTTCATTCATTATTTGTTAGCTAGAAACAATTACAAATCAGATAAATTGTACACATCCTTCTAATTTTCCATAAAAAAATGAGAGCAATAACTAATTCTTTTTCAATTTTTTAAGGTATTTTAGAAAAGTAACAAACAAAATCTTTCAGAGATAGAAGTATTTCAAAAATTAGAACCCTACTCTTCATGTATCATAAATAAAGGAAAATAAAATAATATGCACTTGGGATTCATGGACTTTGAGACTCCAATTATAGAGTAAATTGACACCCAATCTTTTCACCTTTCACAAATTTAACTATATTACTAGAGTAGAATCTTGCATGCTTTCTTCAGGTCTAATTGATAGCTTAGGATTTAGCAACGGCAGGGTTTAGCAATTATGAATGTCGTTCGACGCCGGTTATGGAGACGCACGGTCCTTGTTTGAAACGAAATAGGCTGGACCGGTTATATATTCCGGTCCGTTTCGGAGGGGGGGGGGGGGGGGGGGGGGGGGGGGGAGTCCATGTTGATTGCTTTTTTAATAAGCGGTCCATTGATGTTTGAAATGCCATAAGAAGACCAAAATATCCCCGATCCTTCCCTTCCCTTCTTCCGTCGTTCCTTGTATGCTTCTCTGTTCATTTGAACAAGCCCTATTCAAACTTCACCGATTCCAGCCCTCGTTTCGTCCCCAAAGTTCGTATCCTAATCCTCTCTTCGAACGAAAAAAAATCCTCTTCTTCTCGCCCGATTCCGTTTGATTTTAACGCCTCGGTTTCAAACCCTACAACTGCAAACCACTACCCAACGATATTCGATCTTCCTCTTTCTTCCTGTTAAGCCGTTCTTCTCATCGAAAAGGAGAACCCTTCTGACCCAATTTTTCGGAGCAAGGAGATATTTTCCATCCGGCCTCGGAGTCGACCTTCGAACTGACTTCGCCCTGTTCGTTTGTAGTGGAAGCTTCGGTGGACATTGCTCTCTCCAACCTTGCCTGAGGCATCTCTGCATTCCTTCAACAAGTTGGTCAATCGTTGCCGCATACTTTCTCCAATAATTTTTTTGAACCCCAACATGATATGCAATATTGTAGGGCATTACTTTTTAAATTGTGGGAATGGTTAGGATTTGCCAAATTAATGGACAGAGAGGTTGCGGTAGCACATTTGAGATATTTGTTATGGAAAAATATGACTATTCCGTGCTAATTGTGTTCTTTGTTATAGTTTTTAAGATGATTCATTTTAAGTTGATTCATTTAAGATGTTCTTTGTTACAGTAACTCGCTCACGATCGTTCTTCAGGAATATAAAATCCTTGCAGTTTGAAATGCAATAGTTGCGAATGGTGTCACGTAGAGTTTTCACATTTATGAACTCCTGACCAACACCTTCTATACAGTTTTTCCAAGCATCCAACGAATATTTTTGACTTGCTTCCTCTTCAATTGCGGCTTTTGTTTCTTCAACAATTTAACCAAAATTACTTGAGCTACCCTTTAAAAAATTTTTTCCCTCTCGAACTAATTTCAGTACAATGGGATGAACCACTGTTCATACAATAGGATAAACATTATTTTAGCACACTTATTAAAGTCTTTTGTGCTTAAATTGCACAAACTAAAATTTCAAATATGGAATACCTCTCAATTACCACAGCAACACTTTCGATCAAGGTTGGAGAATGAGTAACAACCATCTCGATCACCGCCACATTTAAGTTGACATGTATTTGATGCATGTTGCGAACATCCTTATCGCTCATGAGCATAATAAGCATTCAAGATTTGTTTGGAATATAAAACTTAACTTCTATCATTGTAGAAGATAAATGTCTCCACCTTTCAACTATTTTCTTAAAAATTTGATCAAGAATCGTGTCCTTTGAGATGGAAATAAAGACAACTTCGCTACCATAACAACAAATGGTCATAAAAACAGAGCTAACAGTATTTTCTGAAGCCATGACATTGGAAAAAAGAGGGGGCAATGAACAGATGATTCCAAATTGCAAACAGAGTTAGGAATATAGTGGAGCAGAGTCTCACCATACAGAAAAAGAGGGACTCTCAGCGTTCTCTCAAACAGGGAACATGTAAAGAGTAAGAAGTACTCTCAACGTTTTTAAGTCAACACAAAGGCTCAACATGCTCTCTCCCTATCCGTCTAGCATTCATCCTAATAGGTGCTTGTCTCTTTCTTGACCAAAGAATCTCCATTGGCAAAGACAAAACAGAGAAGAACAGAGACAAAACGTGTACCCAGTTGCGGGCTATTTTTTCACCTTTTTTTCCGTTTCAAAATCTTCCTCCAAAGCCATCTTCAGTAAACATCTTCCGTGGCATCACTAGGGGCATCTTCGCTTAAGGGCTGCAAATGGGAAGCTTACTTGGGAGCATCTTCGGTGGAAAAAAACAGGGTGTGTTCCGAATAGAAAACAGAACACGAAAGATTTTTTTCTGCTTCCGGTAGCATGGGGCCACTTATCGTAACCTGGGAGCACTTTGGGTACATAATTTAAAGAAAACAGTAACTCAGGAATCGGAAATTAGAGAACTACTTAGGCCCTGTTTGGGGGAGCTGTTGGCAGTAGAGCTGTTGGAAGTAGAGCTGTCTAAAGTAGAGCTTTTATAAAAAGCTGTTTGCTGTTTGGTAACTACATTTCTAAAGTGCTGTGGCACTTTAACATGTGTTTGGTAAATAAACTGAGAAAGTACTTTTGTATGACAAAATTACCATAAAAGACATTGCATAGTATTATACAACAGAGCATAAAAAAACATAACATATATTAATATATAATATACGATATAGTATAATATTATTGTAATGTAAAATAATATTATTATAATATAGTAATATGACATTGCATAGCATAGCATAATAATAATATAATTATTAGAGTAAATTAATTTTCCATAATATAACATAATATTAAATTATTTAATTAACATATTAATGTATTATGATATAATGTAATATATATTATATTTATAGTATAATACAATAATAAAGATAAAAATATTATAATTATTAGTATAAATCAATTTTTCTTAATATAACATAATATTAAATTATTTAAAATAACATATTAATGTATTATGATATAATGTAATATATTATAATATTTATAGTATTATACAATAATAAAGGTATAAAATAATATAATTATTAGTATAAACTAATTTCTCATAATATAACATAATATTAAATTATTTAACATAACATATTAATGTATTATGATATAATATATTATAATATTGTATTTATAGTATAATACAATAATAAAGGTATAAAATATTATAATTATTAGTGTAAATAATTAATAATGTTGAAATATATTTATTTATTATCTTATTCATTCATTCATTCATTTATATAAATATTTATTTATTTATTTATTCTTTTTTTTAAATGTTCTTTTCTTCTCTTTTTTTTCTTTCCTTTTCTTCTTTTTTTTTTCCTTTTCTTTTTCTTTTCTTTTTTTCTTCTCTTCTTCTTCTTCCTTTCTCTCCCCCGTTCTCCTTTCTTCTCCTTCCGCGTGGCCGGCGGCGCCGGAAGGGGGCCAGGCCGCCGCGGTCGCGGGAGGGGGCCGGACCGTGGCCAGCGGCGGCCGCGGGAGGGGGCCAGGTCGTGGCCCGCGGCAGTCTCGGCGGCCGCGGTTGGCCCCCTGAAAAGTTCTCTCCTCCTGCGAGGCCGACAGCACCGGAAAGGGGCCGGGCCGTGGCGGACGCGGGAGGGGGGCGGGTCGTGACCGCCGGCGGCCGCAGGAAGGGGGAGGGCGCCCCCTTCTTCTTCCTGTTCTTCGGCCCCTCCCCACCGTGGGACCTCCTTCTTCTTCGGCACCGCCCCTTTCCGTGACGGGGACATCGTGGCCGGCGGCGACCGCGGGAAGGGGAAGACCACCCGTCTTCCTCTTCTTCGGCACCTCCCCACCATGGGGGCGGGGGAGAGGGAGGGGGTGCGACGGCGGGGCAGAGGGAGAGAGTGCGGCGGCGGGGGAGAGGGAGTGGGGTTGGGTGGGAGAGGAAGAGACGGCGAGAGAAAGGTTTTTGGGAGATTTTTTTTTTTAAATGGGGGTATTTTGGTTAAAAATACAGCTTTTCGAAAAAGCTGAAAACAGCATTTTCGGAAAGCTCCAAATTGGAGCTCCCCCCGAAAGCTGTTTTTAGCTTCCCGCAAAAGCTGAAACAGCTTTTCAGAAAATTTACCAAATACTATTTTTTAGCTAAAAATATTTTTGGAGGGCCAGAAAGTATTTTTTTGCCTTAGTGGTGGACCGGAAGTTTTAATTTTGGTCAGGACCTCCTGTTAAAGTGAAGTCCTCAGAGGGATGGGCCTTAGTGGTGGACCGGAAGTTTTAATTTTGGTCAGGACCTCCTGTTACAGTGAAGTCCTCAGAGGGATGGGAAAGTAATTTCCCCTTTGTTTTTTCCCCCGCGTGCGAGAGGACCCGGACCACCTCGGAGCCCTATTTAAGGCTTCCTCCCAACCGGCAAGATTCTTCTTGACCCAACCTTTCTCGCTCTGGCTCTCGCGCTCCCTGAACTCTTCTTGCATCCGCCTGCGATCCATCTCCTCTATAAAAAAAAACCCTAGCTCCCGACAGAACTCCGAGCGATTCCAATGCCGTAAATTGTTAGTATCTAATTTTCTTTGAAGTTGCCGTAACGATGCATTTTTCGCCCACGTGATCGCTCCCATACCCATCTTCTTGGACGTAATCCCGCTCATGGATCGATTGCAAGGGTTTCTTGGCAATGTTTCCAAGCGAGAGTCGCCGGTCGGTATCTCTTCCAATTAATTCGAAAATTTGATGGGTGGTTCTGGAATTGAAGCCTCTGCCTTTTTCAGTGGATTTTTCATGGTTTTGCTTGAGTTTTGTTTTCTTTTTCTTGTTTAAAAGGTTTTAGTTCGGGTCTTGATTCTTGAAGAATGAGCTGGTGGTCATACCAAAAAGATTGAGTTGGTGATTTTTCTTGGTTTCGTTTGAGTTTTGTTTTCTTCTTCTTGTTTAAAAGATTTTATTTCGGGTCTTGGTTCTCGAAGAATGAGTTGGCGATCATACCTAAAAGAATGAGTTGGTTTCTTGGTTTCATTTGAGTTTTGTTTTCTTTTTTCTTGTTTGAAAGGTTTTAATTCGGGTCTTGATTCTTGAAGAATGAGTTGGTGGTCATACCAAAAAGAATGAGTTGGTGGTGTTTATGAAGTTGAAATAAGAAGTTCTTCAAGATTCTTTGCCCCAAGAGTCTTATATGTTTCTGTGTCTTGATTCTTGATTCATGAAGAATGAGTTGGTGATGCTTATGAAGTTGAAATAAGAAAGTTTTCAGGATTTCCCCCCAGGAGATTTATATGGATCTGGCCTTTCTGTAGTTTGATTCGGTGGCTGGTAGAAAGAAAGAAACAAAGAACAAAACTATAGAACATTGTTTCATTTTCAAGCTCTAGTTGTTTATGGGTCTTGGATTTGTTGTGAGTGACAGATTTTAATCCCATTCTTTAGTTTTAGTGGCCTGGTGGATGTTAGAGTTGGACTAGGAGAACTCCTGTCTTTTTTCTTTTTTTGTTTTGTTTTCAGGTTGCTAACCTTTGATTATATATGCTTGACTTCTATTATTTTGATGCTTACACGATCTATTTAAAACAGTATCGCCTCTTCATCTTCGACGAAATTTCCTAATCAGGAACCAACAAAACTTCATGGACATGGAAAACCTTGCATCCATAAGGTGGCGGAGCTGCCTGCCAGTTCTCCTGTAGAGGAAGAGTAAGACTACTTTTATTCTTCTTCTTCTTCTTCTTCTTTCTTGAACTGTTACGTTTGTGTAATTAGATATTAATTCCAATTAAGAATTATGTATACTTAACCATATGCGTCAGATCTGTCTTCTTTTATTTTCAGCTGAAATCAGTTTTCCCTCCTCTGTCAGTTCTTCAAAGATTAGAAAGTTGTGGTTTTATTCGCTCAAAAAAAAAAAAATCACAGTTTTATTCCTTCTTATGAATCATAGGATTGTGGTCATTGCTAAGTATTTGCTGCTATAGGCCAATTGCAAAGTTCAAACTCTCAGTCTGAGTTGAGCCTATTGGTATTTGTTTTGGGTACTTTCGGTAGTTCTCATCTATGTTTTCCAGAAATAAATTAGAACCTATCCCAATAAAAAATGTTCATAAATTTGAAATGATTAAAGGGAACATTATGCATCATTTCAAGTATATCGTATTATTTAAGTCCTTAGGTTTAGCTTTCTTTGTTCTTGCCTGAAACCGCAATAAACTGAATAAATATTATGAAAATGAATGGTTCCCATTGAGTCAGGCTATAATATATCGTGCAATTATTGATTTCAATAGAACTCATAAAATCTAAATTTACGGTCATATATGATCTTGTCAGGTCAACTTAGACATCTAATTTATTTTTAAAGAATAGGAAAAATAATTAAATCATTTTTCATGGAATATAGTAATGCTTTCTGAATTTGGAAGTTTCATGATAGACCCATATGATTCATCCATAAGGATGATTGATCTAAAACATATAGGAATGGAGAATTTGGAACTTCCTAAATTTCAAACTTGATACCTGTAAAGTATTTTTAAACTGAGACTTTCTAAATCTGATATCAAATCTTCAAAAATCATAACATTTTGAAAGCCCAATTAATTCCACAAACCACTTCTCATTTTCCCTCAACAAGCAAAAGCCCAAGAAATTTCTCAAACTTAAGAAAACCTTTATTTTGAATTTCCTTTAACTTAAGAAAGCCCCATGAAAGTTGTTTTCATGTTTACTCAACTTGCAAAATCCAAGTCTTAAATTAAATTAAATACTTACTGAAATTCAAATAAATAAGCGATAAAAAAGGATTTCCAGTATTTGTATTAGATGTGGTCTTGTTAGATTACTTTTAGCCAGTTTTTGGAATCAACCTTGGCTTTGGACCAATTCGGTGTTGTTGTGGGAGGGGGCCGAACATAGTCCCACATCGGCTAGTAGCGGAAAGGTTCTGTGCCTTAATTGGGGGGCAAAATTCTTTTCTCTCGAGGCGCCTTTTGAAGGACAAAATCGTGAGGAGGGCTCCGGGTACGCTCGACCCCCAAAGCAGACAATACCTCGGGAGGAACGCGGTTCTCTTTCTCTGCTAGCTTAATGTGAGCTATACTGTTGCGCGAGGCTCCGGCCAAAATGCCGTCCCCGCAACAGATGGCGCCGTCTGTGGGAAGCGCCCTCTTGCCGCAGGCTACCCCCCGGGACTGGGAGGTGCACTGAACCTTCCCACTGGGGGGCTATGTTGTGGGAGGGGGCCGAACATAGTCCCACATCGGCTAGTAGCGGAAAGGTTCTGTGCCTTAATTGGGGGGCAAAGCCCTTTCCTCTTGAGGCACCTTTTGAAGGGCAACACCGTGAGGACTCCGGGTACGCTCGACCCCCAAAGCGGACAATACCTCGGGAGGAACGCGGTCATCTTTCTCTGCTAGCTTAATGTGGGCTATGCTGTTGCGCGAGGCTCCGGCCAAAGCGCCGTCCCCGCAACAGTTATAATGCTGAATTATTTTGATTTTGGTTACATAGCTTAGTTGCCTGAATTAGGTAAACATTGGGGAGTTTGGGAACAAAGCTTGTCAGAGTATAGGCAGGAAACGGAGGTAAAAGGTGGCAGAATGGAAGGAGAAGAGATGAAAGAAGAAGGGAGGAGAGGAGGAGAAAGGGACGCAAAGGAGAGAAGGGATGTGTTGCACGGACCAATTCCTGATCCCTGTGGCATCTGATTTTTATTAATATGGAGCTGGCCAACTAATTAGGTAAGTAAAGAATGATGTTATCATTCCTAATATGTGGCCAGAACTAAACTATGCAATATATACAGAAAATGGCTTCATGTGACACAATCTGGGGTTGACTAATGATCCATTGCAATGTAACAGACCAATTTAAATCCCTTTAGCATTACTAGATCAGTCCTAATCTGGCAGGCTGATATATGCCAATGTACATTGTCATATACATCAATGCTTCCCTAAAGCTGGAGCATAGATGAGTGCTTGAAAATAATAGTCTTCAATTGCTGACATGGTAATGTTTTGGTCAGTAGATTAGTCAATTGTAACTTGGACCATCAGATGAGGTGTAATGGCTTCTTTTCCATTACCTTCTGCTCAAACATGTAAATCTACTTCCACTGCACAGTTTTTTATGACAAATTGGGTTTCTTGCAATGTGGATAGCTGCTTGGTTGTCATGCATGAGTTAATTAGGCTGTGAGACCAAAATCCCTGGTCTCGAATGGTACTAATCAAAGTCACATCAATTCATACATGGCAAGAGCAACTGCCTGGTACTTGGTTTGAGCATTGGTTTTCCAACTGCAGTTTTTTTTAAAAATTTCCAAAATAACAAGATTCTCCCAAAAAATGTAGAGTATCCAAACATCAATCTTCTGTCAGAAGGGGAGTTCAGACAATTAACATCTGTGTAATATCAGACCTTAAGGTGCCGTCGAGCACTGTTGAGTATTGCAAGACCTGGTGCCACTACAAGATACTGCAGGATGAAAAAAAAGAAAACATCCTCAAGATAAGGTTATATAAACTATCCCTCCAATCTTCTGTACATTTCCAGATATGTAAGTGGTTTTCCTTGATCTTTAAACCCAACTTGAAATTAATCTCAATAGGAGTTTACCTTCCTATCTTGGAGGATTTTATAAGTTCATTTGGCTTAGTTTTGATCATTTGGTTGTCCTAGAGGATGCATAACATGGTGGTGGAAATGTCATTTTTGTTAAAAGAAAGGGCAACATTGGTGATAACCGCTAGGGACAAAGCTGATGTTGAATAGTCAATTTCTATAATACACTTTTGAAAACTTTCCCGTGGTGACTTATTTTGGAGACGATTTTACTACATTAACACCCTCTAGGCCTGATTGTGGGATCATATTCTAGATTATTGAATGATTATTAGTGGGAAAAATCAATTTCTTCCTTGATGTTTCGCTACAATTTTCTAAATAGCTGATGTAGAAAAAGCTCCAGGACACCATCCCTCCATCATGAACAAGCATCATTAGGAGTATTTATGCGCTCACTTTTTTTAGACATTGGCATGATCTTTAATATTTATTTTTTATAATATCTCATGCCTTCAAGCTTTGTTTAACCATTTTGTATCTATTGATTATTTGAGCAAAAATGAAGGCCATCATTAAGAGTATTTATTTCTTTAGACAAGCAAGTTTTCATGTCCTTGTTGAATCTTATAAATGCTTATGCTATGCAGTAGATATTCCATGTTGAGTTGGAACAAGTCGTATATATGTCTTACCCTTTTGATTTTCTCTTGTCATGCTATGTCTGTTTATCTTCTTGTTCCTACTGTCAAGGCATATTATATATTTGAAGATCCTTCTCTTGTTTGCAGGCTTTTATGCTTCTTGGTAACTACCAAGGTATGCGGTACTGACCAAACTAATGTACTGATAGAGACCGATACCGGTTGGAACTGGTACCGAACCGATTCAGAAAAAAAATGCGTGGACACGCGCGCAGACGCATTATGCCATAGAGTGGCATTAAATGCTACTCTGTTGCATTAAAAAGCCCACGCGGGCTGCCCCGTGTGGGCTCTCTGCCCCGCGCCTCACCGCGTGTGCGCGTGGTCGCATAGCGTGGAACACGCGCAGGCGTGGGTCAGGGACGCGTTTCCCCACTCGCGCCTGCGCCCCTGCGCTGCCCCCGACGCCTCTCTCTCTCTCTTTTTTTTTTCTTTTTTTTCCTTCTCTTCTTCTTCCCGAGCCGTTCTTTACCTCTCTCCTCTCTTCTCCTCTCTTCCCCCCTTCTCCCGCGAGTAAGGGAGGTCTTCTTCTTTGCGAGGTGCTCGGGAGGAAGAAAGAGGCTCGCGAGGTAGTCTTCTTCTCTCCTCTTTCTCTTCTTCCTCTTCTTTCTTCCTCTTTCTCCCTTCTTTCCTCTTCTTCCTCTTCTTCTTCCCCGCGAGTACTGGTGCGAACCGATGCGATTCGCACCGGTACGTGCAAGGAACCCTTCGCTTTGGGGTCGGAACCGAATTTTATGGCTGTATCGTATTGGTGCCGGCCGGCACCAGTATGGTACAGGTTCTGATCGGTTCGGCAGACCTTGGTAACCACACCTATTTGACTGAGGAGTTACATTATCTTCTGCAAGATAATTTAGAGCAAGCTTTTGTGTAGCACGCACCTTGTGGAAAATGCTCTCCTGAGAGGGTAACCTCTGCATTTCCCTGTTAAAAATCACCAAGGCTAAGATGCTCATCCAGGTTTTTCATCCTATTTATTTTTTGCTCAAGTTGTTCTTATTTTATTTTTATTTTTATTTTTGTGTTTGTATTTGCTGTTGTCAGATAGAAAGAAATATGACTTCACCTGAAGCTTGGAATAGAAATGCTGCCCATCCGTGTGTAGGAGATAATCAAGGGCTGATGAAGATCGGTGAGAGCAAGGTATCTATTGGAAAGGAAAAAGAGAAGAAAGATGTCAAGAACATGATCAACAAGACCTGGAAGGTAATTCGATTCATTTGTTTTATCGTACATTCCTTATGAAGTACTATCTGATAGGTTTTATTTCTCACACCTATTAGTTATAAAAAAATTTCAAGTTTGGATATCAATGCAGCTTCATTTGTCTTATAGTTAGTTTGATTAGCTGTCTTTATGCACTACAATTCTCTTAGATATCTGAGAATCTAATATATTGTGAATATGCTAAGAACTACGAAAACCCTGAAAGTTTACAAGGGTTCCCTTTTTTTATAAAAAAATACTACTTTTCACCTTTCTGATTGTACGATCCTTAGTTAAGTTTTGTGGAACCAAAAATTTTGAGTTCCAAGACACTCTGTGATATGTTTTTCAGTAAAAGATTTGGAACTTACTGACCTGAAATTTAACAACAAGGTAGTCTTACCTGAAATTTCAGCAGACTTTTAAACGAGATGCAAAGAAGTGTGCTGATTGAAAGGTCCTTTGTTTCATTGTATTTCTTAGTCAGCCCACAATGGTTAACCATCCATCCAATGGGAGGGCATGATGAAGAAGAAAGAGCATGGAGATGAGTGAGAGAGCGGTGGAGAGAGGAAGAGATTGCGAGGGAGAGAGATCAAAAAACCCATGTATATCCTTTTCTATCATAAACCAACTTATTTAAATCGACAAATAATTGATCCACTGCATAAACCTAAATAGGCCCATCATATGACCTCCAATCTAACGGTCCTCATTATATCTTTCTTTAATTAATTAGATGGTCACTACGGTGAGACCTTATGCAAGAATATATTTAAAACCTTTGCTCTTCTGCATCATAAATGTCACGCCCCGAGCCCGAAGCGCGATAGACGCCGCATGCCCGCACGACGGACCGTACAGGCGTGCAAGGCAGCTGATCATATCAAAGCTATCTTATGGCCCCGTTGGGCACATCTGAAACAAGCGCCGAATAACCGTCTACAGAGTTCAGTCTTATGCATACTACCACATGCATCACATTTAGACTAGTCTTGCTGATGATGAGTAGTTCTCTCATAAGATCCATGCTTCCTTGAATGCCAAGATCTATTACGAGATTGTGCAATCCTGCTTGAATTATATCCACTGCGAGTATCATAATCTCTGCTCCTCTTCTTTTATTTTCCATCTCTAGTATCCTAAGTTTCTTTCCAGATAATCTTCATGTTCTTAGCCCTATCAACCAGATCATCATAGCTTGTTGAGTGCACTGCAGCCAAACTCCAACGCAAGTGAGGCTTCAGCCCTTCTTCAAATCTCCTCATCCTGGATTCTGCATCCATGATGAGGGTGGGAGTGAACCGAGGCAGCCTATCAAACTCTGCCTCATACTCATCCACGGTCATAGTTCTTAGAGACAGATTGAGGAATTCTCTCTCTAGCTCCCTCGGGCAACTAGAAAGAAAATATTTGAAGTAGAAGGTTGTGCGAAACTTTTGCCATGTAATTGGCTCATGCTTGTGTGCCAATGTGTGCTCCACAGACTTCCACCAATGATGAGCGTGGTCCTGAAGCATATAGATACCAAATCTGACCTTCTCTTCATCAGTGCACTCCATTGCCCTGAAGGCTTTCTCCCTTTCATCTATCCAGCCTTCGGCCTCTTGAGGACTAGTGGTGCCCTTAAAGGTCGAAGGAGCCATTTTCTTGAATTCCATAATAGTCCTTTGCTTAGAAGAACCAATATTCTGCTGGACTGATTGCTGAGGTTGCTGCTTCTATTCACGTACTAGCCCAACGACCTCTTCGATCAGCTTGAGCACCTGGGTCTAGTTTCCAACAACATTTCCTGGTGTCAATGTCGACTGACCCAGGGTTGGCTGATTGATGATTAATTGACCAACCCCACCTTCTTGGTGAATTTCAAAGGCCTCATTCTGGGACCTCGGGCTTTGCAATGCCTCGGCCGCTTGGTTAGTAGGGACTCTACCTCGAGATCCCCCAACCATCCATCTCAGACTACGGGCATGGCGACATTCTGATTTAGTGAAAATAGGCAAATATCATAAGATCATCCAAACAGTTTAATCAAAAGGTTATTAGCAAAAAGCAATTAATATTATCCCCTTGTCTAAATCCTACCCATTTCTCAACCTTTCCGACGAATTCTAGGAATTCTAAAATCTAGGCTCTCATACCACCAAATCTGTCGCGCCCCGAGCCCGAAGCTCGACGGATGCCGCATGCCCGCATGGCGGACCGTACAGGCGTGCAAGGCAGCTGATCATATTAAAGCTATTATAGATGCTTAAACATTTATATATATTCAAAAATAATCTTACAAAGTTCCAAAATAGCATATGTCAACATAATTCAAATATTTTATCTAGTTTAACCAAAATTCTAATTTGAGCAAAATCTAACGGACTCCGCAGTCCCGTGCAATCAAATCTCTGGATCTGAAAAAACAGACAAAATAGGATAATGAGCTACACTAGCCTAGTAAGCAACATAATACCCCAGAGTGGGGTCAAAGCATATCAGATAATTAATTAAAACACAAAATAATGACTGAAAATTAAATCACAGATAAGCATATATTTTTTTCAAATTTATTAAGCATTTTCATAGAAACTCTGATACTAAAATCTCAACACAAATCGGCTTAAGGCCACATAACCCAGTGGCATGGAATGCACAAAGTGCCAAATCCACTATTATTAACTACCGGTGGCAACGGTGTCCAAATCCACTGTTATGAAACACCGGTGACATCAGTGTCCAAATCTACTATTCCAATCACCGGTGGCGCAGTGTCAAAACTAGTTTCTTATAGATAAAAGTCGATAGGGCCAACGAATAATCTCCATTGGTAGTGCTAGATCATAGCTATGTTGAGAATACATACATGTATACAAAATAGATTTTTCATCATTTGCCCAGTCACATTTTTCAGATTTTATAACATATAACATAAATTTCAAATGATATTTAACATGCATGACCCATTTTACTAAGTACAAAATATATCTCAAAATTTAATCACTAATAATTATTTTATCAAGTACTTTGGAAAATACACTTTGAAGTATTAAGTTACTTACCTCTTTTTGCTTAACTCCTACTTCAGACAAACAGGTCAGGTGCATCTATTTAAATATCATTAGAATATAATTAATTTTTTTATTAATCTCAGAGCTAAGCAAAACCTAATACTATTGGACATGGCTCAACAGGGTCCCACACGGCCGAACTAAGCCCAAGTTGGGCCCACAATGGGTACGGCCCAGCAAGGTTGGACTGGGCCCAAGTTGGGCCTACAAAGGGTACGGCCCCAACTGAGCCCAACATGGCTGAACTGGGCCCAAGTTAGGCCTGCAATGAATAAAGCTCAAGCTTGGCCCACGATGGGCTTTCTCTTTTTTTTTTTCTTGTTTCTTTTTTTTCTTTTTCTTTTTTTCTTGTTTTCTTTTTCTTCGTTTTCTTTTCTTCTCCTTTTCTTTTTCTTCTCTTTCTCTTTCCTTTCTCTTTTCTTTTTCTTTCTTTTTTCTTTTCTTTCCCGAAGCTTTCTCTCCTCTCATTTTTCTTTCTTCTCTTCTTCCTCTCACCTTCCCCCTTGTGGAGTGATTGATTATAACCCTATTTGATTTTGATGAGCTCAAAGTATTTGAGTATATCTTTTGTTTACTAATGAATTCAATCAAGTGTTTCAGTGAAAATCTTGTCTAAGTGTTTCTAGATTTGGTTCAAGATATTTTGGATAAGTTAAGAAGTCAGTTTGAACCAAAGTCTGAGACTCGAGTCGACTCCGGGATATTACGAGTCGACTCCAAGCGTATCAGAAGCACTGGCACGGGCTCGAGTCGACTCCGGAACATTACGAGTCGACTCCGACTGAGAACAGACAGATGAACAGAAAGACACAATTTATAACCTGTCAGCGAGTCGACTCCTGAAGTGCGCGAGTCGACTCCAATGCTTACCGAGTCGACTTCGGAGTAGTTTGAGTCGACTCCAGGGAGTTACAGACAAAAAGTCAGAGAGCAAGTTTCGACCCTGAGAGCCGAGTCGACTCCTGAGGAACGCGAGTCGACTCCGATGGTTGGCAGGTCGACTCCAAAGAAAGCGAGAGTCGACTCTCAGTTGTATTCAAGGCAAAAGTCAGAGAGCAGTTTTCGGACACTGAGATCCGAGTCGACTCCCGCAATGCGCGAGTCGACTCCGAGACAACGCGATCCCAAAAAGACAGTAGACCAAATTGTTGTCTCTGAGAGCCGAGTCGACTCCAAGACAGCTCGAGTCGACTCCAAGGCAGCGCTACACCAAAAAGGCAGAAGACTGAGTTTCGGAAACTGAGAGCCGAGTCGACTCCGGAACAGTTCGAGTCGACTCCAAGACTGGACGAGCCAAAAGACAGAAGATAGGGAGTTCGGGCTCTAAGCGCCGAGTCGACTCCCAAGACTGTCGAGTCGACTCGAGTGGGCCAAGTTGAAAAATAGCTCCATGAATTCCATGGGATGAGCCGACTCCAAGAATGCCAAGTCAGCTCCAGTTTTTGGCGAGTCGACTCCGGGTTAAGTCGAGTCGACTCCCAGTCGAGGAGGTCACTTTAATTCAAATTCGGAACAGTTGCCGAGCCGACTCCAGAAAAGCATGAGTCGACTCCTGTTACAGCCGAGTCGACTCCAGATCGCGCGAGTCGACTCCGACCCCAACGGACACATTGTCAGGATGTGCAGAGTGTGCAGAACGGGCAGAAAAATGTGTCTAACGGCTAGTTTCCGTGGGGGATGGCTTAAATAGCCACAGAGGACTGTAGCAAGGTAAGAAATATACCATTCTACTCAAAGAAATCAAGCATCCTTTCTCCGCAAACTGATTTCAACGGAAAAGAAGGAAGAGGGCCATTAACTCCATTCAACCGACTCTTCCCAGCATTAAAAGAAGTCTCCTCCTGCCTTCAAGTCTTCAAGATTTTCAAGAGGAGACCCAAAGTTCAAGAAGCCCTTTTCTTCTCCAACTCAAACGTGTTTGAGGGCTCTTAACTTTACTCTTATTAATATCGCTGTATATCTGCTTTTTAGAAGCTCTATTTTTTCTATTTGTCTTTGTTCTTTCCATCTTGTCCTTACTTGATTCAATCAGGGGATTGAATCAAGGGTATATAGGTTTGTTGGTGAGCCTAGGTTGAAACCAATGGTGTAAGGGTTCGATTGTGATCCCGGGAAAACAATCGGGGTGGTTCTAGTCGGTGAGTCTGGGAAAACCGACCGAGTTCGTTGTGACCTCGTAAAACAACAAGTTTGGTTGTGAGCTTGGAAAACAACCGGCTGTAATCCGAGGGGTTATAGTGAATTCCCAAGTGAGACTTGGGGAGTGGACGTAGGAGCAAGGGTTAGCTCCGAACCACTATAAAAACATTGTGTTTGTGATTGCTTGTGTCTCTCTCTCTTACTCTCATTTCACTCACAGCACATAGCAACTAATTAATCATCTTGCAACAGTATTAATTAGTCATCCACAAATGTTTTAATTGCAAAATTATTTTAAAACCCAATTCACCCCCCCCTCTTGGGTTGTCTATCTGGGCAACAAGTGGTATCAGAGCCTAAACTCTTCTACCCTAAGAGTAAAAGATCAAAATGACAACCCCATTTGGATCTTCCCACATTGAGGGTCAGTCCACCCAAAGACCCCCATTCTTTAATGGATCCGACTACTCATATTGGAAGGCTAGGATGAAAATATTTATCCAAGCCCAAGACTATGAGATGTGGACCATTATATTAAATGGACCATACATCCCATCCATCTATGTAGAGGGTGTCACTGTATCCAAACTTGAAAAGGATTGGGATGACCATGACATGAGAAAGACACAACTCAATGCCAAAGCAATGAATGTGCTTTACTGTGCATTAGATAGGAATGAATTTAATAGGGTCTTTACTTGCAATTCTGCAAAAGAGATTTGGGAGAGACTCGAAGTGACCCATGAGGGCACGAATCAAGTCAAAGAATCCAAAATAAATATATTGGTTCATAAGTATGAACTATTTAAGATGGATTCTAATGAAACAATCACTTGCATGTTCACTAGATTTACTGACATTGTCAATGGCCTAAAAAGCCTTGGCAAAAACTATACTAACAGTGATCTTGTCAGGAAGATTCTTCGCTGTCTACCAAGGTCATGGAAAGCCAAAGTGACGGCAATCCAAGAAGCCAAGGACTTGAACAAGCTACCACTTGAGGAGCTTCTTGGATCCCTAATGACGCACGAGCTAACAATGAAGCAACACAACGAAGAAGAGTCCTCCCATAAGAAAAAGGTAATAGCTCTCAAATCTACATCATCTAACAAAGACTTGTCTTGCAGTAGCAGCAGTGAAGAAGAAGATCATGAGGGAGATGATGATGAGGCTCTTCTCGTGCGTAAGTTCAGAAGATTCATCAACCGGAAGAAATCCTCACATCAAAGGAGAGGCCCCTCAAATTCCTATCACAAGGATAAAGGTAAGGAAAGGAAAAATGAGGGGATCGGTTGTTATGAGTGCAAGAAGCCGGGGCACTTCAGAGCTGAGTGTCCCTTGCTGAAAAAGGGGAGCAAGTACAAGAAGAAGAAAGTCCTCGTCTCCACCCTATCGGACTCCGACACCTCATCATCATCATCGGATGAAGAACAAGAAGAAAAGGCAAATCTGTGTTTTATGGCCAACGACAATGAGGTAACATCCGCACCACATTTAGATTTTACTTTCGATGAATTATATGATGCTTTCAATGAATTAATGGATGAATACAAAACAATAAACGTTAAAAACAAAGAACTAAAAGTAACTAACCAAACTCATCTCCGTAAGTATGATTCATTAGTTAAGGATAAAGATGTTCTTATCAAAGAAAATGCAGAACTTAAAACAAGCAACCAAATCTTGATACAAAAGAATAATACCTTAACTAAAGAAAATGAAAGGCTGAACAAAGAAACATTAGAACCCAAAAACAATAAACATATAAATGAGAGTCTCACAAAAGAACTAAATGATCTAAAAACAGAAAAACAAAAATTGACACTAGAACTTGAAAAATACAAGCCCATTGTAGAAAAAATTTACATATAGCTCAGAAAAATTAGAGATGATACTTAATAGTCAACGAGCTGTATTCAATAGAGCGGGTTTAGGGTATAAACCTAAAAATAAGCAAAAACTCCTTAGTAACTTCTTTGTTAAAGCAGGGGAAAGTAAAACTAAGAAAATAACCTGTTTTTGTTGTGGAACTTTAGGACATAAAGCAAATGTATGTGATTATAGGAAAGGAAAAACTAAAAGAAAAATTAAAAGAGTTTGGGTTCCAAAAGGAACCAACACTACTAACCATGAAGGACCCAAGAAAACTTGGGTACCTAAAACTATATGATTTGCTTGTGTAGGAGTGTCTTGCAGCCAAAGTCGACAAAAATTGTTGGTACTTGGACAGTGGCTGCTCAAGACACATGACGAGTGACAAGGATCAATTGTTCACCCTTGAAGCTAAGAAGGGAGGTGCTGTGACTTTTGGAGACAATAACCAAGGTCACATCATTGGTATAGGTAAAGTACAAATTACCCCTTCAACTTTTATTGATAATGTTCGATATGTTGATGGTCTTAAGCATAATCTACTAAGCATTAGTCAATTGTATGATAGAGGTTATGATGTTATGTTTAAACCATCACTATGCATCATAACAAACCCAAATGACAATAGTTTAGTTTTTAAAGGAATAAGACGTGGAAATGTGTATGTTGTAGACCTTGAGGATCTTGCCAAACATAACCCATGTTTAGTTGTTAATGAAACTAAGGAAAATGATGCTAGTTGGTTATGGCACCGTAAGTTAGGTCATGCAAGCATGGACACCATATCAAAACTAGTTAAAAGAGATTCCGTGATAGGTTTGCCAAAACTAAAGTTTGAAAAGAATAAAATATGTGAAGTATGTCAATTTGGCAAACAATCAAGGAACTCCTTTAAATCTATAAATTGTGTCTCTACCTCTAGACCTCTAGAACTACTACACATGGACCTATTCGGACCAACTAGAACCACAAGTCTAGGTGGAAATAAATATGGTCTAGTTATCGTAGATGATTATCTAGATACACTTGGGTCATGTTCTTAGGTCATAAGGATCAAGCATTTTCAATTTTCAAGAAATTTCATAAAGAAGTAACAAATGCTAGAGACACTTCAGTCATAGCTATTAGAAGTGACCATGGAACCGAATTTGAAAATCATTTATTTGATGAGTTTTGTAGTAAAAAGGGGATAACTCATAATTTTTCTGCACCTAGGACACCACAACAAAATGGAGTTGTGGAAAGAAAAAATAGAACTCTAGAGGAAATGGCTAGAACCATGTTATGTGAAAGTAATCTCCCTAAGTACTTTTGGGGAGAAGCCATAAATACCTCATGTCATATATTAAATAGAGTTTTATTAAGACCCATTATAAAGAAAACACCTTATGAACTTTGGAAAAACAGAAAACCAAAAGTGAACTATTTTCATATCTTTGGATGTAGGTGTTTTGTTCATAATAATGGAAAAGATAATCTAGAAAAATTTGACTCTAAATCGGATGAGGGTATATTCTTGGGGTACTCTACAACTAGTAAAGCCTATAGAGTCTTTAATAAAAGAACCCTAGTTATAGAAGAATCCATACATGTCGTTTTTGATGATTCTAGTGATATCTCTTCTAGTAAGAGAGTTAATCTTGATGATGATGCTAAAATTCTTGAAGAAAAGATAGATGAGATGACATTACAAGATGATAATCAAAAATTAATTGGAAATGCATCATCAAGCCAAGAGGCTATTATGGATCATGGGCTAACTAAGGCTTGGAGGTTTGCTCACGGGCATCCTAAGGAATTAATTCTAGATGATCCATCTCAACCTGTTAGGACTAGAGCATCTCTTAGGAACTTAAACAATCATCTAGCTTTCGTTTCACATTTTGAGCCCAAACACATAGAAGAAACTGAAAAAGATGTAAATTGGATAAATGCAATGCAAGAAGAATTAAACCAATTTACTAGAAACAAGGTATGGAATCTAGTTGAAAGACCTCCTGAATATTCAATCATAGGTACCAAATGGATATATAAAAACAAACTTGATGAAAATGGAATTGTAATAAGGAATAAGGCTAGACTAGTAGCAAAGGGGTATAATCAAGAAGAAGGTATAGATTTTGATGAAACCTTTGCTCCTGTAGCTAGACTCGAGGCAATTAGATTATTATTAGCATTTGCATGTTCTAAGGATTTCAAGTTATTTCAAATGGATGTAAAAAGTGCATTTCTAAATGGGTATATTAATGAGGAGGTGTATGTAGAACAACCTCCTGGGTTTGAGAATCATCAATACCCTAATCACGTGTATAAACTTAACAAAGCACTTTATGGTTTGAAACAAGCACCTAGAGCATGGTATAAGAGGCTTAGCAAATTCCTATTAGAACATGAGTTTTCTAGGGGAAATGTAGATACAACATTGTTTTTAAAGAAGAAAAACAAAGATATGTTGTTAGTGCAGATTTATGTTGATGATATTATTTTCGGTGCTACTAACAATCGCCTCTGCGAAGAATTTGCTGACTTGATGCAGAGTGAATTTGAGATGAGCATGATGGGAGAGCTGAACTATTTCCTCGGGCTTCAAATCAAACAATCTGAAGAAGGCATCTTCATCAATCAAGCCAAATACATCAAGGAGATGCTTAAGAAGTTTGATATGGAGGGAAACAAGTCAATCAGCACCCCCATGAGCTCATCATGCAAATTAGACCAAGATGAATCAGGTAAATCTGTAGATCAGAAGTTATATAGAGGGATGATAGGATCTTTATTGTATCTTACTGCAAGTAGACCTGATATCATGTTTAGTGTTTGCATGTGTGCTAGATATCAGTCTAATCCTAAGGAATCTCATCTAATTGCAGTCAAGAGAATCTTTAAATACCTAATAGGAACAAAGAATATAGGGTTATGGTATTCTAAAGAATCTAGCCTGAACTTAATAGGATACACAGATTCAGACTTTGCTGGATGTAAACTTGATAGAAAAAGCACCAGCGGGTCATGTCAATTTCTAGGAAAAAACTTAATCTCATGGTTTAGCAAGAAACAAAATTCGGTTGCATTATCTACTGCTGAAGCTGAATATGTTGCAGCCGGGAGTTGTTGTGCTCAAATCATGTGGATCAAACAACAATTGGAAGATTACGGCATTAAACAGGATAAAATTCTCATTAATTGTGATAATACTAGTGCCATTAATCTAACTAAAAATCCAGTTCAGCATTCAAGAACTAAACATATTGAGATAAGACATCACTTCATAAGAGATCATGTAATGAATGGTGATGTGACACTTCAATTTGTTTGCACTAATGATCAATTAGCTGATATCTTCACAAAATCCTTGAGTGAAGAGAGATTTAGTGTACTTAGAAGAGGATTAGGAGTGATTGATCCATCCTAGTGATATTCTCTTCTAATTCATTGATTTTGATGATTAGATTGTGGTTAATATAGAGTTTCTTTTCAATGATCATCAAATCAGACCATAACTTAGTGATTTTCCCTCATTCGGCACGAACATAGCATGATTTTTAGGTGCGTGCCAGAGTTCGAGACGACTCGAGTAAGTTTCAGAGTCGGCTCGTAAGAGGGAGTCGACTCGCATATTTACGGGAGTCGACTCGAGATCGATGGCAGCAGAGGGGGAGTCGACTCGCATACAGTCGGGAGTCGACTCGAGGTCAATAAGCGCATAAGGAGAGTCGACTCGCGCATATTTTGGAGTCGACTCGAGGTCGAGTCGACTCAAGACTTACAGGAGTCGACTCGCAGTCGGGATCCGATTTTTTTAACCCTAATTCAAGCGTTTACTCAACACTTCTATTCACCGCCGCCACTATTCACAAACCCTAGAGTCGTCTCCTACGTCGTCTCCGGCCGCCCTTAGTTTTTTTTTTTTTTTCCGTCGACCTTCCTCCATCCATTAGCGTTTTACCCCATTTTAGGTCGACCATGCCTCGTAAAGTCGTTGTCCCAAGCCGGAAGAGACCCCAACCCGCGACCGGTGCCGAGAGACGTTCCAAGGCTCGGAACGATCCCGTGAGGCCACAACCTCCGGTTCGTTCCCCGCCGAGGGAGGTTCCCTCGAGGCCGTGCGCCGGGAAGGCGGTCTCCACCGGGAGATACGTCGATTTTGACTATCTCTCCCGGGAGGGCTTTACCATAGGAGAGAGATTGCGGGCCCAGGGTTTAGAGTATTTTTGTTCCTTAGATCTCCCCACATACCCTGGCCTAGTTAGAGAGTTTTATGGTACTGTCCATAGGGGCAATGGGGGAATAGAGGGAACTGTAGCCGGTGTCCCATTGTTTATTTCCGAGGATTTCATAGCCCAAATCCTCCACCTTCCACAAGTAGGGGTAGCTCCCACACACCCCGAGGATAGGACTGAGGCCCTTACGGCCATTCTAGGATATCCACCCCAGTCCCCCTTAGATGAGGTGTCCGCTAGCTCACTTTCTGTTGAGATGCGGCTCCTCCTTAGCATCATCTCTAGGACCCTCTTTCCGAAGACTGGCCGCTTCGATTTTGTTTCTGAGAGGGACCTAGCCCTTATGTTCTACATCCTCCAGGACACCCCAATCAACTTTCCGAAACTCATTTATAGATATCTATGTGAGCCACTAGATAGACCTAGGCTCACCCTCCCCTATGGCATGCTATACACACTTATCTTTAGGGAGGCCGAAATTCCTATTCCTGAGGGGGAACCCTCTCGCGCATTGCGATGGACAGATCGCATGCGTCCGGGAACCCTACACAGGATGGGGTTTCGTAAGGTAGAGGAAACCTGGGTTAGGAAATCATCTACCTCCACACATACTTCCAGACACTCCCCTAGTCCTGACCCTGATTCTGACTTCCCTACCTTTCCCTCCACCTCAGCTCCCACCACTTCAGCCGGACCCTCCTCCTCAGCTCCACCTACTCAGCCCATGGAGGTTCGCATTTCTCCTGAGCAGCTCCGGGAGTTGCGGCAGGAGATAGTGAGGGATCTTCGGGACGACCTGCTGAGGGAGCTCCGAGGTCCAGCGACTGCTCCCTCCCCTGCACCCTCTTCTGCATTGGTTCCTTTCCTGTCAGCCGTGACCGAGATGACGGCCCATGTGCTTGAAGAAATCTACAATGTCAGGAGCCTGATACAAGCCCAGTTCTCTAGCATGAGCGATGTCACGAGCACCACTCGGAAGATGCGCGATGACATCCGACATGACATGGGCACCACTACTCAGGGGGCCGAGCGCTTGGCGAATGTGCTCATCGCCAAGCTGGACACACTTCAGCAGACTGTGACCGAGCTCGACACGACACACAGCAGGGCCACCTCGGCCATTATCAGACAGTTAGAGCACGTCACCAATGCGGTCACCCTACTCGCGGAACGAATGCCCCGGGGAGCCGCATCCTCCTCGAGGAAGCCTTAGCTTTTTTTGTATTTTGACTTGTATTTACAGCTTTACTTATTGTATTCACAACTACATATACATCAATACAATGAGTAGACAATTTTCTTCAATATTGTGCACATTTATCTCTACTTGCTTGTGTGTTCTGCTTACCTCCTTTTTGATGCAATGACAAAAAGGAGAAGAAATATATTTAATAGATATGTAAAAGGAATCAATGAAAATCATAAAAAGAAAATTTTAATAACACACAAGAATTTGTTCTTAGTGGATTCGATACCTCGAGGCTCATTATCTCTCTGTTGGGGCTCCTAATGGAGTAATCTCCAGAATCTATTCAAGGGATATTCGGAGATTAGTTGAATCATACTTAAGAACAAATTGACAGATTTTTCCTCTAAAAACCAAAAATTTAAGGTTAAATTCTGAGAATCAAAACTAAGTTGAATGCATGTGTTGAGGGGGAGAATCTGAATTTTTTTCTAAGAAAGCAAGATCATTATATCTATATAAGCCAAACAATTGAGTGCATGACATGAAGGCTTATATAATTCCAAATGAAAGGGGGAGCTTTAACTCCAAAATTTATTATTTTACACCTTTCAAGTTTGGATAAATTAAAAAACCAGACACTTGAATTCATTTATAGATTTTATTTCCTTGTTTATTGAGCAATTCACTTTACATATACTCAATGTTTTGTCATCATCAAAAAGGGGGAGATTGTGGAGTGATTGATTATAACCCTATTTGATTTTGATGAGCTCAAAGCATTTGAGTATATCTTTTGTTTACTAATGAATTCAATCAAGTGTTTCAGTGAAAATCTTGTCTAAGTGTTTCTAGATTTGGTTCAAGATATTTTGGATAAGTTAAGAAGTCAGTTTGAACCAAAGTCTGAGACTCGAGTCGACTCCGGGATATTACGAGTCGACTCCAAGCGTATCAGAAGCACTGGCACGGGCTCGAGTCGACTCCGGAACATTACGAGTCGACTCCGACTGTGAACAGACAGATGAACAGAAAGACACAATTTATAACCTGTCAGCGAGTCGACTCCTGAAGTGCGCGAGTCGACTCCAATGCTTACCGAGTCGACTCCGGAGTAGTTTGAGTCGACTCCAGGGAGTTACAGACAAAAAGTCAGAGAGCAAGTTTCGACCCTGAGAGCCGAGTCGACTCCTGAGGAACGCGAGTCGACTCCGATGGTTGGCAGGTCGACTCCAAAGAAAGCGAGAGTCGACTCTCAGTTGTATTCAAGGCAAAAGTCAGAGAGCAGTTTTCGGACACTGAGATCCGAGTCGACTCCCGCAATGCGCGAGTCGACTCCGAGACAACGCGACCCCAAAAAGACAGTAGACCAAATTGTTGTCTCTGAGAGCCGAGTCGACTCCAAGACAGCTCGAGTCGACTCTAAGGCAGCGCTACACCAAAAAGGCAGAAGACTGAGTTTCGGAAACTGAGAGCCGAGTCGACTCCGGAACAGTTCGAGTCGACTCCAAGACTGGACGAGCCAAAAGACAGAAGATAGGGAGTTCGGGCTCTGAGCGCCGAGTCGACTCCCAGGACTGTCGAGTCGACTCGAGTGGGCCAAGTTGAAAAATAGCTCCATGAATTCCATGGGATGAGCCGACTCCAAGAATGCCAAGTCAGCTCCAGTTTTTGGCGAGTCGACTCCGGGTTAAGTCGAGTCGACTCCCAGTCGAGGAGGTCACTTTAATTCAAATTCGGAACAGTTGCCGAGCCGACTCCAGAAAAGCATGAGTCGACTCCTGTTACAGCCGAGTCGACTCCAGATCGCGCGAGTCGACTCCGACCCCAACGGACACATTGTCAGGATGTGCAGAGTGTGCAGAACGGGCAGAAAAATGTGTCTAACGGCTAGTTTCCGTGGGGGATGGCTTAAATAGCCACAGAGGACTGTAGCAAGGTAAGAAATATACCATTCCACTCAAAGAAATCAAGCATCCTTTCTCCGCAAACTGATTTCAACGGAAAAGAAGGAAGAGGGCCATTAACTCCATTCAACCGACTCTTCCCAGCATTAAAAGAAGTCTCCTCCTGCCTTCAAGTCTTCAAGATTTTCAAGAGGAGACCCAAAGTTCAAGAAGCCCTTCTCTTCTCCAACTCAAACGTGTTTGAGGGCTCTTAACTTTACTCTTATTAATATCGCTGTATATCTGCTTTTTAGAAGCTCTGTTTTTTCTATTTGTCTTTGTTCTTTCCATCTTGTCCTTACTTGATTCAATCAGGGGATTGAATCAAGGGTATATAGGTTTGTTGGTGAGCCTAGGTTGAAACCAACGGTGTAAGGGTTCGATTGTGATCCCGGAAAAACAATCGGGGTGGTTCTAGTCGGTGAGCCTGGGAAAACCGACCGAGTTCGTTGTGACCTCGTAAAACAACAAGTTTGGTTATGAGCTTGGAAAACAACCGGCTGTAATCCGAGGGGTTATAGTGAATTCCCAAGTGAGACTTGGGGAGTGGACGTAGGAGCAAGGGTTAGCTCCGAACCACTATAAAAACATTGTGTTTGTGATTGCTTGTGTCTCTCTCTCTTACTCTCATTTCACTCACAGCACATAGCAACTAATTAATCATCTTGCAACAGTATTAATTAGTCATCCACAAATGTTTTAATTGCAAAATTATTTTAAAACCCAATTCACTCCCCCCCTCTTGGGTTGTCTATCTGGGCAACACCCCTCTTCTCCCGTGAACACAAGGGGAGGAAGATCCCAAACTGGAGTGCTCGGGAGAAGAACCCACAACAGAGAGGGAGCTCGGAAAGGGGAACGGCCCAACGCCGGCGGTGCCTGCGGCGCCCGCGGCCCGGCCTCCTCCTCTTTCCCGCGAACACAAGAAAGTGGTCCCTCGCCGAGGAAGGGCTATGATGCGGAACAGGATCAATGCATGCGATCTAAATTTTTTTTTATATTAGATTTCAACAATCCAATTCATAAACTATTAGCAAACTCAAATCTAACAGTTATCAGATGATTATATTAAAATCGAATTGACTGAAAGAAACTACCGACGATTGATCAGTTCCTTTAATAATTTTAAAAAGAAGGATCGGTGTTGATTAGAAAATCAACACGTGATTAGGGCACGTTGATCTACTTTTAATTTCCTGTGTTAAGTATAAAAATTTGGGAACTTAAACTGAACCCAATAACGACTTACTCAGAATTTTGGTGGAAGGATCACACGGACACGATGCTTGAGAAAGGTCCTGGAAGAGGGAGGCAAGTCCAGGGTCCTGGTTTGCTGATGGGTCGTCCTTCGTCGAGATGGATGGCGGAAACCGACAGGATCTGAAACAGAAGACCTGGGTTAATTGAGGTGGTAGGATGTAAGGGGAAAAAAAAGAATAATCTATTTAAAGGATAAATAATCCGGACGACGAATCGTCGGATCGGGAAGGAGTCCGGAAGAGAGAACGGGGAGCCGGATGATGAGCGCCGCCTGCGTTGGGGGAAATTGCGGAAGTCAGGGGAGGCCGCGTTCACTTAGAAGAGAAAGATTTTAGGGAAGGAAGGAAGGTATGTTCTTGGGTTTGGAAACCAAACTCTCTCAGGCAATTTGTCAAACAGCTTCTGTCCATCATTCATAATATCAAGCCCTTTTTATAGGCATTACAAGGACTCATTCTTGATTTTTACAGCATTCATTCGGGATTCAATTCCTAGATTACTCTTTGGTTTTCAAAGCACAGTTGGCAGCGTTGCATGGGAGAACTCGATGGGGATGGGTGACTTGCTGGAAGTGCCTCGGAAAGGGGAAGAGTAGTCGAGTGGAAACCGGCCATGGAGCTTGGCTTTTTTTCTTGGGCCAGGAACCGGTTTGCTGGGGAAGCAACGCCTTGGGGAAGAGCACCCTTGGAATCATCTTGCTTGGGAGTTCTTTGGTGTTGGAACCTTGGAAATCTTTGGGAAGAGGTGGACCTGTGGGCAGTTTCCAAGAGATCGCAGGATGGCATCGGAAAGGAAGAGGATCAGGAAACTTCCTTCAGCTGGTTTGTTGCTTCGGGAGGAGGTGAGCCACGATGGAGACTTTGAGGAAGTGGAGAACTTGCTGATGGAGAACCGGCGGACGCCTTGAAAAGGAGGAAACGGCTGCTGGCTTCTTCGATTGGGATTTCAAAGAAGAAGTGGCTGGGAAGAGCCGGCTGTGGGGAGGAATCAATGCTTTGAAGTGTTGGGAAGAACCACCTGTGGGAAGAATACCTTGGGAAGAAGCTGGTTGCACATCTTGTGATGGGATTTTAATGAAGACGTGGCTGACTTTGGAATGTTGGGAAGAGCCACCTGTGGGAAGAATTCCTTGGGAAGAAGCCTCTTTGGAACCGGTTGTGTGGGAAGATTGCCTTGGCTGCTTTGGAAAAAAAAACAGGGGAGCTGATGGTTGTTTTGAGAAGGAACCGGTTGGGAAGATGACCGGTTCCTTTTATTTTTTTGGGGAATCAACTTCATATGTAGACTTGGACTTTTGGACTTGACATAAATTGGACTTGGTTTGAATTTAATTGGAATTCACATAAATTTTGGACTGGACTCAAATTGGGTGATTGGACTGACATGCACTGATGGAACTGACTTAAATAAATAACTAGAAAAAAAAAACTGGACGACTCAAGAAATGTGGACTAGCAGTCAAGCCAAAGTGATGCTGGCTCATTGGTGTCCCCACCAGGCTAGGCCGAGACCAGCGGCGCCCGTGGTGGCCGGCCCTCGCTTTCTTCTCGCGGAGGAGACACGCGAATGGGTGAGTCCCCTCTTCCCCTTTTTTTTTCTTCTTCTTTCTTTCTTTCTTTCTTTCTTCCTCTGTTATCTCGAGTAAATCAGGAGGAGAGAAGGCAGGAAAAATGGAAAACAAGGTGGTCGGGGGGCTTACCTGGCTTCGGAAAGGAGCCGCGAACACCTTCTTCGAAGGCACAGACGTTCGTTCAGGGAGCCTTGTCTCTGAGGAAGGAGGAGAACAGTGATGTGGGGTCAGGAATAGCGCTATCAGGGTTCTGGAGGGTTCGACGACTGAGCTACCATACATCAGTTTCTCCCCCCTCGAGGAAATAGGTAGTGGCCTCCTGATGGGCTGTTGACTTTGGTCCAGGTTGGCCCATTTGGCGGCCTAGTAATCACAACAAAACACCATAATAACCATTGACTGAGCATATTAGTAAACATGACGTTTCATCTGTGCTGTCACCATTGCAATTAATGATCCAGATTGAACCACTCTCACTTATACATCCATCTGGTAGAGTGACTTAAACCACTCTCACTTATACTCTCACTTAAGTTCGTTCAGGGAGCCTTGTCTCTGAGGAAGGAGGAGAACAGTGATGTGGGGTCAGGAATAGCGCTATCAGGGTTCTGGAGGGTTCGACGACTGAGCTACCATACATCAGTTTCTCCCCCCTCGAGGAAATAGGTAGTGGCCTCCTGATGGGCTGTTGACTTTGGTCCAGGTTGGCCCATTTGGCGGCCTAGTAATCACAACAAAACACCATAATAACCATTGACTGAGCATATTAGTAAACATGACGTTTCATCTGTGCTGTCACCATTGCAATTAATGATCCAGATTGAACCACTCTCACTTATACATCCATCTGGTAGAGTGACTTAAACCACTCTCACTTATACTCTCACTTAAATAAAAAGCCGGAACAAATAAGATAACAACAATAATGACAAGAATAAACCAATATGATAACTAGGTTAATTAAACAAAATAGTTTGCATAGAGAGGATTTGAACTCATGACCTCTAGCTAACGTAGCAACTTATGACCCAATCCGACCAGCCCAATCCCCAACAAACCCGAGTTATGCTAGTTCAGGTTTCGCATAAACGAGTTTGAGACAAATAGAATTACCCGCCTTGACTTATTTATTATTTGGGTTAGGTTCATATTGAGTTGTGACCCATTTAACCTATTCTGGTTCATTTAACAGTTAGTTGGGTCAGGTTGACATAGTTACGACCTGATCCGTTTAGCATGACTGCCCTGTTTATTAAACAGGTTATACAAGTTGAGTCGGGTTACCTGTTTAATAGAGATCGAGTTCAGTTTTTGATATTTGACTCGTTCAAGAAACGGGTCGGTTCAGGATGACAGATTGCCAATATGGCACATATCTGACTGATGCAAAACAAGCCATTTGTCATCCCTATCTCTAGCAAACATGCACTCTAATACCATATTAATTGACTAATTGATCCTAAAAGTTTAAGCTGATAGAGAATGGCTCAACAATGTATATCATGCTCAACAAAATCATGAGTAGCCACAAGGTCCAAAAAATTGAAGGAACGAGATATAACAGAGCAAAACTAGAAACACTAGTAAGTTAGCAAAAGAATATGATACATTTATTGAAATTGTTCGATAAGATAGCTATAAGAGGCCTAGGGCAATACTAGATACTTGAGATGCATTGGCAAGAGCTTTAACTAAAAACTTGCTTCTTCGATCAACTTTGGCAACCATGTTTATGCTGGGATGAGAGCCAACAACTAGTACTCTGATTCAACCGCTTATGTTCTTCGTGCGTTCAACACCAAAGCTATGAAGAAGCCCAAGAAGTGGAAAACTGTGAAGAAGCAATAGCAAGCACAATACTAGTGTCAGACCTTGAAAAACTAAATGGAAATTTCAAAATGTGGTTGTGGGTTGTGTGTCAACTACAATCTTTGCATAATCAAATTTAAGGGGCAACTGATGACTTCTAGAAAGAAATTATGTTGTCTAAAAATTTTAGTGAAGCCCTATAATTTAGCCAAGTAAACAAAGCACCCGCTAGTATCATCACAAAAAAACAGCACAAGCGACAAAATATCGGTGCAAGTTATCCTAGATGTATCCTCACTAACCCAAAAAGAAGTCCTAACTGCCACGTCGATTGAAAATTGTTTAGCATGTAGCAACAATTCAACTGTGATCATTCGATTGGAATATTGGTCGATCTCGAGTCCTATAATATAAGATTAATGAGATGGAGATGCAAGTGGAGTTGGTGACCTTCAAGGACACATCAATGGCCTAGATTTCAGCTGCATAGATGGCCTTATCAAATCAAATAAGGTGCATAAGAATATTAACAAACTATACCATCAAACAAGTTTTTACATATCGGACTATACCAGTCCCTATTGGATGGCATGGTACCATAGTCATAGGGAATTAGTATGATACAGGGCATGATTTGGTACGGTGCCAACATATAATATGGTTGATGTTTCAATTTAGCATCTTTACCATATGTTGATATGATGGTTTACTTACTATGCCGGTACAAGGCCTGGCACCATATGATTTGGTACGAGGCCTGTTGCCAACATATAATATGATGCAAAACCTTGCCACCAATTAAATTAGTGGGCTGTATTGACAACAATTAGCAAGGTGAACATGCACAGACAGTATCATGATGGAAATTAGTAATTAAAGTCATTAAGAGCAACCAAGCATATGTACCGTAGGTTAACTACTTGGCCGATCAAAAGGACATCAAGGACAAAGGGGGACCAAATGGGATGACAAATTGGTGTCCATAGACAGGGTGAAAAGATTAATTTATTGACATACAAGCAGCAATATATTGTAATTTCCATGCCTCTTCCATCTCCATGCTCCTTTTTCTTCCTCATGCCCCTTCCATTGGATGGATGGTTAACCATTGTGGGCCGACCAAGAAATCCAATGAAACAAAGGACCTTTCAATCAGCACACTTCTTTGCATCTCATTCAAAAGTCTGCTGAAATTTCGGGTAAGACTACACTGTTGTTAAATTTCAGATCAGTAAGTTCCAAATTTCTTACTGAAAAACATATCACAGAGTGTCTTGGAACTCAAGATTTTTGGTTCCACAAACCTTAAATAATGATCATACAATCAGAAAGGTGCAAAGTAGTATTTTTTTTATAAAAAAAGGGGACCCTTGTAAACTTTCAGGGTTTTCTTAGTTCTTTTCAGCATATTCACAATATACAGAATTGTAGTGCATAAAGACAGCTAATCAAACTAACTTTTAGACAAATGAAGCTGCATTGATATCCAAACATGAAATTTTTTTATAACTAACAACAGGGAGAAATAAATCCTATCAGATAGTACTTCGTAAGGAATGTACGATAAAACAAATGAATTGAATTACCATCCAGGTCTTGTTGATCATGTTCTTGAAATCTTTCTTCTCTTTTTCCTTTCCAATGGGTACCTTGCTCTCACCGATCTTCATCAGCTCTTGATTATTTGCTACACAAGGATGGACAGCATTTCTATTCCAAACTTCAGGTGAAGTCATATTTCTTTCTATCTGACAACAGCAAATACAAACGCCAAAAAAAAAACAAAAAAACAAAAATAAGAACAATTTGAACAGAAAAATAAATAGGATGAAAAATCTGATAGCACCTTAGCCTTGGTGAGTTTTACCAGGGGAATGCAGAGATTATGCTCTCAGGAGAGCATTTTCCACAAGGTGAGTGCTGCACAGAAGCTTGCTCTGAATTATCTTGCGGAAGACAATGCAACTCCTCAGTCAAATAGGTGTGGTTACGAAGAAGCATAAAAATCTGCAAACAAGAGAAGGATATTCAGATATATAATATGCCTTGACAGTGGGAACAAGAAGATAAACAGACAAATAGCATGACAAAAGAAAATCAAAAGGGTAAGACATACATACCACTTGTTCAAACTCAGCATGGAATTTCTGCCGCATAGGATAAGCATTTATAAAATTCAACAAGGACATGAACAATTCCTTGTCTGCTTGGAAATGATCCTAAAAGTGTCAAAACAAGTAAAACAAAAGGGGCACAAATGAAGCACCATAGCCTCCAAGTCTACAACCCAGGAACTATTTACCTTTATTTTATCCAAAAATGTAAGTGCTTCGGTATCTAGAAGAGGAGTCAACGAAGAAGCTTTCCCAGTTATTTTGTGCCTTTTTGGTAAAAAGCAATTGCTCAAACTAGAAGCAAAACATGGATGCCCTTGAACAATTCATGCAAGCTTCTCAAAAGGTGAGTGACATGAAGACCGCAAGCAATATATCATGATGAAATAGAGAGTTATCAAATCATCTCAATCAGCAAGTATTTCCTTAAACCAATCCAAATTGAATCTTTGAAGAAAATAAATTACTAAAGGAAGCAAGGTTTTAAATCTCATGGGATGGGGCTATCTCGGTTTTTGTATGGAATGGGATGTGCCGCCATTCCGCCCCCATCCCGACACTTGGGACAGGAGATGTTACAAGGTGCGCCGTTCAAAATGTTGGGATAAGGGCATCCCGGTACTTGGGATGGTACCCTATCTCAGAGTCCCGTGGGATGTCCCACCACGATCTAAGACCATGAAAGTGCATTTAGACCTTCTGTCATAGAAATCCTTGACAGTGGGAACAAGAAGATAAACAGACATAGCATGACAAGAGAAAATCAAAAGGGTAAGACATATATACAACCTGTTCCAACTCAACATGGAATTTCTGCTGCATAGCATAAGCATTTATAAGATTCAACAAGGACATGAAAACTTGTTTGTCTACAAAAATAAATACTCCTAATGATGGCCTTCATTTTTGCTCAAATAATCAATAGATACAAAATGGTTAAACAAAGCTTGAAGGCTTGAGATATTATAAAAAATAAATAATAAAGATCATGCTAATGTCTAAAAAGAATGAGCGCATAAATACTTCTAACGATGCTTGTTCATGATGGAGGGATGGTGTCCTTGAGCCTTTTTTCATCAGCTATTTAGAAAATTGTTGCGAAACATCAAGGAAGAAATTGATTTTTCCCACTTATAATAATGTAATAATCTAGAATATGATCCCACAATCAGGCCTAGAGGGTGTTAATGTAGTAAAATCATCTCCAAAATAAGTCACCACTGGAAAGTTTTCAAAAGTGTATTATAGAAATTGACTATTCAACATCAGCTTTGTCCCTAGCTGTTATCACCAATGTTGCCTTTTCTTTTAACATAAATGACATTTCCGCCACCATGTTATGCATTCTCTAGGACAGCCAAATGATCAAAACTAAGCCAAATGAACTTATAAAATCCTCCAAGATAGGGAGGTAAACTCCTATTGAGATTAATTTCAAGTTGGGTGTGAAGATTAAGGAAAACCACTTACATATCTGGAAATGTACAGAAGATTGGAGGGACAGTTTATATAACCTTATCTTGAGGATGTTTTCTTTTTTTTCATCCTGCAGTATCTTGTAGTGGCACCAGGTCTTGCAATACTCAACAGTGCTCGACGGCCCCTTAAGGTCTGATATTACGCAGATGTTAATTGTCTGAACTCCCCTTCTGACAGAAGATTGATGTTTGGATACTCTACATTTTTTTGGGAGAATCTTGTTATTTTGGATTTTTTTTTAAAAAAACTGTAGTTGAAAAAAAAATGCTCAAACCAAGAATCAGGCAGTTGCTCTTGCCATGTACGAATTGATATGGCTTTGATTAGTACCATTCGAGACCAGGGAGTTTGGTCTCACAGCCTAATTAACTCATGCATGACAACCAAGCAGCTATCTACATTGCAAGCAACCCAATTTGTCATAAAAAAAAAGGTGCAGTGGAAGTAGATTTACATGTTTGAGCAGTAGGTAATGGAATAAAGGCCATTACACCTCATTTGATGGTCCGAGCTACAATTGACTAATCTGCTGACCAAGACATTTACCACGTCAGCAATTGAAGACTATTATGTTCAAGCTGGGCACGAGTGACATCTATGCTCCAGCTTTAGGGAAGCATTTGATGTATATGACAGTGTACATTGACATATATCAGCCCGCCAGATTAGGACTGATCTAGTAATGCTAAAGGGATCTAAATTGGTCTGTTACATTGCAATGGGTCATTAGTCAACCCCAGATTGTGTCAAATGAAGCCATTTTTTTGTATATATTGCATAGTTTATTGCTGGCCGCCTATTAGGAATGATAATATCATTCTTTACTTACCTAATTAGTTGGCCAGCTCCATATTAACAAAAATCAGATGCCACAGGGATCAGGAATTGGTCCGTGCAACACATCCCTTCTCTCCTGTGCGTCCCTTTCTCCTCCTCTCCTCCCTTCTTCTTTCATCTCTTCTCCTTCCATTCTGCCACCTTTTACCTCCGTTTCGTGCCAATACACTGACAAGCTTTGTTCCCAAACTCCCCAGTGTTTACCTAATTCAGGCAACTAAGCTATGTAACCAAAATCAAAATAATTCAGCATTACACCGAATTGGTCCAAAGCCAAGGTTGATTCCAAAAACTGGTTAAAAGTAATATAACAAGACCACATCTAATACAAATACTGGAAATCCTTTTTTATCGCTTATTTATTTGAATTTCAGTAAGTATCTAATTTAATTTAAGACTTGGATTTTGCAAGTTGAGTAAACATGAAAACATCTTTCATGGGGCTTTCTTAAGTTAAAGGAAATGCAAAATAAAGGTTTTCTTAAGTTTGAGAAATTTCTTGGGCTCTTGCTTCTTGAGGGAAAATGAGAAGTGGCTTGTGGAATTGATTTGAAGATTTGATATCAGATTTAGAAAGTCTGGGTTTAAAAATACTTTACAGGTTATCAAGTTTGAAATTTAGGAAGTTCCAAATTCTCCACTCCTTTATGTTTTAGATCAATCATCCTTTATACACCGACAGAGGAAGCTGGCCGACTCTTCCATCTAAAACTAACTTTGGGAGCTCATAACATATTTGTTGGATTTAATTCTGCATCGCCCACCATTGACTTTGATGCTAAAGATGAAATTAATTTGCCACGTACGGCAATTGTACACAGGAGAACTGCATGAACGATTCTCCTGCATTTCTCCTTTCGGGGTAGAAAGGTGGAGAAAACTGATGCCTAGTAATTATAATAAGAGATGATTAATAATTAGTTTAAAATACTAACTTGTTACATGTCGTGGGATGTGGCCTAACCTTGAAAGAAATCATGGGAAATGAGGGCCGTGACAGGGGGAACAAACTCAATTGCTTTGCTTTGCCCTTGCCTTGCCGAACAAGATATATCTTTCTGGCCGCTTCTCCTTGATTGCCAATTGCTATGGACGTGCCATGAGCATGTAAGATTGGGAGTTCGATTGTGTTCTGTTAGACAAAGACCTAACACTCAAAAAAGTGAGTTGACTCGGTCGGCCTTCGGTGCATCGTGTTGGGTCCACATTCCAACTTCTAATGGCTATCACAGGACAAAAGCTGGAGATGCATGGCCCAATTTGACGTGGAATCTTAGCTTGATCGGCGATGTTATATCTTGTTTGGCATGAACTAAATTGTTCCAGAGGGCGTCGCTTTTATTGACTCCTTAATTACTGTATTGGTTGCATCTGATTCAGGTTCGGCCCTCTCTTGTTTTTTCGGTAAATTCAGCTCCAACCTTCAAATTTTGACCTTTTGTAATCAGAATAGGGGGCTTGAGTTGCCCATGTATTTAGCAGCTCTGTCATGTGCACCATAGCTATATTAGCCCCAGCAATAAGATTGCAAATGAGTCGGGTTGACCCGTGACCCCGACCGCTTAGATCTGACATGATCCAATCCGTTTTGGAGGATCGTAGGGCCGAATCGGATTCTAAAATTCGATCCGTTCTAGTTTTTGGGTTGGGACTGGGTTCACTAACTTTTAATCTGGCTTGATCCATTTGAAATTTGGTAATTTTGAATATTCAAAACCAGTAAAATTATTTGTATAACAGCAGGATGGTGAGAGGTAATGATGCAGCTAGTAATGGAACAACAAGGTGCTAACCAGCTTGTTGAAAAGGGGCAAAATGCCGATGAGCATGAACGGATGAAGGCATTGGGCTCTTGAACCCTCTCGAGAAACCAAACCAGATCTCATTCCCACACGAACAGTTTTCGCCAGTAAAGTTTCCAGCTGCTTGTATCAAAATTATATCCATCCTGGTATGGCATGATATTATAGCTAGGTTTAAAATTCACCATATAAATTCCTGCCCTGACGCCGATTCCTCTTCGCGCGAGCCTCATTCCCTCCGTTTCTCGTCTCCGGCTACGGAGGGTCGAGAGAAATGGGAAGTGCGTCGGCCATCTCCTCATTCCCTCTCCCGGTATGGCATGATATAAATCGGAAGGGCGTGGTCTCCGAGAGCTCTTGCCATACTCATCGAGGCTTCTTCCAGCGTCGGCCCTCTCCTCCTCCTCCTCTCCCCTTCTTTCTCCCCGCTTCCAAATCCAAGGCCCCGATCCCCAGGTCTGCTTCCCTTCTCCTTTGTATCTCGCTCTCTTCTTTCTTCTACCTTCCTTGCTTCCTCTCTTCGTCATAATTTTTTGGGGCTATTGTACGTTATTTTATGAGAATAGGCGTTTCGTCTTTCTTCTACCATAATTCTCCCGCGAGTTCTTTTCGATACGCCCATGAATTTGTTAGATTTACCTGAAACTTTGATAAATTCCATTGCTTTTCGATTCGCTGGCACTGAATGCTGTAGAATGGCTCGAATATATTTCAGCTTGCGGATTTCTAACTGTCAAAGAGCTATCAGACATGTCATCTGTCTGAGTGGAACGAATTCTGCAGAAAATTATACGCCGGACGATACCACATCTTCATCTAAGGTTGTTTACTTTACCAACCCACCCTTTCTTCCAGAATTGGTCGATTGTATTCCCTTTTCGGATTATAATTTGTTTCATTCTTTCTTGATTCCTTTTCTTTTAAAGAAGTGGTGCCTGTGATGAACTTTATGAAGCACGGCACGTGCACTTCAGCTTGCTGAGATGTGAGAAATTATGGCTTCCTTCCTGCTCAGTTTTTGTAAGCAACCCGTTGTTTAGACTGTGGCTTGCCTTAGTCATGAAAATGGCGATCATGTTACTATTATTTATTCCTTTTCTTTATCCTAATTCTTGAATTGCTACTTGAGATAAGATTCTGACTCAAGATAGTATTCTTTATTAATTAGAAGCGCTGAGGTTTTTCAGAATTTGCTTTTCTTGTAAAATTTAGTGATAGGTTGGATTTATAAGTTTTCTTCCTTGATCATTATTAATGAATTTTGAAGATGTATCATCGAGATTTTCATAGGGAATTAGGAATAGGAAATTGCATGTCATTTCTGTTTTCCTTTCTTGTTTCTGTGAGAGAGCTTCTTTATGTAAGGGTTAAAAATCTTGTTTTATGTTTACAGTAGCATTTGCTTGTACACCTGAAGCTGTAAAGAACCCAATAGGCTATACTTGAATGTCATTCCATTAAATATTTACCTTTCTAGTTCTTTTATCTGAATTCATGTTTCATTTAAAATTCCACCACGTATGCTTTTCATCTTTTGCTATCCTAAAACCTTTTGAGCTCCAAAGATCTGTCCCATCCTTTCCTACATTTGGTAGTGGATCTTTTATCTTATTTGTATTGCATTGAGGTAAGATCCAGATTTGATAATTAGGATTTGAATCCTATCAATTGTTTCAAAAGATTCTTTTGAGTGGAAAATAATTAATCCTTGGCATGAGGCTGAATGCAATCCTGATTGATGATCATCACCTGAGTGGAGATGTATGCCTTACTATGTGCAATTTATGTGCCTTGAAAGTGGTTTTGAATGGACACAGACTTGAGAATCAGTATCCAACATGTGTCCAAGTGCCTGACTCATAAGGAAGAAAATGCAGAGACACATAGGAAGATATATTTTTTTAATTGAATTATCTATTTCCAATTTTAAAGATTATATATATTAGGACATATTATTTGTTAAAGTATTTTGATAACATTTTCTTAATCCAAATTACAATATATATTGGCTTAAGAATTCAACAAACATGGGATGCCCTAAAGCTATTTCAACACTTATATCTTTAACTAAACTCTAAATATGATAAAGCCTACTTCTGGTGATATTTTGGTGGTTTGATATCATTACTAGAAAGGCCACCTTTCCATGGATCTCTAAAAGATGCAATCCAAGAATTTGATAAATATCTAAGTTTAAAATGCGTATCTGACTTATGGATATGTCTTCCAATGTGGATTTTTTGAGGTGAATTATGGAGTCTAGGTAACTTGGCTTGGAAGTTTAAAATGGTATGTAACTGTACACCTTGTTTTACTTTGCTTGTAACCTAGGAACATCTTGTTTATATATAATCTTTTGAGAAGTGAGTAGCTACTCTTCCTGAGAGCATGCCCTTTCGCTTATTACAAGCTCAAAATTATTTTGTATTCTTTGGCATCAAGTTGTTGAAGTGGCGAATTGGGTGATATACTCTTTGTTTAAGAGGGACATGTAGTGTGCCACTTAAAGCCTATGTAATCATGAGAATGAAATGGCATCTGATAACCAAATCTCTAGTTTTAAGAGAAAAAACTGTTGAAGAATATTAGTGATTCTACGATTGAAAAAGGAAAAAAAAGTGAAATAGAGGAGTAGAAAAGGGAGGAAAAATAAAAGAAAAGAGATCGAAAATACAGTCATAACATCACAATACTAATGTATCCTTACGTAATCATAAAGGCTAAATTATTATGTGGGATTTTGAAGGCTGTCATGCCAGATTGTTATGGACACATTGACACTTTTGTCACATACACTGATAAGTTGAGTGTAAGGGAACACAAATAGCATGTTTTCTGCTCAAATTATACTTCTTTGTCAGATGAACTTGCTGCATAGAAAGAAAATTGCGTTTAGAAGAAACCTTCCAACTTTGGGATTTTCAAGGCGTATAGGACATTCGGCATATACAGTATGAGACTACGAAATAGTAGAAATGCCTCACTCTCTGAAGATGGATGAATGTGTTGAGACTTGCATGCTGGGAACTCTTTCTTGACTTTTACTTAAACACATTGATACCCAAAAAAAAAAAAAAAAAAACTGGTGTTCCTCAAATTTGAAGGAATTGTAGAGGTACTAGTGGATTTTATTGCATACTGCTTGAATTTAATGTCACATGTAGCTGAAAATGATCTGGATACACGAGGATAAAACTATTTAGTTATTACATATGGGTCGTAGATGTAAACTTAATGGTTTATATTTAGTTCCCTTGAGTATCCAATAGATGGCATGAGAATTCATGAAAATGTTAATGCTTAGTGCCTTACCTTTTAGAGATGCATATAAATTCAGAGTTCCAGACTTCTGCTTCCTGACCTTGAGTCATTTAAACTTGGCTTTCTGTCTGGTCTCCAGATTGTGTCCAATTGTTCTTAGGAGGCAAGATGCTTAGTCTGTGAATCCAAAAGGGAAAATAGTAAAAAGAGTATCCAATAGAAAAAGAACAGATGGACTCATAATATCAGAGGGAAATTTATAATTTGAGACTGGTAGTTTTGCAACAGGCTTGTCCCGTGGGAAGATGGATGATGGGCATGTGTTTTGAACCCTGCTAAAAACCTCTTTGCTGACCTTGGTAATAATATTCAGGAACGGGATTACAGTTCCTGAATATTATAATTGATGGTTCTGCCGCTTCAGGGAACTCAAAATTTGCTTGTCAGAATCATTTTGTAGATGTAGTGTAGATGAATTTAATACACACGCGAAGTGTCCACTGTGAGTTGTCATATAACGTTGTGTGAAAGTTACTTCGTACTGCAGTTTTTGATTGGGAATTAAATTAAATTCGTATTTCTTTCTTTTATTCCAATTCTCTCCTCTCTTTTTGTTGCTTTAAATGACACAATCTTTTTTATTTCATCATTGTAAAGGATGCAGCTTTTGATATAGCACTTCCTAGGAGAAGTTTGATGGTGCAGTTCACATGTGATGCCTGCGGTGAAAGAACTCGGCGTCTTATCAATAGATTAGCCTATGAGCGTGGGACTGTTTTTGTACAGGTGCATTTTGTATTTAAGTCTTCCTCTAGTCTATGTACATTTGTTTGGAAATCCTAATCCCTGATGTTTAGAATGGTAATATTGTTTTTTTTTTTTCTTGCTTAAGGTTTTCCATATTAAACTTATATGTATGACTGAAAAAGTGAGCATTTGAAATGACCTTATGATAAACAAACTGTAAAATTTCACTAAAAACAGCTGAATAGATTTGTATTCTTCAAGTAGCAATTTATACGTATATTTGAATTAGGTAGGCCAATGGCTTAGTATGTTGTTGAAACTTCACTTAAAGAAATGGTAGTGTAGTTATGGTATCTTCCCTGCGTTTTATATAATGTTATCTTATTTCAGTTCTTTTAGGAGTTTCCTCGGTGTAACTCAATAGAAAAATAAAAATGTCCAGTAGTTAATAGTAAAAAATTCATCTCTATCATATGGATGGTGTTATCGTTTGCTGGTGTAAGATGCCACTGCATCACAGTGGCAATTTTGTCCTTAGGGATATTACAAGAAATATTTTCTGTTTACTAACAGCACAATTTAAACAGTGTGCAGGGTGTCTTGTGTATCACAAATTTGTTGACAACCTTGGTCTTGTGGTTGAGTATGATCTTCGGGAGGAACTACATGGAGATTCTGATGGTAGTAAGTAGATACAGCCTCGACAAGTTATTATCTGATTATTTACATGATGCTTACTAAAGTAAATCCGAAAATACTTCGTTGCAGAGACTGGGACTTCGAATTCTGAAAGCTAAATATGTCATGGATATCACGTGCTCTGCCCATTCCGCTGTTCCTAGAAGCTTCACGGTTCGAAACTCAGCTTAGGCAAGGGCTAGGCAGCAGAAGGGAAGCCATCTCGATGACCTAAAAAAAAAATCAAGTCGGTCTTTTGTTCTGCTCTTCAGATTCTCCAGCTTTTCAACTTAACACACATCAAGGTCAGTCAATGATGCTTTTCTTATTGTAAAGGTTATCAATATGAACAATAATTTGTCATCGCTTATGATGGTTATGGAGGCCAACATTTTCATCTTCATCTATTTTAGTTCACAAAATTTATGACTTCATTGCACATAAAGATAAAGCGGGAAGATTGATTGGATTTCATGCTACAATCAATTGATATGGTAGATTCGACTGTTAAATAGTAAATCTTTGCATTCCTTATTTTTAGTCCCCATAATGGGTCTATCCCTTGCCCCCACCCCCCACCCCTCTTCCCCCCTTTTTCCCTCCGTTGTTGCTTTTTCTTGCTTTTTCTGGCTAGATCTTTAGCATGTTCTTCCGTAGCTTTGACTTCACTGGCCTTTTTGTTTTATTCCCTTTCCTTGGTGGAAGTCGACCAGATCTTGAAGAGCAACAATTGGTGGTCAATATTCGGGAACAATTGGTGGTCATCGATGGCATGGTAGTTGGCCCTTAGATGCATGAGGGATCCGGCCTGGCTGGAGAGGGGATGGGTCAAGTTTGTTTCCTTGTAGCTGGTAGCGAACACGATGACCCACACCTCTCCCCTAGTCGAGCACAGTCCATTGTCGAAGTTAGAGCAGGCCTGAGAGTGTCACCACTAGTCTGACATTGTTGAACAAACCAATGTGAATAATGATCTATGATCACTAGATCAGATTAGGATTGTTTGGAAATCTATGTAAGCCAAGTTTGTAGATGATGGGGTCAACACTAACCTCGTGATCCCCTGAAGAGGAATTCCATCTGTCCTGTGATCCACTCTCCTCCCTCTGCCCCAGCTCTGTAGTGCAATCAATGTTCTCAATCACTAGGATTGATCAATTCAACATTCCGGCAAGCAATCTTCAAATGGTCGAATTCCATATTACTTAAGTGGGTACCAAATTATAGATGTCAAACTTGAGATAGCCTTCCCAATCCTCTTGTAATAGCCCGTATTCACGAACCTTGCTCGATCCTCCATGACTTTCTGCTTGAGCTCGGCATCCGTTGCCAATGGATCGAAAGTTGATGGGTGGTGGAGATCTATTGGGCTCCAACGTTCCCGCTTGTTAACTGGAGTGTCCTGTTGTCCTCATTTATAGCTTTTGCTCGGGCAAGGATGGATGGCAAGGAAGAATTCAGTGCTTTGTCCATGTGCTTCTTGTGAAAGCCGAGCTCAATCCGGAGCTTGGTGCACCTGCTCCTGCTCGTCTTTTATTATGTAAATTTTTGCTGATGTTTCTTTTAGCTAAAACCTTTATAGACCTTTGGCCCAATTTTGTTTGTTTCCAGAGCTTAGTGCACCTGCTCCTGCTCGTCTTTGATTATGTAAATTTTTGCTGATGTTTCTTTTAGGTAAAACCTTTATAGACCTTTGGCCCAATTTTGTTTTGTTTTCTTGTACAGGAGCAAAGTCTATCGCTCATTTCTCCATTGCGCTTTTTTTTATTGTTATTATTTGGCTAGGTTGTTCATTTGAAGTAGTTTTTCTTGTTTGCCTAGTTAGCAAAGGAACTTTTGTTGGAAGGCGTAAGTTCCAGCGTCCATAAAAAGGATCGGCCGCCCGCAGGTGTCAAGAAAGTTATTGTAGATTTGATTGAAAATTAATTGTCATCACCGCTATAAACTTGCAGAAGGTGGAGGGGGGAAAAATGAAAAAAAAAGAAGAAAGAACAATGTCATATGTATCCAATTATTCTTTAGACAACAGCAATCAAAGTTGGAAGACTATATGCGCTTTATACCTATAAAAAAATGGGCTTAAACCAAACCATTGTGTTGCTTAGCTGGAGATGATCAGAAAACTACAAAAGGCAAGTCAGAAAAGGCACTTACGATTATTCTCATCATAAAAAGCCGAGGGCAAGCGGTCAGGAGTCAAGTCGCTCTACCATCCATACGATAGAATAAAAGGGAGCCCGGTGGTATTCCTGGACGACAAGTGTCACACACTGAAGATTGGCATTAGAGACCTTCGTGTGGCGCCATCCGGCCACCTTGAAAGGGTGCGATATTCAGTTCTCCACATTTGGCGTTGGATGCTCTGCGGCCGCGTCTTTCACCATATCCTACACACACACACACACACACACACGCACGCATAAAAAAAAAAAACTCGAACCCGCCCTAATAAACTGTGAAATGCATGCCGGTTTCTGCCTTCCCTTTGAAGGATGTAGCCGGTTGAAAAAAAAAAAAAAAACAGAGAAAAAAAGATGGTGGACATTACTCTGCAGGCACACGTGATCGTGCCGTCCCGCTCGCAGGTAGATATCTATGGTTACCTCGCCATATCTGCTACAGATGCGGTGAGCTCGCCATCCCAACTGTAGTGGGATGCGGAGTTCACTGCTCTATTATATTTTGCTGCCGGAAAGCGTTATGACCACAGTCCATTTCTTCTTTCTCATGTCTCTTCTCTCATCAAAGTGTTGGGGGTTGTAGAAGGAAACCTGCAACCGTCCTCTTCTTATATCGTCACTTGAGAAAGGGAGGATGCTGCTGACCTGAAATGTAAGGTTTCTTTTCTCTTCTTTTTTTTCTATTTTTTTGGGTTGAAACATTGGAGGGTTGCCGTAAAGAAGTGATGGTCATTGTCTTCCCATGCTATGTGTGTGATAAAGGAAAGGGAGGTGGGCAGTGTCAGGAGACGGAAAAGCGGGGTTTGATAGGAACGAGTAGCCTTTGGAGGAGGGAGATGAGAAGAGGGTGAGAGAGGGAATGAGTCGGAGCTCTCTGAAATTCTAGGGAGCTCACAAGTTTTAACTTATACCGCCATAAATCTCAAAGCGATTCGACGATAGGAGGGATCAATGTATTAATACGGACCTCAGAGCGTTGCTGTAACAGATATGAGAGGGCGTAGATCTCAAAGTGATCCGGTAGGAGTAAGAGAACAAGCGGGTAGGATCACGAGGAGGGAGATAAGAAGAAGGTAAGGTTGAGGAAAATATCAGCATGAATCTCAAAGCGATCTCGAAATGGAGGGGGTGGGTGAGAGAAGAAGTTGAAACTCTTTGAAATGTTCCAAAGAGCTCGCTGTAAAAGTTTATAGTGATACTTTTTGGTGCAACCAATGTAGTAAAAATGATCAACTTCTAATTCCATGGTAAAGTTGCGCTCTATTTTTGGTATCATACTTTATTTGTTGAAAACGAATACATTATTGTTTTACTTAAACAAAAATAACTGTTGTATATCTATCCTTTGAAGCTATAAACTAAGTACTATCGTTGAGGATAAAATTGGTGCAATAATTTTTATAATATTTGAAAAATTAGCTCAGTAATTAATTGGTGTTTTGGCACCTAACCTTGCAATGGACGTAAATGTGGCAAACTTGCTTTTCGGCTGTTGTTAAAATGATTTTTAATGGCACATGCATCTTCCAAATTATGTTTGGGTCGCAGAGTTTTATTGGTAATGTCTATAATTTTAAGATAATAAATATTTTTTCAAAAAGTGAATCTCAACGTACTAATCCGCATGAAAGTTTTAGATCCGGACTTTCTTCGTCTGGAGTTCAAGAAAAATCTGTTATTTCGACTCTTGAAAAATAGATTCATAGTGAATTTTTCAAGAAGCAACTTCTTATAAAAAAAATCTCCAAGTACAAGCCGATAACATAATTTAAATCTCACTTTTTTTTTGTAGAAAAAAATCTTTGATATAACTCAGCATTACCATTGTAGCGGAGGTAATTTAACTTTAAGCATTCCTTTTCCGTTCATTTTCTTTTTTTTTTCTTTCATAATCTCTAATTATGTTTCATGGCTGAACTTTTAAAATTGAATAATACTCTCGTAGATTTTTTTTCCCTCTTCTTTTCAGTTTAGACGAACAACTTACGAACATTAAGACTAATAATGTAAGTTCATTTGCTAAAACGAAATAGTATTTTTTATTATAAAAAGATATTTGATAAAGTATCAAAAATTTTTTCTTCCATTTCAGATAAACCCAGCGTGGGTTACAAGCTAGTACAGAATAAATTGCTGGCAGTATCAAATTTTTGCTGGGAAAATTTGCAAGCCACCAGTTTCGTTTATTCAAAAATATATATCGAGTAGGTTGGACCAAGGAAGAAAAACTCTTTATTTCAATTATAAAAAGAAAGAAAGAAAAGCACTGTTTTCGTCATCCTCTTTGTGGCACCTGCACACCAGCGTCTCAATCCATTCTTGCGACATGTTCGCCACAATCTCCCTCGCCCTTGGCTCCGCTAGCTTTCATTTTCTTCCGTTGGAGGAATTGGACGAGCCCATGGAGTGCAGCATCAGTATCATCACTCCTCATCAGCTCCTCCGCGACCGCCGCCGGGGTCACCTCCACCTCCCTCACCAACCCTTCAATCTCAGGGAACAATGGGTGGTCATCAATGGCATGGTAGTTGGAAGCCAAGACCCTGAATGCATGGGCACCACAATAGCCCATGTGGATGTGCATGTCCATCCGGCCTGGCCGGAGCAGTGCCGGGTCGAGCCGCTCCTTGTAGTTGGTGGTGAACACAATGATCCTCTCCTCGCCGCTGGTCGACCAGAGTCCGTCGACAAAGTTGAGCATCCCTGAGAGCGTCACCTGCAACACATCGTCGAACAATCCAAATTAAGTTGACTCCTAGACCATGCATGAAATCAAGTGAAGAAGATTGTAGACAGTATCCCACCAACCTTGTCGTTGCCTGATGATGAATTCGACGATCCAGCCTCCTCCCTCTGATGCAGCTCAATGGTGCAATCGATGTCCTCGATCACTAGAATCGATCGGTTCGACATTCCAACCAGCAATCTTCTCAAGGTCGAATTCCATCCGACTTCGGTGAGCTCCAAATCATAGATGTCGAACTTGAGATAGTTCGCCATCGCTGCAATCAAGCTGGACTTGCCGGTCCCTGGCGGGCCGTACAGCAAGTACCCTCGCTTCCAGGCCTTCCCAATCCTCTTGTAGTAGTCCTTCCTTTTCACGAACCTCGCGAGATCCTCCATGACTGCCTTCTTGAGCTCTGCCTCCATCGCCAGCGTGTCGAATGTCGACGGGTGGTGAAGGTTTATTGGGAACCACGATTCCCCTTCGTTCATGTAGAGCTGGAGCATCCTCTCCTCGTCCTTCATTGCTTTTGCTCGGGCGAGGATGAACGGCAGGTAAGAATTCAATGCCTTGTCCTTGTGCTTCTCGTGGAAGCTGACCTCAAACGACCGGAGTTCGGTTGCGGTGTTTGCTTGCCGGAAGTTGCTGTTGTGCGATCCCTCCGACTCCTGGCAAACCAGCCGCCACTTGAACTCGACCCCTTCGTAGACATCGGTCATCTCCTCGCCTGGTTCTAAAGAGATGACCATGCTCTTTGTTTCATCTACTCTGCTGACCCTCAGCCTCTTCATGGAGGGGTTGATCCTGGTGGCCAGGTAGAGTTTGGCGGCCTCGTAGATTTGGTTGCTGGCGTACTTCTCGGTTTCCTCGATGACGATGGCGTGCTCGGAGGAAGTACGGGTTCGAAAGATGTTCAAGCCGGAAAGGAGGAGGCTTTGGACTTCATGAGGGAGGAACTCGTTCACGACCGAGCGGACCAGCATGGCTGAGGCTGCAAGGGATGCGGCGGCGGCGAGGGTTTTCTTGTAGGATTCTACGGCTTTGTCGAATGAAGCCATGGAGATGGATTCGGTGGTCGTCTGGTGAGTTGGATCGCAGCTGCCCTCTGTTCTATGGTTGGAGAAGAGGAGCAAGTGGAGTTGGTATTGGGCGTGTCTGGATCGAAATTTTATAATTCGTTTAGTCTAAAAGGAGAGCTTACGTGTCGAACGATGACATGGGATTCGTATGCCCGTCAAGTTTCTTGCGCGGTAAGTTTTCCAGGCGCAGTGCGCCCCAAGTTTCTTCCCTCCGTTTATTGGATCGTGGAATGATAGATGGCAAATGGAAGATATCGAAGTACTTTGAGATCCGTGTCGTGTTCGATCTAACCGTCGACTTCGTGGGACATTAGACGATATCAATCATTCTTTTCGCGAGAATATCAGTCATTCTTTTCCCCTTTTTCTTTTTGGGTCTTCCAAGTAAGTCTTCGCTCTTCTAACAAAAAAAAAAAGTAAGTCTTCGCTCTTTGCTTTTTTTCCTATTCCATTGACCGTTCCGGTCCTCCACGTGTTCCTGCCTCCTTGTCGGTAGATTCCAAGTGGTCGTGACTGTTTCGGTGGTGAGTAGCAGTTTCACGGGACTGTTGTTTGGGTTGCCGCCATAAAGAAAGTTCCTGATCGCAAGCACAAGACCAGGCTACGCTCTAAATAACGGCGGTAACTAGCATGTGCCAACGGCAGATTTGGAGCAGATCAAAAGCCCACATCAAAATTTAAATTTATATGTATGTATTCAGAAGAATTGATTTGAACTCCGCTAGCTCATGCTAATTAGCGTTTTGAAGGGGTCTAATTGCACCATGCTGGATCAATATTGGGTTTGATTGGGCTTGATTTGAAATTAATTTTGAAATTGAAATATAAGATCAAGCTTGATTCACATTTAGTTCCAAATAGAACTGAATATGAGCTTAATTGATGAGTTTGGTAATTCTAAAAAAAAGGTCAGATCAATTCAGGTTTGACTAAGCTCAAATTTAGCGTGAATTATAATCTAATTCAAGCTTAGTTCAAGCCCAATTTCTCACTCTTAGTTGAACCATGAACGAAAAAATATAAATTTGCTTTGCTAGTTCAAGATGAATTTATTTAACTTTGAATTGAGCTTGAGTTGATCCTCTCGCCAAGCTCAAGCTAAACTTGGCTTGCCCAAGTGGTTTGACAACCCCAGTGTTTGCATAACAAGAAACGGTAAGTTAATCTTTTAAAAGAGGAATGGACGAGCATAAGTTAGGTAAAGTAGGGTTTCAATGTGTTAGATTAGAATTGTATTCGGTTATATCCGTATCAATATCATTCTATTACAGTGTCGATATATGGTACAAAATGAAACAACGAGGCATACTGAATGCTAGTATGGTAAGAGACTGAATACTAGTTCGAACCGGTGTAATACACTCAATACTGTACAATATCGATCTGTATGGGAAACCTTACTTAAAACCAAACTCAATTAGAACTTTATGTTCATACCTAATATTGGGTCAAAAAAAGATCCAATTTTGAGTGGAAAATTGTGTATTCAAAAAGTTATATTGCTATACTTTTTGACTACTTTCTCAAATTATTCTATACATGCAAAATACTATTTCATAAATTGAGAAACATAAAATAAGAACAAAAATATAAAAATATGGAAAAAAATATTCTGCGACAATCCAAGCTAGTGCAGATATTAAATCATAGCAAACATACTGCAAAAAAATAATTTAAGACCAGCTACCAAACATAATCACATAATTAATAAAAAATAATATGTTAGAGATGGTATATTTTTTAAATTAAAAAAAAATCGCATGATATGGATTATATGCTAGTTTAATGATTCGAGAGTCCAATTCTTTAATCCCTAAATGTGTATTTAAATAACAAGGAGGTTGCTTCCCACAACCCCTGCTGTCATCCGAGGACCCAAGGCCACCACCAGACTGCCATCAATGTTGAGCCGGTGGCGCTGACGGCAACCTTCTCGCATAAAAATAATTTTTTTTTTTTTTGCATGGATATCTTTTTAAAAATTCATATATCCGTAAATATCCTCTTAAAATTTATATTTATTTATGTACCTTCACAAAACACTGTTTTTGCACAAATATCCCTAATATAACGGTTTTTCTAACACCGTTAATAAAAACTATATTTATTTTAATTAAAAATAAAATAAAATTTTGAAATTACTTTTTTGTCCTCCATTGTGATCGCCTTATAAATATTTTTTTTTGCACATCTGCTCATTAAAGGATATTTTAGTCATTTTAATTTAAAACCGTTAATTTTTTAACGGCGTTGGCATGGGTAAATATGCAAAAATAAGGATTAAAAAAGGATAGAATAGCAAAACAAGTATTTTACAAGGACATGCATGCAAATATCAATTTTGAAAGAGTATTCATGCAAAATTTAATATTAAGAAGGATATTCATGCAAAAAATCCAAAATAAAATTATTATAAGAGAGTAGTTATGATAGGGTCTCGGGCTCATCACCGTCGGCCACAGCATAGCAATGGCAGCACCGGAGCTTAAGTGAGGCAGCAACATCAGGGTAGAGTCTGTGGTAGCCCGAGCTTAAACCCCACTGTTCTGCCCATCATTTTCTTTCCTTGCTATAACCAAGGCCGGTTTCACAGAGCTTTTGGAGGGCCAAAAAGTACTTTCTGGCCCTCCAAAAGCATTTTTAGATGAAACAAGGATGTTTGGTAAAAATTTCAAAAAGCTGATTTAGCTTTTCCAGAAAGCTAAAAACAGCTTTTTAAATTGGAACTTCTCTGAAAAAGCACTTTTAGATTTTGTCGGAAAGCTTTTTTTTTTACCAAATACTCGTGATAAAATCTAACAATTATACAAAATGTCTTTTTATAATTCTGAAAATCTGTGAGAGTCCAAACAAGAAACCCTAGTCGCCAAACAAGTTTCCTCCCGTGAAAAATCCCTTGAAGAATGTATTTTTTTTTCTAATTTTGTATGCATCCTTTTGAATCCAGTTTTAGAAAAAAAATTTTATAATTTCTCCTCCATTCTTTTCAAAACAATCTATCTTCCATCGATTCGTTTCCATATTCAGAGCACTGCGACATCGCGGTCCACCCACTCCCTCTCTTGATTGATCTTGCGGTCCACCACATGTTACAGACAGGTTTTCTCCCAGTTTCAGAGAGAGGATCTCTCTCTATAATAGGGAGACAGAGAGAGGAAAAGATAATTACACTTATTAGGATTGTGATATTATTTATTTCCGTTTATGCATGAATTATATTGCTAGAGACAGAGAGAGAAAAAAGTTGAATGAAATTGATACTCTGTTATTATAGCTGTTATTCACTATATTCGTGCATTATGATTATTCATATTTGCAAAGATTTTGAAACATGTCTTCTCAAGGAATTAAGCGCTAAGTCGTATAAGATTTTTGCTTTCATGATCTATGTATGGTCTTGAGGAATAAAACTGTGGAACAATTTTGTGAGCATATTATTACCAAAAGCATGTAAACTTCTGGGTCTTGAAGTAATTCGATGATTGACCAAAGAACTAGCCTAAGGTCATAAGCAAAAAAAATGTGCTTCCTGATTTTGTATGTCTTCCACATCTATATTGTTTTAAGCATCTCAATTCATTACTCAGTAGGATCAATCATTTTATGCTAACATTTCAAATTCGCACCCTACTTAACCTACTCCATCATCCTTAATGAGGATGTTTCCAAGCTTTTCTCTACTTCAAGAAGACTATTTCCTGTAACATTTCATTGAATGGTTTTTCTATTCCAAGGTAATTTCATTCCAAGGGATTACATTTTCAGGTTTGGTCTTAATAGGAAGGTATGGATCTTAAACCCTAAAAAGTTCCAAATGAATGAAACTTATTTTGAGCCCTGTTTCCTATTTTATTCAAGCTTGAGCCTTCCTTCAAACTGACCTAACCATGAACTTTTTCCTAATGTTTAATTACATTATGTTGCCCCAAACTCATTATGTTTGAGTGGAAACATATTTCCCCATTTTGTCACGTCCATTGATAGGATATCTAATTTTTCACTGCAGTTGCAGATTGCATCACCATTATATGTCAAGCAGAGAAGTAATTCTTGGAGGTTCATCTGTTCATTGAAAACTGTAGAATGATTTAGTTAATAAGAACACACTAGGTGTTTGAGCAACAAGCGAGCATGTTTTGTGATGAAATCATGACCTATGATTAACAAAATGTTTCATATCTTTCTTGTTGCATTGTAAAAAGAACAAATGTCTAAGAAGAGCCAACATACCATTGCTGGTCCATCAACCCAAGATGAGAAGAAGAAGAAGGCTATTTGGAATAACAAATTGATGGAGAAGTTTATCGATATATGTATTGGTAAAGTTGAAGCTAGTAATCACCTAGGAACATATTTCAATAATAAGGTGGGCCAATATAATTAAAAAATTCAATGAGAAGATTGGAAATCAATATGGTTACAAAAAAATTTAAAAATAAGTGGGATAACCTGAAAGTAAATTAGAGCATTTGGTTGAAATTGCTAGAAAAGAAAACAGGGCTTGGATGGAATTCTGCTAGAAATACAATAGATGCATCGGATGCATAGTGAGAAAAAAAAATGCAAATACATGTGCCACTAGTTTGATGTTTGTAAGATTTATTATAATAACTTATAAACTACTATTGACAACTATATATTGTTAATTTGCAGGAGATTCCTGATGCAGTTAAGTTCCGAGAACGTGGTCTGCAACATGCCATGAAGTTGGATAGGTTATTTAAAGATACTAGTGCCACTGGGGAGGGGTTCTAGGCACCAGCTTTACTAGTGCAGGAGGATGTTGAGGGCACAATTGGAGTGTTTGAGAGATTGGATGGGGTTAATAATAATATGTTTGAGGGCTTAGGTGACTCATATGAAGACCCTCATATGATTACATATAAAATTTATGACGTTCTCACTAATAATTTTAATGTTAACCCTACTATTGCATCCGATGCTATCCAAGAGAGAGGAAAGAAGAGAGTTAGCCTTACCTTGCATGATAAGAAATGCAGGAAGGTAGGGGATGCTGCACAACTATCTTAGCAGTTGAGTCGTCTTATTGATGCAGTGGAGAAGAGAAGTACAGTGTCATCCAAGATGATTGATAAACCAAGATGTAGTATCGATGAGATGATGAGCGTAGTGCATGCGATACTTGAGATGGTAGCACAACCTAAACTGCTTCTGATTGTTGCTAAAGTGCTTCTTAAAAGAGAATATTGAGAGATATTTGTGGCTCTCCAAGATACCTATCTTCAGATTGAATGGCTCAAGCGAATGTCAAACCTAAAGAAGTAGTTGTTGATGCACTATTATGGCAATATATTTTGTAGTTTTAATTATGAACTTCTATTGCAGAATGGTGGACTATATGTATTTGTGTTATCTCTTGAATAATGTATCGTGGATGCTATTGATTTTATGGATATTATAAATATTATGTGTATATTATTTGTGTTATTTGTATTACATATTTATATCATTTGTTTTATTTGTTACGGATGTTTTATTTTTTTCGTAATATTTTTCTACATGTATGGGAAGCATTGACAATAGTTCTGAGGAAAATTATTCTAGTGAAGATGAGATAGTTGATGATAACTTTTATATTCTACTAACTGTAACTATTGGTACGGTTACTGAATATTATACAAAATAGATTGAGAACAAGCCTTGTAGGACCTAACAAACCGGATACAGATTTGTATCAATAATTTTACATGGCAATCCAGATAGATGCCAACAACAATTTCAAATGGCGGGTGCAGGGACGGGTGCGGATAGAGTACAGCGCTTGCTCTTGTGCCAAGTTAGGAAGAGTGAAAAACATGTATTTATTGATCTGAGCATGAAATTGAAAGTCAAATATGGTTTAAAAGCTTTTAGATATATTCTTGTTGAGAAGCTGGTGTCTATGTTTTTGATGATTCTACGACATGGGTTTGGAAATAGGATGGTTCAAGAAATATTTCAACATTCCAAAGAAACAATTAGTAGATATTTCACCTGTATTTTAAATGTTGTTTTAAGAATGTTCAAGGATATTATTAGCCCGTTCATAAAGAGTTCAAAAATATTCCAAATAAAATCCACAATAATAGTCATTGGTGGCCTTATTTTAAGGACTGCATTGGACCAATTGATGGCATCTATATACAAGTAAAAATTTCTCCATCCAAACAAGTATAATATATTGGCCGAAAAAGAATTCCTACACAAAATGTTATGGCCTGTTGTGATTTTGACATGTGTTTTACTTTTGTTTGTGCTAGATGGAAGAGTACTACTTATGATGCTTGTATTGTTTTAGATGCTATATGCCAAAAAAAAAGCTCCAATTTCTACACCCACCTAGAGGTATGCATTTTAATTATAATATAGACATATGCATATTAATTAAATATATCATGATCACAGGTATATTTTTTTAACTTTCATGCATAAATGTAAAACACTAACTCATATATATATATATATATAGACACACAAACGCGCGCGCACACACACACACATATATATAGATATACATATATACACATATAGATATACATATATATACACATATATACATACATATATATACATATACATACATATATATATATATATATACATACATATACAAACATATATATACATATATATACACACACACACATATACACATATACACACATATACACATATATACATACATATATACATATACATATATACATATACATATATAAATATGTATATATGTAAATATTATTTGGTGGATGCAGGATATCCTCACATGTCAAGATATATGGGGCCCTACAAAGGGGAGAGGCATTATTTACCAGATTTTCGACATCAAAGTCAACTAAGGGATATGCATGAAATCTTTAATCATGCACATTACTCCTTAAGATGCATTATTGAAAGGACATTTAGATGTTGGAAAAGTAGATGGAGAATATTAAGTATCATGCCCAACTTTTTTTATCATAAACAAATCCAAATTTTGGCGGCTTCCATGGTTATTCATAATTTTATTAGAAATCATGCAATTAAAAATTTAGAATTTCAGCGTTATGATGATAATGAGGATCTACTCCCTTCTGATTGTTTAGAGATTAATGAATCATAGAAAGAACTGAGTGCAGAGCAAAACCAAATATTGGGTAACCGTAAGATGAATATTTTGCGTGATCATATTGCTTCTCAACTTATAGCTCATTGACTTCTTTTCTTTATAAAATTTTTGAGGAGATGGTTGATTTAATTTGTATTTGAGCAAACATGAATATTGTTTTTTGTATTTTTGTTGCTACTGCATCAACAATGTAAAAAAGCAGAAACAAGGTAAAGTTTAGACAGGATATTAACTATGTGCAAGCCTTAATTAAATGTGTGCCAAAATATATTATCTGCGTTCCATGCTAGATTAACTATGTTCAATCCTTATTTAATTGTGCACCAAGCTTATTTAACAGTGTACCAGAAAGACTTAACTATGTGCTGAGCTATATTAACCATTTCCAAATTTACTTAATTGTGTGCCAGAAAGACTTAACTGTATGCCAAGCTATATGAAATGTATTCAAAGTCTTATTAACTGTGTACATAGAACATGCTAAACAGTTTTTCATCTAAAAATTTAGCAATTGTTTAACCAATTTTATTACCCACCTAGAAAATTTATTAGAGAGATATATGGTCATCAGAAAGGTAAAAAATTAATTTACACTAATAATTATAATATTTTATACCTTTATTATTATATTATACTATAAATATATATTACATTATATCATAATACATTAGTATGTTATGTTAAATAATTTAATATGATGTTATATTATAAAAAATTAATTTACATTAATAATTATAATATTTTATACCTTTATTATTATATTATACTATAAATATATATTACATTATATCATAATACATTAGTATGTTATGTTAAATAATTTAATATTATATTAAATTATTATGCTACAGTATATAATGTTATATTACTATATTATAATAATATTACATTATATTACAGTAATATTATACTATATTATATATTTATGTATTAATACATATTATATTTTATATACTTTGTTGTATAATACTATGCAATGTTCTTTCTGATCATTTTGTCATACCAAAAGTACTTTCTCAGTTTGTTTACCAAACACATATTAAAATAATACGGCACTTTAAAAATGTAGGTACTAAACAACAAATATTTTTTTTAAAAAGCTTTACTTCCGAAAGATCTACTGTCAAAAGATTTGCAAGAAGGTTTGGGCACAAGCTCACACTACAAATCTAGCTCCCCAAACAATCCATGCACTCAGCGACAACCTGATATATAGCCATTTTTCCAAATATTCCCATAAAAAAAACATAATAATTGTAATGTGCAAATTAAGTTTCACCTCCACAATAACAGACTGCAAATATACGATCAGTCAACTAGAGTATCAATAATTTGACATACTAAAAACAAGCATTGAAATTCAATTGTTACCAAACTACAAGTCCGCCTTCTGTCATATTTGCACCGCATCGATACACCTGAATGGAGGGGCAAAAAAAAAAGATGTTTAGAATCCTTGCTTTTGGTAGAACAGATATACCTTTAAACAATGAGGCCTCATGAGCATCGGCAAAATAGAAGATCTTACATGAAAGCAGAAAAGGAAATTAAAGCGTGGGAAACTGTTGATTAGAAACATATATATGAATATGACAATATTTTGATGCATTCTATCTTGTTAAAAGTTCTGCAGCCTAATAATAGTCTAGGAAATCAATAGTAACTTCTTCTTTTCTAACTTGCCTCAATCATTAGAACTCGTAATAATGAATCAATTAATATTCAAGCAATGAAAGTAGCCCTTACACCAGCTACAACATGTTTTCATGAAATATTTGAGAGCCTTCTTAAATAATATAAGGGAGCCCAACAATTAAGAGCTGATTCAATGTGTTGATATATACACGAAAGCTCCAGGGTATTGCTGCTTTTATTTTTATTTTTATTTTTTTATTTTTATTTTTTGTTAATGCACTACAGCCCCCTACTCGGTGCTCCAACCAGAAACCAGAACACAAAAAAGAACAAGGACCATCAGGCCCGGTGGGAAATTAGAATCTCATACATAACAAGCTTTGACCAAGGTTCCAAAACTAGCAACCAAACCTGCCAACCTACTCCCGTCGGAGAACACAAAGGATATGATAAGCATGGAGCTGCTGGAGGATATCCTTAAGTTGAAGAAGACAAGCATTATAAATCTCATCCACGGTGTCATTAAGCTCTGCTCTACAGAATTACATAAAATATGAGACCTAAAGTCAGGCGTCAGGATGAAGGGCATCAGGTATGCTTGATGCACAAACACATTTTTTTTTTTGGGGGGGGGGGAGGAAAAATGGAAAATACTTCAAGAAACTCCTATGAAATTATATTACTGAAGTAAATGACTGCCCTGAAAATAGAAAAGTATGCTTCAAGTAGAAATATAACGTTGATACTAAAGAATGTAATAGAAGAAATAGTCTGCAGGAACAAGAGTGGATGCTCCCAACATTATAATTATTTGAAAAATAAACAAATATTAATACTGGTAGTCTGTCTCATTACCACAAAATATAACAAATTCTACCTAGCAGGTCAAGGATTAGGAAGAATGGATGCAGGATACAGGCGCACCAAATCCTGAAAGAGTAGGATGGGATATGACTAGGATACAATTAAAAAAATAAATAAATACATACATACATAATATGCATGTATATATGAAAGCATAGGTTAATCATTGTAGATTATCCAAATAACATATTCCCTAGATCATATGAAAGCATTAAAATCCACAAACCCTATCAACTAGTCATCATTCAAAAAAATAGACCATAATCTGTATACTGTATAGGGCTCGTTTGGTCTGCTGGATGCATTTTTCTCCTAGGAATATGATTTCTGGGAAACAAATTCCTAGGAAGAGGATGCCTAGGAAAATACTTTTGGCATGTTTGGTTGACCATGGAAAAGTGACAAATTTCCAAAGTGCTTATGTTTGGTTGACCCTCCACTTTCCTGAAAAAGTTACGTATAATTCCTATTATGCCCTTAATAAAAATTAGGTCTTTAATGTCTTTTTAATGCTGAAGGGCCTTTTTGGAAAAAAAATAAAAATGGAGTGATTCCCGCCTCATTGGAAAGTAACTATCCCATGTTTCTCATGAGAAAGACTTTTCCATGAAATGTGGAAGGTCCTGTTTGGGGGAGCTGTTGGCAGTAGAGCTGTTAGAAGTAGAGCTGTTGGAAGTAGAGCTGTCTGAAGTAGAGCTGTTATAAAAAGCTGTTTGCTGTTTGGTAACTACATTCGTAAAGTGCTGTGGTACTTTGTTTTGTGTTTGGTAAACAAACTGAGAAAGTACTTTTGTATGACAAAATTACCATAAAGGACATTGCATAGTATTATACAACAGAACATAATAAAACATAACATAAATTAATACATAAATATACGATATAGTATAATATTATTGTAATATAAAATAATATTATGTTAATATAGCATAATAATAATATAATTATTAGAGTAAATTAATATTTGGTAATATAACATAATATTAAATTATTTAACATAACATATTAATGTATTATGATATAATGTAATACATATTATATTTATAGTATAATACAATAATAAAAGTATAAAATATTATAATTATTAGTATAAATTAATTTCTCATAATATAACATAATATTAAATTATTTAAAATAATATATTAATGTATTATAATGTAATGTAATATAATACAATATTTATAGTATAATACAATAATAAAGGTATAAAATATTATAATTATTATTATAAATTAATTTTCTATAATATAACATAATATTAAATTATTTAAAATAGCATATTAATGTATTATAATGTAATGTAATATAATATAATATTTATAGTATAATACAATAATAAAGTTATAAAATATTATAATTATTAGTATAAATTAATTTTTAATAATATAACATAATATTAAATTATTTAACATAACATATTAATGTATTATGATATAATATAATATGATATTATATTTATAGTATAATACAAAAATAAAGGTATAAAATATTATAATTATTAGTATAAATTAATTTTCCATAATATAACATAATATTAAATTATTTAACATAACATATTAATGTATTATGATATAATATAATATGATATTATATTTATAGTATAACACAAAAATAAAGGTATAAAATATTATAATTATTAGTATAAAATAATTTTTCATAATAATTTCTCATAAAATAATTTTCCGCAGTCCAGAGGCTCTTCTTCGTGGTCCACGCTCGAGGAGGACCTCAGCGTGGGCCGCGAGGTTGATGATAAAAAAAAAACAATAGATTGATTTTGGAAGGTATGGAAAAGGATTAAAAAAATTTTCTTCTAAAATGTGGTTCAAGAGATGCATACAAAAATTGAAAAGAAAAATACCTTTTTCTATGGAAGGGAGTCTGACGGCTAGGGTTCTTGGCTCCAGCAGATTTTTAGGTTTATAAAGAGGCAAACTATGTAATTATGTTATTTTAATATGGGCATTTTTGTCAAAAATACAGCTTTCCGAAAAAGCTGAAACAGCTTCTTCCCAAAAGCTCCAAATTGGAGCTTCCTCCCAAAAGCTGTTTTCAGCTTCCCGCAAAAGCTGAAATAGCTTTTTGAAAAATTTACCAAACACAGTTTTTCATCTAAAAGTACTTTTGGAGGGCCAGAAAGTGCTTTCTGGCCCTCAAAAAGCTCCCCCAAACAAGGCCGAAATCATATTCTCATGAAAATACAGCTTTCCCGTATCTCTCTTTTGAAAACTCTAACCAAACAAGAGGCATCTCATTACTTTTCCGTTGACCACACTTTCCCCCCTTCTTTCCAGCGAACCAAACGAGCCCATAATGATTTTTTTTTGAATGATAAGCCCTCAACAACCAGGCTACAACACACATTAATACTCTATATAATAATACTGGCATCAAAAACTTCAAAATAAATAATTCAATATTGAAAGATCATCATTCATAAAAAAAAAAAAGAAAAATAAAGCATCCCCCCATCCCTATCCAAGAAGTATCTTAGGTGTATCTGAGAAGTACACTGAAGCCTTTTCTTAGGTTTTGTAAAATGCAAGCACATCCTAAACTATCCAGCAAATATCAATAGCCAATATATATCTAATACAAACACAATTTGCAATTTTGAGCATTGATACATACTAGCTTAAGAAGAAAACCTTCAAGCTCTCTGTTTTTAACCACCTAAAAAGAAGCTCACGATTTAGTATAACTATATAAGAGGCAACAAGAGAAGGTTAAATTGGATAAAATCGTGAATATCAATGACAAAACTACAGGGACTGGTGACACTAAATAGAAGATGCAAAAAGTGGCCACATATGAATAAGTGCTCCAGATCAGTTGAATAAACCCTATGATGTTTCTTGAATAAAGGTGCTTCAAAAATTACAATTACACTTAGATCTCAAAGTCCTAAGAGCAACAAATATTTGCCCAAGAGCTTCAAGAGATAAATGTGATAAATATGAGGATCGTCGAGCAATCTTCTTCCAAAATAAGAGTTCTAACAATTTTGACAATAAGCATAAACACCATAGCAGCTCAAAGAAAATCAAAACAAGTCGATCAATATATTAAAGCTTTTCAACTTCATGCTAATACTAGTTAATTGAATGGGAAGGGCTGGGGATGCAGAACTAATTCTACAGATCCTCAAACATGGCAAAGAGGCAACTCTTGAAAGTAAAGTGATTGGGCCCAGAACCCTGTTCATCATCTTCCCAAACAAATCAAGAGTTTTAAACGAACAACTATTAAAAGCAAGGTGAAAATGTTATCTATGATCTAAGCAGATAGCCTACAAGCAGGGTGCAGTCTATTCGATTAAATTCCATGCAGATATCTTACCGTATTCAGCAAAAGCAAATGCATGCATTATTCAAGGAATACCTGACAAGCACGATATGCTTGGGACATAACAAGTGATGAATAGCTCCCCAATCTGGGCATTTCATCATTTTACTTTCTTTCATATCTATGCTACCACATTGGCAGGGGATGGCTTGTGAGTGTGATGTCTAGACTCAATAAAGATCAACCAAGCAGGTTATAGGCACGAGATAACAGGACATGGAAAGCTGCCCAAACTGGATATTCATAGTAAGGAGTTTAAAAATGCAGGATGTATAACTGCCTGAAAGTGAGAAAGATGCGCATAGAAGCCAACGTCCTTGCAACAAGAGACAATGCACGCAAGCAAGACAATCATGGTCTTCCATTAGACCAGCACCACCAGGCAGAGAGCAGCGCGACAGAGCATCCCATCCTTAAGAGAGATAAAAGCAAACAGGAACCCAGAATGAGGAAGCAAGAAAAGGAAACGGCCTCTCCTAAAGCAGCAACATCCCCTATAGGTTACTTGGAACTCCAAATGTTGCGAAAAAAGAAGTCCGTCGTTGTGGCCCAAAGGATGGGGTAAAAGCATGGAAAAGAATTGGTTCCTCGAGTACTCGAAAATGTAACAATGTTAATTTCTTTTAAGTCGGCAATTTTGCTTCCATGTGCTCGTTACTCCTTTTTATGTCTCATTGGTGGTATTATACATCTCAAGAAAAGATGCTTGTTTGTTTGCAGCTAAAAAAATGTTGTGCTTCAAAAATTACCAAAAAGAACTTTCTATTGAAGCTTTAGAGTTATCTAGCAAAACATAAGCATATCCATAACAATCAATCAAAAAATAAGTAACAGGGTACTGAAACTTTTCAACATAAAGGTAATTGGAACCTCACCTCAAATATTGCTCGGGTACATGAAAACCCTGACCTTGCCGCCCATGGATTTGGGTGGGAGGTTTGACTTGAACTGGGCGCGGACGACGCCGCTGTTGCCGTGGGGGCGGGTGACCTTGCCCCAGATGCAGCGGTAGCGGGTCCCGTCCGCCTTGGTCTTGGCTTTGTAGATGTACGCCATGCGCTTGCCGCAGTACCAGGCCACCTCCTCCTTGGTGTTCACCCCCTCGATCTGGATCAGCGACGTGTTCTCATACTGGTTCGACTTCGACCTGATCAAAATCACATCCCATTAAACCCGATCCGATCCAAAAAAAAAAAAAATCATAGAAAATAAAACAAAATTCATCAAAAAATAAACCTTTTGTAGCCGAGAATCGTGCCGCGAACGTAAAGCCTGCGAGAGAGAAGAAGAGGAAGCGATGAGAACGAGAGACAAAAATGGATTTCTAGGGTTAGGTTTAATTCTGAGAGGGGAGAGCGCCGGACCTCACGCGCTCGCCCTGCCGCCCCTTCACCATTATCGCCCGAGGGTTTTTGGGAGGAAGGTTTGCGACGACGACCGGGAGAAACCCTAGCGATGGGGAGGGGCGGGCATTTATGAGACGAAGGAGCGATCTCACCGGAACGGAAGGCTCTTTGATCGGACGGTCCATATCGCATCACTACAAGAATGGACCCTTGTGGACTCTTATTGGGCTCTGTTGGTTTAAAAGGCCCAGGGGCTAATGTTAAACCCAGCCTAATAACCGAAGGCAGGTTTAAACTTTCAAATGTTTAATTGAGCATCTATTAAACTTTATGATTACAAAATTAAAAATATTATTAAATGAATGATAAATCAAGTTAATAGCATGTTAATGTGGTCATTTATTTTTCTTAAAATTTGTGAGTGCTATGTAAAAATACATAGGATTACAAATGGAATCGAATATTCGAATATGGATACGATAGTTATCTATCCATATTTCTATTCATTTTTTTTGAAATAATATGAATACGGATATGAATATTAGTCGAATGCTCAAAATTTTATGTATATCTAAATAGTTGCAGATTTGGATAAATATTATTCGATCCACCTTCATCTCTAATTCATTTTCATCCTTAATCCAATCCACCGATTCAGCACTTGCAATCCGATGCTGCCGTAGTGTTGTGGATGGCCGATCCACTCTCGGGCACCACCTAAATGGAGCGGCAATTGCATCGGTACTCCATCAACTCGCGAGCTGTGACGTCTTCCACACGATGTACAAAAAGGTCCCCTCAATCAACGGCGCTGCAACCTGGCGCCTTAGGCACTCCGCGGACCCTCATGAGCTTCCTCACTCGAGCGCTCTCCTCCCACCTCCCCAAACCAGCGAACATGTTCGACAGCAGCACGTACGCGGATGCGTGCCCGGCGTCCAACGCCACCAGCCTCTCCGCCGCCCACTCCGCGCATTCGACGAACCCAAGCGCACAGCTCGCGCTCAGCAGGCTCTTGAGCACGCGCTCGTCTGGTGCCACCGGCATCCGCCGAGCCACCGCCCACGCCTCCTCCACCAGCCCCGCACGCCCCAGTACGTCTACCATACACCCGTAGTGCTCCGCCCCCGGCTCGATCCCATAGACATTGACCATGTGATCGAAGTGGCCACGCGCCTGGTCCACCAGCCCTCCATGGCTGCATGCGTGGAGAACCCCCATGTAGGTCACGTGGTCCGGTATCAAGCCAAGCCCCAGCATCTCGTCGAAGAGCCGCAGCGCCTCCTCGCCCCGCCCGTGCGAGGCCAGCGCCGTGATCATCGCCGTCCACGCCGGCTGGTCCCTCTTCGGCATCTCGTCAAACAGCCGCCGCGCGGACTCTATCCGCCCGCACTTCGCGTACATGGCGAGCAACGCGGTGCCGAGGCCGGGTGTAAGGCTCTTTCCGAAGACGAGAACGTCGCGGTGAGCGCGCTCGCCGTCGACAAGCGCGCCGAGGACGGCGGCGGACGAGAGGGCGGAGACGAGGGCGGCCTCGGTGGGGGCGACGCCGGCGAGGCGCATGCGGCGGAAGAAGGAGAGAGCCTCGGCGTGGCGGCCGCTTCGGGTGTAGGCGGAGAGGAGGGCGGCCCAGGAGACGGGGTTGGGGTTGGGAATTTCGTCGAACGCCTGGCGGGCGGCATCGGGGAGGCCGCAGCGGGCAAAGGCAGAGACGAGGGCGGTGCGAAGGACGAGGTCAGGGTGGGGGAAGAGGCGGAAGAGGCAGAGGGCCGCGGGGAGGCGGCCGGCGGCGGCGTAGGCGGCGATGAGGGCGGAGCGAAGGAAGGGGTCGGCGTGAAGGCCGAGCTTGGCGAGGTGGGCGTGGATGAGGGGGCTGAAGGCGGGGGCTCGGAGGCAGGCTTTGAGGAGGAAGGTGAAGGTGAATTTGTTGGGGCGGGCCCCGGAGGGGAGCATAGAATTAGCGTAGATGGACAAGGCCTGGAGGGGAGAGGAACACCGGATGATGGTGTTCCATTCGAACGTGGACCACTCGGATGGTGGTAGTGGACGGTCAGGGCTTGCCGGCGATGACATATCGTTGCATGCATCGATTTGCCTAACAGTGGGTAAAGATCGTGGATACAGAGAGCCTGGAATAGAGTGGGGTGGAAACGAAGACTGCAGCTCTTTTAAAAATGAAGGACTCGATATAGAGAACTGCAAGCGACTGGCTGCCGAGGGGCTGTGGGTGTGCGACCTCTTAGCACCAGGAGGGATAGAATGGGACGGAGCCAGATGTGCGGGGCACACCTAGTTGAGAGAATCTATTCTATTCCAGTATCAGGATGTGTAGGGCTAGATGTCAGGGTGTGGGGTACCTCGTGTCGAGCCAGTGTTAGATTGAGTGATCTTTCCCGTGTTATCCAGCAGGAGTATGAGCCGGGGCCGGATTGTACTTGGATCTGGAGGTTCGGGCTCCACCCGAGGGTTGCCCTCTTCTTATAGAAGGTGATTTGGGACCGCCTTCCGACGAGAGCAGTGCTGAGCAGGCGTGGCTTGGGGCTCCCCGCAGAGTGTGGGACATGTGGAGCTGAGGAGTCGGTGGACCATGTGCTTTTCCAGTGCACACGGGCGAGGTTGACATGGCAGTGGTCAGGGATCCCGCATGAGGCTTGGAGTGCGAGGACACAGTTTCTACAGGTGATGAGACAGTGGCTGGCCAGTTCGCGGACTTATCGGGAGGCTATTAGAGCGACTTGCATGGCACATCAGATCTGGCTGGTAAGGAATGCTCGCATCTTCGGTGAGCGTAGGGTGTCATCGAGATTTGTTGCAGAGTTTGCTCGGGCACAGGCCACGGAGATCAGGCCTATCCACCCTTCAGATAGACCTTTGTTAGCTTGAGACACTTGGGGTTCCCCCTCTTCTTTAGCAGCTCCTCAGAAGGTGTTTTTCATCCCGGAGCCCCCACCTCTGAGCTTCTTCAAGGTCAACTTCGACGGGTCGGTGCTGGATGGCAGTATGCGGGCCCGTGCAGGCTTGGTGATACGGGACCCGCATTCCAAGGTGGTGGCGGCAGGCGGCTGCTAGTTGTTTGACACGTCGGTTCTAGGAGCAGAATTGCGAGCAGCCTGGGCGGGCCTTCGACACGCGCGGGTAGTGCTGCAGGCCCGATCGATCATTTTGGAGGGCGACTCAGCCACAGCCATCGGATGGATTCGGAGGGGGTCGAGGGGTGAGAGCACAGACCACCCCCTGATCCGAGACATTGGGATGATGATGAGAGATGGGGGGCCCTTCAGGCCAAGCATGTATTCTGATAAGCCAACGGGGCGGCTGACTGGATGGCTACCTACGCGGCCTACCACTCAGGGTATACCATTTGGTTCGAAGAGGGAGAGTTGCCATTAGTACTCCGCGAGCTATTGTATTTTGACTTTGTTGGGTGTATTCGTACACGTACGGTATGAAGTACCCGTTTTAAGCAAAAAAAAAAGAAAGAATTCCTTGCACCAAGTTTGAACTTATCCCGGCATGCACCCTGGAACTCACTCTCCCCAACCCAAAGGGTGTTTACAGAATGGTTGGTTAGATACTAAGCCACTTAGTCTGTAGCTTTGTTGGCCTCTCTATAAATATATTTAGCCTGAAAGGTCACCTCACCACTGACCGTAGCTTGGATGTCTCAAATCAAAGGGTGTCACTCGCCCACATTGCTAACAATCCGTTGAACCCATCCAATGACCGTAGTTGAATCTCCCAAAAGCAATACCGCACTAGCCTATAACACATGTTGAGAATAACCTAGAACAGCCCATGCCGCATTCAGCTCAGCCTCTGAAAGCGTTTATTATTTCTAAACCCCTATCGGATATGTTTATTATATAAAAATCCCTCCATCAAGTTTGAACTAGTCACCAAGCGCGGCATGACGGGACTAGTCAAAAGAGGAGCCAATTTAAAGGTTCGCTAAAACAGTAGAACCTTCCTCAAAGTTATATGTCCCCTATGTTTAGGTTCAGAGGGCTCATCCTATCGACAACATGAGGAACATAGCTGTGAGGTTCCTCGTTACAGCAACTCAACAGCTGCCCGGTACCTATAAAAACTTTACTCCTGAAAACATAGGATCCCGGTCGGTCGATCGCTCGCCTGTCCCCGGTTCACCCCCTCTGACCATTCTGTTGCTCGGCCCCAACTACCGAATCCATGTGCTTGCTTTAGTTTAGTCTTACCGCGTCCCCCCCCCCCTCACTTCTAAAATACTGATCCTCCCGTGAACCCCTCCCAGCCTTCCATCTCTCCCCCAGAACAACCACCGACCGCCGTCGCTTTTGAAAGATAAAAACCATTACGTCGTCATCGCCTTCCTCCCAACTTCCCATTTATAAAAACTACCGACCTCCTCCTACCTCACACCTCTAACAAATTTTCTTTAAAGCCCTCCCTCCTCCATCCCCCTCCCTACGCCAACCCAAACTCATCCCTTCTCTCTTTCTATCGTATCTTTCTTCTCTATTCATCGCCACCAATCATATCTTTGGTTCTCTTGCATTACCATCACTGTAGTGCTATTGGTTGTGTCCATTTTTCGTCGGCGACGAAGCGATGGGCCGCCGGCTTCACGGAGAGCACCTCAAGCAGCTGAGGGACATCTTCGCGCGGTTCGACATGGACTCGGACGGCAGCCTCACCCAGCTGGAGCTCGCGGCCCTCCTCCGCTCCCTCGGCTTGAAGCCCACCGGCGACCAGATCCATGCCTTGCTTTCTAACATGGACGCCAATGGAAATGGCTCCGTCGAGTTCAACGAGCTCGCCGACGCCATCGCCCCCTTGATGAGCGAGCAGGCCCTCGTCAACCAAGAACAGCTCCTGGACGTCTTCCGGTCGTTCGACCGCGACGGCAATGGTTATATATCGGCCGCGGAGCTGGCCCGGGCGATGGCGCGGATGGGGCAGCCGCTCACCTTCTGCGAGCTGACCGAGATGATGCACGAGGCCGACACCGACGGGGATGGTGTAATCAGCTTCACGGAGTTCGCCGCCGTAATGGCCAAGTCCGCCACCGACTTTCTTGGCCTTGCCGTGTCCTAGGATCGCCGGACTCGGTCTCGAGCCTTTCATTGACCTGGTCGACCGGCGGCCCCCTTGGTTAATTTTATTACTGTAGCGCGGTTGTTGTTCTTGGTAGGTTTGTGATAAAATGTACAGAAGGGATGATGAGATTGGAGGACGGTGATAAGGCGGTGGAAATGCAGGACAAAGTTTCTAATGATCTTCCCCCCACTGTAAAAGTCTCCATGGGGGAAGAGAGAGAGGGTTTCAGAAATGGAAAGATTTTTGATCTCGTATTTTTTTTTCTGGTTCCAATCGTCCGTCTCGAAGGCCGTTCTTTCTTCAATTTTGGTAAAACATGATGACTTTTTCGGCTTCCCCTGGTTCTTCTCTTTGGTTTGAATGGTAATTTGGAAGGAAAACAAATGGAGGAGACTTTTGCAAGACGCTATATGTTACTTTTCTTTTTCTTATTTTTATTTTTTTACGTGCAGCGTGAATATATATCGCCTTCTTGCTATATGATCTTCGGATTATGTTTATTTTTATTTTTATTTTTATTTTGCACGTTAATTTGGACTGTGGATCTAAGATAAACTAGGCCCATTAGATCTATCAAATGAATTAATTAATATTGTCCAAGCTGCAGTATAGTTGCTTTCCATTTGATGTTGTCTTGTCTTCTTGGGGCTCGTTTGGTTCGCAGGAAAAGGAGGGGGGAAAGTGTGGTCAACGAAAAAGTAATGAAATGCCTCTTGTTTGGTTGGAGTTTTCAAAGGAGAGAGATGGAAAAGTTGTATTCCTATTGGAATATGATTCCCACGGAAATATGATTCCCACATTTCATGGAAAAGTCTTTCCCATGAAAAACATGGAAAAGTTACTTTCCCATGAGGTAGGAATCACTCCTTTTTTATTTTTTCCCAAAAAGACCCTACAGCATTAAAAAAACATTAAAGAGGCATTAAAGACCTAATTTTTATTAAGGATATAATAGGAATTATACATAACTTTCCTAGGAAAGTGGATGGTCAACCAAACATAAGCACTTTGGAAATTTGTCACTTTTCCATGGTTAACCAAACATGCCAAAAGTACTTTCCTAGGTATCCTCTTCCTAGGAATCTGATTCCTAGGAATCATAGTCCTAGGAGGAAAAATACTTCCCGCGAACCAAACGAGCCCTTAATTCATTCTTCGAAGTCTTCTTCTTTTTAAATTATACTCTTTTAGCTTCGTCTGCCTTAAATGTGATGCCCGAGTGACGAGGAACACTAGCCCCATATTGCCATGATGTCTCAATTTGAACGCCCTTGACACGGTCCTCTTGGATGAAATGTAGCTCCATATTGCCATGATATCTCAATTTGCACGCCCTGGACACGGCCCAAGCATTTGATTACAGGGTCCAGACAACTACATTTAGCCGAACTGCAGGTCTAAATATCACAAACACCACATGGATGACGGTACCAATTAGTTTCATTGATAAAGTCATTGATTATTTGATTTTGAGTCTCATCTTTACCCTAATTTATGATCTCAATTAATTTCAATGGAATACATGGCATTAGATTTTATTTGACACCTTACGTTCCCCGCTAAAATGTTAAGATTGGGAGGACCATCAAGGACCATCACGCTCATGACAAACAGCAAAGATGAACCGTTACCAACCCAAAAGAGAGGACACGAGCAACGAGAACTGATGGGGCCGCAAGCATCGTGATGGCAATGAGAAAATGAAGTTGTAAAAAATGACAGTATTGTAGTGATCTGTCTCGCTGGAACTCCGCCACCCCTAAAGAGGTATAGAAAACCAGAACTACAACCCTGCATACTAACAATATATCATCACATCAGCAACCGAGTCCAAATTGAAGGAGGGGAAAGAACTGTTCGTCTTGCACTACAAAAGTTTTCGCGTGACGGGAGGCCGCTACCGTGCACCTCAGATGGGAAGGATCAACAAACTCCTGCCTTGACTTTCTCCAGCAATCACAACATCATGCACCTTTGGGCATCAAACCAATCCAGCGCACAAGTTCATCCAGCCGGTTCTCTCATAAACGATTGGAGGCAAGAATTCAGTGCACAGCCAAATTTAAACTAATAGAGATGCTAACAACTAGCATGGGTGTTGCACCCACAATTTCCATTTGGGACTATCCAAAACTCAGGTTTGCAAGAGATTTTTTTTTTTTTTTTTGGTAATCTCTGCAAGAATTTTTTCATAATTTACTGAAGCATAGACATAACAAGAGTAAAAAGCGTGAGTGGTGGAAAGACCATGCAAGTTACAATTTCTGAAAGGCTAAATGCTTGGTCAAAGATGGCCTTTTTTTTCTCCCAATATCAAGACTTAAATACCATAGCAAAGACAGTAATCTGCAAGTTTTTTTCTCATTCCCTTCCCATTCAGTCTTCCTTTCTTCTACCTGAACCACCATCTCTGGACAGCAGATATGGGGGAGTTCAAGAATGGGGCATACCGGTAGATGTAAGGGTTCACAGTCCGACCAATCCTGGCCCATACGCTCTGGTGATAACCAGCAGTTACAGGAGCATGATACATGAGTTTCAGTAGCTGCCAACAAAATCACATGTATATTAAATATAGTTAGGATATAGGCTGCCAGTAACAAGCAAGAAGCTGAAAGAGATTTGAAGGGTTAAAGCCCAAAATACAAATAAAAGGAATAACTCAAATAAATCCTGTAAGGGTCTAAATTGTTTTCATATCAATGTAAGTGACTTTAATGAATGATTAAATGCAGCCCAAGCCAAATGATTTTTAGGGAAACTGAATCAGAGCTCCGGGTTTAGAATTGGCAAACTGCCGGCGGTGTCACCCCAGCTGATTCCTATGTGGCCAATGATGGCAACCATCTGGTCTTGGTCATATTAGCAAATGATGTCTCAAAGAATCCAATGTGTTTTGCACTTGTTACTAGATATCATTAATGATGGTGTACCAGGAGAAATTAAAGTAGTTGAGGTTTTGCAAGAACAAAAAAGGAAACAAAACAGACCTGCCAGTACATGAATGTCTGAATTATGCTGCGCTGCCACCTGCATCAGCAAGACGAGAGCTTAAAAGGTGCCAAGATATGTATAGGATAAAGGGACGCAAACCATGAAACTTGGTGAAATCCACTCACGAGAAGAGTGATATGATTAAAAGGAAACCCAGCGAAATCTCAGTATTTGAACTCAGAATGCAGAGTGTAGTAATATTCGCCTCCACCCACAAACAAGGTTCCTCCAAGTATTTCCTATTCATGAACCCAAACAGTTTAACTTCAGATTGTTAATTCTAAGGAAAGTAGAGGTAGTGGGAAAGTTAAATAAGATGGCAGCGCATATCCATAACTAATACATGATTACTTCATTATCAAATGAAATTGCAATTGCAGGTCGAGAAAAGCTCAGTCAATTGTAACAGATGCAGCAATAATGCACTACAAAGTAGTAGCATCATGAGATATGGTGGTGTTTCTAGCATAATGAGACCATAGAGATGTTTTAACCTTTTCATTTTGAGAAATATGGAGATGTTTTAACTCATGATATAGAAAGAAGAAGAAAATGAAGAAAAGGATACAGTGACCCAATCTTACATACATAAAACACTTTGCCAGTAAATCCCCACATCCAGTAGCATGCCTCAGAATATTCCGAAACCCAATCCAAAAGTAACCATGAAGCAGCATGATGGGGGAAACCTTTCTTTTTAATTAGAGCATACTACAGCAAGAAATGTAAAAAAGAAACCTAGTTAAGCAATCATAAAGTTGAATAGCTGAAAATCCAATTTCAAATTGAGTGAACCAATATGTTATGGCCTATGTTAATGGATTTGGGTATGGGTATTGGTTGTGGGTATGTCTAGGAGTTGGACTTGTGTTATCCCCAAATCTCAGGACACAGAGACATGGCTTAAAATGATCCAATATTTGGGAATGGCATGCACAGTTAAGTCCTTTGTACATACTAATGCACATACAGAGGCTAAAAATAAAAATGTTTTAAACCCAAGGGATAAAAATGAAAATGCTACATCAATGAGGCTAAACATTAATCGGCAATTTCGCATTAAGTCCAGGGACTACATATTAATTATGCCCTTTTAAAATGGCACGTGCCTAACGTGTTCTGAGCCCTCCAAATCCCTCTCCACCACTTCCTCCTCCTTTCTTTCTTCTTTTCCTTTTTCTTCTTCATTAAGATCTTTGTTCCCCTTTCTCCTCATTCCTCCTGATCAGAGTGATGTGTCCAACAGGTCCACCAAACTCATATCTCATACCTGTGCCTGTGTCATGTCGTGTTGACCTGGATGCCTCAAAGAAAAACAAAAGTCCGGGCATCACGGGTTATGGCCCCTTATGGCAGATGAATAGTGAAACAAATTTCAGCATAAGACTAGGAAGTCTACAACAAGTCATTAAGGTGGAGGGGTCTCACTTGCAGGAGGTTTATTATAAACATTTCTCAAGCAGTCACAGATCTACTTAGGGTTACATGTTAAGGACATGCATTAGAAATGCTAACTGCTTAAACCAAAATTTTACAAACAAGATTGGCATTCCCCAACTTTTTCTCAAAAGTCCCCCTCAAAGACTGAGTCTGACATTTGAAAATGCTGATTTCATCTTAGAAGCTCAAATTGCTTGGACCTTACAATCTCAGCACCACTTTCTGCTTCTCTCTGAAGTGATCTCCTTCTTTCTTCTTGCAATAATTTCAATCTTATATCAATCTAAGTCTAACATTTATCTCAATTATTTTAAAAAGGGCCTGTTGTAGCTAAAATAAAATATCCTGTCTCCTTGCATCAACAGCACCAGTCATGGTTCATAGTGTTATACAAGTACTTGTACCAGTAAATCTACAAGTAAAACTTCAGCCATTTTAAACTTCCTCATCCTACACCATTTTTTGATTTAGGACATATTAAAATCACCATATTAGGAAGGAAATTGCAAGACAATTTATTCAAAAGTTCATAGCTACCACCATCAATGAGATGGATCGCAGAGGTTGGAACTAAGAAAAGAGGCTTTAGCATGCAAAGAAAACTCTTTAGCTTTAAGATCTACATGCTTTTGTCCAGCTCTTAAGTCTGTTAAGAAGAAGATGGGCATTAAGTATTTTGTTCAATCAGTTAGACCCTGAGGAATTTTCCTTTCAGGGGAAAAAATAAATGTAAATATAAATAGAGATAAATGTAAAGATCTCAAGTAATACTTGTTTCTTTTCCTTCTCAGATGACAATTACCAAACAACATTATAAAAATTTAAGATCTCTAATTTTCACCTATTCAGGTTTTTAAAAGAGTCTTTCTTTACAATATCTAAACACTTCAATATAGAGTTTTAACCTTAAGTAACAAAGTATAATTCAGTAGGCCTTGACCTCCATTCTGCCGCCACCCCCCCACCCCCACCCCTCCACCCAAAAAAAAAAAAAGAAAGAAAAAAAGAAACCTCAAGCAACAATGCTATAGCCCCTTTATATGCCTTTATTTTCTTGCTAAGATCCCCTCTATATGCTTTAAGGAACTAGATATGATCCATCAAGAATGTTGCTTAAAGTGAATAGATAATCAACCGCTCAACTGCACCCATCACTCCCCAATCTCCACGTACACACACACAAACAAATAAAAAAAAAAAACAAAAAAAAAACTACATAAGACTTTTTTCTCTATTCCATGGTCAAAAGGCAAATCAAAGACACATAGTCAGTAATGGAAGCTAACTCAGTAGTATGATCCATATGCAATTAACAAGAGCGATGTTTCACAATGCAAGCTTACAAGAGAAACCACTAAGTTCAGTGTTGCCACATTCATCAAACAGAGAAATGAATGAACTTGTTTACCCCTTGCCCCTCTCGCTAGGGGTTGCAATTTTCTTGTCTTGAATCCAGAATTTGGGAGACAAGCTAGGTTCAATATAAGCCAGCTGGAACTAGTTATTGAAGCATGACATAAATGACATGCCAAGATGCGAGGCACCCAAGCTAAAAGTACAGGGCATTAGGGTAAACATTACATGATCCATCAAGAGAAAACAATAAAACAAAGGGGAGATGATGGTGGAGTATGGATAAGTACATGTTCCAAAAAGAAAAATTTACTGATAGAATCTCTTTATTTTTTGTACATACAAAAGTTATTCAAATAAATGGTTACACCAAACTCGTATCAAACTTACACATTTACGCTTTACATCACGTAATTATAGAAAAGGTTGATTAAACCACCACAAACTAAGAATTGAAATTCACAAAAAGATAAACCTAGTCTGGAACTAATTCATACTTGCTGCTGATACAGAATCAATAAACCAAGTTAAGCTTTACCTGTACAAAGAGGAATGTGCAAAATTACGCCTTAAGAATTTGGCAACATGTTCAAATGCCCAGCAAAGGACAGGTATCAAGGCAACTGCAATGGAAATTGGAACCAATAGATAATAATAAATAGGTAAAAGATAGACTTAAAAAAAGTTTTATCTGGTGGAAGAGTCAATGATGCTTACACTTGAAGTGTAGTTGAGAAGCAACAAACATAAGGCAGTAGATTAAATGGATGAAATCTTTGGTTGCTATCACAGTTTGAAACCATGCTTGAATGGCAGGCAGATTCCATGCCCTTGGTTTCTGAAAAGAAAGGGGAAAAAAATGAGACATAAATACATGGACATAGGTAACAGTTGAAAACCTAGGACTAAGTTCTAGAAGATATATGAATCAAAAAGGGTGTGAAATTTCAATAGTGAGAATTATACCCCATAAAGAGTGTACAAAGAATAAAAGGAGGAGCATGTGGTGCCCAGCAAGGACAATCGATATGCCTTTATTGAAAGATGCCTTGGCACAATTGGAAGGATTCCAAGCACTGCAACAACTAACACCTGCCAGGAATAAAGTGAAAAGATAATGTTAATAAGATCGACTTAGGAAAATGAAAAATTTTATTGATATAATTCATGCAGTATCATCTTCAAGAAAAGGTCAAGAAGACATTAAAGAAAGAAAATTGTGAGCTGCAGAATGTTGACCATGTGAAATGTGGCAGATCATATATCTATTGAGGCATTTTTGTATATAAAACATGATCACATGAAAAGGTAGACCATTTACTTATGAAGATAATCTACACAGATAAAATAGAAATAAATTTGGGCTTTGGAAGCCTTAAGATTTATATGTGAGGTGGTCAATGGTCGCTTTCCAGGCTACTGCCAAAACTTCTAAAATATTTTCCGTAATTTCAGTTTTGGGTTTGTATTGTGATTTTCAGATCCAGGGGCTTTGTGGCTATCAGGATACTTAAAAAACTAAGAAAAGGTTAAGGGATCATTTTTAAAGCTAGAAATAGGTCTAACTGCTCATACAATTAAAATCTGTCTCTGATTGAATGACAACATGGGAGTGAAGTTGCTAAAGAAAAAACGGGAAAGAGACAGGAAAAATCAGACTGTGGTTTACGAAGGATCAAAACCAGCTTTTATGTTTATAAAAAAACCTAGATTTAAACCCCTTACATTGTACAAGAAAGACCACTTGACCTTCTACACCACTTTTTAGTCTATTTGGGACTTTTCGGAACAAACGGAGAAGAAAAAAGAAATTGACATCGAAGTCCCTATTCTTTTTTCAAAGAAAGGGTGCTAACCCCTTACATCACAACAAAGAAGGGCATCCACCCAAACCAATTCAATTAGTTGAGCAGGCAACTCCAGAGTTTAATGTCTAAGAGTAGGAAACAGCCTCCAGTAAGCTGATAAGGAAGGACATGTGCTTCATGAATGTGCAAGGCATAGAAGGAGAGCTTATCAGCCCAAGACCAGATATCATAGAGATGGCTTGGCCTAGACTCGCAGTCTAAGGTTGTGCCACCAAAACCAGAACGGACCAGAAAGTTTGACTAGTAAACCACTCTTGGATGGCCAATCATCTAATTAGGCCATCCAAGCTTCATAAACCAACCAGGTAGTATATTGACACCTAAAGATCTACATGCCCTTATTGTCATTCTTACTTTCTTTCAAGTCCTCTATTGTTGAAAGAATAAAATTTTCTTTTAAAAAGAGGGTCCTGGCTTGCTTGAGATGCCACCATCCTCAGCACAGAAGAAGACCAAGCTGATGAGGAAGAGCAGATCAACGCTCTCTCCCCTCTTCCTCACTAACCTTCAACCTCCCCTCATCTCTCCTAACAAACTTGTCCTCCTTCTTCTTCTACCCTTGCACCCCACTTGTCTTACACCACCATCAACCTCGCTGCACTCTTCCACCAAAGTCTAAGTGTAGCTCCGACCGACCAACACTTAGTGATCCTCTCTCTCTCTCACACACACACACACTCTATTGCAAGGGACATGGCAAGGCATATAGTTCAAGAAGGAAAATAATGAAGATTGTTTACAGCACAGACTTAATAAGCAAATGGTCCAAAGTAGTTTATCCATTTTTCTTAATTCCCTTTCTTATTCATCCAGTGGATGGTGAAAATAAAGAGATATCCTCAAATAGGAGTATCTTTATGGAAAGGAGGTGGAACATGTATTTGCAGTACATGCAACAGAGATATTTTCATATTTTATAACCTAATGTATATTATTCTGTGATTATTATAATTATATAATTTTTAAGTATATAAATGAGCTGATAGTTGAGCAATGGTTCAGCTGATGACCCAATGACTCAAACCCTTGGCTGGGTGAACGTTTGATCCAGGTCTAATAACACTGTTATGAAATATATCTAGGAAATGGCTGTCAAGGAATCCCTAACCTAGATCAATGTTGCACCCATATTGTGAACCACTTCTTTCCATCCCACTCAGCATGTATTGTCCCTTCTACGTATTGCAAGATATACTAAGCCACTATAGTGTCATTATGGATGTGATAATACTTCAGAGCATCCAGATGCTAACCTTCAATGTTACATGTAAGTGATGTAACTATTGTAGATGATATATTAAACAATTAGCGCATATTTTGATGATTGGGCTGAAAATCTTATGAGATTCGTGGGTTGGGCCATTACAACCAGCAAAATCATAGGATTACAGCCTAAGCTAAGCTAGGCCTATATTCATAAATACCCAGGAGTAGTTTCGGAGTGGGCCAGCCCGAATCCCATAGGGAGGAAAAAACCTTCCATGAGGTCATTTTTTACTCCCTATGGGATTCGGGCGGGCCCACTCTAAAGCTATTATTGGGTATTTATGAATATAGGCCTGGTGCAGCCTATAATCCTATGATTTTGCTGATTGTACTAGTCCAACCCACGAGTCTCATAAGATTTTCAGCCCAATCATCCAAATGGGCCCCTAAAGGTCTCACTTTACACCTTCATGCCTTTGGCACAAAAAGAAAAGAAAAACCATAGATGCCTATAGTTAACTCAATATTATCATAGAAAAACTATAAAAGTTAGAACGCTTCATACATCAAGCATCAAATCAATTGCTACAAAGAATCAAATATTAAATCAACCACTTAGTGTTCTTCACATTCCACTTTACCATGCTTGACTATCTTCAGTTACATTTCTACCATATATCAATCAAACTAATCATAGAGGTAATTCTTACTCGAAGAAAAGCAAACATTATACTTATCACACTACAACAAGTTTGCAAGATATCCATAGATATATTTTAACCAGAAGTCTAATTTGATTTTCCCAAAATAATTTATGTTTATATTTAATAGATTCTAAATTTAATAAGCAGGAAACTCACACCCCTAGAATATTTTGACCATGGCAGTAACCATATCATGAATGCCAAAGAGAGCTCCTGAGATACAGTTGTAAATGAATGCAAGCGGACACGTTAAAAAAAGAAAAGAAAGAGAATAATGCATGTTTTTAAGTTTTCATAGGCAAAACCAACTCAGTCAAAGTTGAAAGAAAAGAGGCCTTTTGATAACAAGGTTCGCCGTCTCGGTATCGGACCCCGTACCGGTGCCACACTAGCACAGTATCCATATGGTACGGTACAGAATTTTTTGGATGTACCGGATGTCGGTATGCCATCCGTACCGGGTACCAGTACCAAACTAGTACGGTACGCCCCATACCACCCAGTTAGGGCTTGCACGGCATACCATACTTTTGAAACATTGCCAGCAGCAAGGCTAGACTTCTCAATGAGATTAAAGTTTCTGATTTAATGATTAGGAGGTGACCCATCTCCAAACGAAAAATAAGTTTCAGTAAAAAAACAAATTCAAATATTAGTTAGATTTGGTTCAACTGAAACAAGAAGGAAAACCACTTAATGTTGATCACAAGAAAAATGGAACAGGAAAGGAAACCTAGATCGCCATGACAGAAAACATTATCCTAAAAAAGAAAAAAAAAGGAAAAAACTAGCTTTTCCAAACTTCAGTGGGATAACAATGGCATTTATTCTCATTACACATTTTTGTTGATGGATTTATCAGGTCATACCCCCTCCCTTTGAAAACAAGAAAAGGAAGAGGTGGCATTGGGATTCCAAGAAGGTTGAGCTTATATAGCAGGGAACTGTGCACATGAATAATTGTTGCACGACTACAAAACAATTTTGCATAAATCATGCACTAATTTGACCAAATTTGCTGGTCCAGTTTGGCAAACCTTCATCAGATTGCAAGATTTCTTATAATATGCGAAGGCTGGTTTTCTTTTTTAAACAGAGTAGGTGATTTCTGGTTCCACTTAAAAGTCTTGAAGTGTACTAAATTGGCAGTTTTCGAATGAATAGTCTTTTTCAAGCAACATCAATGTTCGAGTACATCACCATTCTAAAAACTATAATAAGTGTTTTGTTGTTTATCTGTGGGGTACAATTCTATTAGTATCATATTTAAATTTTATCAGGCATTTATAATGCTCATCTGATCGAGTTTGTTAAACATCCAAGTGTGTGTAATTATAAAGATTCATATGTAATTCGTGCATGGCTCTGAAGCACTGAAAGGAATGCTCCTAAATTCGGGCAAGAAACATGATCAGAGTATAGTGTGGCATTAAGCATTATCTAAAAAGAGCTGTGTCTCTGTACCCAAGCATTGACAGAAAAATGTATAGACCGTCGATCCATCTGCAAGGAATTTGCATTCCTCCCTGGTGGTGCAGATGTTGTGGTACCAGATCCTGCACCACAGATTTAGTTCACAAGACATGTTAGAAAATAAAGGATTAAATTTTCCTGAAGGCATATATGGTGAAATGACAGCAATAAAAGCTTCAGTAAGCTTCTCTCCACCTGAGCTACGAGGCCTTGCATTTTCTGTAGCTGAAGACGACGACATCGATGATGATGATCTCCCCGATGGCCTAGCTGGTTGAGAGGATGCACTGGTTGACGACATTGCCTCGACCACAAAATCAGGGTCCTATATTATGACAATGGTCATCAGAACTAAAAAGAGCAAATCAAATGACAATCCAAACTGGAAATTTATATTTTCTGGGAACAACTGAGCCATCACCAGCAGTATCTGGGGAAAATTACAGCATGGAACATCATCAAGACCAAAACAGCAGCTGAGAACATATATTCTCAGTTTACAGTCATCTTGAAACAGAAATAAGGATTTTGAAAATTTTACATTAAACCAACATACATGCAACACATTCAACCCTTAGAGAAATCTAAAGAAGAAAAATTGTGGAATTTGAGTTAAGAACATATCCCTTGTGATTAGAAGCCAAAAATTTTATTTTCTTGCAACAAGCGATGCAATAAAACCCCTCAAGGCAACAAATAACAATCTTGGGAACACACTTACATATGTACATGCATGTGTGCATGCATATGTGGATGCGTATAGACATAGATACATCATCCTTGAACACTAGCCACATGACCAAAGGTAACCAAATCCAAAGTCCTAAACCCTATCCAAAAGTGTGGCCCCTTAAGATTTTAGCTTTCTTAGTTCTCTATTTATCTGAATTTATGCATCGAATTGTTTTTCCTAATTAAGTTCTTAGCTTATCACATGAATAAAAGTTTAACTGAAAGACTTGACATGTGATTAAGCAATGAGTAAGAGTCAACTAGGAGGGTCCTTTTGCATTATAAAACTTGTGATTAATTAGAGTCTTGACCAGTTGTCCACATCAAAATGAGACATTCCCAGCTAAATGACTTGTCCCATATGTGCAGGGAAAAAGCCATGGAGTGTGAAGGACCACAAAATATTTTGAGTATCTCACTTTGTCAACATAAAGTGACCTCCTCAAAAATCCAAAATTTTTTTTTTCCTATCCTCCTTCCCTTTCAACTCTTCCTCCTATATTCTTGGCTCATCACCTCCCCAGTTAGCAAAGTACACCATTAAATATATTCTCATTTATCTTTTCACTTAGTTAGCTAACCTCTAATTGGATATGCTCATAAGTTTATTTGACTTAGCTAACCTCTACCATGGTTATATTATATATGGCTCGTGAGCCCAATTCTAAAAATTGTGTATGTCTCATTCGTTTATATCGCTACCACCATGCTTGCCTATCAATAGTGTTCTCCTACCTAAACTTTAAATGGCATAATCCTTGCATATACCACATCCATCACTTCTGAAACCAAAAAAATCAAGATGCACAAACAAAGGTGTTGCATGGGTTTCAAAAAGGCATGCGCAACTTCAGTAGTATCTTTATCAAATTAAGATTCTGTAGCTCAGTTGCATCAGAATGAGCGGCCAAAAAAGAAGAAGAAAAAAAAATATCACAAAGAACAAGTAAAAGTGCACAAAATTTAACCAAAAACTAAACGAAAAAAGATAGACCTAAAAACAACCATCCAAAAATCATCAGTGTATTGTCACGTAATCGAACTAAAATAGAACTAATGGCGGAAAACCTGTCTTATCCACAATTCGAATTTAAAACATAAAATCCAAGTTAATAGGGTTTCGAGCCATCCCCTTGTGCGCGAAAACCAATCAAAAATGTAAAAGAAAAAAAACTGCACCAGAATCCTAATCCCCAAAACCCCCAATACAAGCAAGTAACTAAGGGAAAAATGGGGGAAAACCCCAAGAAAGATCCCTAATTTCTTCTCTTACTTCTATAAGCAAACCAATCGAAACAGTAAAAGACGGATAGAATCAAGAAACACAAGAATCTCAACAATAATAACCAAAGTCCGAGATTGTGAAAGAAAACAAGGAAAACCGGTCTCTTTCTAATTTTTTTTTCCCTTCATGCCAGAAACGAATCCAGAGAGAGGAAATTCAACGATCGACGAGACGACCACTTACGATGAAGCGCTGGTAGAACTTTTGCTTGAAGTGATCGACGACGTCGGATCGGGAGGCCATGTGGGGAGGGATGAGGATGTTGGACCAGTACTCCGCCCACCGCGGATCGCTCTCGTAGTCGTACGCTGCCGCCGCCATCTTCTTTACCCTCTGCGTACCGCTATCGGCCTCCCCCATCGCTCTGTCTCTCTCTCTCTCTCTCTCCCTCTGCTTCTCTCTTCGGAATGACACGATTGACTAGATTAGACGGAGGAAAACGAAGTGGATTCCCCACAAACGCCCCAGCCACTCCCTTGGCCCTTCACTTATCATTATTTATTTCTACCGCTGCTCCCCGGCGCTCCCTGAAGACGCGGTTCAGCCCGGTTCGGGACTAAGGCTCCGTTTGAAAACTTAGGATTGGGATGAAAGAAATGGAATGGAATAAAAAATTAAAATTTTTGATATTTGATAGTTTTTAATGAATAATAAAAAAATAAAAAAATAAGAGAAAAAATTTTGTGCTCCAATTCTCTCCTTTCTTTCCTCCTATAAGTGAGAGGATTTGAGAGAAAAGAATTAGAACTTAATAAACTTTTTATGATACCTATTTTACTCTTAAATTAAAGAAGTACCAATTTAAAAGGACAAATATATCATATAGGGCATCTTTTGTTTTAACCTTTCATATGTCATCTCCATCTCCATATACCTATTTGCTGCATCTTTATGGAGCTCCATTTCCACAGCTGCACTTTCTTGGAGAAGTAACAATTGTTAAGTTTCAAAGGAAAGTTTATTCTCTAAATAGAAAAAATTAAAATAATTATTCTTTTCGTTAACTTGTTTTTGAATGCGATCTATTGTCTGATTTGTGGCTTTTGGATCTGTGATGATTATATGGTTGTGGATGTGATAAAGGCGTCTCTTTTACTTGTTTTGGATGTGATCTGTTGTCTTCTAATTTATGGGGTTTGGATCTGTGATGATTGTATGGCGGTGGATTTGATAAAGGCGTCTCTTTTACTTGTTTTTGGATGTGATTTATTGTTTTCTGATTTTTTGTTTGTTTGTTTGTTTCTTTTTCCATTATTTGTTTTCTTTACTTTTTATTTCCTACTCGTTTTTTTTTTTGCGGTGGTAGGTATTGATCTCTTCAAGTTGTTTTGGATCCGTTAAAAAGGAAAGTACGCCTCCTACATCATTTATTTGGAAAAAAATAAAAGATAAGATCTATTTTTTGAACCAAATTTTGGTTGTTGTCCTTGAATCTTTGTGGATCTACTCGATGTCACCTAAGATCACAATCCTGATTTCTAGTTTCTATTTCAAGATCAGAGGTCTTGATTTTTTGAGTGGATCCATATGTTTCTTTGTCCCGTTTTTAATGAATTATAATTGTTCTTGCTGCTAAGCTCTGTTTTATTTGATTTTTTTGCAATCGTACTGTAATAATGGACTTGCTCGTAGATGAAGAGGTTGGATCTTAATAAAGTTTGACTTGATTAGATTCAATGATCCTAGCAATTATTCAAATTTATATGTTCTGTATTAATTATCCTCCAAATTGTCTATGGGCATATATTTATCCTTTCCTATTTTGACTATCTTGGAAGTAATAAAGAGGGTTTTCTTTTCTCTGTTACTCCAAAAAAATTTTATTTCTTTTAAGCTCTATGTTCTCTTTGATATGTGCAATTCAGATGCGGATTTGCTTTTGGGTCTCTTTGTGCGGCCGAATTTGATACTAATAGAATTTCAACTTTGTATATTCTACTTGTTTTGCTGCTGCCCTTTTCAGTTTGAATGATTTGATGCAATTAGCACACCATCTGATCATGACAAATAGTAGTTATTTTTTCTAGAGAGTCTCATTCGTATGGCTATCATGCAAGACTTCCTATAAATTGCATCAGCATTAGTGCATCAGATTAGATGCATCTTTTGCCTATGATTTTGTTTAGTTTCTCATTCTGGACCATGTTTCCACCATGCTCAATTTTGGTTAGATTGCTCCTTGATCTTCATATCTAATTGTCAAAGAAATCGGCAACAAGCTGTTATTCAAAAATTAGGTCCTAGATGGATAGGCGACAAAATGACATTCGCATTTGGCAAAGAAATCGGCAACAAGTTGTTGTTCAAGTTATTCTTCGCGTGATTTGTTTCATTATGCACCAACGGTTTCAACGTACAAATTTTATGGATCGTAGGCAATTAGGCTTTGAAAGACAACTAGTATGAGATAAAATAATGTGCCAAATAAACACAACTAAAAGATGTCGTGATATTATTTGTATGGGAACGAAAGCTTTTAAAAATTTATGTGAGATTTTTAAAAAAGATGGGGGTTTGCAATCCACTCAACGAGCGACGACTGAGGAGCAAGTTTTTGTATTTCTTCACATAGTATCACACAATGTGAGGAATCGTATAGTGTCACTCTTTCTCCATCACTCCGGATATACCATAAGTCATCATTTTCATCGAGTATTAAGAGCATTAATATCATTGGAGGAGCAATTTCTTCGTCAACCCACTGGAACATTAGTGCCTTTAGAAATACTTAACAATAGTAGATTCTATCCATACTTCAAGATAAAATATTTTTTATTTCATATACTTTATCTAAATTTTGAAAGAAATATGCATATATTCATCTAATGTGTATATGTCAGGTTTGTGTGGGGGCAATTGATGGGACACATGTCCGTGTGAAAGTGTTCAATAAAGATGCTCCAAGGTATCGTGATAGGAAGGGTTACCCGATGCAAAATGTGTTGGCTGCTTGTTCATTTGACTTAAAATTTAAATATGTCTTGTCTGGTTAGGAAGGGACTGTATCTGACTCAAGGATAATAAAAATGCACTTACAAGAGAAGATAAGCTGCATATTCCTACTGGTAAGTTTTTTCTAAATATAACAAAATAAATACAAACACAATACTTATAGTATCATATAGTACTAAATTTCATTCTTAATAGGTAAATTCTATCTGGTTGATGCGCGGTACATGCTAAAAAGTACACTTATCATACCTTACAGAGGCATGCGTTATCACTTGAAAGAATATTCTACTCGAGCTCCAGAGAATCCCAGAGTATTGTTTAATCTTCAGCATGCATCATTATGTAATGCAATTGAGAGAGCATTTGGTGTACTAAAGAAACGGTTTCCTATCATATGAAGCACAACTAAGCCCACTTACTCATGTGAGACACAAACAAATATTATCTTGGCATGTTGCATGTTGCATAATTATTTAATGGAGGTAGATCCTGATCAAAGACTTTTTGATGAAGTAGATCAAGAGATTCTAAATTAGTCTCCAACTGAAGAAGAGTTTCACGCTCCAAGAAGCATGAATGAAGATGCTGCACGAGGAGAATTCATTAGGGACTCTATAGCAGTTGACATGTGGCTTGATTATGTACATAATAGGATTCCATAGGAGCTCTATGATGTATTAATTAATTCTATATTTTCTTCAAATATATTTACTTTATTGTTGTATGTGTGAACAATTTTCATATATGTCAAACTCATTGGAATTAGTTGTATATCTCATTTTGATTTTATATATGTTGGCTTTATTAATGCAATTGATTGTAGTTTTTTTTTATATTATATTGAAGCACGTATCATTACACTCTCTTTTATGTTCATTGTCACATAGATATAACCAATGGACAATAAATCAAATCAAGATGAAGGTAGTAAGAAGGAATACTTGAAATGGACTGCTTGTATGGATGACTTCTTAATTGAAGCATTACTTCAGCAACAACGAATGGAAAATAGGGTTGATGGAACTTTCACAACAACTACATATAATAAAGTGCTTAAAGAATTGAAGGAAAATCTTGAGATGGACTTGAACAAGAACCATGCGAAGAATCAGATGAAAACTTTGAAAAATCATTTCAATGAGTGGTATGATGTGTTCAAGGCGACAAAATTTAGTGGTTTTTCTTGGAACCCAGTGACAAAGTTGTTGAGTGATGATGTTAAAATTTGGAAGCCATTGATAGAAGTATGTTTTCAAAACTAGTTGCTTGGAATTCATTGCTTTGTCTTGATTCTTAATTTAAAATATTTTTTCTTGTCCAAATTATGCTTATTTACTTTTTTTTTCTATTTATATTAGGCAAATCCTAAAGTAGAAAAATGGATGATTACACCTATTGAGAATTATGAGAACTTATTAGAGTTATTTTTAAAAGATATGGCAATAGGAGAAGGTACTATCACAGCTAAGGAGAGACAAAGACAATTGGATGGTTCAAAGAGTGTGAATAATTTAGAGTCTATTCAAGATATTAATGAATTTGTTTCACAAAATGAAGTTACAATAGAGGGATTTGATAATTTTGATAATGAAGTTGATGTGATGTCCATGGACCCGCCATTTCAAGCACCTTCTCAAAGTGAAGCATCCTCAAAAGGGAAAAAAAGAAAGTCTATAAAAGAGAGTGATGAACCATTTGAAGGTATAAAACATGCAATTACAAAAGTTGTTAATGCCCTCAAAGTAGGAAATGCTATTCTTGAGAAAGAAAATTATGTTTGGGAGAAAGGTCAAGCACATGTATATTCGAAGGAAGAAATTTTTAATGAATTGTTGGGCATTGGAATGGAGGGTGATTTACTTGATGAAGCATACTTTTTTCTCATTAAACATCCAGATTGTGCAAGAACCATGTCTGGTTGTCCATCTAGTAGAAGGAAACACATTTTGGAGAAGATGAAAGACTCCCATGGTGGTTGATGCTTTGGAGAAAAAAGGTATAACTTCTTAGCCCATTATAAAAAGTCTATATTAGTAGTAGTAAGAAGCAATGATTAATTTCTTTAGATAGCATTGAATGAATCTCTTATTTTATTTTGTACTTATTTTAGGTGTGGCTGGGTAGTGGTTACTTCCTCTACAGTGAAAGCGAACATTTTGCATGCTGCTTTGATGTATTTTTTATGAGCAAGTTTTATTAGTTGGACAAGTCATTTTGGAAAAGTTGTAAAAACTAAAAAAACCGATATGCTTGTTTGCTTATTTGATTGTATGAATCTCGTATGGTTATTTGATTGTATGGATATCCAGTCTTTCTCGTTGGGTTACTTTAACCAAATTTATTAAACAGACATTAGTATAGCTAGAATAAACAGAGAAAATAAAATTTGGACTCTTTGGATCAAAAATTGTAGCCGTGGACCCAACCCGACCCGACCTAATTTTCTAGTGGGTTTGGTCTGGGTCTAAAATTAGAACCCGAGCAAGGATCCAAGTTGGGTCGGGGTCACTCATGATCCGGTCCGACCCGATCTATTTGCACCTTTACTCATAAGCATGCCCCTTTCATAATAAGGGTATTTTAGTAAAAGTGTTAAAAATATATGCTTTCTTTTCTTTTCTCTCCAAACTTCTAAATAAGAGGAAGAAAAGTATTCTCTTTCCTCCTAAAATTTCCAAACAAGAGGAGAGGAAAGTTTATTCTATTCCTTTCTTTTCTTTTCGCTTCTCATTAAACTTTTTCTTTCTTTTCTTTTCTCCCCAAAACTCTCAAATGGAGGGTAATGGAATTAGAAGTGTAGGCTTGTAGGCCATGATCGGGCTGTTCAGCCACCACCTTCCGTTCAAAAATTATTGGTTGGATCAGACAAATACGGCCAAACACAGAGGGACAAATAATAATAATAATAATAATAATAATAATAATAATAATAATAATAATAATAATAATAATAATAATAATAAAAGAAGGAAGGGGTGGGGAAGAGCATCTCTTTCTCCATATTAATTTATAGTTGGATCGGTCCATCAATTCAGTAGTAGATTTGATTTAATTAAAATTTCTTTGATCAATGATTATATTTAATAACAAGTATAGCAACTCCTGCTGAATGGCAAATTATATCCTACACCCAAGTATCGACATGGAGGTGCACCATACTAATTAGATCGTCTCCTTCTTGTGGGTCAATCATCAAGATAAGCACATAAGTTTTTCAGATAAAATTCACTAATTTCCACAATTTGTTGTCTGACTATCTGGTTTGAGTTATTATTTTACTCCGATGCCAGTTTCTGTGTCCCCTAAAAAAGAAAAAGCTTCATCTCCTCTTACCCTAAAAAGTAAAAAATATTAATAAAATAAAAAATGACACCTTTTCATTTGAGTACCTAACTGAATTTCATATGGAGGTGATGCTATGATTGTATTTATACTGTTTGGAAGGGAAGGCAATTGTTGGAATCAAGCGGCGATATTATTTGAAGTTTGTTTTGATTGCAGATGGTGACCTAGTTCTTGGTCCTGCATATGCTCCATAGGATTTTTTTCATCTATTCTTAAAAATCAACCCCATGTCCTTTTCTTCTTCTTCTTTTTAGCCTCCCTTTCCCATCTGCTTTATTCTTATTGTTTGAAGAGAGTGAATGAGCAACTAAATTGAGACAAGTAGGTGGTGATGGAGGTAGCTAGCTCATTGAAGAAGGTAAGGTTCCAAAAGGCAAGCAAGATGGAGAAGGTTAGGTTCGAAATGATGGAGCAAGCCTGATAAAATTTTTGATGCATGATGAGAATTTGGGAAGCTATGTGGGTGAGTTCTCATTGATCTGCAGAAAAGATTGTGTGCAAAACTAATTTGCAGCTTGATGCACCTTTTGGATAGAGGTTATGCGCATGCAATATTACCTTCGCAAGCTACAGTTCTGTGATGTAGGAATTGTTGAGCCTGAGAGCAGGCAAGAAGCAAACCCGACATGCGCCAAAAAGGGATTGTATGTATTGTTCCTTTGCTGGTTTCTATGCCTTCAATGAGCCACTGAAGTGAATCTGAGGTACAAGCATAAGTTTTACCACCTCGGTGCGGCATCTGGTTACTTGTTTTCTTCATGAGGATTGATATACATTTTTGATTTTGAGATGTTTTGATCCTCGTTATTTTAGTTCTTTGCTCTTTTTCCTACCTAGTGTTTGCCATGAATATTGTCTTTGTGTCTAGAATCCGATTTGGATGATTGTTAACTGATGCTACCAATTTTTCATTATATTTGTTTCTGAAATTTGTTTTGGGATTTCACACTGGCGGCATTTTAATAGCCTGTTTGAGTTCAAACGCTGACCAAAGTCACTTGATGGATGAAGAGCAGATGCGGGAACCCGTATGGGTATATATTTAATCCCACATCAGTTATTCGTTGAATAGATCTTGGGTGCTTATGTTAATTGTAAAATTAATAACATGCTAAGATTTAGAATCACAAATAATACCGTATTCAAGTTTAAGAGATATACTTGCGGAAGACATATTGAATATGTTCCTCAATCACCTGAAATAATAGCGGCTGGATCTTCCCTTCCTTGCTCCTCACAAAAGATAGCCGTCAATGGGGCAAGCTATCAACCATATGGAGAGGAGAGGGGGACCTAGCCTATATATAGGAAACATAGAGGAGCCTTCCCATTAAAAGCTCCAAAACCCTAATTGGGTTTCCTGGCCTACATACCAAAAGTACCACAATAAATAGGACTCAATCCTATACATCCAAGGTGCACCAAAGCCCATAAAACAAAATGATCACACATCATATTGGGCTTAACCATAGTACCATTCTGAGCCATACGTCTAACCCGTTTTATAAAACAAAAATACGCAATCAGTGTAAGCCCATATTTTGAAATTATTCTAACATTCTCCCACTTGGGCGAACACGGATTGTCATATTAATTTAAAAACTTTGTTTTGAAAACGACTCTCACGTTAGACTACAAAAGTGGCCACACATATAGCTCAAATGATAATCACCTTGGATACATAATCCGGTCCAACAAAAACATCAACATTGAGCATGGAAGTCGTTACACCATTTAATCGATGTAAGACCACTCCATAGCTACAAATGCTAATATCTTTATCGACATGGATCCCCATCCTCCAACCAATGTGGTAGTATGTAGTATGAACTTAGCACCAAAATATGATCAAAGGTGTGCTAATTCATATCGGTCCTCATAAATGCTTCCAAAGAAGCCACATGTCTCAAAAGAGATTCACATCATGTCTTTATGCATTATATCTCGAGATCAAAATGATATCATAATAAAAGACATATGTGAAATGCATGCTCAAACATAATTATAATTTCTGTGCACAAAATACAGAATTATAAATAGAAAGATAAATATTATTATTATAGAAAGAGGCTGTACCCAAAGCATATGGGTTGCCTACGTACCTCGTAAAGAGGATCAAGCCAAAACGTAGTTCTTTTACATAAATAACTTCCACTAACCCAAAATATCAAAAGTTTCCACAATGCCCATATTGGCAATATGTGTCTTAAAGACTTTCGGTGCGAGTCCTTTAGTCAATGGGTCTGCAATCATTACCTCTGTATTTATATGCTCTATTTTTGTCTGCCCTTCTTTAACTTTATCTCTGACTACCAAGTACTTGATGTCTATATGCTTAGAGCCACCATAACTCTTGTTATTTTTTGAAAAGAACACCGCTCAACTATTATCACAGTAGATGGTAATTGGTCTCGAGATGGAATCAACAACTTTCAGTCCAGAAATAAAATTTCTTAACCAAATGGCTTGGACCGTAGCTCCATAACATGCCACAAATTCAGCCTGCATAGTAGAAGAAGCCACTAGAGTTTGATTAACGCTTTTCCAAGAAATAGCACCACCAGCCATCATAAAAACATAACCTGAAGTTGACTTCAGATCATCTTGACATCCTGCAAAATCAGAATCTGAGTAGCCTACCACCTCAAGATGATCTGTACGCTGAAAGGTAAGCATATAACATTCAATCTTTTTCAAATATCTCTTAACTTTCTTAGCTGCTTTCCAATGCTCTTGTCCTAGATTCGATTGAAATCTACTAAGGACGCTTACTGCATAGGCTATGTCAGGTCTAGTACAAATTTGAGCATACATCAAGCTTCCTACAGCACTTGCATAAGGTATGTTCTTCAAAGATTCTCTTTCAAGTTCATTTCTTGGACACTGGGCTTTGCTAAACTTATCCCCTTTTACTATAGGTACATCACCGGGTGCACAGTTTTGCATATTGAACCTCTCTAGGATGCGTCGTATGTATGTCTTCGGTGAAAGTCCCAACAAGCCACGGTCTCTATCACGCTGTATCTCAATTCCAAGTATAAAGGAAGCTTCTCCAAGATCTTTCATTTCAAAATTAGCAGATAACATTTTTTGTGTCTCATGAAGTAACCCTAGGTCACTGCTGGCAAGTAAAATATCATCCACATACAAAACAAGAAAAATGAATTTTCTCCCACTGATCTTGAGATAAATGCATTGGTCCACTGTATTTTCAACAAAACCAAGAGAAGTTACAACTTCATCAAATTTCAAATACCATTGTCGGGATGCTTGCTTGAGCCCATATATGGATTTGTTCAACTTACACACCAAATTTTTCTTTTCCTCTACGACAAAACCTTCAGGTTGCCTCATGTAAACTTCTTCATAGAGATCTCCATTTAAAAACGCTGTCTTAACATCCATTTGATGAAGCTCCAAATTATAGTGTGCTACAAGTGCCATGATAATTCTAAAGGAATCCTTGGATGAAATCGGTGAAAAAGTCTCATTATAGTCAATGCCCTCTCGCTGAGTGAACCCTTTGGCAACCAGTCTAGCCTTTTGTCGTTCAACATCCCCTTTTGAGTCTAACTTGGATTTGTAAACCCATTTGCAACCTATGGCCTTAACATGTGGTGGAAGTTCAATAAGTTCCCAAACTCTATTTTTCTTCATAGAAAGCATTTCATCTTCCATGGCATTCAGCCATTTATCTGAGTCAGGTCTTGTTAATGCTTCATTAAAAGAAACAGGATCAATATTATGCCCAATATTAAAATCACTCTCTAGTAAGTAGACAATATAGTCATTAGGCAAGGCAGACCTTCTTTTCCTTTGTGATCTCCTAACTTGTGGTTCAGAAAATGACTCTACTGGTGTTGGAGGAGGAACGTGAAGTTCTTCTTGATGCTCAGATTCTTCATTAACTGTTGTAATTGGCTGAGAAATAACTTTTTCTTGTACAACAGGAATTGGAAGCACAACTTGATCCGGTTTAGCAAAAAATTTATTTAACACGGAGCTCTCACTATTACCAACATCATTTTCTAAAAATTTTGCCGTAATGGACTCAACAATTCTGGTGCCACGATTAGGACAATAGAACTTATAGCCTTTTGATCTATCTGGATACCCAATGAAAAAACCAGATGTGGATTTGGGATCTAATTTCTTTTCATAAGGATTATAAATCCTAACCTCAGCTGGGCAGCCCCAAACTTTAAAATGGGCTAAACTGGGTTTACGACCTGTCCACAATTCAAAAGGGGTTTTCTCAACAGCTTTACTAGGAACCCTGTTCAGAATGTACCTGGCAGATTTCAATGCTTTACCCCATAAGAATTCTGGCAAATTTGTTCTACTCATCATACTCCTGACCATATCTTTTAGAGTCCGATTACGCCTTTCAAAAACACCATTTTGCTCAGGTGTTCCTGGCATTGTGTATTGAGGGACTATCCCACTTTGCTGTAAAAATCTTGCAAAATCACCCATGTTCTGACCAGACTCGTCATACTTACCATAGTATTCACCACCACGGTCAGATCTCACAACTTTAATACTTTTCCCACATTGTTTTTCAACTTCCATTTTAAATATCTTGAATTTTTCAAGAGCGAGGGATTTGTCATTAATTAAGTAAACATAACCATAACGCGAGAAATCATCAATGAAGGTTATGAAATATTTGTTCCCACATATAGTAGAAGGTAACGGTCCACTAATATTGGTGTGAATTAGATCCAAAAGACCATCGCTTCTAGTGGATCCCTTTCTTGTAGTTTTAGTCAGCTTTCCCCTTATGCAATCTATGCAAGTGTCAAAGTCCGAAAAATTCAGAGAGGGTAGAATCTCAACTTTCATCAATCTCTCCATTCGCTCTCTTGAAATGTGCCCTAAACGCTTATGCCATAATATAGATGATGATTCACTAATTAAAACCCTTTTCTTTCCAACTTTAGTAACACAAGAGACTTCATCAACTGGAGCCAAAATCAATTTGTACAAACCATCACACAAAATGCCATGTCCAACCATACAAGAGTCATAAAATAGTTCAATCATTCCATTACTAAATTTAAAAGAAAATCCAGACTGATCAAGCTTTGACACAGAAATTAAATTCCGTCTCATCGTCGGTACAAAAAATATATTTTCCAAAATAAGAGAAAAACCAGACTCCAATGATAACTTCACTGCTCCTATAAACTCAACTTTAACTTGAACTCCATTTCCAACGCATAGGTTCACTTCATTCTCACTTGGCCTCCGTCTCCTTATTAATCCCTGTAAGGAATTAGTGATATGAATACTTGCACCAGAGTCTATCCACCAAGAATTTAAAGGTACATCTACCAAATAAGACTCAAAACAAACCAAAACCAAGGAGATACCTGATGAAGTCTTCTTCTTCTCCAACCAAGCCTTAAACTTAAAGCAATCCTTCTGCCAATGACCCTTCTTTTTGCAGAATTTACATTTGTCATTCTTCTTCATAATTCCTTTAGGACCACCAGAAGTCTGCCCACCAGACCCTTTGTTCTGCTGATTGTAGTGAGGTTTGTTGCCCTTATGGAACTTGCCCTTACGATTATGAGAAGACCTCATGTTTTGAGAAGGCTGATGGGTCAGTTGCACAATTTCAACAGTCTCACAACGTATTCTATACTCCTCTTGAGCACACACACCAATCAAATCATTCAAATCCCATTTGTCACGCTGGGCATTATAAGCAACTTTAAGCTGATTAAATTGACTAGGAAGGCTATTAAGAATATGATAGATAAGAAAAGGCTCTGCAATGGGAACTTTGAGGGCTTCTAATTTAGAACTTATGTGCAGCATTTTCATGATGTACTCCCTAACCCCACAAACACCATCATATTTCATATTCATAAATTTATCCATTAGGTCCCCAGTCTCAGCCTTATCGGATTCAACAAATCGCTGTCCTATAGCATCCAAAAAATTCTTAGCATTATCGTGGTCCGATATAGCACCCATAATGGAATCAGATATGGAACGCTTGATAATCTTCAAACATAGCCTGTTAGCTCTTTCCCATTTGACATACTCAGCCTTGTATTCGATAGTGCTCTTATCTGTTGGTTTTGAAGGCTGCTCCTCCAAAGCAAAATCTAAACCCAGGAGACCCAGTGCTATTTCTATGTCTCGTTTCCATCTCACATAATTATTTCCAGTCAAGGTTTCAACGGCAGACAATTGGCTTGATAGGGAAGAGGCATTCAAAACTGCGGAAACAACATATTTTGTTTAATATCATCCAAAAGTGATGCATGCAATCAATGGATGATAACATATCTATCTAATCAACTTGGGCTATTAATTAGATAGTCCGTAATCAACTTGAAAAACATATAAGTCTAATTACGGTAAGAGCCTCGGTGCATCATTGTAGAGTCGCCTTTGGGCTAACAACACAACACGCTATAAGGTACTCTTAAAACATATCATGAAGCTAATTAACAAAATCACATCAGCTTTCGAAATACCATCACCTTTGGGTAGAAGAATGATTCTAGGCTAATGCAATCCCATTAATCACTTCATGTCATTTTTCCAAATCATTATATACAATAACACCTTCAGGCAAGATATTGCATTCAATGATTTGGCAAAATGCAATGCTACCTTTTTTTTGAGAAAATCAGATAAATATCAGTGAGTGTGTCACTTTGGTAACTACCACCCACTTCAATTTCAAAATATTCTCTTAATGGGAAATAAGGATAGTCTTTATGCCCAACAAATTTCAATCACAAAAATAATGGTTTATGTGACAAAAAACATAATCATCAAACATGCTTCAAACATAATCAAAACACATGTGATTAATTAAACAAAGATGTTTATTAAAAAAACATATATGGCAGCAAGAAATGTCCAAAATTTAACAATTTATTAATTTAACACCTCAATAATTAATATGCCTGAGGGCCTTGATTCAGATTATTCAATATTTAAATAACAATTAAATAGGTTACCAACTCTTAGCCTAAGGTCCATTAGGATACAGTGCAAATAAAATAAACATGGGCTGACTAAATAAAAGGGCCCAACTTGCAATTATGGACCTATTTAGATTTGGCTTAGTAGGCCCAAGCCCAATCAAAAGAAAAACCCTAAATTATTCCTCCCTATTTTTTTTTCTTCTTCTTCCCAGCGTCGCCACTGTTCCCCTTTCCTTTTTTTTTTTTTTTGGAAAACCTGTGGCTGCCTGTGAAGGACCCAGGATCCCACTGTGGCCGGGGGCGTGCGAGCCACCTGAAATTCCTTCCGCCGCCGTCGCACGGCATAGAGGCACTGGCCAGCGGCGAGGAAGGCCTCTTGCCATCCTTCATCTTCTTCTTCTTTCCCATGAAGAGGGGATTTGTAAAACGGGAAGAAGACGAAGGATGTCTGCGGGAGAAGGAAAAAACAGAGAGATTTAGTTCATCCATCTCATGACAAAAGGGTGGTAGTCTGGTAGACTAGGTGCTAGGGAGAGTAGAATACTTATGACATGTCACGCTGGCCCCAACGCACATCAATGCCTTTTGTTTTTTTGTTTTTTTTGTTTTAATGTTTCAAAAGTCACGTTCGGCCTTTACAACATCTGGTTTGATACGATTTTATGAATATTAAACAACTTAACAAATACTAATAAATTTATTATTGTTAATCATATACATAAATAACAAAGGACCGGGAGGAAGAAATCCAGCGAATTAGATTTAGAAGTTTCGGGCCTTAGGATGAAAAAACGAAATCTTAAAGATTTCTAAATAATTTTGCATGAAGGATTCTAATCCTAGCATAGAGGCTCCGATACCAATTGTTAATTGTAAAAATAATAACATGCTAAGATTTAGAATCACAAATAATACCGTATTCAAGTTTAAGAGATATACCTGCGGAAGACATATTGAATACGTTCCTCAATCACCTGAAATAATAGCGACTGGATCTTTCCTTCCTTGCTCCTCACAAAAGATAGCCGTCAATGGGGCAAGCTATCAACCATATGGAGAGGAGAGAGGGACCTAGCCTATATATAGGAAACATAGAGGAGCCTTTCCATTAAAGGCTCCAAAATCCTAATTGGGTTTCCTGGCCTACACACCAAAAGTACCACAATAAAAAGGACTCAATCCTATACATCCAAGGTGCACCAAAGCCCATAAAACAAAATGATCACACATCATATTAGGCTTAACCATAGTACCATTCCGAGCCATACGTCTAACCTATTTTATAAAACAAAAATACGCAATCAGTGTAAGCCCATATTTTGACAGCTTATGCAAGATTAAGGAACCCAAATAATACATTTTGGCTATGGGCCGATCGTGATAGTTGTAATTAGATTTGAAACCTTAGCTCAAGAATTAAATAGGAGAGCATGTGAGAACCTGTGCTGAGCACTCGTGCTTGCTGGGTAGATTTAGTCTTTTTGGGTAAGGTTTTGGGTTGTGACAGTACCCCTACCTAAGTTCGGCCTGACCTTTTTGTTAGATTTCGGCCTAGGTTTAGGTTTGAAAATTTTTAGAAAACCCAAGATTGAGCCCGAGCCCGATCTAAGCTTGATTGGGCCGGCCCAAATTTATGGCGTGGATTGTGGTTTATTGAACCACAGACGATTTTTTCAATTGATTATTTAGAATTCTAATCATTTTATGAATTGCATCCAACTATTATGCCTTCGGAAGATTTTATAGAAACTTGAAGATACCAATATTCAATCGTGGAGAGCCCAAAGTTTTAAAAAAGAGTGATGAAGGGTTTGAGACTTGTTCAGTCCTAAATTTGGACTCTATTTTGAGCCTTGTTCGGGCTCAAGCTCGGGCTAAGCCCAAGCCGAGCCAATGATCTATCCGAGCATAGCCCGAAAAATAAATGAGTTCTTATTTAAGCTGAGATCTTGAAATTTTTCAAACCTAGCACGTAGGCTGATCTAAAGTCAGCCCAGCTCGATGGGCCTTAGGCCGAGTCGAGCTCATTTCCAATCCTATATGTGTGTATGCATGGAAGTGGCCTGCCATGTAAGCCCACATTGTGTGTTAAGATCATTGTTATGGGCCTGGAGCATTTTTCAGGTGATATCGAGAGCTATAAGTGGAAACCCCTAGAGTTGGCAACATGAAGCCGAACTTTAACAAAAAAGTGTCCAGAATCCTAGATAATTGTCATGGAAAAATAGAAGAAAAAAAAAAAAAAGCTTACAAGCCCATGCCATTGCGGGGAGTGCCTCAACAACTATATATTTTTCCTCTCCTTCTGAGGTTACTCTTTCCCAAAATAAAAAAAAAACTAATGCACACAAAATGAAAGACTAAAGAAAGCTGTGAAATAAAAGCACATCTAAACTCAAAATTTTGAAAACAATTATCAATATAAAAACTAAAAAATAAGAATATTGTTACTAAGCAAAAATTAGAAGAAAGTATAACTAATTCCTTCTTGTTTTTACTACCAAAAGGGCCATATTTATCAACTGACATCTTCTCTATGCTCAGCAACTAAGGACTCCAGTTAGCTGTATACCTCTTTTCTGAACTTCACCAATGCCATATAATGATATAGAATTATGGTAGAGTTGATTTAAGATTATCTTATGCAAAATCTCTTCAGCTGCATGAGATGTTTTCAAAATAGTGCAACTTTCTTGCTCTATTTCTTGTTCTAGGGACCAATTTTTGTGGCAATCAGGGATTGGGACGGTGCACAACGATCACAGCATATACATCTTGTATACATACCATTTGACAAATCATTGACGCTTGAAAGATTAAAAAAATAGATATTTTTATTTTATTATTTTTTTGGTATATTGGCAGCTCACACTAGTCTTGCATGAGCATTGCCATATGAATCAAAGGACAAAATACTATACAAAGGTAGAGAAATTGATACAGAGCAGGTTCATAAAATATTTCCAGCATGATGAGCAGCAAAGGAGGCGATCCAATCAGCCATTCTGTTTGCCTTTCGGAATACTTGCATAATTTGAGAAACACCATACTTTTTCAGTAGCAGCCGAATGTTTTCTAAAAATGGATGGCCGAGCATCCCGACTCCTTGTGTAGAATCTACTTAATTATCGAAAATCGTCCTTCAGAAGGATGCTTCGAGCCTTTAGAACCGTCGTGGAATCGATGACTCAAAAGTTGCGGCGCCCTCCTGACGCAAGCCTTGTTAAAGTTCCTACCATCATTCTTGCGTCATCGTACCAATGTGGCTCTAAAGGGACATGTTTCTCTTTTCGATTGTCTGCCTCGTTAAGGTACGAAGACCGCGTGAAACACGGTATGGGTTTCGAATGCCGCCTAGTCAGTTGACCGCTAGTGGCCGGTATCCCTGGATCCCCTATTCATGCCAAACAGCGTGGCTGAGAATAGTATCTCGACAGCATTCCACAAGTTCTGTACTGTAAGCTGGCAACATCAAGCGGGATCGAACTCGCTATTTCCTGAATAGAATAAACAGCAGATCGCTCACCCGGAACGGGGGACACGAGTCGGTCAGGTTGCTAATACGATGGGCGGATTCCGTATTCCGGATTTCGGATCCGGATCACGAGTCCGTCCGTCGATCGGCTTTCGCTGTCAACGTACGACCAGCATGAAGAGAAATTATCAAATCGATCGTGTGTACATTGTAGATGGATTCATTTCATGCTAGAATAAAATTATTTGATGCATTCATTCACTTTGGATTCACACTGGATCTGACCCTCTAATAATTTTACGAGCATGAGACATGAACGTCGGCTCCACAGTGGTCCGTAAGTGAGATCGTACGATGGTGTGTCTGTGCGCACATGATGTGTTCATTTGTGGATGGTAGTCGTTCACAAATGCTTTTCTGAATTAAATTAAGTTTTTATATTAAATATTAAGAGCAAGTAGATCAGATGACCATGTAAATTAAAAACTCCGCGATCTAGCTCAAGAATCATCTAATCTAGATTATATTAGTAAGATTCTTGGGCAGATCGCTTATATCCGAACAAATAATTCAATCAAAATTATCCTTTTAAAAACATTTTTGATTTATATTACATGTACTTAAATTTATATAATTGTTTTAAAATATTTTATATTTATATTTTTCGATTAGTTTATATTGATTTTATATTATATAATTATCTTATTTTTTATATACAATAATTTTTGTATTGACTTGTGAGTCAACACGGCCAATCCGCTTAAATCATTTGAAAACGGAGTGAACCATGTTTTTGTGTTTTTAAACATTGGATCAAACACCATGGGGCAGTATGATCTGCTTGGAACCTCTTGCGATGACCTCATGCAACATTAGAGACTTCTTTTTTATTAAGAAAAATTGAGATGCTTATTAGGGGACGTTTGGTACGGGGTGATCGTCCCAGAATTAAGGATGATGTGGGTGGAGGTGATGAGATCACCGTATTTGGTTGTACCACGGTGATCCTACGTGGCGGTGATTCTAAATCATCTCCACTCCTCAAATCACCGCCTAACTCGGTGATGGAATATCCATCCTTAAGGTCGGAAATCCAAGATCACCCCAGGACAGTGATCTTAGGTTGAAAGTTAAAGACAAAAATATCCCTCAATTTAGCAGAAAAATTGATATATCAATATACCATCAATATATTATGTCAATATTAAATATATATATATATATTATATTAATATTATATATTATGTTAATGATATATTTATATATATATAATATTATAATATATTACTAATCATATTATCATTCTATTATTATTGAAGGATAATTTTAAATTATAGTAGAAATATATTATTATATTTTATATTTATATAATGAAAATATTTAATATATTACTCTTGTTTACCTTATTTTCCTAATCAAAATAATTATTAGTGTTAAAAAAATATTATAAATAGAAATAAAAATATTAATTCTATAATGAAAAATAACATATTTTTATAAGATTAATAATTTATAGGAGTAATAAATATATTTTTATAGAATATATTAATAATTAATATATTGATAAATATATTAAGATTTTATTATAATATATTTTATATGATTAATAAATATATGATAAGGGATACTAAAAGTAGAATATGTGACAAAATTATGGAGCTATTATAGGAATTAGCATATTAACTTACATTTTTGATTCATGAGAATTAAAAACACATAAAAAATCTATTTAAGATATATCAGGATATTTGTGGTATTATGTGGTTGGTGATTTTGGAACCCGGAACCATACCAAACAAGTTACTCATGGATACCCGATGATTTTTAATCACTGGACCATTGCCTACTAAACATATTGATCTTAGATCACTGGGGATCAAATCATCCCAGTATTCGGATTACCGGGGATCTTAGATCACCGTGGTGATCCTGTTGGAGTTACCAAACGCCCCCTTAATGTTGTGATCAAGGAAAGCTAATGCACATGCATCACGCGTATCATATATATGATGCGTATCAAGTGCCGTGAGAGTACGTTAATTCTTGTGCCCAAGAACTACTATTAGCACAGCAATAGGAATGTGCACTTAGATATTTGCCTAAAAGGTTGAATGTGGCCCAAATAACAAATTTGTACAGCAATGGAGATAGGTGCTTAGATATTAACCAGAAGGCTTCTTGTGCTTGAGAACTTCATTGTGTACAGCAATGTTAGATATTTGCTTAGATGTTACTATCATTTTCTTGATACGTATTGAACAACTTTTAGTTCTCCAGAAACATTTCAACTAATGATGACTTGCATCTTATTGCTAATACATTCCAAAGAGTATTAAGAGTATTCTAGCTAAGACTAGTACCGGACTAAATGGAGTAAAACTTCTTTAACCCACTCATGCCACCTCAACTTGCGAAGTGGGTATTTAAAGTGCAGACAAAATATTATTATTATTATTATTATTATTTATCTCAATAACAACTTCTTCTTTGAGAAAAGTGGAAATGAGTCAATTAGTCCATTAATTGCGAGCTATGCTACCTTTTTTTTTAGCTCAATTACTTTATGAGCGAATAAATTCCTATAAGTTAATCATGTATTACAAGATAAATAGCAGCTGACAATAGGAACTTGGCAAAAAAATCTTAAATTATGACAATCCAATGATTTATAACGGTTGCCATATCAAATTACAATTTTGTAAGAAATAGAGACCACCACTTAGCCATTTTTTTAAAAAAAAACATTATTTAGACCACCACTTAGCCAGTTCAACCAAATGGCAGCTTGCAGAACGATTCTTGATCCCATCATGCACATACGTCAGCCGCCCTTTTATTCTAGACAGCATAAGATAAGATAATATAAAATAAGCAGGATAAAATAAAATAAAAATCGGATTGTGCTATGATCGGTTGCAGCGTGTCTCCGACCAGCACGGTCCACGGGTTCTGGGCCACGGCTTCTCATACGCCACACGCGGAACTGTGACCAATGGAGAGAGAGCTGTTGGGGCCCACACGAATTGGTTATCACCATGGCATGGTGCTCCTGTGCTCGCCTTGTGTGTATATAGATACATGAGGAGGCTACCACGCAGCAGCACTTCCCACCGTTCTCTGCTCCTTGAGTTCTTTCGGGCGGTGTAAAGCCTTTCTGACCCTTGGAAAGCTCACCGGTGGCCTCTCCTTTCTTCCCTTCTTCCCTTCTTCCCTTCTTCCTTCAAGTAGCTGTCGCTAGCTAGAGAGAGAGAGAGAGAGAGAGATGAAGACTTGTGGTGGGGCAACCAAACTGGAGAGGAAGACAGTGGAGAAGAACAGGAGACTGTACATGAAGAGCCTATGCTTCAAGCTCTCTTCTCTCGTACCAAAAGACCAGTACACCATCTCAAAGGTTTGCTGTGTTACACCATGTTGCGTGACTGCGTTTAATCTTTATCTCCACTTTGGAGTTAACCCCATTTCTCAAGCTTTGTTATATAAAGAGCCTAAATTTGTAAAGGCTGGGATGTGATGTTCTTGCGTTCCTCCGTCTGATGGTAGAAATAATCAGGGTCATGTGTCTTTGCGACTTGCTGAGTCTTTATTTCCGTTTCCCAACATAGGTTGGGAATCAAAGATCGTAGTCAAGGCTTTTGACTGTGCGAGCATTTTTTTGTATAATTTTATATTCTCACTTCCGAGAACTTTAAGGAAGGTTGGGATGTCATCATGAGTCTTATATTATTCCAGCGCTGGGTGCTAAGCTGAGAGACAAAAAACTATATCGCGGAAAGCTCAGATCTCTAGGATCTTGTGTTTTCTACAACCACGGAGTTCATTCCGAGGCTCCGAGCTTCCAAACTTCTTGGCCTTCCCAATCTATTGTTAACTTTTCCCATTTCAACAGATGAAAAGTGGCCATATTCTCCTCATCTCTGACTACAGTATTCTCTTTTGTTTTTCGTTTTATTTTTTTTAGCCCTCTGTCAAGTGTCAACCCATCTTTTCCTAAAAAAGAGAGCGCTCTGCAACCACGCAGTCCTTTTTTTTTTTATCCGAGCCCTTTGTCACCCGCACATTGCCGAACCCCAGCACCCCATTTACCAGGAGAGAGAGAGAGAGAGAGAGAGAGAGAGAGAGAGAGAAGGGAAACACCACCCCCACCCACGCCCCATGGTCGTCATGGATCAACAGGGTGCATTTATTTCCATGGGATTTATAATTCCGCATCTTTTTTTTTCCCAATAGATCCACTCTCCTAATCTCCATCTGTGTAGGTAATAATCTAGATAGAAGCAGTCACAAGGTGAGCACATTTTTGACCACACACACACACACACAAAATGTCGGTGCAATGGTCATATCTTGTGATAGATGCTGATATTTATTTTTTATGGTTGAGTATGATTTAATGGAGATATCTGACTAGTGGATTTTGTGGTTGACTGGGTCATCACAAATTAATGAGTAGTATATCAATTTCTACGGATAATTTATCATGATTAATACATAGGAGTATGGAGATTTCGGTAGGCAAAAATGATTGTGAACTTTTATACCAAGATAATACCTATCTTAAGACGTTTAGATGAACGGGCCGAAAAATATATGAGTACTACAAAAATTTTTAACCTGTCTGATATGAAATTATTTTTCCTTATCTATATACGATTGTTTAATTTGCCTGCTTACAAGACCACCACTACAACAAAAAAGCCGTTTGCCGACTTTAAATTGCCGACGCTAGATAAAAGCGTCGGCAATTTTTTTTCTTGCAACAGTAAATGCCGACGCTTTGAGAAAGCGTCGGTAACAAATCTTCCGCCGACGCTTTTTATGGAATCGCCGACGCTTGTAAGCGTCGGCATAAGGAAATGCGACGACGCTTATAAGCGTCGTCGGACTTCATATCTCCCACGACAAAACCCGATCGACCCTCTCCCTCCGCCGCCTTAAATCCCTTATCCCTAGCTAGCTCACGCCGACCGACTCCCCCCTCCCTCCGCCGATCTCAGCCATTCCCCTCCTTCGAGCGACCCCAAATCGCGTTCCTCCGCCGCATCTCCTTCCCTCCTCCCCCTCTCCGTTGGCCTCCTCTCTGTGGATATCTCCCACCTCTCGCATCTCTCCTCCGCGGCGTTTGAAGTTTGGAGCCGGCAAGGACAGGTACAAGGCCAGGTTTGGGATCTTCTTCTCTTGCTTCGATCTTTAAATTCTAGATGTTCTGGATCTTTAAATCCGTGCTTGCTTCTCGTCACCACACGTCCTCCGTCGTTGCTCCCGTGTCTATCTTTCCTTTCTTTCCCCACCTCTCGCCCGCTCTGTCGATCTTGATCGCAATCTCGACAGAAAGAAGGAGAAAATGGTGATGTTTACGGTGACTCGGAAGGAGACGTCTCCTTTTGAGGGGCAGAAGCCCGGGACTTCGGGCCTCAGAAAGAAGGTAATGATCGCCTATCGTAGATCTAGGGTTTCTTTGTTCATTTTTCTTTTTCCCTTGTAGATCTTGAGTCCTAACATAGGTGTTAGGATGTCACGACCCCCGCCCCGTTCCCGGCGGGCCGCCGCGACGGTCCTAGGGTGCGGGTAGGCATAAGGCCACCAGCCACCGCGTAGAACCCTACTACCTATCAATCATCAATAAATCTTGAAAAATTTGGCATGATGCATGCACAAAATGATCACTTTTCCTATAGTGACCTGTCAGGATTATCTCAATACATACAACACACTACCTGTCAGAGCAGTAATCACATAATCCGTCACATAATGAACCTGGACAATATATATCAATACATTATCTCAGGCATATAACTCATATGTATAAAAATCTGGTTCCCATTCCATCCATGGTCAAACCCATATCCACAACAGGATCTATGACTGTAACTATACACTATATACAATAGAAGGTTTATAATACACCAAAAGGGTATAAACCTCTATCTACATTATACTATACTATACTATGGAGCGGCACAGCTAGCAGGCAATCTCTAACCCTGCTCTTCTCTATACAATACCTGCCCTGCAATCAAAAACACCAAACTGGGGAGTGAGTATATAAACACTCAGTGAGTGGAGTAGAGAGTACTATGCACATGAGACAGAATATAATCATGGCTCGAGATGAAATCTCAAGATCAATAACAACATGAACATGAACTCAACATAGAGAATATGGAGTAAATCATCAATATCACCACAATCAATATCAACTCATCTGAAGCATATATGGAATAATCAAGTAAACATATATGCTACTCATGAATATGCTCAACAGATCATAATGCTGGAACATACAAATCAGGTGTCAATATGCTGAAATCATCACTAGACAGCTGTCGGGAGGTGGGTTTTACGCCCCAGGCGAATCAGCAACAACTCCCTACTGTCACATGCATATGCAGGATAAGACAACATATCGATAATGTAAATGCTAGACAGCTGTCGGAAGGTGGGTTTTACGCCCCAGGCGAACCAGCAACAACTCCCTACTGTCACATGCATATGCAGGATAAGACACCACACTAATCATGTAAATGCCGGCCAGTATCTAGAACAGAAATCCATCTCACATCTACATACTAAACGGCACCTCGCGGGAATTCTACATCCGCGGGAAGCCATACTGCACCTCGCGGGGTCTTACTATGCCCGGCGGCAAGCAGAATATAAGTCGTAGGACCGGCCGATCCTACGCCTAGGGCCGTGTCCCCCTAGGAAGGGACTGGGCTCCACCCACCCAGAAGGCTACTATGTGCACAAAGGCCGATGTTCAACCCCATCGACTATAGGTGTCCTGCAGATACTGCCAAGCCATGCATAAATGCCATAATGCACCCTCCCAATACTCTACTAAAAAGGAGCATAATCAAGACTACCACTCACTCGGCCACGACCCAATTATAACTAACATCAGAGTTGGGAGTGAGGAATCACAGAAGTACAATGCAACTCAATATACCATGAGAAGGGCTCTACAAGTCTTTGAAATAGAGGAAATGAAATCAATTTACAAAAGAAGTCATTTCACAATTCAGATCCAATTTAATTACTCATAAAGGAGTATAATCAAAGCTACCACTCACAAGTCTTTGAAATAGAGGAAATGAAATCAATTTATAAAAGAAGTTATTTCACAATTCGGAATCAATTTGGTTACTCATCAACCCCTCGTAATTCCTCTCAATGTTCCCTCAAATGCGTGCACAAGATAATCAAGTATGGAGAAACAAAATTATAGAGGAATCTACTACAATATCAATCAATATGCTCAAGTGGAATCAATTCACACTTGGCGACATTCATGAAAATGAATTAAGGATGCTCATGGTGCAAAGTACATGACTCCCACTCACCTGTCAATCTGGCACAGCCCTGATACGCCTCCAAAAATCTACAGCTGGCAGTGGGGAACTTCTTCCTCTTGTTCTCTAGCTTCTTGCTCAACTGTGACATGCATTTACAATACATTTAGTCCTGTATCAAGGGCTATAATCTACGTGCCAATTATAATATAGGAAACTTTAATTGATTCAACTCCCCCGTTCCCTAAATCTTTTCTTTTCTTTCTTTTTCTATTAATTAACTCATCATTTATGTATACCAGGGATTCCCTTGCATTAGTACAAGGTCCCTTTTAGCTTGATCTAGGCTTAATACTCTATTATAGCATGAAATCCCTTATTTTCCACCCGGATGAACAGTAATCCGGACCGACAGCCGGTTACTTCATCCCGGGTTTGATCCACTTTCCAGACTCCAAATTTGATGAAATTTTTACCTAACATTCTACACTCATAGAAAATTCCAAAGATGTAACATGCATTGCTATCGGAGGTCGTTTGACCCCCTAAATAATTCGCCGAAGTTGGAACTTCGACATAGTTTTTCCGTAGTACCGGAAAAATTTGTCAAAATCCGATTCTTCCTCTTTTAATCGCCTCTACAACCCTTATCCGACCCCTCTAGACTATATCCACCCTTTGTATAGCCTAATGTCATCAAAAGACTAGATAGGGATGGATATTTATCTTTTTCTTTTTGGAAATCGAGGTCCTTGCGTAGAGGAGAAGGAGATCTACATTTTTTCCTTCAGCTGGAAGTGCACCCGGAATTCCTTTCCCTTTCTTTTTCTTTTTCTTCTTCCTCTTTCTTTCTTCCTTTCCTTTCCTCTTCTTCTTTTTCTTCCTCTCTGTCGCCTGAGAACCCCTCCCTTTCTTCTCTCTGCTTCATTCCCGTGAGCCACCAACCACCCCATTTAAATCACATCAAAGCACTATTCACCTTTGTTTAATATTATTAAATTCCCATTTTGCCCCTAACACTTCAACATATCTACAACTATGTCATTATCTTTTGATTCCTTCCAATTTTACCCCTTATATCAATTTTAAAGGACTATTCTATCCCTTTTTATATATATAAAAAAAATTTGGGGTTATTACATCCTCCCCTCCTTATATAAAATTCGTCCTCGAATTTAAAAGAGTAAATTACCTGATTACTCAAAGGGATGAGTATATCTACTCTTCATATTCTGCTCGGTGTGGTATTGGAAATCAAATAAATTGAAAGTGTTTTACCTTCTATTTCTACCACACAGGTAGGATACACATACTTCGCTTTTATACTATCCCCTCCAGGTGTACTAATAGCTAAGGGAATATGCATTAATATCTTATCCTTAGCTAACTTTTTAGCAAAATAAGGGGATACAAATGAATGGGTAGCTCCAGAATCAAATAACACTCTAGCTTTAATCTTATCAATGAGGAGTGTACCTGTCATACTGCATTCGATGCCTGTGCCTCCTGTGGATTTACCGTGAACACCCTTCCTTGCCCTCTGCCTACTGGAGCTGACAGTTGAGATGGTCCAGCACTCTGCTGTGATGTTTGTGCTTGACCTCTACCTCTGCCTACAGGCTCCCTACTACTAGGCCTGTCCATCTGCACAGAAGGATAGGATGCCAAAGGCACAAACTGCTGGGTGGCACCCTGCGGGCATTCTCTGACAAAATGACCCGGCTGTCTACATCTGTAGCACACTCCCTGACCCATTCTGCATCTGCCAGGGTGCTGCTTCCCACATATGCCATACACTGGCCATGATTGGAACTCGGATTCAGTTCTGGCCATAGTGACCGGAGGACGAGGTACTGATGGCAGAAAAGTATCTTGTGATTGACCTCTTTCCCTCCATTTCCTCTTACGTGGGGCAGGTGGAGCTGAGCGTACAGACTGCTTCGTCGGGCCCTCCGAGAGATCTACTCCCTCAGATCCACCTCTATTGCTTTGCTCCTTCCCCACACTCATTTTCCTCTGTTCTCTTTCAGCTCTTTCCTCTTTGTTTCTGGTCTCCCACTGTTTTGCTTTATCAATCAGCCTAGACAAGGTGGGGACCTCTACTGCCAGCACTGCATTATACAATGGGGAAATTAGACCCCGTCTGAATCTTTCTATCCTGGCAGCTTCAGTGGGGATGATGTAAGGAGCATACTTCCCCAATCTAGTGAACTCACGAGCGTACTCAGATACGCTCATTCCGGGCATCTGCTTCAGCCTCTCAAACTGAAGAGCCCGATTCTGCCTCTCAACCAGAGACAAAAACTCATCCATCACTGCTTGCCTGAACTCTTCCCAGGTTGAAGGATTCCTACTGTACAATCTATTTCACTTGTCTCTGGTACCAGTCCTAGGCATCTTCTTTCATTGTAAGCCCTACAAGTTCTATAGCTCTTGCATAAGAACAGGGCAGTCTCCGTATCATCTTTTCAGTCTCCTTCAGAAATCTCTGAGGATCTTCACCTTCTTTCTCCTTAAACTCTGGGGTTCTGAGCCTCAGAAATTCCTGTACAGTAATCCTCTCATCATCTAGAGCTCGCCTGGCCAAACTTCTTGGCACAACTACAGGAGGTGGGATGGATACTACTGACGGGGCAGGAGATTTACCCCGAGCAATCTGCTCCCTCAGAGCCTGATTCTCCGCCAGTAACTATTCCATTAATGCATCTCTACTTCCTACCTCTCCTTGATCATCAACCCTCCGTCTATCAGCAGGAGGAGATTTTTCTCTTTGGGGCTCGACATGTGCGGAACCCGCATCTAATGCTATATCTGGCTCCATTCTTCTTGGAAGTATTATTTATATGTCTCTAAAAGAGTCAAAAAGAGAGGGCAGTCGTTACACAGAGCCATAATATATTTTACTGAATTGAAAATGATTCATAAATTAATATACAGAAAAATCCTATGCTCCATAGTATAATCCTATACTTAATCCTGACTCACCCTATTGCTCTGACAGGACTCTTCTTAACCTTTGCTCTGATACCAAGCTTTGTCACGACCCCCGCCCCGTTCCCGGCGGGCCGCCGCGACGGTCCTAGGGTGCGGGTAGGCATAAGGCCACCAGCCACCGCGTAGAACCCTACTACCTATCAATCATCAATAAATCTTGAAAAATTTGGCATGATGCATGCACAAAATGATCACTTTTCCTATAGTGACCTGTCAGGATTATCTCAATACATACAACACACTACCTGTCAGAGCAGTAATCACATAATCCGTCACATAATGAACCTGGACAATATATATCAATACATTATCTCAGGCATATAACTCATATGTATAAAAATCTGGTTCCCATTCCATCCATGGTCAAACCCATATCCACAACAGGATCTATGACTGTAACTATACACTATATACAATAGAAGGTTTATAATACACCAAAAGGGTATAAACCTCTATCTACATTATACTATACTATACTATGGAGCGGCACAGCTAGCAGGCAATCTCTAACCCTGCTCTTCTCTATACAATACCTGCCCTGCAATCAAAAACACCAAACTGGGGAGTGAGTATATAAACACTCAGTGAGTGGAGTAGAGAGTACTATGCACATGAGACAGAATATAATCATGGCTCGAGATGAAATCTCAAGATCAATAACAACATGAACATGAACTCAACATAGAGAATATGGAGTAAATCATCAATATCACCACAATCAATATCAACTCATCTGAAGCATATATGGAATAATCAAGTAAACATATATGCTACTCATGAATATGCTCAACAGATCATAATGCTGGAACATACAAATCAGGTGTCAATATGCTGAAATCATCACTAGACAGCTGTCGGGAGGTGGGTTTTACGCCCCAGGCGAACCAGCAACAACTCCCTACTGTCACATGCATATGCAGGATAAGACACCATATCGATAATGTAAATGCTAGACAGCTGTCGGAAGGTGGGTTTTACGCCCCAGGCGAACCAGCAACAACTTCCTACTGTCACATGCATATGCAGGATAAGACACCACACTAATCATGTAAATGCCGGCCAGTATCCAGAACAGAAATCCATCTCACATCTACATACTAAACGGCACCTCGCGGGAATTCTACATCCGCGGGAAGCCATACTGCACCTCGCGGGGTCTTACTATGCCCGGTGGCAAGCAGAATATAAGTCGTAGGACCGGCCGATCCTACGCCTAGGGCCGTGTCCCCCTAGGAAGGGACTGGGCTCCGCCCACCCAGAAGGCTACTATGTGCACAAAGGCCGATGTTCAACCCCATCGACTATAGGTGTCCTGCAGATACTGCCAAGCCATGCATAAATGCCATAATGCACCCTCCCAATACTCTACTAAAAAGGAGCATAATCAAGACTACCACTCACTCGGCCACGACCCAATTATAACTAACATCAGGGTTGGGAGTGAGGAATCACAGAAGTACAATGCAACTCAATATACCATGAGAAGGGCTCTACAAGTCTTTGAAATAGAGGAAATGAAATCAATTTACAAAAGAAGTCATTTCACAATTCAGATCCAATTTAATTACTCATAAAGGAGTATAATCAAAGCTACCACTCACAAGTCTTTGAAATAGAGGAAATGAAATCAATTTACAAAAGAAGTTATTTCACAATTCGGAATCAATTTGGTTACTCATCAACCCCTCGTAATTCCTCTCAATGTTCCCTCAAATGCGTGCACAAGATAATCAAGTATGGAGAAACAAAATTATAGAGGAATCTACTACAATATCAATCAATATGCTCAAGTGGAATCAATTCACACTTGGCGACATTCATGAAAATGAATTAAGGATGCTCATGGTGCAAAGTACATGACTCCCACTCACCTGTCAATCTGGCACAGCCCTGATACGCCTCCAAAAATCTACAGCTGGCAGTGGGGAACTTCTTCCTCTTGTTCTCTAGCTTCTTGCCCAACTGTGACATGCATTTACAATACATTTAGTCCTGTATCAAGGGCTATAATCTACGTGCCAATTATAATATAGGGAACTTTAATTGATTCAACTCCCCCGTTCCCTAAATCTTTTCTTTTCTTTTTTTTTTTCTTTTTCTATTAATTAACTCATCATTTATGTATACCAGGGATTCCCTTGCATTAGTACAAGGTCCCTTTTAGCTTGATCTAGGCTTAATACTCTATTATAGCATGAAATCCCTTATTTTCCACCCGGATGAACAGTAATCCGGACCGACAGCCGGTTACTTCATCCCGGGTTTGATCCACTTTCCAGACTCCAAATTTGATGAAATTTTTACCTAACATTCTACACTCATAGAAAATTCCAAAGATGTAACATGCATTGCTATCGGAGGTCGTTTGACCCCCTAAATAATTCGCCGAAGTTGGAACTTCGACACAGTTTTTCCGTAGTACCGGAAAAATTTGTCAAAATCCGATTCTTCCTCTTTTAATCGCCTCTACAACCCTTATCCGACCCCTCTAGACTATATCCACTCTTTGTATAGCCTAATGTCATCAAAAGACTAGATAGGGACGGATATTTATCTTTTTTTTTTGGAAATCGAGGTCCTTGCGTAGAGGAGAAGGAGATCTACATTTTTTCCTTCAGCTGGAAGTGCACCCGGAATTTCTTTCCCTTTCTTTTTCTTTTTCTTCTTCCTCTTTCTTTCTTCCTTTCCTTTCCTCTTCTTCTTTTTCTTCCTCTCTGTCGCCTGAGAACCCCTCCCTTTCTTCTCTCTGTTTCATTCCCGTGAGCCACCAACCACCCCATTTAAATCACATCAAAGCACTATTCACCTTTGTTTAATATTATTAAATTCCCATTTTGCCCCTAACACTTCAACATATCTACAACTATGCCATTATCTTTTGATTCTTTCCAATTTTACCCCTTATATCAATTTTAAAGGACTATTCTATCCCTTTTTATATATAAAAAAAAAATTTGGGGTTATTGCATAGGAGCTCACAGCCTAACACATCTGCAAGCATCCCCATGCTTATGCAATATTTTGGCTTGAACACGTGCCCAATGTTGTCAATCTGGGATAGGCATTGAATTGATAGGTTTATGTCCAGTCCAAAATGTTCTAATTGTCTGCTCCATTTTAGTTGAATTAAACAATGCTGCTATAGTTTTTGTTAGCTGATGGTGCTTTAATATTAAAGTTTTACTACATTTAAATGCCCTAGTGGTTGCAATTAGATTTATTGTTTGGTGATTGAGTGATTCTATGCCAAATTAATGTCATTCGCTTGAACCTTGGCTGATGCTTTCAGCACAGTCTTTTAATAAATCAAACATGCCACTGATATGCAACCTGGCCTATCTGCTTGGAACTTGCTGGTTTGATCTGTTCATATGGATTACTAGAAGAACCAACCTTGCCAAACAATGTCCTGGTGGTTCCAATCAGACCTGATTTAATCAGCTGGTCTGCCAGCTCCTAAACTATTGATGCTCAGAGAATGTCGTTACACATTCAGTGAGTAGACAGACACAATTTATGTTATGTCAGTGGTTCCATGTTTAAATGATAATTTTACAAGGTTTGCTGCTAATGTTTGTGCCGAACTTTTGATTGCTTATTACCACCAATCAGATATTCTTAGAGTTCTACACTTCTAAACATCGGTGTGGCAATGACTATTCTCATAGGCTGCATTTCACACTCTCATAGCTCCAACGATGGATATTTTTCTCTGTGTTCACCATTTTCATTTAGTAAAATGTTTTCCCACTCAAAAGAAAGCAGCACAATTACAAGAACAAAATATCAAAAACATATCATTGTCATAGGCTATACTTTTTTTATTGATGGAAATCTTTTGCTTTCACCTTTTGCACTTTGTGGTGAAGGGCATATTCTAAGATAAAATACCTGGTTTAGCTGGCACTGATGGCACTTTCAAAGTACTTTTCCATCATTTTGAAGGATAAGTCGACCATCATTGAGACTTCCATTGGATCTAGGTGTCACATTATATGTAGCCTCCCCCATGAGCCTCAAGGCATTTTCAAAGAACTTTGCCTCAAAGCATGAGGCAAGATGAGTGTAATAACCCCAAAATTTTTTTATATAAAAAAAAAGGGATAGAATAGTCCTTTAAAATTGATATAAGGGGTAAAATTGGAAGGAATCAAAAGATAATGGCATAGTTGTAGATGCATTGAAGTGGTAAGGGTAAAATTGGAAGGAATCAAAAGTTAATGGCATAACGGTAGATATGTTGAAGTGTTAGGGGCAAAATGGGAATTTAATAATATTAAACAAAGGATGAATAGTGCTTTGATGTGATTTAAAGAGGGGTTTTACTGTGGCGTTGGAATGAAACCGAGAAAGAGAAGGAAGGGGGGAAATCTCAGGCGGTGGAAACACAGAGAGAAAAGAAAGAAAGAAAAAGAGAAGAAGAAGAAGAAGAAAGAAGAAGAGGAAGGGGATTCGAGGAGGAGAGGAATCCCGGTTTGCTCCGAGCTGAAGGGAAGAACATAGATCTCCTTCCTCTCTACGCAAGGACCTCGATTTTCAAAAAAGAAAAAGGTAAATATCCATCCCTATCTAGTCTTTTGATGACATTAGGCTATACAAAGGGTGAATATAGTCTAGAGGGGTCGGATAAGGGTTGTAGAGGCGGTTAAAAGAAGAAGAATCGGATTTTGACAAATTTTTCCGGCACTACGGAAAAACTGTGTCGAAGTCCCAACTTCGGCGAATTATTTAGGGGGTCAAACGGCCTCCGATGATGATGCATGTTATCTCTTTGGAATCCTCTATGAGTGTAGAATGTTAGGTAAAAATTTCATCAAATTTGGAGTCTGGAAAGTGGATCAAACCCGGGATGAAGTAACCGGCTGTCGGTCCGGGTTACTGTTCATCCGGGTGGAAAATAAGGGATTTCATGCTATAATAGGGTATTAAGCCTAGATCAAGCTAAAAGGGACATTGTACTCGTGCAAGGGAGTCCCTAATACACATAAATGATGAGTTAATTAATAGAAAAAAGAAAAAGAGAAAGAAAAGAAAAGATTTAGGGAACGGGGGAGTTGAATCAATTAAAGTTCCCTATATTATAATTGGCACGTAGATTATAGCCCTTGATACAAAACTAAATGTATTGTAAATGCATGTCACAGTTGGGCAAGAAGTTAGGGAGCAAGAAGAAGAAGCCCCTACTGCCTACCATAAAGTTTTGGAGGCGTATCAGGGCTGTGCCAGATTGACAGGTGAGTGGGAGTCATGTACTTTGCACTATGAGCATCCTTAATTCATTTTCATGAATGTCGCCAAGTGTGAATTGATTCCACTTGAGCATATTGATTGATATTGTAGTAGATTCCTCTATAATCTTGATTCTCCATGCTTGATTATTCTGTACATGCATTTGAGGGAACATTGAGAGGAATTACGAAGGGTTGATGAGTAATCAAATTGATTCCGAATTGTGAAATGATTTCTTTTGTAAATTGATTTCATTTCCTATATTTCAAAGACTTGTGAGTCGTAGCTTGATTATACTCCTTTATGAGTAGTTAAATTTGATCTGAATTGTGAAATAACTTCTTTTGTAAATTGATTTCATTTCCTCCATTTCAAAGATTTGTAGAGCCTTTTTAGTGGTATATTGAGTTGTATTGCACTTCCTTGACCCTCACTTCTAACCCTGATATTAGTTTATGATTGGGTCATGATCAAGTGAGTGGTAGTCTTGATTATACTCATTTTTAGTAGAGTATTGGGAGGGTGCATTATGGCATTTATGCATGGCTTGGCAGTATCTGCAGGACACCTATAGTCGATGGGGGTTGAACATCGGCCTTTGTGCACATAGTAGCCTTCTGGGTGGGCGGAGCCCAGTCCCTTCCTAGGGGGGACACGGCCCTAGGCGTAGGATCGGCCGGTCCTACGACTTATATTCTGCTTGCCGCCGGGCATAGTAAGACCCCGCGAGGTGCAGTATGGCTTTCCGCGGATGTAGAATTCCCGCGAGGTGCCGTTTAGTATGTAGATGTGAGATGGATTTCTGTTCTGGATACTGGCCAGCATTTATATGATCAGTGTGGTGTCTTATCCTGCATATGCATGTGACAGTAGGGAGTTGTTGCTGGTTCGCCTGGGGCGTAAAACCCACCTCCCGACAGCTGTCTAGCATTTATGTTATCGGTATGGTGTCTTATCCTGCATATGCATGTGACAGTAGGGAGTTGTTGCTGGTTCGCCTGGGGCGTAAAACCCACCTCCCGACAGCTGTCTAGTGATGATTTACATATTGGTGTGGTGTCATATTCGATGTCCATATGACAGTAGGGAGTTGTTGCTGGTTCGCCTGGGGCGTAAAACCCACCTCCCGATAGCTGTCTTGTTGATGATTCAGCCTATTGATACCTGATTTATATGATTCAGTACTATGACCTGTTGAACATATTCATGAGTAGCATATATGTTGACTTGATTATTCCATATATGCTTCAGATGAGTTGATATTGATTGTGGTGATATTGATGACTTACTCCATATTCTCTATGTTGAGTTCATGTTCATCTTGTTATTGATCTTGAGATTTCATCTCGAGCCATGATTATATTCTGTCTCATGTGCATAGTACTCTCTACTCCACTCACTGAGTATTCATATACTCACTCCCCAGTTTGGTGTTTTTGATTGCAGGGCAGGTATTGTATAGAGAGGAGCAGGGTTAGAGATTGTCTGCTAGCTGTGCCGCTCCATAGTATAGTATAATGTAGATAGAGGTTTATTCCCTTTTGGTGTATTATAAACCTTCTGTTGTATTTAGTGTATAGTTACAGTCATAGATCCTGTTGTGGATATGGGTTTGACCATGGATAGAATGGGAACCAGATTTTTATACAGTTGAGTTATATGCCTGTGATGATGTATTGATATATATTGTCCAGGTTCGTTATGTGACAGGTTATGTGATTGCTGCTCTGACAGGTAGCGTTGTTGTATGTAATGAGATAATCCTGACAGGTCACCATAGGAAAGATGATCATTTTGTGCATGCATCATGCCAAAATTTTCAGAATTTATTGATGATTAATAGGTAGTAGGGTTCTACGCGGTGGCTGGTGGCCTTATGCCTACCCGCACCCTAGGACCGTCGCGGCGGCCCGCCGGGAACGGGGCGGGGGTCGTGACAAAGCTTGGTATCAGAGCAAAGGTTAAACAAGAGTCCTGTCAGAGCAATAGGGTGAGTCAGGATTAAGTATAGGATTATACTATGGAGCATAGGATTTTTCTGTATATTCATTTATGAGTCATTTACAATTCAGTAAAATATATTATGGCTCTGTGTAACGACTGCCCTCTCTTTTTGACTCTTTTAGAGACATATAAAGAATACTTCCAAGAAAAATGGAGCCAGATATAGCATTGGATGCGGGTTCTGCACATGTCGAGCCCCAAATAGAAAAATCTCCTCCTGCTGATAGACGGAGGGTTGATGATCAAGGAGAGGTAGGAAGTAGAGATGCATTGATGGAACAGTTACTGGCGGAGAATCAGGCTCTGAGGGAGCAGATTGCTCGGGGGAAATCTCCTGCCCCGTCAGTAGTATCCATCCCACCTCCTGTAGCTGTGCCAAGAAGTTTGGCCAGGCGGGCTCTAGATGATGAGGGGATTACTGTACAGGAATTTCTGAGGCTCAGAACCCCGGAGTTTAAGGGGGAAGAAGGTGAAGATCCTCAAAGATTCCTGGAAGAGACTGAAAAGATGATACGGAGACTGCCCTGTTCTGATGCAAGGGCAATAGAACTTGTAGGGCTCACAATGAAAGAAGATGCCTGGGGCTGGTACCAGAGGCACGTGGAGGACAGATTGTACAGTAGGAATCCTCCAACCTGGGAAGAGTTCAGGCAAGCAGTGATGGATGAGTTTTTGTCTCCGGCTGAGAGGCAGAATCGAGCTCTTCAGTTTGAGAGGCTGAAGCAGATGCCTGGAATGAGTGTATCTGAGTACGCTCGTGAGTTCACTAGATTGGGGAAGTATGCTCCTTACATCATTCCCACTGAAGCTGCCAGGATAGAAAGATTCAAGCGGGGCTTGATTTCCCCGCTGTATAATGCAGTACTGGCAGTAGAGGTCCCCACCTTGTCTAGGCTGATTGATAAAGCAAAACAGTGGGAGATCAGAAACAAAGAGGAAAGAGCTGAAAGAGAACAGAGGAAAATGAGTAAGGGAAAAGGGCAAAGCAGCCGAGGTAGATCTGAGGGAGCAAGTCTCCCGGAGGACCCGACGGAGCAGTCTGTACGCTCAGCTCCACCTGCCCCACGTAAGAGGAAGTGGAGGAGAAGAGGTCAGTCACAGGATGCTTCTCTACCATCAGCACCTCGTCCTCCGGTCACTATGGCCAGAACTGAATCCAAATTCCAATCATGGCCAGTGTGTGGCATATGTGGGAAGCAGCACCCTGGCATATGCAGAATGGGTCAGGGAGTGTGCTACAGATGTGGACAGCCGGGTCATTTTGTCAGAGAATGCCCGCAGGGTGTCACCCAGCAGTTTGTGCCTTTAACATCCTACCCTTCTGTGCAGATGGACAGGCCTAGTAGTAGGGGGCCTGTAGGCAGAGGCAGAGGTCAGACACCAGCGTCACAGCAGAGTGCCGGACCATCTCAGCCATTAGCCCCAGCAGGCAGAGGGCAAGGAAGAGTGTTCACGGTAAATCCACAGGAGGCACGGGCATCGAATGCAGTTATGATAGGTATGCTCCTCATTGATAAGATTAAAGCTAGAGTGTTATTTGATTGTGGAGCTACCCATTCATTTGTGTCCCCTTATTTTGCTAAAAAGTTAGCTAAGGATAAGATATTAATGCATATTCCCTTAGCTATTAGTACATCTGTAGGGGATAGTATAGAAGCGAAGTATGTGTATCCTACCTATGTGGTAGAGATAGAAGGTAAAACACTTCCAATTGATATGATTCCCAATACCACACCGAGCAGAATATGAAGACCAGATACACTCACCCCTTTGAGTAATCAGGTAATTTACTCTTTTAAATTCGAGGACGAATTTTATATAAGGAGGGGAGGATGTAATAACTCCAAAATTTTTTTATATATAAAAAAAAGGGATAGAATAGTCCTTTAAAATTGATATAAGGGGTAAAATTGGAAGGAATCAAAAGATAATGGCATAGTTGTAGATGCATTGAAGTGGTAAGGGTAAAATTGGAAGGAATCAAAAGTTAATGGCATAACGGTAGATATGTTGAAGTGTTAGGGGCAAAATGAGAATTTAATAATATTAAACAAAGGATGAATAGTGCTTTGATGTGATTTAAAGAGGGGTTTTACTGTGGCGTTGGAATGAAACCGAGAAAGAGAAGGAAGGGGGGAAATCTCATGCGGTGGAAACACAGAGAGAAAAGAAAGAAAGAAAAAGAGAAGAAGAAGAAGAAGAAAGAAGAAGAGGAAGGGGATTCGAGGAGGAGAGGAATCCCGGTTGTGCTCCGAGCTGAAGGGAAGAACGTAGATCTCCTTCCCCTCTACGCAAGGACCTCGATTTTCAAAAAAGAAAAAGGTAAATATCCATCCCTATCTAGTCTTTTGATGACATTAGGCTATACAAAGGGTGAATATAGTCTAGAGGGGTCGGATAAGGGTTGTAGAGGCGGTTAAAAGAAGAAGAATCGGATTTTGACAAATTTTTCCGGCACTACGGAAAAACTGTGTCGAAGTCCCAACTTCGGCGAATTATTTAGGGGGTCAAACGGCCTCCGATGATGATGCATGTTATCTCTTTGGAATCCTCTATGAGTGTAGAATGTTAGGTAAAAATTTCATCAAATTTGGAGTCTGGAAAGTGGATCAAACCCGGGATGAAGTAACCGGCTGTCGGTCCGGGTTACTGTTCATCCGGGTGGAAAATAAGGGATTTCATGCTATAATAGGGTATTAAGCCTAGATCAAGCTAAAAGGGACATTGTACTCGTGCAAGGGAGTCCCTAATACACATAAATGATGAGTTAATTAATAGAAAAAAGAAAAAGAGAAAGAAAAGAAAAGATTTAGGGAACGGGGGAGTTGAATCAATTAAAGTTTCCTATATTATAATTGGCACGTAGATTATAGCCCTTGATACAAAACTAAATGTATTGTAAATGCATGTCACAGTTGGGCAAGAAGTTAGGGAGCAAGAAGAAGAAGCCCCTACTGCCTACCATAAAGTTTTGGAGGCGTATCAGGGCTGTGCCAGATTGACAGGTGAGTGGGAGTCATGTACTTTGCACTATGAGCATCCTTAATTCATTTTCATGAATGTCGCCAAGTGTGAATTGATTCCACTTGAGCATATTGATTGATATTGTAGTAGATTCCTCTATAATCTTGATTCTCCATGCTTGATTATTCTGTACATGCATTTGAGGGAACATTGAGAGGAATTACGAAGGGTTGATGAGTAATCAAATTGATTCCGAATTGTGAAATGATTTCTTTTGTAAATTGATTTCATTTCCTATATTTCAAAGACTTGTGAGTCGTAGCTTGATTATACTCCTTTATGAGTAGTTAAATTTGATCTGAATTGTGAAATAACTTCTTTTGTAAATTGATTTCATTTCCTCCATTTCAAAGATTTGTAGAGCCTTTTTAGTGGTATATTGAGTTGTATTGCACTTCCTTGACCCTCACTTCTAACCCTGATATTAGTTTATGATTGGGTCATGATCAAGTGAGTGGTAGTCTTGATTATACTCATTTTTAGTAGAGTATTGGGAGGGTGCATTATGGCATTTATGCATGGCTTGGCAGTATCTGCAGGACACCTATAGTCGATGGGGGTTGAACATCGGCCTTTGTGCACATAGTAGCCTTCTGGGTGGGCGGAGCCCAGTCCCTTCCTAGGGGGGACACGGCCCTAGGCGTAGGATCGGCCGGTCCTACGACTTATATTCTGCTTGCCGCCGGGCATAGTAAGACCCCGCGAGGTGCAGTATGGCTTTCCGCGGATGTAGAATTCCCGCGAGGTGCCGTTTAGTATGTAGATGTGAGATGGATTTCTGTTCTGGATACTGGCCAGCATTTATATGATCAGTGTGGTGTCTTATCCTGCATATGCATGTGACAGTAGGGAGTTGTTGCTGGTTCGCCTGGGGCGTAAAACCCACCTCCCGACAGCTGTCTAGCATTTATGTTATCGGTATGGTGTCTTATCCTGCATATGCATGTGACAGTAGGGAGTTGTTGCTGGTTCGCCTGGGGCGTAAAACCCACCTCCCGACAGCTGTCTAGTGATGATTTACATATTGGTGTGGTGTCATATTCGATGTCCATATGACAGTAGGGAGTTGTTGCTGGTTCGCCTGGGGCGTAAAACCCACCTCCCGATAGCTGTCTTGTTGATGATTCAGCCTATTGATACCTGATTTATATGATTCAGTACTATGACCTGTTGAACATATTCATGAGTAGCATATATGTTGACTTGATTATTCCATATATGCTTCAGATGAGTTGATATTGATTGTGGTGATATTGATGACTTACTCCATATTCTCTATGTTGAGTTCATGTTCATCTTGTTATTGATCTTGAGATTTCATCTCGAGCCATGATTATATTCTGTCTCATGTGCATAGTACTCTCTACTCCACTCACTGAGTATTCATATACTCACTCCCCAGTTTGGTGTTTTTGATTGCAGGGCAGGTATTGTATAGAGAGGAGCAGGGTTAGAGATTGTCTGCTAGCTGTGCCGCTCCATAGTATAGTATAATGTAGATAGAGGTTTATTCCCTTTTGGTGTATTATAAACCTTCTGTTGTATTTAGTGTATAGTTACAGTCATAGATCCTGTTGTGGATATGGGTTTGACCATGGATAGAATGGGAACCAGATTTTTATACAGTTGAGTTATATGCCTGTGATGATGTATTGATATATATTGTCCAGGTTCGTTATGTGACAGGTTATGTGATTGCTGCTCTGACAGGTAGCGTTGTTGTATGTAATGAGATAATCCTGACAGGTCACCATAGGAAAGATGATCATTTTGTGCATGCATCATGCCAAAATTTTCAGAATTTATTGATGATTAATAGGTAGTAGGGTTCTACGTGGTGGCTGGTGGCCTTATGCCTACCCGCACCCTAGGACCGTCGCGGCGGCCCGCCGGGAACGGGGCGGGGGTCGTGACAATGAGCTTCCAGCCTATCGAAAAAATGTCTTGACTATGTTATCGTTACAGAATTTAGGATTTATGGTATGGATACCATAAGGAAGCCATGAATTTTGAAGGCTTAATTATATTCCAACGATTACCTTAAATGGGGATTAGTAGGTTGTAGGACATTTCTTATCCTTGGATAAGTGACCTTGTTAGGTGAGCAGTGTCTGCTTTGGCTCTATACACATAAAAGATAGGAGTGAGGATATAGTTTTTCCTCCTTTTTATTATTTCTCCTACATATGCTTATAGCTTTAGACATATCACATAACCTAGTCTCTTTATTCACTTTTCCGGGTTTTTAAGGAACGGTGATGTGTCCCAATTCCTCCCCTTCCGTGCCAACTCCTTATATTTGCATCTTCACAATAATTCTATATATATATATATATAGAACTTTAAGTAGCATTTAGTAGTGACTAAAATACACTTTTATTTTGGCATAAATAAATGACTGCCAGACCTAAAAAGCAATTTTATTCTGACGTAAATAAACACAAAACATAAAACTAAACTAACTAATCTTTTTATCTATAAATTATTTTAAGCATAAAGATGTTCTAAATTACAATTGTTCATGATAGGTACTCATGTCCTATAGCAAGAATTTGAAGTTGGTGTTGCCCTAAATAGAAGATCTGATTGAGAAGAAACTTACCCCCTCCATAATTCACTTTAGGCAGTAATCTGCGAAACTCATTATTTGTAATACGACAACCAAGAAAAAAAAAAAATATTATAGAAACCTAATATATGCAGCAACTCTGATTATTCTTTTTTTTTTAGAATAAGATCATCACCATTACTTTTGCATTGTTTCCACACATTTGTGACCATCAGAAGTAATTTTATGAAAATTGCTCCTTTCAAATAAGAGGCTACCCCCTATAATGACAATTGTGTTGGAACTTTTATTACAGAAAATAGATACATGAACTATTTTATTTACAATGCTCTCAATAGGTGTACATTTTTTGCACCATTGTTTACAGCTCTTTCCATTTGAGTATCTTTGTAAGCTGTTACCGATACTGACTTTTCTACTAGTAGCGTATGAATATTATGTTGTCATTCCCTATGCTTTGCAGTATGTTATTTTGGATTCTCTCCTTTCATAATTACAAGAATATTATGTTGTCATGTGTAATGAATGATCTTTGATCTTGGAATTATTTTGGTGGAGGCACCGGCTCTTATTGTACAAGTTCTGCCTATCAGACTGTGGACACAAACAGTGAACACCAATCATTCAAATTAGCCGGACATGAACTATTAGTAGTATTATAGAATTTAACCTTCATATTTAAATTTGTTCTTGAAATATAAATTAGCCTTCAGTGATTATAGATGATAAGGATTTTTTTTAAGGTACATCTATATAGAAGCTTTCAGATCTGCAAATACTGCAAATAACTTTATCAGATTACCTGATTATAAGAGCATTGACATAAATCATCAGCCTGATTAGATCATTATCAGAAGAAAGAATCACAAATCGTGTTCCAAAGCTTTATCATGGCTGTCTGCTAGATTCTGCAGCAATAAATTCAGGTATTTGGTTCGTTCCAGGGTGAGAAATGCAGGCATTTGTTGCTTCTGTTGTTGTATTAGTTACTAGGCACTGACAAGAACCTACTACAAATGAAGACACTCAGGATATGGATGTTTACTGCTTTCTGTTTCTCCCTAGCTAACCAGAATAGAACTGCAATTGAAACACTGATGCTACGTGCTGAACCAGTAGATTGGCTTAGTTTGTACTCTTTGAAAGACCGGCTTTTTTTCATTTGGTTAAAAAAACTGTAATGTGTAGTATTTTTAAACAGGGTTTAGAAATTTCAAAAATTATTTTTTAAAAAAAATTAATATTCTAACGACGCTTTGAAGCGTCGCTAAAATTGCGACCGGAAATCAATTAGCGACGCTTTAAAGCGTCGCTAAATTATCGACCAGAAATCAATTAGCGACGCTTTAAAGCGTCGCTAGCTACCGACGCTGTAAATCGTTACATTACAGCTAGCGACGCTTTAAAGCGTCGCTAAGTTTGAAATTGCCGACGCTGAAAAGCGTCGGGAAAGCCTTTTTTTAGCGACGCTTAAAAGCGTCGTTAAAGGCCAAAAAATGCGTCGCTAATGACCATTATTCTTGTAGTGCACGTATCTTCCGCACCGCAAGGCAAGGATTTTTGTGTGGTCAATTCTGCCTTATATGTGCTCTATAGTTGCACTCAGTCTTTCTTTATATATCACAAAGGAAAATGGTAGGACTATCTTTCTGAAGAGAATAGTTTGAAATAAAACGTTAATGTTTTGTTTCCTAGGAAAAGGTTTCCTTCCAAAAACCCGGCTCTTCCTGTTTGTCCCAGTGAAAGGTTTACGTGAGTCTCTGGTGGTCTTGTCACATCTTTCAGAGATTTGCTTTAAGCATCAAAATATAGCTTAAGTTTGAAAGCATTTTTAAGTCATTACCGACAATTGATAAGCCTTTTTTTTCTCACTTAAAAGAAATAAAGTTGGCATGCACCTTTTGGCCGAAGCATGCATGATTTGAGCCCGGAGGCGTTTTGTATTTTCTTTTCCTTTTTGAGGTTATATATATATATTTTTTCCCGTTTTGAGCGTAAGGGATGCAAGAACCACCCGAGGGTATAGTTAATGGACAAAGGAAACTCAGCTTAATTTCCATTTACATAAGAAATTTTAGTTTTTTCTAAGAAGAGTTATATTTCCAAATATTCTCAACTAGCTAGCTGTGGTGGAGAATATGCTCGTCTCAACCTGCCACTAGTAACTTACAAAATGCAGTACTATAACTTCTGAATCTTTTCGTTCTGTTTGCTAAATATTTCAGGATACATTGACACAAGAAGATCAGTTGGACCAAGCAACATCTTACATAAAGAAGCTGAAGGAAAGGATTGAAAGATTGAAGAAGGAGAAGGAAATGGCACTGAGCTCTCAAAGACTTGATACTACCACTGGCAGGGTCTTGAGTAGCTTTAGATTGCCGGTGATTGAAGTAAGACACTCGGATTCCAGCTTAGAGGTGTTTATAGTCAGTGGGCTGAGCAAGGGATTCATTTTCCATGACGTTCTTAGTGTCCTTGAGGAAGAAGGAGCCGAAGCCATTAACGCCAGCTTCTCCATTGTGGGCGACAAGATCTTCTGCTCCATCCATTCTCAAGTAATCACCAATTCCCTTACTGGTGGTATCATGCAGACATGGATGAAACAAATTTCAAGTTAGACCTTTCAATTTTTTTCTTTTTTAAAGAAAAACGAAGATCGATGAACCTCGAGACACGCCTTGAGACTCAAGAATTAATACAAAGATTCTAGCAAGCCAAAATATAACACATCAATCATAACTTTAGAACTTCATCTTTGGGATCAACGGTGGTGCTGACTTCGCAAACTGGAGCATCTAATATTGTTTTTCTTGCTAGTTTGGTGCTCCAGTTTGATCTTTGAAGAGCAGACCGGGATATCCAAAGTTCTAATTAAGCTTCTATCTATAATCAGGCTCATGCTTTGCTATCTATAATTTGGATAATTTAGTTATGTGAATTTGACTGATAGCAGATGTTAGGGAAAAGAAACGGTTGACAAAAGATTGGCTTGCTTCATTTCACAATATACTATGTACGAGTATATATATATATAACTGAAGCAGGTGGAAGCACATTCAGTAACTTACTTTAGGGACTGTGCTTCTTCTTAGCATGTCCCTTGATCAAACTAAGTGTAATCACCTCAACTAAGGTGTACAAACTTTAAGTTTGAAGGAAGGGTGAATGAACTTCTAATGCATTAACTAATGGTCACTTCACTATTTTAACTTACAATATTGGATTACTTGATCATATCTGCAGGCCATTTCCTCTAGAATTGGTTTTGAAGCCCCAAGGGTACGCGAGAGATTGAAGCAATTAGTTTTGTGAGCATCTTCTGATTAAGAGCTAACACATAAGGTACTGTCACCATACTTGTTCGTTCGTTGGGGAACTAATGAAAATAAAAGGGAGAAAATATGTAGAGCCTTACACGGTATGAGTCAATGTACGTCCTCTTTGTTGTTTGTGCCTCTTTTTTTTTTGCTAATGTACGTCCTCCATGTTGTTTGTGCCTTTTGAGCGTTGTAACCTTAAAAAGAAATTGTTGTATGGAAGTTTTATATAATATCAGATTAATCTTGGTAGATCTTTTTGCAGATTATATGACGGTAAGGGGTTATTAAAAGCTGGAATCCTTAAAGTTCGAGAATGGTTTTTTCTTCTAAAAACAGGAAAAAAATGGACAAGTCAAAATTAAGAAGAATAGATGCAGGTGTGCTTGGATTAATAGCCAGTTCCCTGCCACCTTGAGCAGTTCAGCAAAATCCCAGTCTAGGTGCGGGTCGTATTTTTCGTATGAAAGAGGGATCATCTTCTTTCGCATAAATTTACTGTTGGATCACCGACTGCACGAAGCTCAAAAATGCTTCCAACTCTTTCATTATCTACCTGCACAGATCTTAGTGTGATGAGTGGTTGATTTAATGGTAGATTCACACGAAAGAAGATGAATCTTCCTTCCATGTGAAAGATACGACCTCGACCCCGACCCCGCACGTAAAGTTGTCTTTCGTGTGGAAAGAAAAAGTAATTGCTATATATGGACTTGAAAAGACTGCCAATTTAATATGAAAAAGGATACATACCAAACTAGCTATAAACAACAGGTAAAATGCCGATAATAAAGAGGTAGTGATATAAGAATAAAGATGGCCAACTCCACATCCCTCCCTGATTCTCTACAGCTACTCTGAAACAAGTGATGCCCCTTGTCTATAAGCATAAGCAAAAGGGCTTGGATTATATCTTTTGCACGAAAGGATGATTGATCTTTTTTTGACAATGTCAACCATTGGATCACACCTCGCACAAATATCAAAACACTCAAATATTCTCTTCCATCTGCTCACATAGATCTTAAGATAATCATTGCATGATTCAATGGTTGATGTTGCGAAAGAAGATGGATTATTCTTTTGTACGAAAGATACAACCCAAACCCTAAACAAGAAGCCATACTGATTGGATGACACATGAATTGTGCGCTTGGAATATGGTTTGCTGATTTTCTCAATAACAAACCAGAGTGTTTCTGGACATCTGTTCATGAGATAAACACCAAAAGTGGGCCACCATATGAGTACTTTAATTTAGATGAATTGGTGAGGAAGAAAATTGATAAGTCTAAAATGGGCTAACGTGGATAGTACTTTAAACTTAAGAGGTATTTATTAGGACACAAATGTTCACTGTTATGGTGTGGATACCAAGTCTCATGAACCACCCTAAAACTAGCTATTTTGACCTCAAGGCTTCATACATCCCAAGCCTGCAATAAAGAGGGAGAAAGAAGACCTAACATATTTTTAGCATGAATTCAATCGCAATAAGCCCTTAATATTCTGATGACATCCCTTTGTCTTTCAGCAGCATAGAAAACTGGGGAATGAGTGCTTCCTTGCATTTTACACTAATAGCCATCATTCTTGTAGAGGGCCACAATAAAGTTTAATTACAAACCAAGCATCCTTTACATGATACTAAACCACATTATTCATGATCTTAATCATTTCCTTGAAAAGAATAAAAAGTTAATCCACACAATATTGAAAAATAGAATAAAGGTTCCCTTGTTACTGAGATTGATGAACTGGTCACCCATCTAATAATGTCCTAACCATCAAATCAAGATAGAACATTGCCCTAGTCTGCTGAATTCTCTGATTCTTGGCCCTCACAATGAAGTGTGACATTAATTATTTTACTGCATTATCTTATGCTAACAAACTTTATTAACATAAAAAAGAAATAAAGAATCCTTCCCCTTGGACACAAATACCCCTCTACCTCATTACTAGAACTCGAAAGGCATTAGGGTCTTTTGGTCATTTCCTCTTCCATTCCGAGTATCACAGAGAGGAACCAAGAAAACACGACGGTTCCGACTGGCTCAGAGTCCCTCGGAAAAACTCCACTGGTTCTCTCTTTCGTCATTCCCTTCCCCACCTCGTGCTCTTGTTAATCTTTTCTCATGCCCAAGTTTTCGACAAATTCAAATCTTCTGAGGCCTTATATGACACTATTCTGGGTCATGTTTAATTATGTTCTTTTTTTGGCCTTCTTCTTGATCTCTGGTTCATCTTGGAATAGATAAGGGGAAGCATCACAAGGCCTCGTTTGTGAATTTTCCGACTTCAGTTTACCTATTCTTGGATCAAGTATAGGAGAATCTTTCTGTTTTTCAGGTAAAGATGAGAGTTTTATGGTTTCCGTTTTCTATAATTTAATCACTCGGTTTTATAATCATGTGGACTTTTTTCTTACATGAATGAAAACAAGAGCGGCCATCATTTTTTCGATGATTCTACTGAATTCTGTTTTCTTGTTGGTTGTGGTAACCCGAAGGTAATTTCAGGTTAATTCTTGATAGGTGTTTAAAGAATTGTATTTTTTTTGGGTTAAAGCAGTATTACCATCACCTGTTTGATTAAAGTTCTTGATAGGTCTTAATTTACGATAAGTACAACCAATTGTTTCCTATTCTACAGACTTGGAGTTGGATTTCTTCATAGTTTTCATTACTCTACACTGCATGTAGTTTTCTGAATACTCTCTCTCACAAAGAATTTATAGAACCATTTGCTTTTTTACAGTGGTATTTCATGATGACTTATGTTTAATGAAGAATTTATAGGAATATAGAGAAGATTTTAACTGTTGCAGCTAAATTGTGAGTATTTGCTATTGTATGCTGATGGTTATTACGGATTTTGATATATAATGAGGCCACCTTTTTTGGTTAGAAGTTTTGTTACATGACCTTCTATCACACTCTGCTAATATTCTACTTATTTTGACACTCATCTTGTAATACTCCTACGCTGTAAATATCTATTCTTTTCAATGAAGTCTTGGGTGGCTATTCGCCTCCCTTACGGTCAATATATATATCGATACATATATAATGCGGCCAATTCTTACAATTTGTACATTGGCATTTTGCTTCGTTACTTTTCCCCCGCTTTAAAGATAAGATGTCGACAATGGCTCCAAGAACTCTACTGAAGCTCCTTGATGGCATGAACGCGGGTGCCACCAAACCGATCAGGGAGCATCGGAGTGCACTCTTGCAAGTGACCGACATCGCGCCAATAGACCTTGATGAAAAGGATCTGATTTTTCCTGTTTTATCTATGCTAGCCTAACATTTGAACAAAATGACCTTGTCCTCAGCAACAAGATGCAGCTTGGGCAGTTCATGTATGTCAATAGTTTAGAGCTGGGATTGCCTGTTCTTATTGTCAAGGGTTCAAGGCAATAGTTTAGAGCTGGGATTGCCTGTTCTTATTGTCAAGGGTTCAAGGCCACTGCCTGGAAGAGTCCCATTGGTGGATCAGCCACAACCTATCGTGCCAATGATGCAGAATGGAGAAGGATCAGATACAATACTTACTAATTGTATGGCCTCTTCCACTCGTAGAAGAAGCTTATGGGGACCGAACATGATCCCGACAAGTGGCGTTTCTTCACCTGAGATAGGGAAGTCAACCATGTTGGATTTTGGTGGACCAGGCACAACCTATCGTGCCAATTATGCAGAATGGAGAAGGATCAGATACAATTCTTACTAATTGTGTGGCCTCTTCCACTCGTAGAAGAAGCTTATGGGGACCGAACATGATCCCGACAAATGCCGTTTCTTCACTTGAGATAGGGAAGTCAACCATGTTGGATTTTGGAGAAACAACGCCAGCTAAGGAAATAAATGGGGGACTGGGTAAGGAAGGATCAGAGATAGCTTTTAGATCACCAATGAGTGGGAACGTTCTAAGGTAATACATTGGAAGAAAAAAATGCCACTACAATATGGGAAAGCATCATCACTTCAAAATTTCGAAGGATGCAAAGCATGAGCAATGAAGGACTTGGAATCCTAAAGACTCGTTTATCCACTGTAGGTGCACTTATCCTCTTTCCTTTCATTTAATGAATTATTATTTTTATATTATGCTAGCACATTTTATAGTATTGAAAAAATTTACAGGACAAAGGTTGCTAGTAATAGCTGTAAATCTTTTGCCAATCATTCCTGTTCTTATCGATCTGCTAAAGTTAATCCATATGATTGAGAAGAAGTACTGCTCTTGGTCTAAGTAAATGGGAATCTAAGTAATTGGCAAAGAATGAAAAGTTTTGCTAAGACTAGAAAATACAATTCTATTATATAATTTTATATCTATAAATATCTTTGGACTCTACAAAATGTAATATGAGCACATATCAATTGGCTTTTGCTTAATTTAGTGTGCTAAGATAGGTTACAAACCCTTGTATGGCCGATTCGATCGAAATCTCAATTCATGGACAGGTTTTATCATATACTGAGTTTTCTTCTTCAATGCCCATGTGCTCAGGTTATATGGAATCACTACCGACATGTCAGTGAAAAAGAATATTATAAATGCAATACTTGCAATTTTATGTTTTCAAGTAATATGTTCTCATTGCAGTTATATTTGACCAAACCCAAGAAAAAAAGAAAAAGAAAAGAAAGCAGACACATGCTCTTTGCCCTAATACTTGCTAATCGTCATATATTTAGACATTTGAAAATTGCTCACTGCCCATTATAAGGTCTTTCACCATATAACCTGTTAATTATGTCAATGGATATGTGTACCTCCAGAGAAATGGTTTGGTTAGAGTGTGTTTTTACTTCTTTTTCTTTGAAGGAAAAATTAATGAAGGGGGAGGATGAAAACATCTAGGGTCGCAGGCATGAGGACAGAACAAAGAAATATGTTAACCTTATGTTCTGCCTGGCACTATTGAGATACTGAAAAATGAATAAGTTCTCTAAAAGATGTGAACATCCATTTGCCTATATTAGCTTATTCAGCTTATTTATAGGAGAACTCAGCGACGTCCCCCCAAGTGTTCAAAGTGTGAGAAGGGCAGCCTCCTTCCATGCATTTGATGAAAATTTCAAGTCAAGCAAACCTCACCAATTGCAAGGAACTCCAAAAAACTACAATTTTCTCACAATACCTGGAAAGCTCAGCGTACCAGGAAAGATATGGTGTCTTATTTTCTGCTTCTAGTTCTTTACTTGCATCTGTGAAAAGATTTGCTGACAACGCAATAAACTTTCAGGAGGCTATACAGCGGACGGCAGCATCAAGAAACACAGCTCCTTTTCTTTTTTCTTTTTTTTGGTGAAAAACGGCATTTTAAATTACTCTAATGTGAGCACATCCAGCCAAGCCATAAGAAAGTAAAGAGTATAAGGGAGTGGGAATGTCTGCTGCAGACGTCCAAAAAAACTCCGTAGAATACCGAGCTGCAAAGGAGGCAACCTAGTCTGCAACCCTGTTTGCCTTCCGGAACACATGTGTAATCTGAGAATCGCACATCTCCTGAACCAACCTTCTGATATTTCGAATGAGTAGGTGACCGTTCCCATACCTGTCCACGCCCTGGATCCAATCAAGCACCAAGGAAGAATCCCCCTTTAAATACACTCGCTCAGCACAAAAAACCTGCCTCGCATAAGACGAACTCTTTTAGGTCGTCTGAAGCTCTACCCCAATGATGCAGAACAGGAGGGCGTTGCTAATTGTTCGAGCAAGATGAAGGATCCAAAGACTCTGTGAACGCGTGGAAATCCCAGGAAATCTGGAAGAGATATGGCTGAATAATTCCTATTTCTGTTAGCTGGTTATTTGCTGAGAAATTTCTGTTTCTGTTTCGTTTCAGCGTCCTATTTAGTTTCTATTTCTGTTTCTTAGTTTATTTCTTAGTTTGTTTTAGTTTCCTATTATAGAGTTCTAATTTAGTTAGGACTCTAAATCTTAGGAGTGGCCTATAAAAGGGGCAGCGTCATGTTTGCAAGGGTCAAAAAAAGTTCATCAATGAAATTGTTTCCGGGAGTTTTCTGAAACTCTGAATTTATTCTGTTTTTTTTTTTTGGTTCAGCGTTTGTTGAATCCAATCCCTATTGTTTCCTCTGCGTCACCCAACAACCGGAAGGCCTGGTGTATGATGCCCACCTGCTGCGACCAACCTGCCCAGATAGTTTCTGATCATGAAATCAACACCTTCTGATATACCATCCGCCGACACACTGCCATCGAAGTTCACTTTGAGATAACCAGGAGGTGAGGGCACCCAAGAGACAAAGGAACCTAGGCGTTGTGACAGTAGTATGAGTGCCTTAAATGTCCCTAGTCATCTCAGAGGAAAACGTGACAATAGTAGCAGAGACCTTCCCCGCATGCAGCATGGCTCTATCCGCCACCAACCTCGGTAAGGACCTCCTGCCCTCGAAAATACTGGCGTTCCTATCCAGCCAAATATAGTGTGCCAAGTATGCTCTATGGATCCCCTCAGTAGCCGAATTGGGACTCCGTACGGAAGCTCTCAGCAGCTGAAACAAATCCTGCACAGACTTCACCGAGTGGGGAAGTGGCGCAAGTGCCTACCTCCATATCTCTCTAGCCCTAGAACATCGCTAAAGAATATAGTCACTGGTCTTCTCGATATCCGTACACAGCTCACAGCACTGCGTAACCCGCATACCTCGCTTGGCAAGCAGGCTCCTGGTCGGTAGGCATCTCCATGCTACCTTCCAGATAAAGAGTGCCACTCGCTGGTGAATCCGCATCCTCTAAATCCAGCCTCCATCAATCTGCCTAACAGGCTCCTTGCTGATTAGTGTATAGAGATCCCTGGCCTGCACTCACGACTGCCCCGACGGCAACTATACCAGCCTATTTGACTCCTCTCAGGCAGAAATCGATAGAGCCAATATTCTCTTTGTCAGCTGCTCCCCAAACACCTTCTGGACCACCCCGTCCCTCCACCGACCCCCATCTGGGTCCAACAAGTCACTGACCCTGCATCCTGCCAATCTCGCCGAATCCACCAGGGTTGGCAAGTGTCTGATCGGCTGCTCTATCACCCAGCTATCTTCCAAAATATCAATGGATCGCCCGTCCCCAATGGCCCATCTAATCTCTGGAAGCACTAAAGCTGCTCTAGCACACATCTCCCTCCAGACCGGTGAATGGTAACGGCCAGCTCGTGTCCCGGGAAACACAGCTCTTCAAGCACTAAGATGCTTCTGCAATTGAAGCTTTAGCTTGGGTTCTGGAGTAAGATAACCTATATGCTTTCCATATCATAAATCCTAAAAGTATTTAGATTTTGTGTAGGTCTCAGAGATGTTTTGGCCACTTGTAGGATGTTTTCGGACTCGAGCACGTCTGCAAGACCAGATGCTCCAGCTGTTTGTTTGGATCAGTTTCTAACCTTTCACAATAACATTGCAAGGGAAGTGATGAATATGGAGGCAATCCAAACTTCTACTGTTGTGGCCTGTGATAGAGAGCCCATCATGAACAAACCAATCATCAAGAAATATTTGCTTATTTTGCATGGAATAGCAGACAACGTCTGGTTGTACGGGCTCGCTAATGTTGAAGGAAGAGCAGAAGCATTATCCAAATTGGTTTCGTTCATTCCTGACAAACTGAGAGTAAACCTTGGCAAAAGTCCAAGATTAGATGTAAACAAGAGGTGGATCCTTGGCTAGACAACAACCAGGTTCTGCAGTTACTGATGAAAAGAAAGAACAGACTACTGGCTTGTTTAGCTTGATTAAATTGGCTAATCAGATACAAGCAGGCTTGTAATTGGTTATGGAGTTCTTGGAGGAAGCACTAGCAGCAGGTCTGAAGAATGCAATGGAATCATCAATGGTTGCTGATGGGAAGAAGCTGGACAGCTCTCCACAAGTCTTTAATCATGAAGGTCATCAACTGGGTAGAGGTGGAGCAAAGTGACAGCAGCAAGAGACCATTAGGGCAGCAGTGGTAGCAAGAAAGTTGAGGATAAAAGTAAAGAATCCTTACATCGGATTCCGGGATTGCATTAATTACATCATCCTATCTGTCTGTGACATACGATAATTTTTCTTTTTCTTCTCAAAATGATTAAGGATGGAAGTAAAGAATCTTTAAATTGGATTTTTTTTTCTTGTGCAATATATACTTTTAAGCAGAATTACACATTTTTTTAATGATTGATGAGATAAGGCTCTTCTGTTAGAAGCACAGATTGGTATGACTTCAAAGTAAAGCAAGAAATCTGGAGAAAGCAAGAGACAGGAAGGTCAACTGAGTGTTACAGGTAGTTATCAAAAAAACTAGTACAGGAAATCTGCCAAAAAAATAAAAGTATAGGAAATTATCAATCACTGTTTTGTGTTTGGTCTCAAATGCTGCGAGTTAGATTACTCAAGACATTCAATGATTGAAGACGCGTTGATGCCTTGATGCATAACTTGCCATAATAAACATCTGCATGCAATCATGATGGATGATATGATATTGATGTATTCCCCTGTACATTACCATTTGATGGGAGACGAAATCTAAATTATCAGATATTCATTACTTGGACCTAAAAGAAAACTTATAACATGGTATAACAATTGATGTGGAGGGAGAAATAAAAAATACATTAGGCATGGTGCTATAAGAAACTCTGGATTAATCTTAGCTTTTTTATTCATTTTGCTTAGGATAACAAAGGAAGCATCATGTAGACCAATGCATAAAATTTTCTTCTGGACCAACAGACAAAAATTCTGCATACAAGAAGATCAGCTTGAGTTTTTTCTTTTCTGTTTCAAGAGCTCAAGGTCCTTCATTTGCCGCTGGACAGCTTCTTTGGACAGAGGTTTTTTCTCTGGATAACTTGTTCTCTCACCTGCAGCAATTTGTTTTGCCATGGAACTTACTATCCTATCTATCTCAGATTTCCCAACTGAAGGAAAAACTGCATTCAGCATAATGCACAGTAATCTCTGATCCTCTCCTTCTATAGGATCTTTGCCAAAGCAGCACACATATATGGCCTCCAGAGCTTTCTCCACTCTGATCTCCATAGGAATTTCTGGAATTCCGGCCTTTAGATTTGCTCGTCTCTGCACAACCATATAGGATGTTTTAAGGCATTAAATCTCATTTTTAAGGCATTAAATCTCATGATTGAATATTAGTGAGAAAATAAAAAATGATGTAGGATCATAACCTTACAAGAAGACCCATTCGATCAGTGATGGTTGTATATGTAACTATGTCTAGAGTAGATAGCAATTCCAGAAACGCTTGTGGGTTTTGAACTTGATTATGATGATTATGGCTAACATGCGCAGTTTGAATAGTTGAAAGTAAATCCATAAACCACCAAGTGCTGAGGACATCTACAAAATGGCCAGAAGCCCCAAGCACAGGAGCACATCTGCCAGCATAACATCAGCGCAGGTTTGCAGAAGTTGAGCTTTAAGGGCTAGATCAAAGGCCAATCTTGGGCACAAGGCCTTATAATCCCTAGGCGCTAAAACAAATTTAAACCATGATCTTTCACGCTATGCACACAGTGTCACGAATGTCTACAAATGCCTCCAACAATGCCATACCAACAATGATGCAAGAAAACCTAGAGCATCTCAATGGGCCTCAGACACAAAACCTCCAAACAGAACAACTATTGAAACGCTTCCATTAAGCCCTGGTTAGTTTGCTCTGACTTGTTGGGAAAAAAGCACCTCAGTCGGCAAAGCTTATGCCTTCTCGTTCTCGCATGTCCACACTCCTCATCTGAAGGATTCAGATGCGTAACTTCAGAGCCACTAAACTGCTTGTCTGGTCATCATACTCATAAGATGTTGTACAGTTGTCCTAAAACCTGAGTCCAACTCCAGTTTGTGACAATTTCACAGATGACAGCTCCAGCAACCAATAAAAGTTCATATCAGGACAAAAATTAATTTTAGGAGCTAGAGGACAGCAGGACACCTAATATCCCCTCCCATCCACAGCTGGCGTAACTCAGTGGAATGGCATCTTCACAGAAGTATCTGAATATTTGAATCTAGGTACAACTACCGTGGCACTCTGATACATGCATGCCTATGCACGTACCCGCATGAAGAACAACCACACACCCGAGCGGGCTATTTGCCCGCGTGCACAGGTGTCCCATGATGTCCACGCAGTTATCTTAGGATTCTAGTTTGTTTCCTTGTTAACTTGGTCTCCTAGTTTGTTACGCAACGTGCAGGTTGTTTGGTGACTCATCCTACATAATAGGAATGAGAAGTAATAGTAGTAGTAGGGTAACGTGCAGGTCCTAACTTGTAGGATCATGCATGGACTCGATTGGCTATTTTAGAGTCCTTAATGTACTTTCCTAAGACATGAATATTAACATAGAAAACCGATCTTTGTGATCACTCTCGGAGATTCTGCCTCTCTCGAACGAGGCTACCCCTCTCACTTTCCATATTTTCTCTTTCCGTATCCACAAGAAAGCCACCACGGGTCGTAGAACTCGTAATAGTTCCAAGTCCTTGTTGACTGAGAGCTCTGCACGTAACACATTGGTATCAGAGCCAGGCATGGAGGACGAGCGGATCCACCGTATCGAGGTGGAGATCGGCAACCTCACTGTAGCTCAAGAGCAGGGTCGTTTCGAGATCCAAGAAATGTTTACCGCCTTGAATACCCGCCTCGACCAGCTCACCCCTCCACTTCCGTCCGACTGGGGAGAGACCTCCGCTGGTCACTCTATCGGTCAGCCCTCGGCTGGCTATTCTCTGGGTGGACGCTCCATTGTGCCGCGACTCACTAAGCTTGAATTCCCTAGATATGATGGGAAGGAGGACCCTACAAGCTGGGTTTGTCGGGCTGAGCAGTTTTTCAAATTTCAACACATCCAACCTCATGGACAAGTAGCCCTCGCTGCTTATCACTTGGATGGAGACGCTCAGCTATGGTACCAAATCGCGAAGGAGGATAGGCACTTATGCACGTGGACCACACTCAAATTCAGACTCCATGTCCGATTCGGTCCAACACAGTTCGAGGACTTCTTTGGCGATCTTACCAAGCTCCAGCAACGAGGAAGTGTTCGTGAGTACCAAACCCAATTTGAACGGCTTCTAACTCGTGCAAGTGCTCTTACTCCAAAGCAACAGATCGGGTGCTTCACAAGTGGGCTCAAGGAGCTCATCCGAGTGGAAGTGCAAGCCACCCAGCTCCTCTCCCTGTCAGCTGCGGTCGGCCTTGCTAGACTTTATGAAGCAAGGGCCGTGGCCGCCAACAAGAAGCCTCCTAGCTTCGCCAACCACGTCCCCTGTTAAGGAAGGTGGCATCACTCCCTCGATTACAACACCCACTATTCGAAGGTTCTCTCCCGCTGAGATCGAAGAGCGAAGGCAAAAGGGACTATGCTTTCATTGCAATGATAAGTACGGTCCCTGTCATGTGTGCAAAAACTTTTTTTCCTTGGAAGCTTGCTGGCCCGAGGAGGACAAGGAGGAATCCAAAGAACCACCAGACATAGGTCATGAGAACCCACTGGAGATCTCCCTTCACGCCATGTCTGGCATGTATGCACCACAAGCCATGCAGGTCTTGGGAAAGGTGTTGGTCCAACTGGTCACTGTTCTAGTGGACTCGAGGAGCATGCATAATTTTCTCAAGGAAGAGCTGGCGAAACGAGGGGGTTTAAAACCCGACTCGTGTGGAGGCTTGGAAGTCCAAGTAGCTAATGGCGAGAGGTTGTCCAACTTCGGCAAGTGCAAGGGGGTACCCATCGACCTCCAAGGAGTCCGCTTCGTGGTGGACTTCTATCTACTATCGCTTGAAGGCCACAAAATGGTCTTGGGCACCCAGTGGTTACCAACCTTGGGACCCATCTTATGGGACTTTTCTCAGCTCCAGATGCAATTTGAGATAGCTGGAGCGAAGGTATGTTTGCCTGGGTTATCAAATTCTCTTTCTAAACTTGTAAATGAGACAGATCTACACCGAGAATCCCAGCGACGCAAGGAGGGTCTAATCATTTAGCTGCATGCAATAGCTGGGGCACCCTCAGCTCACTCTCCGGAGGTTATGCATCTGGGTGTGCTTACCCTCTTGGAAGGCTTTTCGGATATCTTCGAAAAACCTACCCAGCTACCACCACCATAGGCCCACGACCATTGCATCCCTCTTCTACCCGGGAGCGCGCCCGTAAGCGTGCGTCCGTACCGATGCCCACACTTCCAGAAGATCGAGATTGAAAAGATGGTCAAGGAGATGCTATCATTAGGAGTCATCCGCCCCAGTCACAGCCCCTACTCCTCGCCAGTCATTTTGGTGAAGAAGCATGACGGATTGTGGCGCATGTGCATCGATTATCATGCCTTGAATAAGATCACGATTAAAGATAAGTTCCCTATCCCCATGATTGATGAATTATTGGATGAGCTTCATGGATCTCATTTTTTTCCAAACTCGATCTAAATCGAGGTACCATCAAACTCGGGTCCACCAAGAAGATGTGCCGAAGACCGCTTTTCGAACTCACCAGGGCATTATGAGTTTCTAGTAATGCCGTTAGGATTAAGCAACGCTCCCCCAACTTTTCAATCATTGATGAATGAGGTATTTCAACCTTATTTGCGCAAATTTGTGTTGGTCTTCTTCGATGATATTTTAATCTACAGCCGCATGATGCATGAGCATATACACCATCTTGATGTGGTGCTCACCACCTTGCGGGCCCATCACTTATTTGTGAAGAGGGAGAAGTGTACCTTCGGCCAGACCCAGGTGCTCTACCTGGGGCACGTCATCACCAGGGTGGGCGTCGAAGTGGACCAAGACAAAATCCAGGCGATGCTAGATTGGCTCAAGCCCATTAATCTCAAGTCTCTTCGTGGGTTTTTGGGGCTCATAGGGTACTACCGTAAATTTATCAAACATTATGGTAGTATTGTTGAACCTCTGACGGATATGCTCAAAAAGGACAATTTCATCTGGACATCCGCAACAGAGGAGGCCTTCGCAACTCTCAAAGCCGCAATGACCACCTCTTCTGTTTTGCGCCTCCCTGATTTCTCTCGGTCCTTTGTGGTCGAGTGCAACGCCAGCGGCTCCGACATCGGCGCAGTTCTGCAACAAGAAGGCCGACCCATTGCCTTCTTCAGCCAAGCCTTGCATGGACAGAATTTGGAGCTCTCCATCTATGACAAGGAGATGCTTGCCATCATCCTCGCCATTAGAAAGTGGCGACCTTACCTTCTTGGCCGGCCCTTTGTCATCAAAACCGACCAACGAAGCCTCAAGTACATGTGGGATCAACGTATTACAACAGATTCACAACAACGAGGTCTCTCCAAGCTAATTGGGTATTACTTCATAATTGAATAAAAAAAAGGGGTGAAAAACAAGGCCGCCGATGCTCTTTCTCAACAAGATCATGGAGATCTGCATGCCATATCCCAACCAATTTCTTGCTGGTTGAAACCGATCTGTGAAGAGATCGTTTCGAATCCAACACTGCAAAATTTGGTCAAGCTCATCAAGGAAGATGAAGACGTCGGCCCATGGAGGTATGAAGATGGAGTTCTTTTTTTTAAGAATCGGATATACTTGCTTCCCACGTCCGAGCTCCTCCCACTGATCCTCAAAGAATTCCATGCAACCATGCATGAGGGATTCCACAAAAATCTCCAGCGGATCCGAGCAATTTTTTTTTCTGGAAGGGGATGCGCAATTCTGTGTGACTTCATCCGGGATTGTGACATGTGTTAGCGTCACAAATCCCAGAATCTTTCACCTACTAGACTCCTTCAACCGCTCCCCATTCTAACAAAAATCTGGGCCCATATCTCAATGGATTTCACTGACGGACTCCCACAATCCAGGGGCAAATCGGTAATTTTTGTGGTGGTTGATCGCCTATCAAAATATGTGCACTTCATGGCATTGGCGCACCCTTACACTGCTATTAAGGTGGCGTAGGTCTTCTTCGAAAATATTTTTCAAACTTCATGGCATGCCAGAAAGCATCGTGTGCGATCGTGACCCCACATTCACAGGTGCGTTTTGTTCTAATCTTTTCAAACTACAGGGTATCAATTTCAATTTCAGCTCCGCCTATCATCCTCAAACCGATAGGCAAACCGAAATCGGACCCTTGAAATGTACCTTTGATGCGTCACATCCGATAGCCCCAAGGAATGGACTCCCTGGCTGCTGTGGATCGAGTACACCTACAACACCTCCTTCCACTCTTCCACTCGATCGACGCTATTCGAAGTCGTCTACAGTCGGCCGCCTCCATCCCTACTATCTTATGTGCTCGGGACGACCAAAATCGAGGCCGTCAATCAAGCCCTCAAGGGTCAAGATGAGATGTTAAAAATTATCTGTCAACGATTGATGATGAGTCAGAACTGAATGAAACAAATTTATGACCGCAAGCATCGTGAAGTGGAATTCTCCATGGGCGATTGGCTCTATTTAAAAAGGCAACCATATCGGCAAAAGAGCATGTCACGACAGATCAATCAAAAGTTATCTCCTAAATTTTATGATCTTATCAAATTGTCCTTAAAATTAGCCCAGTAGCCTACAAGCTTTCATTACCGTCTGGTTGCAAGCTACATCCAGTGTTCCACATCTCTCTACTCAAGAAGCAAGTTGGGCCACAGGAATTGGTCGAAGCTGTTCCACCCGATTATGAAACCCAAGATGATCTTCCCATCATCCCACAAGTAATCTTGGAGACGCGTGATCGACCATCCGGCAAACAAGTTCTGGTTCACTAGAAGAACCACTCACCAGCCGAAGCAACATGGGAAGACTTTCAAGATTTTACCACACGATTTCCCCATTTTGTCCTTGAGGACAAGGATATTCTCGGCATGGAGGAATGATACGTGCATGCCCATGCATGTACCCGCATGAAGAGCAACCACACACCCGAGAGGGCTATTTGCTCGTGTGGACAGGTGTCCCATGATGCCCACGCAGTTATCTTAGGATTCTATTTTGTTTCCTTGTTTACTTGGTCTCCTAGTTTGTTATGCAACGTGCAGGTTGTTTGGTGACTCATCCTGCATAATAGGAATGAGAAGTAATGGTAGTAGTAGTGTAATGTGCAGATCCTAACTTGTAGGGTCATGCATGGACTCGATTGGCTATTTAAGAGTCCTTAATGTACTTTCCTAAGACATGAATATTAACACAAAAAACCGATCTTTGTGATCACTCTCGAGATTCTACCTCTCTCGAACGAGGCTACCTCTCTCACTTTCCATATTTTTTCTTTCCTTATCCACAAGAAAGCCACCACGGGTCGTAGAACTCGTAACAGTTCCAAGTCCTTGCTGACTGAGAGCTCTACACGTAACACACTCAGCGTTCATCAGCAGGAGCGCACATCTCCATACCAAAACTGCACTAGCTAAAGGTCAAATTGTTGCAAAGTGATGCGCTCACATGTAAAAACATATATGTGGTGCTTCACCAGAACTACCCAGATGCTTGATACCGAGATGCCTTGGAACCGTTGACACTTGAAATATTTGCAATTAAGTATTCTTTGCAGGTCATTAAAAAATTATGACCAATGTCGGCACTCGAAGGGCACACCCTTTTTGAAGTGCCAAGGAGTGCCCTGCTATTTGTGAATGATGTTGATCCAATAAAATGCTGGGTCCATAGAGTTTTCTTTTCTTAAATTTGACATGATTATGTGAACAAAGTTTCGGTGATAAAAGATTATATAACAGAATTAAAATTATATATACTATCCTAAATTATAAATAGTTGTGCTGACCTCCTTTGCAGCAGACATTGCAGCAAAGAATGTCTCCTCTTCAAACTCAATATCATTGGAAATACGAAGCCTGGCTACTCCTTCCAATATTTCTTCAGACTTTAACAGGCCGGCACCAACAGCAGCCAACCAGCAGCACAAAAGAACATATAATGGATCCCCTGCCTATCCAAAAAAATAAAAAAAATAAAAAAAGTAAAGCTTGAGTCAAGTGAAGTTGCATGAATAGTGTAAAAGTCTCCTTCCTATTAAAAACTATATTAATTTCCATTTTCTTTTGATTATCTTGTCCTTATGATCATTAGCTGGAAAGTAGTCTATGGTGTCCTGAAAATCACAAATATAAAGCACAGCACATCAGAGACTCAAGAAAAATGCTAAAGCTGAAGTACTCCTTTTAAACTGTCTACTGTGCACAGGATAATCTATTGACTTAAAAACAGTGAAACTTATCACTAGCATTACTATGGAAAATGAAAATTCGATGGCTTTTCCATCTAAGTAAACAGAGAAATGGCTTATAATATTATAATTGCTGACACATTGACTAATATCGCATACAACAAACACAGCCAATGAAACTTCACTGGGAGGTGCAGTAGTTACTGAACTACATATTTCCAATAGATGCCACAAACTTAAATATTTCTCGTTTAGAGACTTCAAACAACTATTATAATTATGTGAGTCCACAAATGCCATTAAAGATATAAATTTTTGGAATACTAATATTAAGAACATACAGACATAAAAGATAGGTAACACGCAATAACCTAAAAGCCACCAACTAAAACTATTCTAAATTTAGTGTCGAAAACCGAACATTACTAAAAAGCGAACAAAAGGAAGAACATGACTGTTCAAAAATATGCCTTCTCGTTTTTTTTTGCCATTAACCATGAAAAGGGAATGTTCTACTGTAACTAGCGGTGCAACCATTAAAAAAAGGAGACTAATTTCTCAAAACTTAAATTTGTTCCAGATGGCGAACCCGGCCACGTCGGTCCTGGAACTCGTAGAAGGCACGGGAGTCGGTGATGCCGCACTTCTTGCCGACCCGCCGCCGGAACTCGGCGAAGTCCACGATGTCGCCGCCGACGCCCCCCTCGTCGCTGAAGATCCTCGTCAGGAGCCCCACCAACGGAAGCGACCCGATGACCTTGCTCGCAAACCCCGAGACTGAGTTGGGATTCCTCTCCATATACCCCACGACCCTAACGCTAACCCGACCCGACCGTCTTCTGCCGCCACCTCCGCCGCTGGAGGCGGAGCTCCGCCGAGAGGCGGAGAGGAAGACGAGGAAGGGCTTGGATTGGAGGAGGGAGGAGGAGAGATGAAGTTTTGGAGTTATCGTTATACTCTCCATGTCTCGCTGGAGAGTGGAGGTTGGTCGCGTCTGGCATTATCTCCTCTCGAACTAGGGGATGAGATCGAGGAACCGGACGGTATGGATACCTCCAGATACCTCTAGCTCTCTACCTTGTGGTCTCTCCCCTATTCCTAATTTCTGCAAAAATATTTTGGTTCGCGAAAAAAAAAGAAAAAAGTGCTGGGAGATGAAGAATCACCACTTATTTGATTAAAATTTTTAAATAAAAAATACAAAAATAGCATTTCTATAAAAATAAAATTATTATATTTTATAAAAAAATATAGAAAAGTCACTTTTCTGATTAGAAATTAATTTTTTTTTAAAAAACTACACTTAAACTATCAAAATTTATGAACTAATATATTTCAAACATTTTTTTTTAAATACTCAATCAAATATGCAAAAACTATTTTTAAAAAAAATATTCTGGTGAGAAAAAAGTTTCCAGCAAACTAAACAAATTCAAATTAATTTGATTTAATGATAATGATGAACTAATATCGAAAATGCAGAATATAAATGAACTTGGTTTAATTGAGCGAAATCTAGCTCTAGCTTGGTTCAATTTGCGATCGAACCAAGCTGAAGCTAGTTTATTGAAAACTTACGCTACTTGCAACTTGTTTAAGAGTTCTGATAAGCGCATAAGATCTCTCAAGCTATCGTACATGCACATGCGCATGTGCATGCAACAATTATATATTTTGCCAAAATTATGTCAGTTTGTAAAAGATAAAGATAAAAAATATTTTTATTTAAATATCAACTGAAAAAATTGTTTACTAATATTTTGAACAAAATCTAACAAAGCTCAAACAAGCCAAGCCACAAATAGATTAGCTTGTTTATTAATTCAAGAAGCTAAATTCAGGCCAAGCCCAAGCTGCTTACAAACCGCCCGGTTATTTGAAAGCCCTGCCCAGCACAAAGCACATCCGCTTAATATACCTAAAATAGCATTATAGGGCTCGTTTAGTTCGCGGGAAGAATTTTTTCTCCTAGGAATATGATTCCTGAAAAGCAGATTTCTAGAAAGAGGATGCCTAAGAAAGTACTTTTGCCATGTTTGGTTAACTATGGAAAAATGACAGATTTTCAAAATGCTTATGTTTGATTAACCATCTACTTTCCCGGAAAAGTTATGTATAATTTCTATCATACCCTTAATAAAAATTAGATCTTCAATGCCTCTTTAATGCTTCTTTAATGCCGAAGGGTCTTTTTGAAAAAAAATAAAAATGGAGTAATTTCCACCTCATGGGAAAATAACTTTCCCATGTTTCTCATGGGGAAATAACTTTCCCATGTTTCTCATGAGAAAGACTTTTCCATGAAATGTGGAAATCATATTTCCATAAAAATACAACTTTTCCATCTCTCTCTCTTGAAAACTCTAACCAAACAAAAGGCATCTCATTACTTTCCCGTTGACCACACTTTCCCCCCTTCTTTTCCCGCGAACCAAACGAGCCCATAGATGTAGGTAGACAACCTGGCCGAAGCACAATTTTAGCCCTCCTTTGTAAAGTAAGCAATATGAACATGCAAGGTACATGATCCTGCTGCGTTAATTAGATGCACCCATCAAAATGACCTTCAAGTAGGGTCAGCAATTTTACTAAGTATACAGTTAGCACAAACATCTCACAAGAAGTCAAGAATTGTTTTCTCAGTGAGAATTTGATTCCCTGAGACAAGAATGATGCAAGTTTTGACAAATTGACACATGATGCCCATCACAGCATCTATGGTATCTAACTTTTTGCTCTACTAATCTTAAATGTGTCATCTATAAGTTACTTCCTCATTCACTGATCTTCCTTTGATATCATACGGTCATTTGAAAATTGTTCAGGAACACGAAGTAACGGTAGCCGGATGTCACCAGGCTCCCCTAGCTGGCCACAAGCAGCCATCTGGTCATCCCCTCTGCTAAGTCGCAAGAAAACGACACACCCAGCTTCAGCCAGAATATTCCGGAACTCTATCATCTTCTCTTCGGGGGTAGGCTTGAAATGAGATCCATTGTGAGGGTTGAACGAGATGAGGTTGATCTTGCAAGGAATCCCATGAACGAGTTCTACAAGTCTCTTTGCATCCTCAATGCTTTCAAAGAAAGATGAAAACATCAAATTAGAGACCAGATACGAGAAACGAAAGAAAGGAAGAATAACCATTACGAAAGGCACACTCATGCATGAATTATATACACAACCAAATAATACTATCATTAGCTCTATCCAGTTCTTAAGGGACAACAAAATGGTTATTGAAGTAATCCTGAAGGCTTCCCTGTGTTTACTGGAGGTCATAGGTGCTAATTCAAAATATAACTAGGTGGAAATATAGGCGAACAAGCAAAATAAAAAGGTCACTAACATCCTATGATCAGTCTGTAATGCAATATCACATGGAGCACGCAATACATTGTTACTACAATTATTAAAATTATAATGCCATAAGAAGGCACTTGTGATGCTCTTGGACAAAAAAGAATTTGAGTTCCCTGCATCACCATGAACTCATAAAATTCTCATGCCATAAGAATGCACTAAGAAGCTAATGGATGACATAGCAGCTTAATTTATTAGTGTCCCGACCAAAAAAAATAAAAACACAGCCAGGAGTCAATTTTAACTGGAAAAGCAAATTGGACTATTGCAATCTTAAGAACAGTATCTGCAGTCCTAGAGAAAATTTCCCACATAAAGATGATTCAAGAGATCAGCACATCCCTGAATTTCTATCCATGTCTCCTAATTAATAGGCTTTCCTAAGGTGGACCAACACAATCAGGCTCAAACTGGCACATCTTAACGCAGATTTTGAACCAACACAATTGAAGCTACGTAATGCACTTTGCAATCTAAATCGTCATAGCTAAACCATGATAACTCTGGGCGAGAATATCTAAAATGCAAAATTGGTCAAATATAGTTGTGTCCTATATATATAAGTAAGATTTTTCTTATGGTCGAGTAGGTATCTGTCCTGCATGTGCCATTTAAAACTGTAATATGGAGTATGCAGAGTTCATATATTGATCTCAAACACAGCTCATCGTGTCGGTCAGAACCAAATCAGGATTTGATATTTGCAGTTACCTCTGAAAAAAAATTTGATATTTGCACACAATTTTCACCATTGTACTCCTTTGGTGTGAATCTTGCTAATGTTTTGAAAGGTGGCTGTGGCATGTGGGCAGTCAAGGGACTGCATAGCACATATTCATTGAGTGGATTGCATATGCAGGCACATATGCAGTTAGTATTTTAAGTATTTAAAAGTAAATAAAATGTGTTAAATACAATAACATAGCAATAATTCATACAAATAATAGCATTTTTAACAAGAGCAACATCTAGTAATTAGTGTTTATAACTTAATACTTAATTCCTAGCAGTAATAATGATCACATAATTAACATACTGATATTATTGATAATACAAGTGGCTAATCTGTGTGAAACCCAAATCCAACTAGAATATATGGTTGCACAATGTTCCATAAATGTGGTCAAGCAATGATATGGAGGCTGTGCATGCAGCTGCACAATTCTAACTGCATATGCATGCAGCCTGCTTGTAGTAACTGCATAAAGGGTATGCACCATGCAGTGTGGTCAGAGGACCACATATGCATGAGCGGCCACATATGCCACCGCATTTAAAACACTGAATCTAACTAAAAGATGGTTGTGCCTCATTAGAAATGCAAGAGTAGGAAAAGGTCTTACATATTGTCCCTATTAATGTCAGAATGGATCGAAATTACCACTGTCTATATGTCTTAGACAAATGGTCAGATGGGGTGTATTAGGTAGTCCTAGTCAGGAGTATTCACCATATCATAAATTGCATGGAGTACATGATTGTTACTCCTCTACCTTCTGGGGTAACATTTTGCAAACTTCGGCCCTGTAGTTTTTGCAAGATACAGCTTTGACTTTTGATAGCACAGAGCTTTATCAGACATGCCATCTGCAGGCTTATGTTGGTGCTTTATGAAGGTCACTAATGACTTCCAGCAAAATACGGTACAAGTATTATGACAGAAGATTATAATTTGGGAAGTTCAGAAGACTATTAAGCTAACTGGCAAGAGAAGCATAAATGCTGTGAAGAACAAAGCAGGTGATTCCAACCTGTCATTTACTCCTGCAAGCATCACATATTCAAATAGTATTTTATACTTAGGTTTGGACTGAAGTTCCACTCTTAAGGTCTCCAGCAGCAGGCTGAGATTGTATTTCCGGTTGATTGGCATGATCCAATTTCTGACCTGCATTTTTGTATTGGTCAAGCCATAGAAAACTTAGTTGCAGTGTAGTTGTCCATTGAAGTAAACTTGAAAATCACCTCATCTGTCGTGGCATTGAGACTAACTGCTAATGCACAGTTCGATTCACGAAGGAAGCGTTTCAATTGTGGGACAAGCCCACTGGTCGAGATGGTCACCTTGCGAGGGCTAAAATGAAGACCCTGCTCATCGACCATTATGGCTGCAGCTTTTATGACATTGTCAATGTTATGTAGTGGTTCACCCATACCCTAAACACAATAAATAGAAAAAAGAGATAGCTAGGAAGTATGAAATAAAATTGCCATCACTTGCATCAGAGTAAACAGAAGCCTGAAAAGAACTGATGTGGTGGAGGAAAATCAAATAAAACATATAATGAGGGTAAAGGGAAAGACATAACAGCGGAATGGTTGAATTTTCTTTAGAATTTTCTATAATTTACAATAAAGTTTCTTTTTGATCATAGAAAGTATAAAAGAAGGTGAGCCTTGGCGCAATGGTAAGGTTGCACCATTATGGCCTAGAAGTTATGGGTTCCAAATATGGAAAGAACCTTTCCTCATGCTAGGATAAGGCTGTGTACATCTGATACTCCCTAGACCTAGCAATGGCACAAGCCACATGTGATGGGTTGCCTTTTTTTTATTGCAAAAAGTATTATTGGTTTGAACTTAAAAATGATATATTATTAAAGAAAACAATCACATTACAAAATACCTATAGTCCATTTGCATAATACAAAACAACTTTACAAAATGCATATCCTTCATCCATTTTTTTTACATTTTAAATTTAATAATACCAGCATGCTTAATTTTTAATGTGACAAAAAGAACCATTAATTTGGGGGAGAACTCCTGACTATTTCAGCTGTTTCGGCATGACCACATTTATGATTGCAATTCAGTAGACAGAGGGTGCCCTAATATTTAATGTGGATCTAGCAAATCAGTTTTTATTTATCTTGATATGGATACTAAAGAACTAATGGCTTATGGATGTCTAGCTTCTTATGTCACTATTCAATCACTTTTCACCTCTCGCTTGCTTTGTTAACTTGCCTTTTTGTCTTAAAGTAATTAAATAATTTTTTACGGTGAATATTCCAGCAATTATCAGTTTCTGAAATTCACTTTAATACTTAATAATCAGGAAGGTGTGGTCAGCTGAAAGTTCTGCAACATGCACATTCCATGGGCTAGTCAGTTTTATTTCTACATCACATACGTTAGGTTCTTACTTTGGCTACAATCATCAGGTTATATAAATAGCAGTCCTACTCAAAGGCAAAGGAAATATGAGAAGTAAGACTTTAAAGAGGGAAAGAACTAAAGAGGTAGAATTAAAATTGCAACATATGATGATCCATATGATAAGCTAGCTCAAGGGAAAGCAACAAGAAGAAAATGTAAATTAGATAAATGCACGGGAGAGTAAACGGCGATTAATGGATCACTAGAGATGCATTAAGAGTGTCACAACTCACAAATACTATTTCAGTGGAATAGGGTACAACAAACAAAAATAAACATGGATATCTAAGAAAATTGATGAATTAAGGACTTCGATAAAAGTAATTAATTAGACAAACAACCAAGGGAGGATATGCATACCAAGACCCAATTCGGGCAACTGAATAAAGATACATTTGATTATGGTGCAAACAAACCAGATATGAGGACCAATATGGAATAACAGCAAAAGTTTAGGAATCATAGGGTAAAATAATGAAGTTTCATGACTAGATCAGTTGATGAGATATTGGAAAATAAGGTAATCAACCAACAGTCAAAAAGTATTGCAGTATTGATCTTCATAAAAATGAAGTTATTGGAGCAGGTGATGAAGCAAAGGTTAAGCAACATGAAAATATTCTGAGTGCTTACTTGGTTTTATGCCATGAAATGTCAGAAATTGTTGCCAATCCCTTAAAGAAATTGTTAGATACAATTAGAAAGAAGGAATGTCTCTCCATGGATTTTTATACAGTGCCATTAGAAGATTTTGATGTTCCGAAAGAAAGATGAATAATGGAGTCTAAGATCATGAAACTTTGTGGGAGGAAATGGTTGCAGCGAGACAACTAGCTCCTCATAGTCTCGTTGCACTCATCTAAACCAATTCAACCTTAGTAATGTTAAATAGGTAACAAGGTACATAACTTGCAAATGGCAAATTATTTCTTGATTTGTGAGAATAGTATGCAATAATAATCACAAGGAAACAGGTATCTATTTAAAGGCAATTACATCCATGCATATTGAGCATACTTGATGGAAAGGCATCACGAGTCATGGTGTCAGCCACTGATTGATTGGCTGCAAATCTTCTATGACACTGATGTCTCTAGCCATCACGAATCCTTGTCAACTTTTTTGTGATGTGCCAATAGGTGTAAAAAGTATGTCTAATTGATCATAAACATGCATCAAAAACAATTTCCTCTTTTACCTTTTCAATATATCATGTTCTTTACCGATATAATATATAAAAGAATCGCATGCTTACCATAAATACAACATTTGTAATAGATCCAAATTCACTGGAGAACAATCGGCGAGCAAAAACAGCCTGTTCAACTATTTCAGCTGTTGATAGATGTTTCCTTAAACCCATCCTACAAGTTTCTGAATCCAACTTAGCAAATCTGCAGCATATGCAAAACAAGAGGGGAGCATGAAGGTAGCCATACCTGCCAGTGTAGCAGAATTGACAATTCATAGCACAACCCACTTGACTTGAAACACAAACTGTAGTCCTCCCCCTACTGCAAGGAATCACAACTGTTTCTATCACCTGCCCGTCTTTCAAAACGAACAAAATCTGCAACCTCCTGTGAATTACAAAATTAATGAGGATATTCCCGGAATATGTGGAGAACGAGTTTCAGAAATCTGTGCCTCAAATTATAAGATTTGCTTAAGTGCAACCAAAAAGACATTTTATATAATTAGATGGGAGACCAAAACCACCTTTTGAGTTCCATCCGATGCTCTGAGAATTTCTTTCACTGACAATGCCTCTAGAATAGCATTTTCACTTATCATTTTCCTAAATTCTTTCTTTAAACCTGCAAAAGGTAAAAAGAAAGGTACAAAAATTTGTTTATGGACAATTTAAAATTTTAATTAAATTACTAAAAACAATATACTTAAGAAAAATATACACGTATATAAAAAATATACATGTATACACACACACATGTGTATGCGTGCATGCATATATGTATACAAATGTATATCTCTCCCTGCATCTGCGTGTGGGGCATACACGTAAGCCTTGACTCGCAAGCTTTATCTCATCTATGTGGGTTGAAGTTAGCTTAATGAGTCAAATCATGAATAAATAATGTTGAATGACGGCATAGGAATGAGACAGTGGTCTTGATGAGGAATTGGCATAGCTAAATGACTTGAGCCCTTTAGTATGTCTACCTAAAAAATCCTCTATCACATGCAAATCATGTAGATTTTATTTTGCCCATTAATGTCTAAGTTGCATCTTAATGCATAATGCAACAATGTTTTGATATTATAACAAGGTTCTCTAAGGTATGGGTCTGCACCGGGTCATTTTGGGAGGTACCAAAAACAGGAAGAGGAAAGGGGAGAGGGAGGAAAGGAGAGAGGAATTGAGAAAGGGAGAGGGAGAGGAAGGGTGGGAGGGAGAGGAACGGAGGGGGAGGATTAAACCTTAACCCTAACCCTAGCAGAGCACGAGAGAGAGAGAGAGAGAGAGAGAGAGGGGAGGAAGGAAGAGGGCCAAGAGGAACCCCAAAGAGAAAGAAAGAGAGGAGGATGCTTTCTAGTGACACCACGGGAGGGGTGATTGCAAGCATGCAGGGGTTGAGGCTTTCGAATGATCCAAGCCAGGGATGGTGGTGGGAGGCTTTTAACGAGCCAATGGTCGGGCTTTTTAACCAAACTAGGCTTTATTCAAATGTCAGGAGCCTCTAGGAGGATTTAATCGACTGGTTCTAATCCGACAGAGTGAACTCTCCCGATTTTCCATCAGTTTGGTTTTGGTACGCCTCAAACCAGGCAATTTGGGATGGTACAACAACCCTATACTATAAATTTCTTTTTTTCACTAAATAGGTGTTTACCTAGTGCCGCCCAAAATGCTTTCAAACATATAGTTCTAAGTAGTGTCTACTGAACCGACCTGTACCGGTCGGTTCAGCCCGTACCTGTACATGCTCGAACTGGTGCGAACCAATGGGGGGCAGCGCGTGGCTGTAGCCACATGCTAAGTACCAGCGCTGTGGCACTTTTTTTTAGAGCTGGCCAGAGGCACTTTCAAAAGTGCCACAGTGCCTCAACGGGTAGTTTTTCGGATGATTTCCACCCTGCCATGCGCTGTGGCACCATCAAAAGTGCCACAGCGAAGAGTAAATGGCGGCATTTGAAAGTGCCACAGCACTGGCCATTTACTTCACCCGTAGCGTGGTTGTCTTAGCATTTGTTCGGCTATAAAAGCCGAGCGATTTATCAGCCAAAGCCAGAAATAAGGTAAAAGAAAAAGCAGAGACAAAGGAGGAGGAAAAGAAGAGAAAGGCAAAGACAAAGACGTGAAAAAAATTTAGAAGGGTCAGAGAGCGTCGTTTTTCTTCAAGAAAAATCCAGCAAAACTAAATAAGGTAAAATTTCTTTCTCCTACATTGTTTTTTAATATTTCATTTAAATTGCTTAAAAAAATAAGTCAAAAATTGCCAAAAAAAAAGGAAATGATTAAATGATTCCATTTTGTCTTGAATTTTTTATATGTTGTCGATATATGGACGATGTTAATGGTGACATTAACTTTTGTTTTTACAGAATTTATATAATTTATAATTTAATTAAAAATTTTAAAATTAATTTTTAATTAAAAATAAATTTAAAATTTAAAAAAATTAATGTGGTCATAGAAATGGAGCCATCAAGGAGAGGGCAACCCCAAGAGCGTAATATTGGCTGAGAGCATGGGAAGATGCTCAGTGAACGACACTAGTTCCAATGCAATTATTGCCACAAGTGCTTCAAGGAAGAAGGCGTAACCAGATTAAAGCAACACTCAGCCGGTAATTCTTGTGAGATATCTGCGTGCTCAGAGTGCTCACCGAACATCCGTCAACTAATGAGGAAAAACCTCGCTGAGATCAAAGCAACCAAAGAGAGAGCTACAAAGCAGAAAGCGGACGTGGAATGCCAAACTGCAGAAGCACCTTCCTATCACTTCATGGAGTCACAGGAGGTCGATGGTCCAGATAAGGAGGCACAGATCTAGGCTGTCATGCAGGCGAGTCTGGATGATCGGTGGCAGCAGGAGGAGGTGGCGAGGCATCGGGCTCGATTTGAGCCTTCGTTTTTCGAGTCGGGCGCCGGTTCTGGTGGAAGCAGACAAGATCCAGAGTTTCAAAGGACCACCTCAGTCAGGGAGGGCGAGGGCAAAGGATGTAGCCGGATTGCATCTATCCTGGATGGTTTTGGTAGCCGAAAGAAGTCTTCCGGAGGAATTCCACCAGCAGTGTCAATTCATGATGTAGATCCACATGGCTTCCCCAGAAGAGATTCTAAGCAGCAAAGGGTAGACACAATATGGAAGAAGGAGAAGAAAAAGGATATATAACAAGCTATTGGATCCTGGTTCCACTTCAGCCACATCCCAGCAAATGCTGCAGATAATACATACTACAAGTCTGCCATTTCCGCCATACAGTCTGCCGGTCCCGATGTCGATCCTTCAGGCCCGAAGGACATCTACGGTGAGCTTCTTGACAACAATAAGGAGGAGCTACAGAATTGAATTGGCTCATATAAAAGCAAGTAGCCCACATATGGGCTCACTCTGATGTGTGATGGTTGGACCGGTCCGACAAAGCGGGCCATTATCAACTTTCTGAAATACTGTGATACGAAGACATTCTTCCACAAGTCAGTTGATGCTTCGGATAAGGTGCACAATGCCTCATACATCCTCAGACTTATGGAGGAGGTGATTGATTAAATTGGAAAGGAGAATGTCGTGCAGGTCGTCACTGATAATGGGACGCAATATAAGTTGGCTGGAGAGGTCTTGATGGAGCGGCGACCACAAATTTTCTGGACCCCATGTGCTGCACAATGCACCGACCTCATCCTAATGGACATTAGAAAGATCCGTAGGGTGCAATATACGGTGGAGATAGCCCAACGCATCACCAGGTATATTTATAGCCATACTTGGATTCTTTCATTAATGAGAAAGTATACAGGAGGAGAGATTTTTAGACCAGGAGTCATATGGTTTGCTACGAACTACATTGCACTTGATAGCCTTATCGAGAAGAAAGGAGCCCTACATCAGATGTTTGTCAGTCCCGAGTGGCAGAAAAGTAGATATGCCCAGGCCGGCACTGAAGAAAGCAGGATGGAAGACTTGGTAAGTAGACAGTCATTCTGGCAGTGGACCAATGTGATAGTCAAGGCTATCAAACCATTATATGAAGTACTGCGGGCCGTGGATAGCGAGAGGTACCCCCAGATGGGCTTGTTGTTTCACATGATGGAGAAGGCAAAGGCTCAGATCATGGAGGCAGATGTAGCCCATGCCCACGAGTACATCGACATTATTGAGCGGCGATGGGGAGCCCAAATGAGTAGAAAATTGCATCTAGCAGGTAAGCGATAATATTGATAATTATACTGATTGATATATTTGTATAATTATACTAAGATGGTGTCATCTATGTGCAGCATACTACCTAAATATCCGATTCCAGTACGAGAGTGGAATTGGTATGGATGATGAACTTCTTGATGCTCTGCGTAATGTTATTTATAAGATGGAGCCTGATCCAGAAGTCGTTGCGTCATGTATAGAAGAGATAACTATGATTTAGTAGCATATGCAAATATATTGGATCTTATATTCTTAATATACTACAAGTTTCTTTTTACTGACCAAATTATTTAGAGAGGGCAGCCACAGCTTTGGACAGCGACCAGCTGTCGTGAGCAAAATAACTATGAATTCAAGTACAATACAAATCTGCAAGACATTTTTGCAGCTGAATTATCTTCAACTATGAGGCCATCATATATGTAAAATGTAATTATCTTCAATATTTTTGCAGCTGCGTGGTGGATTCATTTTGGCGGATCCGCAAAAAATCTTAGGTGGATAGCTATCCGGATCCTCTCCCAAACGGTCTCTTCAAGTAGTTGTGAGCGCAACTGGTCCACCTTCGCCCTCATCCACAACAAACAGAGGAACTGTTTAACACAAAAGCGCCTCAACGACCTAGTTTATGTGCACTACAATCTGCGGTTGAGGCTAAAATGCATTCAGAAGAAAGTGAAGCTCAAGAATGCAGATCCTATCTATAGGATTTTTACAGATGATGATGATAATCCTATGCTCGACTGGCTTACGACCCAGTAGCAGGAGCCCGAGCTTGATGAGCTAGGATCGCCTCGACGACCAGCCAGCATCATAGCCGCCGAGGCTATGGTCGATCCACAGCAATGGACTGAGCACAACATTCCACGCACTCCTACAGCTGATAGGATGTGGCTAGAGGAGAGCCAGTCACCGCATGACTGGTACGACGCTTCCATTTAGAGAGATGATCCTCTCATGCGAGGACGAGGACGCTTTAGTACTTAATCGATTCGATCAGGAGGGCGTCTATCCCAGCAAACGAGAAAAGGAAAGAAAATGGCCCCAATGGAGAGTGTCAAGGAGACTTGGAGCAGCAGCAATCAAGGTTCTGGTGGTGATGGATCTACTAGCCATGGAGGAAGTGGAGGACAATATGGTACTACTTATGAGACACAACCGGAGGAAGGTTTTTGATACACCGGTGAGTCTCTATTTACACATGCTACACAAAATATGGACCACGGTAGGCCGTCTGATATAGGCCGGTCGGATACCATTGAATATCAAAGAAGAGCTCCTCGAGGTTGTTCAGGAGGCCAGGATGCAGCTGCAGATGACCTCCCATATGGAGTCGGATCCATTGATGTATCAAGTTCCAAGTCTTCCTATTATCCGCGACCTCAGCCAGCCTATGGATATGGTGCATCGAAGTCATCTTCTGATGGCTACTATCCTGCGCAGCCCGGAGGGTCTTACAGGTCGAATTTTGGTGCCGACATATTCGGATGGGCCCCTTCACAGCCATATTATCAAGACACCTCTCAGAGCCAGAGCTTCAGCAAGAGATCCGAGAGTTCTTATGACCCGACGCGCATTCCTCGGAGATTGAGTATACAAGACTACAACGCCGCTTGATTAGAGGGATGGGTTGATCTGCCTCTATATTATGCTGATGATCCAGATATAGACGAGAAGCATCGCCACTCGACCCGATTTTAGATATACGAGAGTGCTTTAAATGTATATAATTGATTGTATCTTAATTTCAAGATATTTTATGTTCTTCATCTCATTATTTGAATCATTTGGAAGTAATAAGTTGCATCATGTAGTTTTAATCTTAAACCTAAACATAGAAACATCAAAAAAAAATCCAAAAGTGAGAGAACTCCACAAAAAAAAATGACGATGGGGTCGAAACCAGGCCGAACCAGCCCCATCGTACGGTATCGGTTCGGCTCAGTTCGGCACCGATACCGTACTGTTACCGGAGCCGACCGGTACGTCAGTATGCTCGGTACCGCGTCCCTTGGTTCTAAGCAACATAAAACATAAATGCCTTCCGCAATAATGTTATCTCTGGATGTGCTAGAGAACTACTTTCAAAACTATACTTCACCTCCTATCCTAGTGCACCAAAATGCTTACCACACACCTTCCCTCACCTTTGCCACATGATTATTTTCATTTTCACTATTTGTAAATGACTGAATCAATAATTTCTACTGTTTGGCATTCCTTCAATATGACTTCTTCAATCCCCTTATAGCATATCAAGAAACTGAATGATGAAGAATGATTGTGGCTTTGATAAAGGACTTACAACCCAACCATGCCTTAAGAGTGATCCTATTTCAAGCATAACTTGCCTAACACTAAGTTACTAAGGTACTTGGTTTTAGTGCATTAAGAGCTTCATTCCCCAGCCAAAGAGGAAAAAGAACAAAGAACAAAAGAAAAGAAATCAAGTTCCTACCATTGCAAGTGCTTAGAGTAAGAACAGCATTTCAAGTACCAGTTGAGTGATTTAACAGAAAATTTCTTTTTCTAAGACTTTCTTTAGATAGACATATTATAAAAGAAAATGATGTGGAACACCCGAATGAAGCAAACAACAAAAAATAAGTTGCCTGGAGTATCTGTTCGATTTTTAGAATTAATAAATCGAATACTGTAAAGTATAAACCGAATTTAAAAAGGTCCATCAACCAATGCATGCAAGAAGGTGTTATCATAAGGGGGCGGGAGGATAGAGAGACCTGTCAATTCATCATAACAATGTGCCCAGCTGTTGTTTCCATATAGGCACTTCCACAACATCATGGCCTGCCCAGATCTAAATCCATATGATTGAACCCATTTCTGTCCAAAAAAAAAAAGATTGAGTTTTACCAGAACAAGTTTCTAGTAAACAACTACAGGCATATAAAAATGCACCCAAGATTACAAGAAAGCTCTCCAGTACTCCAAAATTGGATTTCTATTTTTTTTTCCCTTAATTTATACTAACATAACTCCGCATTTTCATTCGGGGAAAAAGAAGGTACTGCGAGTTATTAGTTAAAAGTAAGCGCGTTAAGGGATAGCAAGAAGAAAGAAGGTGAGGAAACGGTTAAAAAGAACAGCGCGCTTACTTCTAGTTCCGGGAATTCCATCTCCTTCAGCACAACCTTCGAGCTCGCTGGCTCACCGAAAACCAAGAAATGGATCATTGAACAAAAATGGAAGAAAAACACCGCAGAAAAGATGGGGATTTGTTGAGGATTCGAGAGGCAATACCCGATTCGGAACGGCTCCCGGATGGAGGAAGCGGGCGGCGAGGGAATCGAGAGAAGCAACGCCGGGGAAGAGCGAGGCGAGGATTGGAGGAAGGAAAGATGCCGAGAGAGGAGAGAGAGGTGGCGGTCCATCGGATCAAAGCCATGAGAGGAGGAGGAGGAGGAAGCGGGGATGGCGAACGGAGCTGCTCATATTATTTCCTTTTTAGGGGCGGGACTCCTCATTTTATCTTCTTTGTAGGGTTTGGGAGAGGGATTTGGGGCTAGGGCTTTTGGTGGACCGGGCCGGGCCCCAGACCGCGAGTGACCCGGAGAAAGGAAAGCCGGTTCGCATTTTGATGCTGGCCCCTTTCGGTGGATGATCGCAATGCACTACTTGCATTGGGGTTCTCCAATCAAGGTTAGTAACTTATGCTTAACATGGAGCTAAGTATTTAGCTAGCATAGGATCTAAATTATTAGGAGGGGCATCAATGTTTGACTAGTTTATAATTATTATTAGGATTTGAACTTTAAACCTTTTCCGCGTACAAATCCTTCAAAGAGGGACGCCAACGAACTAAGCTAAAATTATTATTGACCTTCTGAACCTCTTCGAAGTACATTATCCTAAAAGACAGTTGCCCAACTAAGCAAGCTAGATTGTTGTCGACTTTATCATTAGTTTCACATTTCTTGTTGATTATAGAAAAAAGGTAAAAAAATTTTGATCTCTCACCTCGGTAGGCAAGTTGCTTTTTTGCAACTTACATCGCTGCTACTGGAAGGTATGAACCCCCAAATCTAAGTGAGACGATGGTGGGGAACTCTAATAGGTTTTGGCTTCCCTCTTACTGATATGGAGCCCAAGACTGCTTGATGACTTTCGGTGTGGGGTCAGCTCGAGCGGAGATCGTCTGAAAAAATAGCAAACAAGCACACAAACAAGAATAGAAATATTGGCTATCACTATCTTTTGGCTAGCAATCAACTACCAAGTTGGCAACTCGTAAACCAGCAAGTCAACCTCTGTTAGATTTTCGGTCCAGTTTATTAAAGAAATTAACTCCACTTTCTCATTTAGGCTGATATGAACTGAAAAAGAAAGAAAGCCCTCATCTTTAGCATGGATATCGCTGGTATAAATGAATGAGGCTGGTTTGGATTTTTTTATAGAATTAGGCTGAAATTTTTTTAGGATTTGTGAATTGGACCAATACAACTAGCAAGATCACATGCTACATGTTGGGTTAGGCCTGTATTTATAAAATATCTTGAAGTGGGTCTGTCTGAATTCTATAAAAAGAAGAAAAAGACCAACACAGCCTGAATCCCACATGAAGAAAAAAAAAAAAAGACCAACACCGCCCATTCCAAAGCTATTCATGCATATTTTTTCTAACCTAGTCTACAACCTACGATTTTTCTAGTTATATTGGCCCAATCCATAAATTCTACAGAATTTTCAGCCCAATAGCATAGAAAAATCCAAACATCCCTTTATTTTTTTTCCTGAGTTTTTATATTTGTCTCACGACTTATCTGTTGACAATAAAACATAGACATGGCTGCTATGGATTTTGTCTTCGAGATATTATTCATAATATCTTCACACCGTTTTGTTTTGTTGAGAGAACTCTAATCCCTAAAGTAGGAAGGATAATTTTATGAGACTTTCCAATCGAGTCATCTCAAACCATGTCATTATCTATTCCACCACGTATCTCCTCTAGTTTTTCCGTGAAGAACCTTATGGAAGCATGACACCTTCTCCCACCAGTCCTAGGATTCCTCGCCCAATCCCTTTTCCCTGAGTCTCCCCATTCTAGAGGACAACTGCAATGTTGCATCCAATTCTGTTATATAGCTCTGAATGGTGCACTTTTCTCATACTGTTCTCATCCCCCCCCTCCCCCCCCCCCCCCCCCCCCCCCCCCAAAAAAAAAAAAAAAATTGAGGAGGAGGAGGGGGAGGAGAGCAATCCGGTCACGGGACATCTTCCCGTCCGGTGTCTTTTCCTCGGGCAACAAAGTCAAATAAAGATAAGCCCAGAGGTGAGTTTTCATGATGCTTCAAAGAACGAACCTCCCCCGTATAAAACTTCACCCATAAATGCATCCACCCGTGCGTCCTACCACGTCAACAATGGAAGTCCAACTAAAATCCGACATGTACGTCACGTTTTTGTCCACTTATTTGACCATTTTTCCTTGATACAACCTTCACTGCGCCATACCCAACGACCATGCCTCTAAAATACAAGCAGCGCTTCCCAGTATCGGAGGAGGCAGAGTCTTTAAAAACTAGGAAAAAACTTTCAACGTAAGAGATTGCAAGCAAAGTCAAATAGTACATAATCTTCTACTCTCTCTCTCTCCAGACATGGCTTAATCCATGGATTAAATAACAGCCATTATAAAATTATAAGATGACCATTGTAATGGTTTTAGATGTGGTTTACCATGTTATGTATGTCGATGATCAGCATCCAAATAATGACTGTTATATGTTTAACCATTATTTGATCAACTTTTGAATAAAGCAGTATATCTGAATTAAAATTTTCTGTTTTAATACACTTACCATGATCATGTAATATTAAAAATGATATTTTTTATGTATTTATTAAATATAATTATAAATATATTAGAATATATAAAATAAAAAATAATATAGAATTAATATAAAGCAATAAAAAATAAATATAAAGTATTAAATAATTATTAATAAATTTAATGTAATATAAATTGAACATATTTTTCTAAGAATAAATTTGAGAATTCGACTAAGGTTCCATTTGATAGAGATTTTGGTTGGCTAGAAAGCACTTTCTGATCCTCCAAAGGTACTTTTGGATGGAGTAGAGATGTTTAGTAAAAAAATCGGAAAGCTCTTTTAGCTTTCTAGCTAAAATAGTTTTTTTGGGAGAAGCTCAAAAATAAAGCTTATTTGAAACAGAATTTTTAGCGTGCGTCGGAAAGCTGTTTTGATTTATATTTTTTACTTTTTAGATCAAAATACCTATAATAAAATATTATAATTACAAAAAATAATTTTTTTTAATTTATTAATATATAATGATAATAATTATAATATTTTATATCTTTATTATATATTACATTACATTATATCATAATACATTGATATGTTATATTATATAATATCAAATTATGTTATATTATTATGCTACAGTATATAATATTATATTATAATAATATAATAATATAATATTATATTATAATAATTATATTATATTATATTATATTATAGTAATTTATACTATATGATATATTTATGTATCAACATCTATTATATTTTATTATGCTTTGTTGTATAATATTTGTAATATTTTTTATTATCATTTTGTCATACTCAAAATACTTTCTTACTTTGTTTACTAAACACATATTAAAATTATATGGCACTTTATAAGTGTAGTTACCAAACAGCAAATAGTTTTTTTATAAAAGTTCTACTTGAAAAAGCTATGCTTCAAAAAAATTTTATTATCAACGGCAAAATGAGGCCTAAGGTGGATCATCCATCAAGACTGAGTTGGATTACTGGAGTTTTTGATTAAAATATTTACTCGGGTACCATCGGACTACAAATCTTACTACCCGATCCGGATCGGGTGATCTTTGCATTGGACTCACGGTAATCTAGAGAGAGAAAGAAGGCAAGACCGTGGCAAACGAAAATTGACCGCGAGTATGCTTCCAACGCTGACAGAAAAAGTCACATTTGAGAGATACGTGTAATGGAAATGACGAGTCTTTGAGACTCTAAATATAGAGAGAGAAAGAGAATGAGAAAGATAATAAAAAAAAGAACACTGAGAGACCCCAACTGGGTCAGAGACACGTTGTCTTCAGGCAACCCATGTGCTCACATGGAACATAGAGCAAAGAGAAGCAGGAGAAGAGCAGGAGGCGAAGAGAGAAGAAGGGAGAGAAGGGAAGAGCTCTCATAGCTGCTAAGTTGATAAGGACGAAGAAGAAAACAAGAACTCGCACTTCTTGTAAACTCTTCTTGAGAGAACAGAGAGAGAGAGAAGGAGAGGAGATGAGGGAGGGGGGAGATGGGTTCCTGCGGGCGGACCAGATCGATCTGAAGAGCCTGGACGAGCAGCTGGAGAGGCACCTGAGTCGGGCATGGACGATGGAGAAGAAGAAGGAGGAGGAGAGAGAGGGCGGCGGCGGCCGAGGGGAGAGGCAGAGGCAAGAATGGGAGATCGATCCCTCTAAGCTGGTCATCAAAGGGGCCATCGCCCGGGGCACCTTCGGCACCGTCCACCGCGGTGTCTACGACGGCCAGGACGTCGCAGGTGAGACGACGACAAGAGTAAAAATCCAATCTTTAGCCACTCTGTCTGCTCTTTGTTTTGGTTCTTGGTACCAATTCGATCAGTTGTTTCTATTCTTGGTTTCTTGGTTCTTTGATCGTCCATCGGTACTCCGATTGATTTTTTCGCTCAGAAAGTTGGTAAAGTTTGATCTTTCATCGCTGGGAATATTTTTCTTTTCTTCTCTTGGCTTAATTTTTGAGATATCCGATTTGTTTTTGTTTCTTTGTTGTTTTTCTACGTTCAAATTTCGCTGTCTTTGTTGCCCAGTCTTTAATCTGTATCCTGTGAAGTTCCTGTCAATGTCGAATAAGTCACTTATCCTAAATGTGGGATATATTTGGTATTGTTTCTGTTTTGTCTTCATGGCATTTGGAAATTTTTCGTTCTTGATTTTATCGTTACGGCATTTGGATTTTTTTTTTCTTTTTTGAAGTGTGCTATATCCCGATTTTTTTTAGTATTTAGAAGCCTGCGAGTCTCACGGGTTGGGTTGGATCTGCTAATTGCTCCCGTGACCTTGGTTGGATAGGGTTTCTTGCTTTGAAACTTTCATGTGAACTCAACTAACCTCCAACCAATAGTAACTTTGAAGCAGGTGCGTACAGCAGTCATATTAGATATCAGCAAAATTGTGGAAAGACACTAACTTTTTATATTTTCTTTCATTATATATATATATATATATATATATATATATATATATATATATATATATATATATATATATATATATATATATTGACAGGCGAGAATATCCCCTTTGCTTAGGTCTAAAATCAATAATTAGGCACTGAAATCATAGATCTACGCTATTGTTCATGATCTATGCTACTAAAATACCTAGAAACTAAAACTTGTGTATTTTGATGTTCTCTAATTTATGCATCAAGTAGACACAAAAAATAATATGAGACCATATGTTGCTATGATCTAAGCATTAAAATCTATTGATTTTCAATCTATATAGAGTAGATTCTTAATTTAAATGCTTTATCATATATTTTGCACATTAGCACAATTAAAAAAATCCCTTTTTTGCCAACTTGATGCCTTTGTTAGAGACCATTGAAACACATGATTTTTAGTTTCTAAACATTTTTAGTGGTATAGATCATGATCAACAGTTTGGATTTTCAATTTGGGTGTCTAATTATTGATTTTTTGGATCCAAGATTAGATATTCTCTTCTCTCGGGAGGAGCATAGTCCATCCTATATATAAAGATGGAGATAGTGTGAGGATGTACAAACAAATACATACATACATACATACATGTGTGTGTGTATATACATAGGGAGACATATAGACTTGGCTATACTTAAGTGGATCTCTACTCAAATCTGGTCAGGTTTTGATCGGACAATGGATGTCCCACATCAATGATCCAAGCCATTGGATGTGATTGACCACTTCTAAACTGCTTACATACCAAGTCATATGATTTAGAGACCCTAGTCTATGCATCAAGTGGTCTGTAACCCCCCCTTCCTCCCAAAACAGAAAACAATGTCGTATTTTTTGGAACCTAACATTATAACATTTATCTTCCCACCAAAAAAAAAGAAGTAGCACTCTCTATTCTGACACTCACAAGATCTAAGCTGGATCTGGAGAAAATGCCTCCCGATATTTAAAAAGATAGAATGAAGGCAAATTTAGCATAAATTGCTCACATATAAATTTTATTTTGACCCAATAAAATAGTCATGTTGGATAAAATTTTGAAGTGGGCCCAAGTTTCAAATCAATTCTGGCTGAAATCTTGACTTTTCAGCTTCAATATCAAAATTTTGAATGGCATATCGAACCATGTTTAAGATGATAAAAAACATTAGATCACCATGTTCCTACATCCTTGGAGTTAAACTAGATGGGCTATATTTAAGTTCAGTAACTCAGAGCTGCAATCATTGCCAGAACTTATTTCTTTTATTTTTCTTCGAGTGAATGGTGGAAAATAGACAGTACCAAAACATATTTCATCAACATGTAAACCAAAGTGGTACAAGAGAGGTATTTGCCAAGTAAAAGTTTGATTTTCCTTAGAAATATCCAAACTAGTAGAATTCATACTCTGAGGTGGGACTTATATCAATAATAAACAACTGAGGGTCGTCATTACATTAAGCTAAAATATTCCATCCTTTCTTTGTTTCACTTCTTTGTGTCCCTGATAACCTGTCTTTAAGAGCACTCTGGACCACTTTTGTGTCAGTTCTTTTTGAAAATTCTTTGCACTCCATTTCCTATTTTCATAGTTTAAAAGTCCACATATGTGTTTTGCTCTTTTTTAGCAAAAAAAGCATAAAGCATAACCATCAGCACATGGAATGATTTTTGTGAATTGATTAATAATTCCATACTATTCTTTTGCAAATACTGGAGATAAATAATGCAATCTACTTACTGTGGTTATCTTTTTTCCTTGTTCTATTTGATAGATAATTTATCCAGAATGACATAAGCAAAAAAGTCTGATTATGTATTGTATCTTCATTCACTGTTGACTGTGAGCATCTTTTTTTGTTCTTTCTTTTCCACAGTGAAGCTGCTTGATTGGGGAGAAGAGGGTCACAGGACAGAAGCTGAAATTTCTGCACTCAGGACAGCTTTTTCTCAGGAAGTTTCTGTTTGGCATAAGTTAGATCATCCCAATGTAACCAAGGTAAAGTTTCATCGCATAAATGCATTTACTTTTCAAACAAACCCATTTAGGCATTGCCATGCTAAGTTACAGTTCTTTCTGTGCATTCAATGGATGTGGTGGGGGTCCTCTTCCATGCTTAGCAAGGTAAAAATCATGTTGTGAAAGTTAAGTGCTTCATTGATGAAGGCTACTATTTGGGCTAAACAAAGACTAGCATGCCGCATAGAAGGCGCAACTAAACAAATTTTCTTCTATTTAGTGGAGTTAAACCTTAATTCTACCTCGTCCAAACCTTAATTATATCAGTTTGACTTGTTGAGTTTCCAGTGTGTCATTTAATTGGGAAACAACTTAGTGTATGACATTAAAATTAATTTCTTAATTGTCTTTCATGTTTTCAACTCCCAGCAATGTTCTAGAGAAAGATAATTTAGGATAACATATGATATCTTCAAAGATTGGTGGGAGCAAAAGCAGAATCTAAAAACTTGACCTCTAGTTCAAATAAGTCGCCTTGCTGGATAAGACCACTTGGTTGAAGTGCGTTATATCCACATTTTCCACCGCATCTTTTTAAAGTTTTATGGTAAGTTATGACAGATTCATTCATGAGATCCTATTATCATAGACAATATTGAAAAAATGCTTCAGATCTTAAATCGCTCTTATTTTATTCAGGTGATATGGAATGTACTAGTACATATGCATGCTTATTACATGAGGAGATTAAAAAACAAGGTGTTCTTCTTTTAGATTTTTATAATTTCACAAAGCTATGACACCTTAAAATTCTCTTTTTTTGTTACTATGTTAGAATGATTGTTGTAACTTCCATTTTTGCATGCAGAAATATCGGGTCAATGGCTTCCTTCGTCAAATAATAACAACTTTTTATTATAACAATAATAACTATTTTTGATAGGGTCATAGGCAATATTAGTCTTATATTTTTGTCAAAATTCGATTCAAATGGATCACCAGACTCGATGTGGATCATCTTGGCCACTACGGGTATCCAAAAGGATCACTAGACTCGATGTGAATCACTTTGGCCAATATGAGTAGGGCTGGACAGGGTGCACGAGCAAGATCTGCCACATTAGGAAGCCAAATTGTGAGCTAAAATTTTGGAGCCTATAACTTGGTCATACGAATTCCAATTAAGATATATATTTTTTTTAATTGAGTAACTTTTCTACATCTCCAACTTAGGGCCAACCTGCTAAGGGGTTGAAATGGGCCGAAATTTCATCATTTAAGTCTCAAAATAGGCTGATCAAACCAAAAGTTTCTTTTCGAAAAAGACTTTGGTTAGGTGTATCTCTCAATCTGTGAAGAATTAGGTGAAGCAATAGAAGGCAAAATTGATGTAGAACTCGAGATCTACCTCTTGTACGATTTTATTTTTTTGGTGATTATTTCTATTAGTTCTATTTATTTTTGGAAAGTTAGTCTTATTTGAACTAGAAGAAAAATCCGACCCAAACTATACAAGGGAAGACCTCACTACTATTATAAATAGAGGCTATGAACCACAGTTTATGAGGGATGGATCATCAATAAAAGAAAAGGGAACCTTACTTTCATAATTTTTTCATCTTTTTCTATTTTTTTTAGAGATTCGAGATAGCGGGTTGGGAAAATTCTTCCTTCTCCTAAATCAGATCCAAATCTTAATTTATATATAGAAAAAGATCTCATACAGAAAACGTAGCACATTACTCTTTTAGTTTTCCTCTTGATATGTTTTATGTGTTACCTTTTTTCTGGCTACATTATTAGTAATCTTGCCTTTTCCATGATTACCATCTTAGTTACATGGAATTATGTACCTCTGAAATAACCCTAAGCCCCTAAAACCCTAGTGAAGGCACGATTCAATCCAAAGTCATTTCGTATAATTGGTGAAGATTTTACTATTTTAGTAAGTTGCCAAGGGGGAATGTGGGAGAAAATTGTGTGCAGTTTTGAGCTAGTTAACATTAGTGATTTTATATATCACCACAAACATTAGTGATTTTAAAGGTGGGGGATGAGGGGATTAGTGGTTTTGGTCAAGGATATTTTGAGGAAAAAAGTGACAGATGGAATCTGCTAAAGGAAATTTTCCAAATTCAAGATTCCCACTATGATAAGGTACAAGTAAAACAAAATATTATCATATTTGTCATACCTGGAGGATTAATTATGGCCGTAAGGGACAGTCTGATTGCCTATGATTCCATTTGCTTGCAATAAGGTTTGTACTGCAAATAGAAAAGCCACAATTTATATTTGCAAGTATCTATTTAATTTGCCAGCAATTATTGTAAGAGCCATTTTTTCTGTTTGAATTCTTGCAACTAACAAAGGCAAGGGAAATCATTGTGTTTGGTTGTCTCATGTTGAAAGAGGTGGGAAACTTGCAGTTAACTGCACAAGGTTACCCCCTTCAAAAGCAACAAATATCTTGACACTTCACAGAACTGACTCGGTATGGTCCGACTTGGATGGGTTGCCTGCGCCCAATCAATCCACTTATTCAAGAGTAAGGATGACATGGCACTTGGAGCTGATCAGGAAAACTAGCATATGTAATTCCTGCACTTTCTCACTTGATAATGATAAGATTAGGATAATTAATTGCTGCATTTCGATTAGAAGACTTTCTATCCTGTTACCAAGAATAAGGAATTAAGAAAAGAAATCTAAGACAAATATTGGGGGATTAAATGCTTAACTTTACTCTTACCATCTTGCCATAATAATTGAATACTTAGGATATTATCAGAATTTAGCATTGTTTGTGGCAAGGTTTTAAGTACTGACCTGTACTGGGTGGTTTGGGGGTTAAGGGTCTTGTATGCTGCTGTATTGACATATGGTATAAGTGTTGTGCCAACTTTGGTAGCATACCATGCGTTGGTACAAGGATGTACAGTACCATATCCTCCCGGTATGGAACTTGATATTGAGACTTAAAACCTTGATTTGTTGCAAATTTTGGAGGTGTTGGCATACGAGTTATGGCTTTTAGGATTGTTCCTTTACTTAAGCTACATATGATCGCCTAACGTTTGATTAGATCATCAATGGTCAAGATCGAGATTACATTATACCCAGAGTGGTTGGATGCAACTGCTTAAAAGGGCAGGCAGGTGAATCAGCTTTGTCTGGTCCACCTTGGACAACTCACCCCAGCTGACTTGATCCACTTGTTCAAGAATAAGGATGATGTGGCATTTCATAAGCCATCAAATTCACATGGTTTCTAGTAGTTGGAGTATGATATAAACAAGGGCCACACTAGCACTAGGTTCGCTAAATTGACCGGAAAGATGAAGTGGAGCAAATTCCGTAGATAAAACTTGTCCAAGGTAAGTCATGCATCATTTCTCTATCACTCTATCTACTTCTAACTATACTAGCAACCTGGCATGTTTGATGTGCTTTATAAAAAATTAATAAATCCTAACACTCTATAAAATTTTAGTATCTCTCAATCCTCTACATTTCCAGCAGTATCCTTATCCTTGAAGACCTACTCTTAAACTAGCACTATTTCCCAACTTCTTTTCAATTCCAAATTGCCCGTTTTTCTTTTCATAAACTTTCTCTAATTAAGCCCACCTTCTAATATAACTAGATGTTTTGCTAACCCTTGGGCTGTGCTCCCTTAGCAAGATCGAATGATGCACTAAAATAAGGAGTATGAGAAATTGCAGCCTAGAAATATATAGGTAGTATCTGAAGCCATGGCCTAGAAAAATCCTATGGCTAGGAAAATATATCTCCAAACTCCAGACTCCGCATACGTCAACAAATCTTGGACTCTTTGTCAATGGCACACATCAAAAACAAACTCATACTTCTGGGCATCCATTGGCTACCTCAAAATATTTAGACTCAATAAAAACAAAGTGCTCCTTCCTTATAAAAAAAAGAAGAGGAAAAGCAATAGAGTCACCTTCATACTCTTGCATACTTGCTAGCTTGCAGGATCTAGCTTTCTGTTCCAAATGGAATCCTATATCTTTCCTGCCATGTACCTCGAAAGACCCAACCTCGCCCACCAAGTATTTTAATCATCATCTTTCATAAAACTAGGGTGTCAAATCCCTTTTGTTCACCTAGATTTTGTCTCTTAGTGTTTGGCACAACAACATGCTTTTGTTGTTATTCTTTCTAATCTCTATGCATTTCATTGCTCCACTGAAATCTCCTATGCCCTACCATAAACACTCAATGCTCAATCATTCTGGAAAAGCTCCCATCCTAAGACTATATAAAAATGGGAATATTTTCTAAATTTTCAAGTCCCATGATTACCCATATTTCACCCTTAGATGGTGTCCTCACTCTAATCACAGCACGCCTTTCTAATCCTAGTCTGCTTGGATTCCTTGCCAATCTTCCTGCCCACCTTTCTGTCTCTCTGTTCATCCCATTTTATAGCTTATAGGAAACATACTCCAAAAGTAAACACAAGGTTTATATAATTTCTACATGTCATGGCAATCCATGAAATCGTACACTCCACACATTAACTTGTTCTTAATCAAAGCTGCTACTATGTAATTTAGTCTTCCAGTTAATAGTTGTAATTACCCTACGAGAACCACAAGATCTATTTATTTTCTTGGATTTTGAAATTCTTGATCTTAAAAAGAAGTCCATTTGCTTAAAGCTTACAGCGATCTCGCATATAACTATAACTATAGCTATATATATAGTTATAGTATTCTGCAGATTCCTTCTCTTTTAAATCCACTGCCATGTATATCTAATTTACAACAATTTGTGGATTATGCTGTGTATAATATCATCCATCACATGCACAAACTGCAGACAAGCTGATGCCCACTTTGTTTATCTGACATCCAAACATACTCGTATAATCCAATGTAAGCATGTATTTTGTACTTTTTTGGGGGGAAATGAAAAGGTGCACAAGCTCCTACCCTGTTGGTAAATGTTTTCCCTTTCAATTTGTTCAACTGACAATCTTAACATTAATTTAACCAGTCAATTTACTTTTCTACAGTTTATAGGTGCTACAATGGGTGCCGGAGATCTAAATATACAAACAGAAAATGGCCTTCTTGGCATACCAAGTAATGTATGCTGTGTTGTCGTCGAGTACCTTCCTGGTGGTGCACTGAAAACATTTCTTATCAAAAACCGGAGAAGAAAATTAGCCTTCAAAGTTGTCGTTCAATTGGCTCTTGATATTGCAAGAGGGTAATATCAGCGTCATCTGACTTATTTTATGGTTCGCTACTTACTACTATCTTTTAATATTAAGCTGTCTTGGAGAGAGGCAGTTAGTGCACCAAGAAAGAAAAAAAAAAGAGGCAGTCAAAGCAAATGAATATCTAATATATTACAGCTTCTAGCCTTCTGAAGAATTTGCTTCTTCTGCAGACTGAGTTATCTGCATTCAAAAAAGATCGTGCACAGAGATGTGAAGACAGAGAATATGCTTCTGGATAAGACAAGAACAGTAAAAATTGCTGACTTTGGCGTTGCTCGTGTTGAGGCTCAAAATCCTAATGACATGACGGGTGAAACAGGAACACTTGGTTACATGGCACCTGAGGTATGCCACCATCCTTTTCTGCAGGAATTGTTCAATGTCTGGCATAGCGTATTCCCTTCATTGACCTTTTTAAGGCATCATTTTTTTCGCAGATTAAATTGATCATGTAGGCTGAGAAATGATCCTCTTTTACTCCTGTACCTTGCTGATACAAGTACTGGGATGGTACAGTACATGCTGTACTGGCTAGTACAAGTCAGTAGTTTTAAACCTTGATTTGAATTGATTTGTATGAAACATTTAAAATATTTCAGTTGTTAATATCCTAGAAAGCTTTCCTACACACGAGAAAAAGGCCATCAGAACCAAACAGTGATTCCCAAATCAAAACCAAATAGTAATTCTATCTTACAAATGCAGTACCTTTTGAATATAACGTAAGATTAACTAGATGAGTTATTTCCAATATGCATTCTTCAGTTTCTATGGACCCATGTGCAGCTACTGTTTTTCTTTTTTTCATAGAAGCCTGTAGGGAAGGGAAAAAAAGAGGAGAAAAAAAAAAAATCCAATGCACGGCTCTTTTCCCACCAGAACTGCACTAAGAGATGCTTAAGAAGGATATAAGCAGGTTTCAAACTCATATTTTATTTTTTAACTGACCCTTCAATATTTTCACTCTATGGTAGTCTGCAAACTGCTGGTCTTCAGCTGGAAGCATCAAATTTTGGCGTAGTTATGTTTTCCGTTATTACCTGAAAAGATTTATAATTCCTTGGAAAATTTCAAGATCTTTTTAGCTGAATAATAAGTAGAAACATGGATTTCTTTCAATGTTCAATTTGGCTGATCTTTGCTTACAAGGAAAAAAAGATGTACTAAGAAAAGCATGTGACATTTTTTTCTAGCATGATGATTTTTCTGTGCAAGCTGCATTACCGTTCACCCATGACACTTCCTCTTATGCTCTTTAGTTTTGTATAGTCCAACTTATCACCAATGACTTGGCATCTAAATTGCATGCAGGTCCTCAATGGCAGTCCCTACAACAGAAAATGTGATGTTTACAGTTTCGGCATTTGCTTATGGGAAATATACTGCTGTGATATGCCATATCCTGATCTTAGCTTCTCAGAGGTTACGTCTGCAGTTGTTCGGCAGGTATACTTTCAATCCATGCATGCATCTTCACATCACTGCTAGAATGAATAGTTTCCAGCACTTAAAAGGTTGGACTTTGTTAATCGCAGAACTTGAGGCCAGAGATACCAAGATGTTGCCCAAGCTCTCTGGCCAATATAATGAAGAGATGCTGGGATGCGAACCCTGACAAGAGACCCGAGATGGATGGAGCGGTGGCTTTGTTGGAGGCGATAGACACATCAAAGGGTGGAGGAATGATCCCTCTTGATCAGCCCCAAGGATGTCTCTCATGCTTTCGCAAGAAGAGAGGCCCTTGATAACTCAAGACAGCAAACCAGGGCCCTTTAATCGCTCCAAGGATATAGACCTCGGCGATCAGATTGTACCTACCTAGGTAGACGAACCTGGTTTCCTGGAGCTGAGGCAGTGGGATCCTTGTTTTAGTTGAGGAGCTCTGCACATCTCTCAGTTCTATAAGATGATGTAAAGAATTTTTCATCTTTGTGTGCATTAAATCATTGGCCGGCCAGTTTTAGGATTAGCTGACTTTTCAGATGTCCTGTAAGATGATTCACATATAACCTATTCTAGTTTATTTTAATCTTCTTTTTAAATCTCCTTCTTTACAGAAAAGAAAGCAAGGTGCTCGCAATGAAGGAATTGTAATAAGAAATCGTTAGATGGTACTGCCTGTTGTATGCCATTTAGTGTTCCAAATAAGGATCAGGTGAAGATGGGACGAAGATGAGTTTTTCTCCGGTGACATTGTCATAATGTTTTCCAGTACCACCTCTTGCCACTTTCAAGGGTTGGGGCGGAGATAAGGGTAAAAAGGTGGAGATTAGCCCCTCTTGATCTTTAAAAAAAAATCACAATATTTTCTGGTTAATTATTTTTTCTGATATTTTTCTTCTCAAATATTCCTTGTTAACACCAGGTGTCAACTCCAGTGACCTCCATTTGCTTTGAGTCAGGCTTCCTCTTGTCCTATTTATTTTTCTGAAAAAAGAGGCGCACACATATTCACAAACAGCCACATCCATATTTGCGAGCTGCATAGACTAGGAAATAAATAGTATGATTATTAACAGAAACTATCATCATAGTTGGCAGGCATGATTGCATTTCTGCCCTTTAACCCCTCTTTATTCACCAACGAGATCTACAGTGCTGAAAAGCACATTTTAGAAGTTATGCTGGCATTCAAAGCTGCTCTAATATGTCACCATCAGCGCCGCTGAGGATTGAAATGCTACCTTGCAAAGCAACAAATACTTGCCAGAAGAATCCACATATGGTGAGCCTGCATACAAGATAACCAAACCAAAGCGTATCTCTTTCCGTAAAATTAGAGCTTGCCTTGATGGCAAGCTCTGGGTTTGATTATTCAAATGTGCATCCCCCGAAATCTAGAATTGGGTAATTAAATCATCGCCTGCCCTCCCTCCATTTCTCTCAGAAAAAAAAGTACCTTTTCCATTAAAGCACCAACAACTACCCTCCATTTTGGTTGTTGATTCAGAAATCTGAAAACGGCTTGTGTGTCCAAGTAATATCCGCTGCTAGATGGCTTATTCCCAAGGAAAAAACAGATGTCAAATTAGAGCTATATGAAGAGAACCTACTATATAGAATTAGTAAAATGTATAAACATAAAGGGATAGACTGCTCTTGGTAAGGAAAATATATTTTACTCAGACATTCAAAATATAATTGAGGAAGACTGAATTAGTCTGCAAGGATATAAATTGGGCGCCATTCTAAACATCCACTCTAACAATCATAACTCTATCAACATTAGATGCCTTTACATCTGTCAAGATTTTCTTTGTACAGACAATCTGGTTAAAGGCGGTCCACTGCATGAGGGATCTGGAAAGGGTCGGATGTATGCAGCATTATGCCTGCGTGCAGAGAGGCCGTTTGTGCTTTAAATCCATAAAACCTAGGCCACAATGGAGCAACCTTACCATTATACCAACGCTCACCCTCTACAAACCATCTAGTTGAGATCAAGAAAGGGACTGCTGAACAGTCACGATTCATTAGTATTTGCGGCCGCACCTAACCTGCGATTTCCCCCTGCTGAGGAAACTACCTTTTATGTGAAGAACTCTAAAGTATTTTCCAATCCTCCAAATGAAGAAGTCCACACATCTTCTCTTAATGCTTTAACCACCTTGATTTATTAGCTTTAATCACCTTCAGATATATTTAGAAAATCCTTCCAGCTGGTATGCTTCAGCTGCAGAATTGTTGCCGATCAACTTCAACAAAAATTTGCTCCTCCCGCAGCTATTTACTGCCAGTTCAGTTGCTTCGGAGTCTTCAGTTTTGTGATGATATGCAATCTTCAAAAAACAAAGACAGATGACAAACTGTTGCAGTTCCTGAATCCCTTAATACTGGTCACTATTCTCGTTAATTGCTGTCACTTTCAGAACTAGCAGAGGATGTGGATGATTCTTTTCCATCCTCCAGCCTAGCACTCTCAAGTTCTTCAAGTAGCAGCTTTTGGACTCTTTTTCTCAATCCAGATGCCTCTTCAGGTTTAAACCACTTGCGATCGAACTGTCAAAACAAAATGCCAGAGTGTAAAAAGCAAGGGGAATGAGTTGGCACCTGAATTTAAAGCACTATTAAATATTCTCAATTGCCTAACCCTGTCAAGGTCTTCCTTTCTCAGCCTTTCAGGAGCCTCTCTTATAAACCGCTCCATGAAGTATAGCACAAAGAGGCCACAGTCATACTCATTTTTCTGCTGGGGCACCTGTTAACGTAAGCAGGTAATATTCATTAAGTAATCTAGAACTATGGTATCTGGATTTCAGTTTTCGCAACTAGAAATGCAGAGAACATTGTAACATGAAGAATCACAACATCGCCCCCACAACACCGCCCCCCACCCCCCCAAATCAGATCTTGTCATCCGGGCGGGCAGCTTCCGGTCCGGGTGCTCAACTTTACTTTAGCCCCCAACAAAAAAAAAAAGGAAAAGGGAAAAGGGAAAATAAAACAACTAGAAGTCTATGAAATTGGAAAGAAAAATGTGCTGCGGCTAACAAGGTTGCAGAACCACATGGGATTACAAATAAATGTAGACAAGGGACCAAAGAGAGGAGCATGCATAAACACAATAAATAACCAGGTGGCAGGCAAATTACACCATTTAAACATGTAAATAGAAATAAAGTTGACTTATGCACTGCAGCTTGTGTGCATTGCAGCTTTCATGTAAATCTTATGTCATTTTAATCAGTCATAATTAACATCCTCATGTACCATTTAGATGTCATTCCCAAGCATCAATGCAGGTAAGAGGACATTCACATCAAAGATACAGTTGTCAGAAGAGGCCAAATGATCAAAAGAAAGCCAACCATTTTACAGGTTAGATAAGGATCAATAGTCATGGATACCGGACTTTATCCTCTCGTGAACAAATAAGCCCTTCAAACTAGAATGCATGCTTCGGTAAGAAGGGATAATTTGATTGATGAGGTTGCACTTCAAAAATAAACATGCAAACAGAAGTAAGTTGGATCGAAGAACCCTTTGCTTGGTGAAGGAAATTCTTTCGAAGAACTTTATTAATTTGTCAAAGGCTGCCCCTTACCATGCATTAGATGCATATTTATAGGATATGGTCCCCTAACCTTAATTCAGGCATTAAACTCGTGACAGAATCATACTCGAAATAGAACTCAACAATAAGAAAACATGCTAGAGTTATTCTACTATAGATATAGAAACATGGCTAAAATTTAATATTCTCCCTAATAAAATATTCATAATAAAATCCAGCAAAATCAAATATTTGTTTATTGAAGTCGTTGCCAACGACTCCGCTGGCTCTTGCGATGCTTAATATGGTCTAGCTGGTCATAATACTTGTTGGCTGCACCCTATGCTGCATCACTTAACCTCCAATGTACCAAGTCAAATATCTCAACATGCAATGAATACTTTTATGCCCGCATCAAGATGACATGGATGCAGATGAGTACTGCTCCAATATCGAGGATTTCAAAGGTACTCTACTTTTTTATATAGTTGGACATGGAAGATTCATGACTCAAAAAAGAGGGGTAACTCCTTTCTTTTACCAACATAAATAATACATTCTTGCTAGCCTTTCTAGATGAGATCTTGGGTTGTTACAATTTTGTACACTATATACCTTCATTTTTTGGGGTGAAAGTGTGCATCAGTGCAAATCCATGTATACCTTGGTTTAAAGTATGAACAAGGTGTGCCAAAAATTTAGACAAGGTACTAATAAGGATGTAGTTCAGAAATTGGTGAATGCTGAGGCTATCAATGGCTTGGGCATGGACTTGCCAAATCTGAAGTGGTACAATATTTTGTTTGATTCTTGACCCACACAAGGACCTTATGTGGCACAAAGTGCTACAATTGTTGTTTCACAATTGTTTGACCTTTAGGGTGACGTGGTTTGGGCCACTTCAGGTTTGCTTTTTCTCCCTATTATTTTTTTTCAATTATGAGTTACCCACACCGGTCTTAATTAATAAAAAATCAAGAGACCATATCTTAGAGGACATTGCAGGTTTCGCCTAGTTCATGTTTAATAGTTTATTAACAAAAACAAAATATAAAAAGAGTTAGTTGAACATTTTTTGCACATTCTTGTAATAGGCAAACATGCTCTTGTATGGTGCATATCATATCATACTAACACAGTATAGCAGTTGGTGCTGGCACAAAAAAAAGGTGACACCAACTACCATGTGTCAGTACATTATGGTACTGACAGGTGTATTCAGTATGGCACGATGCAATTAGTATGACCAAGTACAAATCAGTACTTGAATCGTTGAGTCTAAGCACATGCCAAGTCACTTGTCTTTCTAGAAATGAACATGTGATTATCCATCAGACTATCACAAAAGCATGTATCATACAAACATCTAGAACGAACGATTTCATGTAGCACATTTATGCACATCTTTGAAAGATAGCATATTGTTCCTAGAAATCAACATGTAACATCTATTTCAATCAACACAATTGTACGTGATTTCTAAATATGAGTCATACATTATACAGGATATACTTTGTATCATGTACATGGTTTTCTTGCATAGCAGCAAAGGAATTTGTTATAACAGACAGTTTAAAACCTTAAAGTGGCTTGCTGAAAAGAGATTTACCTTTACTCTTTCCTTCTGGATCCTACAAGGAAGATGTCTCCATATCCTATCAGAAAAAGCATGATCTGGTGGTGGAGCATTTTGATTTACGTAGTTCCATTCTTCTTTTAGGTAGCTAGGATGCATGATACAGATTCAGATCTTAGAAAGATATCTTTATTGATAATCATTTCAAAATAATGAAACTGTATTTTTTGAATTTTTAATCCATGGTGCAAACTGAATAAATTCAAGGATCTGCTTTTCCTTGGTAACATGTCATCAACAATTCAACATGCAATTAAGAAAGAAGTGATAAGTTGATAATGCAACAAGCATGAAACTTCTCTTTAAACATATTATATGTTTAAAAATTAAAGTACTTTATCGGAAACATTCCTCTTTCTCTCATTCTCTAGATCCCTCGTGATCCATTTCTGATAGTCCATAGAGAGAGGTTTTCCTATGAAATAATAGTTGTTATTCCTCTAGCATATGTGTCATACAATAGATGTCCTATGCAACACCTTGTGCAGGTCCATACATGTGAAATAGAACAAGAAGCAATAGCTGCAACATGTTCACATTCACCGCCGCTGCTTTTGACACATAAACAAAAAGAACTGTCACATTTTTTATTATCTTTGATATGGGATTCAGTCCTATGCTTTTTGGAAGAAAGTAGATTTGTTCTTGCTAGCACCCTAGAGATACCATATAATAGAAACTTAAACTTCCCAACAAATACGCAATGACAAATGAAACTAATCTTAAGTGACAATTGATCAATAAAAAGTTGGTAATGTTTTTTTCGTGCATAAATGTAAATCAAGTATTAGTAATTAAAAAACTTAGCAAATTACTTACCTACCAATAGTATCGAATATTTGACCACTGGGATGAATCCCCAGTGAATCCAAGTGAAGGATGATGAGACCTGATTCATCTTCCTTTGAAGGAATACAAATAATCACCAAGCTCCAGTGCAGACTGGCTCCATGTAATCATAACATATGCCAAGAAATTTCACAAGGATTCAGAGTCATTACATCTTCCTCTAGAAAGTAGCTTTATATACATCTATTTCTATGAGAGCTTTGTAAGTACATACATAGTGGATGAAGAAAAAGATGACAGCTTTATACCAGGAAGACTCAACTAACAATAAAACTATTATATTCAGAGGAGCAGCAAAAAGTAATGTCAACCAATATAAAGATTAGAGTGTTTGTTGCTGAAGGCAAGGTCAAAATTCAACATCAAGGAAAAAACCACATATGCAGAAGTGAGAGGAGACCGACATTTTCTAATACTTACAGGCAGTGCAATGATTCTAATCTTCTATATCATAAATGATAACGAACTATTCCTCTTTCCACCGCAATTGCACTCTACAGAAGCCTAGGCTAAAAGTGAGTCCATGTTTCCAAAGACCTAATTGGTTATGAGGTCACAGCCATTTATTGAATGTATCTTCTCTGTCATATCAATCATCTATACCTCCCATCAATAAAGACATATTGTATGTTTGAATGAATGATGAAATATGGGATGTTATAGGCTCCTTATCAATGATTATTTAAAAAAAAATTTGTGCACATTTTATCATTCCTGTAAGTAGTACTTAATTGAGTATCATATTTTGTTGGCTAACCAGCCCTGTCTCAGCTGGTCGGCACCCCTCTCCACCAACAACAAGAGGTCTAGGGTTCAAACCCTACTAGTGGTGCCCAACCATAATTCTCATTAAAAATTATAGTATTTCGTTGTTTGGAAACCTGAGAATCTATTTCTACTATCATAATGCAAACTTTAATTCCCACTCTCCTGTATTAGGTATCCTATCTTCACCAACTCTATCAATTCTCCCGTTTTTGTAATCACGCCCTCATTCAGCTCTTCCTCATCAGCCAAAAGAGGGAGGATATATATCAAGTCACATGTTACCATCAATATTACCTGAATACATGACACACGTGTCAAGTGCCCAACTGTCTAGAAGAGTCAGACATTAGATATTTCAGAAGAATTGGCCATAAGAACATTCCATAAAATATAAGTGTGCCTGTAAAGATGCATACAAGCATATAATAATCTGTTTGACTGATTGTTTTGTAATTTGGGAAAATTCAACTTTTGCAAAATGGTACATTAGACTCGAAAATTACTAGCACGACATTGACATATAACAGTGACGGCATCATAGTTTTCTTCTTTTAAGTGTCAAGGAGTGTCAGGAAATATTCAGGTGCCAAGTGTTTGGAGGCCATAAACACTGATTTTCAAATATCCAGGTGACACTTTTTGACCCTTTGCAATGACAATCTGGGATAAGTTCTAGCTCCTCCAGGCATAGAAAATTCTATGACGTACATATAATGTTTATGCATGTCAGACTATCGTTTTGATAGATCAGACTCTAATACAGCAGGTTCACCATTGGACAAGTATACTTAACCACTGCACGCATGTCGTCATTGTGCATGTGTAGGTTGCATTCCTTGAGACTAAACCTCGGGATGGCGCAACTAAATTACTGGAGAGCTAGCCATGGGCTCAGAGGCATCCACTGGGGACCAACTTTGCTGCCTCACTTTTCTCTGTGTCTTTTTGTCTTTCATAGAAGTAACTTATTTTCACTTTCAGTGACATTGTGTTAGGGTTTCTTTAAGGGGAAGCAGCATAGAAGCTTCAACACAGACTTCTACGTGACAAGGACTAGGCATGCAATTTGTGATATGCGTGATTTACTGCCCTCCAAATTTTAAGCTATTGTATACCTTGCAATGAGACAAATGTCAAATGCAAGCTCTAATCACAATTTCCAGGTTACCATCATGGGCGGTAAAATCCACAACTAGGGACGATACCGATCAGGTACCAGTATGATAAGGTACCAAGCTGAAGCACACCGATACTCGATATGCAAATGGGTACTAGTTTGGTATCAGTTCAATATTCTTGTCTTTTTTTTCAATATTTTGAATTTTTGATTCTCAATATTATATTAAGGTTCGTGGATCTTTACATTATAATTTTAAGGGTGCTTTCGTGTTTATTTCACATTGGTCCCAAGAAACTGTATGATTGCTTAACAGATGCAACTATGATACTTAAACAAAGATTTGTAACTCGATGGCCAGATGCATATCATTGTATGCCCTAGGTTATTCATATTTGTTAAGCAACACAAAAGCTCAGATAGTGGTGAATTGTTTTAATTAAGGGCATCAAATAGGTTATGAAAAAGGCTATAATGGTGGACAAGACTTTTATTCAACTAAATGTTGTGGTTGCCCGTCTTCAACAAACCTTCTTCTAGATGAACTAAAGAGAGTCTCTTTCATGGGGTCTAATGTTAGATCTACATGTCCTAGCCTTTGTCATCCTCTACAGATTTGGAAATTGATTATGTTCAGGACCATCTCCATTTCAATGCCTCTTAATTAGGGCAAGGGTTTTAAGCTTTTATTACAAACCTAATCTTGTGGTAGTGATGCGGGAGCGTGGAGAAGATGATTATTCAACGCTGCCGGATTAGAGAAAAACTCAGAACTTAGCAAGCGTCGCGAAGATGCCACGGAAACGCTGCTTGGGAAGGAGGATTAATCCTCAAATGAGGCTGCCGTGGTGTTGGATCGTCCCGCAAAGGCCTGTATCAAGGCGTCCAAGCAGGGGATTCAACGTTGCTCCAAACATCAAACCAAACTCTGTTTCGCTGAACAAGAACAGAGCATAAAACAGGGGGAATTCACGCTGCACTCTCAAGCATTCCTTTCCTTCATTCCTTGACGGCTGAAAAAAACAATAACCAAGAAGAAGGGCACAACCCCTTTCCAACGATCCTTATATAGGATCACAACTCACCCTAAAACCTCACAACGGGACCCAATAACAACCAAATCCTAATTCAACATGGACACCTAATTCCCAACTTAATTCAGACCCAAAAACAAACTTAATTCAGCAATCAAACAAAGACAACACTTGACTCAACCAAAACATAATTCTAAAGCAAAATGACTCTCCTAATCACAGCTCCACGACGGGGTTTCAATGAGTTCATCCCCCTGGATCAATGTCTTCTCCTCTAACGCTTCCATCTTCATCGCTGTTGATTCCCTGTCCTGCATCAGGTAGAATATACGAGTTTTTCCTTACAAAACCCACCTTTCCTGATGTAGCACAGGGTGCAGCCAATAGGAATAATGACCTGCTAGACCATGCCAAGTTTCGTAGGAGCCAACGGATTCATAGGCAAAGACTTTGATAAGCAAACTTTTCTATAAATTTTCTATTAGAGACAAAATCAAATTTTAGCTGGGTTTCTATATTTGTGTCGAATAATTCTAACATATTTTTATTATTGGATCCAAGTTCTAGTATAATTTTGTATAGATTTAAAGTTTGAATTAGGGGTCATATCTTATACATACTTCTAATATATTGTATGAAGGGTTGCTTTTGATAATATTAATAAAAAATTCTCGGAGAAAACTTTCTTCATCAAAAAAAAGGATTCTTCAATCCAGTTTGCCTTCAATTTGTGTGTTGATCTTCAAATTAAGTCCCGATTTCGAATCGCCCTTTGCACCTCACGTTGCTTCACTTACCTTCACAATCTTTTGAAGAAAAGTGAGGAAAATGGTATTTCATGGCCTCCTTTCTTTTCGGTCGAGATGACCCAAACTGCTCCAAACATAGGAGAATCGAGCAGTTCCACTGGGTTCAGAGTGGTTTAAGCCAATTCGCACTAATTCTCAAACTAAGAGGTCAAACCGACCAAGTTCTGCACCAATTTGAGTCAATATGCCACAAACTGAGTGATTTATGTCAGATTGGCAGACCATGATGAGCAGAGCTACATTAGCTCCAGGGGGAGGCCCCCTAATTCCATAAACTTCTTTACATTCTTTCTTTTTCACCACACGGGCCTGATATACTCTTTAGTTTGCCACGTGCCCACGTCTAAGAATCATGGATTGATAAAATGTGCCCCGACCTTTTAACAAGCACATTTAAGATCCCACTATCAAAGGAATCTCCTCCCATAACAGCCCAACTACTAAATAGGTGACCATATCACTAGGGACTCCAATAGGAATCTTTTTATTTTTTTTTATTGTTTTCACTTTTCAGTCAATACATATACAAATTCAGGAAACAAAGACTAACACTATTTGTTTATTTTATTTTTCTAAAAGAAGAAATAGTAGAAATTTTCTTTTAATGGTTAGAGCGTGGAATCTGGTACCGGTAGCTTATCGTTGAAGAACCGGCATGGGGCCGGTACGGAACCGGTATGGGATTAGCATGGATCATGGATCAGCATTGAATCCGGAACCGGTACGGACCGGTACACATAGACACATCCTTCTATAACAATGTAATGTTTCTTTATATTCATAAAATAATTGCCCCCCTCCTGGTCACTATTGATAAAAGCCGGATTACACACAAACACATCAACTTCCAAAAGAAAAACTATAACAACAATATGTCAAACATCTAACATTTTATGAATCAGCAACTTACTCTCCATGAACTGGCAAAAAGATGTATGCCTTTTGAAATATATCCACACCTTTCCACCATCGTCTCAACTTCAAGAAACATGAAATATGATCACCCTAGAAATCAAGATAAATCCAAATCAGATATGTATTTAGGTAGAAAATTAGCCTTCTTTTGTAATCAATGTATTAAACTAAGCACAAAAAAGATATTTATGATATTTTCACAAAATACTGTTATAGACAATAAATGAAATTGGGGTAGATGAGTACAAATTTAGAATAGGATTGAACAGTTGCAAATCATCAGACAACTATGAAAAAAAAACTGGGAGAACTGTTTATAAGTAATGTAAGTATGAAATAGGAAATTTACAACTAGCATAAAGTCAGTTACAATCACTGAAAAGCATGGTTTGAAAGACCAGCCACAGTGGTCACATCTCAGCATGTATTATACTAGCCAACTACCAGTACATCGAGGCTCGGTAAGTGCTGGTTTCGGTGAAGCGGGCATGAACCGCCTGGATCGCACCAGTTAAAGGTAGATTGATCTAAACATTCAGTAGCAAGCGAGACTCCCTTTAAAGGGTTTCTATTCTGTTTTGCACCATTTGAAGGTGGGAATGCAATGAGAAACATTAGAAAGGTTTGGAGATTTGCATTATTGGAGATCATGTCATAGGAAAATCGTCCATTACAGGATAGAACATTGTTCCCAGGTAGATAATGCATTTAGTGCTCTATTTATTTTAAAAAAATTCATCCCAAAATTCCCACTCAAAGCTAAGGGAGGTTTGGATTTGAGTAGGGACTGCATTTTAGGTTAATTGCATAGTTTACGAATGTCAAGCTCATGCATTAGAGCATCAACACAACATCAAAATCAAAGATTTTCACAGTTTTGTGTTGATTACAACGTTGGCGGAACCGACCCGAACTGGCCATTCCGCCCGAACCGTACCGGTAAGCCATAGTTTACAAATGTCAAGCTTATGCACTAGAGCATCAACATAACATCAAAATCAAAGATTTTCGCAGTTTTGTATTGATTACAATGTTGGCGGAACCGACCCGAACTGGCCCGTTCCGCCCGTTTCGAACCGTACCGCTGGCTCACCGGTACGGTTTCGATTCAGAAAACGGGACGTGTTCTCGGAGACGGAGAAGAAGGAAAGAGAGAGCAAGGGAGGGAGGGAGGGAGGGAGAGGAAGAGGACGCCGGTGGAGGGCCGGTGGAGCCCGAGGGGCAGGCGCCGAGAAAGAAGGGCCGCTTAAGCGGCCAACCCTTGGGAGAGGCAGAACGAGAGAGGAAAAATGAGAGAGAGAGAGAGAGAGAGCGGGGGAGGGAGGGAAGGAGGCGGAGCCCGCGAGGGGCCCAGCTTAAGCGGCCTTCTTCCCCATCGTTGGACCCCTCGCAGCCTCCGTTGGGCCTCCTCTGGCGTCCTCTCCCTCCCTTCCCCGCTCTCTCTTTCTTTTTCTCTCTTGTTTTGCCTCTCCCCCGTTTGTTCGTTGTGTCAGTACAGGCCCAGCACGGCACGACGTAGGCCCGTACCGAGCCATCCCGCCGGAGACCCGATACGGGGTCTGGTACCGATTTCTCCGACCTTGGTGTTGAACATTATACTTATATAGCATATAGTATATTGGTTATTAGTAATAATAGAGCATAAAGTGAAAATACTTGTGGTGGGATTATCTATTATAATGGATTATCTACAGCGATAGTGGCATGTCACAACTCACAACACATATAATGGCCATCATTTGGTATCTGTATTGTTTCCGTAGTAAAATATCATTTCTTTTTTCAAATTAATTTCTTTGCCAATTTTTTCTCCAAAAAGTTTGTACCACTTGAAAAATAATGAAGTAAATAGTGATCTAAACAATAACATTGTTATTCTTTATTTTTTCATTACTTTTCATTATACAATGCTAATATAACAATCATTAGAAATAGTCATTATTTTGACTTAAATAATTTCAAATAGCATAAGATGAGACAAGTAATGACTATCACATATGATAACAGGAAAACACCATTACTGAAACCTTGCCTTCATCTTTTAGCTTGAAACCATATTTCAGTGATGGCGTTGTTCTATTATAATAGAGCCCATCGAAATTGTTATTGACTTATTACAGTTGGCATTTACTCCATCTGGTGTGATCTGGAATTATTTAATGCCAAAATAATACCTATTATAAAGAATCACAATAACAACATTATAAAAGAAAATACTGAATGATAAGAAAAGGAATGGTATCTCTCTGAATCATCAATTAATAAAAAAAATCTTTAGACGGGGCAATATTTTATGGAAAAAAATTCTATATGTTATTTTATTAAATGGTAAAAAAACCAAGCAATTGATGTTATTTGTAACACTTACAACCAAGATCGGCAGAACTGGTACTGGGCACTGTACTGGTTCTCTGGCGGCACGAGTCGGTACAGATTGTGCCGGGTCTGTACCGACAGAGGAGACGGCACACAGACCGTGGGAGAGAGGAAGAGAGAGAGAAGGGGGAGGGAGGAAGGCCGGCGGACGCCAGCGAAGGCCAACTGAGGCCGGCCAAGGCCGCGACCGCTTTTTCTGTTTTGAGCGAAACAGGGGCCCAACCGCTGCCTTAAAAAATTTTGCGATTTTTAAGTGAAGTTGGTCTCGCTTCCAGCGGCCTCCGTCGGCCCTCCATCGTCGTCTCGTTCTCTCCCTCTCCCTCCCTTTTCTGTTCGCTCTCTCTTTCCTTCTTCTCTGGCTCCGGCAACGGATTTCGTTTTTGTTGCCGGAACCGTACCAGTGAGCCACCGGTATGGCTCGGGACGGCCGGAACCGCCCGGCTCGGGACAGTTCTACCGACCCTGCTTACAAAATTGTTAAAAAAATATTGTTTAATAAAAATCAATATTTAGTAGGTAGGTTTTTCTGAGAGGAAAATTTAAAAAATAAAGTTTGAAAATATTTTATCAAATGAAAAAGCGCAAACCCTAAATGAGGGATTCATTAGTGGTTGCTCTATCACTACATAACTTGTCATGAAAACATTTAGCCTTTATCCCAATATTATGTATCTTATAATGAAAGGTAAGGGTTCAAATAATGGTTTTGTAACCATTAGAACGGCTGTTATATCAGTTTTTGCATCCCAAATTATTTATTTATAAAATAAAAAGGAAAAGTTAAATGCCATTATAACACATTATTTAGCACTTCAGCATGATAATGGTCCATTATAAAATGAATAATGGTCATTCTTTTCTTGTGCACCTTCCTTTAAATAAAAATTGTTTTCAAAGTTTCAATTTTTTCATCAAATCAGTTTCAGCGTTTCCGAACTTTGTTATTTTTATATAATAACGAGGGAAAGATGATGGCTACTAGAACACATTATTTAGCATTATAATGATCCATTATAACATAAATAACGGCCATTACCTTCATGTGTACCTTTCTATAAAAAAAATATGATTTCTCAAATTTATTTTTTATCAGATTACCTCCAAAAATAATTATACAGTCCAAAAAATAATTTTATAATACTATTATAGCAGCCATTATAATAGTGATTTTTTTAATATTAAAAATTTGAAATGTCACATTTTAAGCAAAAAATGGGTTGAGAGAAGAGAAGGTAGTGTAAAGTGTTTTTTTTCCCGAAAGAAGAGGGGAGATGTCATGCTAAAAGAGCATTGGGAAAAGATAAGAGTGTACTGGATAGTGAAACAGGATGAGGAACTACGGTAAGCTGAGGAATTGGGAAGGAAATATTCCCTTCCACTTTTAGACAAAAGTTATGGATGCATCAAAACATATGATCAAAATAACAGACTAGCCTGCTAGCTAATCTGAAAACCCTCCTCCCCTCTCAATCTCACGGAGTATAATACACCAACAGTTTGTCGAATCGAGGACCACACTTGTCAGGCCCTTTAGGCATAGGACCAGATTGGCCTGAATCCTGCTGGATAGCAGGTGATTCATAGAAAAGGCCTGCAGTAAACTGGATATGCATGACTGATCAGAAGGTCTAAAGCCTCGCCAGAATGGTATGATCCCGCAAGTCAGAAAAGAAAAAAAAAACTCCTGCTTTTTTTTTTCCTACTGCAACTGTTAGTGACTCAAAAGTGATGCTAAAACAGAAAAGTTACCAAGAAATATCAAAAAAGACAAGGATGGTGGCTCGATCGTGATGCAAGCATCTGAAAATTATGATGTTTTGTAGAAAACCAAAATGGAGGCTTTTGCATGAGTGGTATAAGCTTCTCTCAAAGATATCCACATACTGAGGCTGTAAAGACAAGGATTGACAATTCAAATAGTCTAATTCATCATTTAGGATTTAGTGTAACACGAACCATGAAGCATCCTCAAGAATGAAGGCTATAACAACATTAAGAAAATACAAATTGAGATAAAAGATAGAATCATAGCAGAGGTTGCAAAAAGGTCAAACCAAAAGGAGATAAGACAAAACGAAAAACAAGATAGCCAAGAATAATGTCAAAGAAAACCATGCAATGGAAGGTCATGGGCTAACAGATGATGAAATTCATGAATGAGGAACAGAACATAGTCAACAGAATGTGAGTTGCTGTTAAGGGTAGAAGACATTACATAATGGTAATGAAACATTAAAAGCAATGGTTAAACTGTAAGTTTGATGGAGTTTGAAATTGTAGAGTGCTTTGACAAAAAGAAGTCTAAAAGAAAGCCCAAGGAAATTGTAGAGCCTAAAAGGCAAAGTTGTCCAGCTAGCATGTTCCACACAAAGTTAAGAGGGGAGCTGAAGACAGAAGAAAGACACTGACTAGAAGAGTTGGAGATTGCCAGATGGACAAGATGGTGATGACCCAAGGGCTAGTGGTTGGTCCCACAACACAACAAAGGTCAACTATTAAAAAAATCACCTGACTGGGAGACAGGCAGAGTACCATTATGTATTAATGGTGGGCAAATGTAATCTAAGTCATATGACTCATGAATTTGCAAGGTAGTTCCACTAGATACTAAAAGCAAGTTCAAAACCATGATAAAGATGAAATGAATGTGTAGAACTAGAATGGAAAGGACGGGTACCGAGAAAAATCGTCATTACCACTCATGTAATGTGGCAACGAAGGTCGGTCCATCATCCATCGACTATGCAAATACATGGTGCACAATTGAGCAGAGAAGAAGCTGTCGAGTGCAGGAACATGGTTGTTGTGTGACAGACATAATTGTTCATGATTCACCAAATCAGTGGGTGCATAAGTGGATCCAGCACTCAAGAAAGAGAGAAGAAATCTCAAGACAGTAAATTAGGCCCAAAATGGTAAAAGCATGGTCTGCCATACCGGTCCGTACCGGCCGGTACGGGACAGTACGTACTGGTCCGGCTTGGGACCAGTACTGGATCAGCGTGAAATCCGGTACCAGTAGCTTATCGTTGGAGAACCGGTATGGGACTGGTACGGACCGGTACAGACCGGTATATGCCGACCGATACCGATACGGTGGACCTTAGGTAAAAGATCGCCGGGGAAGTGGTTTGTGATCAAAATTCTTTTGATTTTAATAAGTAATTTGCATTCAATTTTATGATGTTGAAAATGGATTTCATTCACCACGAATTTGCTTATATTTACTATTCATAGGAGAGGATATTTATGGTCAGTCAACTACCAAAGACTCTAAAAAGAAGCCACAATCAATAAAACATTAATTTGATAAGAAAGGAGAACAGGAAGTGTAAGATTTGACACAGTTGTAATTCAGATTCATAAGCAGGGGAATCCACCTTGTGCTTGCAGATGGCCACATGAAGGCATGGTTCTGCAAGAGAATGAAACTATGGCATTGTGCAACCCTTCATGGCTGGAGAATGAGGTAAGCCACATAATTGACCAACTAAGATGGCATTCACTCTGACTGCTCTAACAATTGTCCATCTAATCATAAAATAAAGTTAGGTCCCCCTCAAGGATAGAAACAAGCGCCCTAAGGTATGGGATGCACTATATCATCTTGATACTGGATCATAGGTATATGGGGACATTCCAAGCGATTTTAGCTGGGAAAGACAAAAATAGCATAGGTTCTAGGTAGTGAATTAGTCCAACTGCACCAAATTATAGGTGGATCTCCCACAAAGGTCGCCACAACATTTATAATCCTGGAGGCATCATTTTGAACTGGAATACTATGAAGAGCAAGGATCATCGTCCTGGTCCTGGTACCCATCCCATTTTGGTCCTTGGTCAGTATAATATCAAGAAAACCAGGATGGATTGGAACTATCATTAACAACACAAATGAAGGGGAGAAAATGCCTTGGAATGCCAAGCTGTCTGACCAGACAACTATCCTATTCTATTCGATTGGTACCCACCAGGATGTCCTAAATGTCCTAATCCATAAGAAAACCAACATCCTAGGTGACTCCATGGTATGCTGAACCGGTCCATACTGGCCGGTTCATCAAGTACCGTATCGGTCCGGGCCCTGACCGGTACGGCGGAGCCGTGGAAACCGGTACAAGGCCCGTAGATGCCGAACCCAGTTGGAGCCGAAAAAGAAGAAGAGAAGGAGAGAGCGAGCAGGGGAGGTAGGGAGAAGGAGAGGCCTCCACCGTCCACAGAGGGCTGGCGGAGGCCGAGGGGGGGCAGCGGAGCCTACGCAGGGGGGTGGCGGTGGAGCCCGCGGTTTTTTAATTTGGAGATTTTTAAGTGAAGTTGGCAAGTTTGCCCCTGCGGGCTCGGCCTCCACCGCCCCCCAGCGGACCTCCACGGGCGGCGGAGGCCTCTCCTCCCTCCCTCCCTCCCCCGCTCGCTCTCTTTTTCTCTTCTTCCCCGGCTCCGGCTGGGCGCACCCGCTTCCGCAGAAAAGAGCTAGCCGATTCGGTCTCGGTTTAAACCGGTTCGAACCAGAACCATACCAGTCCGGTAGGCGACCGGTACGCCTACCGATACCGGTACGATGTACCTTGGGTGACTCCGAGGTACCGCTCTTTCATTTGAATGATATGGTATTTGTGGGATTGGGACATGCCAAGATGCATCAAAACCCAAATCCTTGATGAAGAGCATATGCCAAAGGGAATCTTAACAAAGGTAAAACTACCACACTCAAATATGGCACTGCTCAAGGAGTATAGTACGTATAGACTATGAACTCTATGAAAAGCCTCATATAGAGCAATACTCTATGAATCTAATGATCAGACACTACTAAATACTAATAATGCAAACTCATATAAATCAAATGCTAAGATATAAGGCAACCCACAGTATATAACCTTTGAAGAATAACAGCACGTATAACACCTATATTCGTTTTTATTAAGTTATAACATGTTCTCTGTCATGAATTTGAGCTATCATTCTGATAGAAGTGGTTACACAATGCAAGGTTGGCCAAACCGGTACCGAGACCCATACCAATCGACATCCGGTACGGGTCAGTACCGATTCGAACCGAGTCGAATCGGACGGAACCGTCCGGTTCCGGAAACATTTTCTATTGCCGAACCGACCCGGTCTCCGACCGGGTTGGCTCGGTTCAGTTTTCCTTAGCACAACATAAGTTTCTCTGATAAATGAACTTGAAACTATACAATGCACATTTAGAAGAACAACCATCACAGATATCTACAATGGTAAATGATGCTTGACTTTTACAGATCAATTAAAAAGATATGTTTTTTATCAGAACGTGTTCATAGACTGGTCAAAAAAGGAACAAAAAATCAGTTTCTTTTCAAGTCATCATATGTGTGAAGTGTTGGCATTGGATAGCACAATATATGAAACATGCCACCCCCTAGCAAGTGCAGGTAGGATATCCAATATTGTAACTCTTGGGTATTGGATCAATATGAGTTAGATCTACAACATTGCTAATTTTGTATTATACTCATGCAATAGGAAATACTGCATTGACATGAAAATTACTTTTGCCAAGATGAACTGAACTGAATCATCATCATTTCCGTGTGCTCTAGACAAGCATACCTTGCTAGACACAGCTTCCTCAAGTTTTTTGTAGAAGTATGTGTTAAAAATATAGTAGTCGCTGCTTGGCCTACCTAAATAAGACAGGGATCTTTGAAGGTACCTGCCAAAAAACTGATGGTTTAGAAAACAAACAAACAGAACAGGCATGACCATTACAAGCTTAAAAGATATGAAATATAAAAAGACAATTCTGGAGTATCAAAATTTACAACATTGAACCCGACTTGCTAAGCCAGGAATAATATAAAAACTACTCAAAAGTGCACCTCACTAAAATACTAGATCTGCCCGATATTCTAGAATACTTCTGCAGAAGTTAACTATGATTCTATGAATAATATAACTCATCTAAGAAAAATGCAGATGCATATCAACATTAGTAATATGATAATTAAATATAGAAATTAGATGCAAAGCCTTGTAACAATGAAAACACTGGCCATGGCCCTCAACCAAAATTGCCTAAATCATTGGTAAGACAACAGGTGATATAGCAGTGCTTCCAGGAAATACAAAGATGTTTCTGAACTTACTCCTGTTGCTGATTTGACTCCTCAAACTTATTTTTGTTCAGCGGTTTTAACTAAATTCCTAATTTGAAGCAATTTTTTAAGCAATCATTTTGCAAGTTATACAAATTTCAAGAAGTGGAGAAAAATTTGATGATCCAATAATTAGGAGAATAAGAGGTCCGAGTCTTTCACAGCTATAGCAATGTTAATAAACCTCCAAACAAGTCAGAAAAAGTTCTAGTAACTCTAGATCCATGTTTCCACTATAATGGAAGCACAAGAATGTGCAACCTACATTATAGCTGAGCATTAAATGCCTATGTAAAAATGTCAATCATTTTTCCATGCAAATATAAACACATTTGGCAACCGTTCCCTGAGTGACCATTGTGGCTTTTCATAACTCCAACATATTGCTTTCCGATGAATCTCCTTTGGTTTAACAACCTGACCATCTTCATTTCTTCTCAGTTATCAGCATCATCTTTTCAGTTAAAATCCTGCAGTTGACTCTCTCCTACACCAAGAAGTTGCTACATGGCCCAGGAGTTCTAATGCAACCAGTTTCAGCTTCTAGACATTCACATCTTTACTAATTCTGTATTGATAAACATAAAAAAGAAATCCTCCAATCAAAATACATAACCAGGAAATCTTCTGCCTCACCCGTGCAGTTCATATATCTAATAGTTGGTCAATAAACAACATTACCACATTTATTAACTTAATATATTATATTTTCAATTTTAGCATCACTTAAAGCAAGAATAACCAACTCACATGCCTACAGGTACATTGCTTGATCCTGAACCCTGTCATCACTCATCACACAAAGATTGTGAATGTGTGAAATGACTGAATTCCTTGTCTAAACCAAAATCTTGTTTTAATATGCATCATTTAAGTATTAATCCCCTCTGCACCATTCTATAATGTGATATTTTGCTGCATGCTTCCCAGTACAGAACCATCCATCAAACAGGTATATATACAGAACCATCTGGCCAAATTCAGTAACAGGGTTTGCTAGGATAGATTTTGGCTAGCTCCATGCAGACCCGTTAATACCCCTATAATTTTTCAACCACTTGGAAGGATAAAATCAAACCTCCCACGTGCTGTAATGTGAATGCTCATTCTCATACCACAAAATTAAAATAATAGCCAATAAGCACCTCTCCCCTGGGAAAACACACACACACACACATGGACAGACACAAAAAGAAGTAAAGAAAAAAAAGAAAAAAACTTAGATGCGATTTTGTGCAAAAGATTGTAATGGACGAAAAACACAGAAGTAACATCAAGATAACCAACAAATTGAACTTAATGCAAAAGCAATAAGTAAAGTAAAATGAATCACTTACTGAATGTAAAAGTTCATTATAGGTGAAGACAAATATGATTCAGGATTTAGGCATTTTATGTCAGAATAAGTAAGCTCAACACATTCTGGGTCCTCCCTGTAAGAAAGATAGAGAGCACAAGATAGTAAACTGGAAGCTGCAAATAGTGCCATTAGATGGTACAAAACCTGCATCATCCTTCAATCTTAAATAAATCTCACCTAGAAGGATAATAGATTTTCGTCTCCTTCCTAGAACACAAGTAGAATAGGTCAAACAAGCAGGAGAACCTAAATAATAAATTTTGGATCCAAAACAAAAGAAAATGAACCACACTTTGACAAAAAAATGATGCTCGTGTAGAAAAGGTCTTACCATTCATTATGTGTATCTCCCTGTGTCGACTGAACAGGTTCTATGTCTTCATCATCCAAAAGAACCACATCTTCAATCTGCTATTAAACTTAAAAATCATGTCAGTCAAAAGAAAAAAAGTCCTGTTCAAGACTTATCAAGCTTAAATAATTGAAGACAAAGCTTATTCTTATTAGATGTATCAGGTTCAGATGACCTCACACGTGGAGTAGAATCCATAGACGTATCAGATTCCGAGTCGTAAATATGATTCTATTATCCGCAGCCACATGCAACATATAACCCATACAGATACGAATATTGATATGGTGTGTCTGAGGCATCTTCCGGTAACTACTAGTCTACGCAGCCCGGAGCATCTCATGGGTCGCATTTTACCGCCGATATATTCGGATGGGCCCCTCCATAGCCGTATTATCAGCCAGAGAATACCTCTCAGAGCCAAAGCTCAGCAAGAGATCCGAGAATGTTTATAACCCGGCGCACGTTCCTTATGGGATGAACGTACAAGACTACAATGCTACTTGATTAGAGAGGTAGGCTGATGGGCCTCCTGACTATGCTGATGATCCGGATATTTACGAGAGGCATCGCCACTCGATCCGACTTTAGATATCGGCATGCATGTTGTACTTTAAATGTATGTAATTGATTGGACTATTTTTTTAATTTTCACGCCCCTACTTGATTTGAGGATATTTTATATTTTTCATCATAGTATGCAACATCTCACTAATTATTTTATGATTTGTATCATTTTAAAACAATAAGATGCATCATTTGATTAAACAGCAATCATAAAAACATCAAAAAATATCAAAAAAATATTAAAAAAATATCAAATTAGACTTCAAAATATTGAAAAAGTTCAAAAAAAGTGATTACTAATTAAAATTTTTTGAAAACACCAAAAAAATGGACGTGCCAGTACAGAACCAACATGCTCTACCCGTACCGAGACGGTACAGGTCCGAACCGGTACCAAACCGTACTGGGCGCCGACTGGTACGGGTCCCGGTATCGGTTCGGCGGACCTTGGTCTATAGTATGAGCAGTAAGCTGCAACCACCTAATCCATTTGCTTACACCACCTCTTCATATCTCAGTATCAGGTGCTCACATATCCCCCATGGGGCCTTTGCTCAACCAATAACATTATCTTGTCCAACACTTGGTATCGAGACATAGTAGTAAGAAACACTGATATTGTAGCGGCGGGGAATGGAGCACATCCTTGATGGCATAGGACATGGGGTTACATCCTCAAATGATGGAGAAGGGTGACTACAACAGCCAAAAATCAGGTGATAAAGAAATATGGAGGGGGGAGAGGAAGAGGATTGGTGGTGAAGTGGATGAGCAAGTTAGATAGGAGAGAGGTGGACAGATAGATTCTCTTGAGCCAATGAGATAGCTATAAGTTTCTAGGACATGCTGAGCCAGTCTTCCCAAAAAAAAAAAGCATGGCGTCTGCTTCTTTATACCCCATGTTCCAAAGCGATGGGAATTCAGTACATTTATTTCGTAATAGATGCATTTCTTTTGCCTCCATAAAACATGTGTAGACAAACAAAATATGGTTATAAGGCAAACATCCACATATAAGACATGATTTCGGGTTATCTCTATCATACCTAGCAGAATGACAAACCTAAAATCAAATAAGTATTATATGCAGGACCAAACATGCCAAAAGCAAAACAGGTCCAATTGTCAGTATATGAACCCATTCACTTCCTAATAATTGGGCAAGTTATTGAGTAGCGTTTACAAGCACCATAGGTTGTTTGTAGGGACAAATGAACTAGCATACAAAACATGTGTTTGCAACTTAATGAGGTGGAAGTCATTTTCAACGGATCTAGTTAATATTACCCATATCAAAAAAAGCACATGGTGTCAAATTCTCTTACTTAAAAGATATTTCCCAACAATATTGATATTTGAAATGAAATAATAGACAAATATAATAGCAGTCATACCATGCAATAGAAAAACTATGGTGCACTAGGCAAACATTACATGATAATGGTAAATAAATTATGACACCAAAAAATAGAAGATTCAAAAAAAAAAAAGCAGGCATCACAAGATGTGTAGAGCGAAAAGTAGTTATAAATACAAGGGTATGCAAAAGAAATGATGAGTAGTATTCCAGAATAAGTAAGGGAAAGCATATACACCTTCTTAAACTCCAAATCCAATGAGTCCTGCAATTCAGAAATTCTCTTCCTGAAAGAGAGTAGCATACACGTCAGAAAACCATCATTTTATATTATGAAAGAGCATATAGAGTAGTGTACATGCCAGAATACCTTCTTTCCAGATCATGAAGGACCCTAAGGGTATAGCTAGACCATATTTGATCGCACACACAATAAAAAGCATAAAAAAGAAATCATGAGGCCAAGTAGATTTCACATAGCATATGGTCTGAAAAGAACCAACACTCTTCCATGATTAACAACTAAAAAACCATTTTTGACTGAATCAATTAGCTGGAAAATTAACATGCGTATTCTGCAAATGTTAATTTTTTTGTCTGATAAAAATCCATATAGTTGCCATCAGAATATGCATTGTGCTAGCCTAAGCATAGAGAGATTCAAATTTCATGAATGAAGATGGCAAAGTGTCTTTCTATATTAATATTCACTTATATTTTGTTAACAAGTGTGCAAAAAAAAAAGCTTTATTTCAATAAACTGCTTTTCAAGCATCACCAAAATTATCTTAGACCAAGAAGTTTATCCTAAGAAAAGGCACCCATAGAAACTGTATGCTTTCCAGCCTATTAGATTGCTGGATGGCTTTGATAGAGTGGTTCAAATCTCTTTCAGACCAAAAGCAATTCTAGATAAAACGATGAGTTCAATTCGGTCATTCTCTATACAAGAATAGATCCTAATAGTGTAGGAGTATGCCACCTAAAGACAAGTGCAAATATGCAAAGGACTGCCTGAGCTCGATAGCACAACTTGTAGAACAAAGCTGACCTGATTTTTTGCTTAATACGTGGATAGCACAGCTTTCCTAGAAAATGCTGCCTGAATGTTCCAGCCAAGGTTTAAAGTACCAAGCGTACCAGCCCTGTAGTGACTGGTATGTACCATACCAGCCTTGAGCTGGTAGAACAGACCTCGATGTCTTTGGATTGGGTCTCAATTGTTGTCTCGCACTGGATTGAGGCATATCAATGGTTCAAAAACCAACCATACCACAGCATGCACTACCCGTTAACACACTACATGCCCACTCCATAACAGCAAAGCATGAGTTGATATGAGGGCATCCTATGACACGTACCACATCAATACATGACCAGTACACATCCATACCACAGTATTCTAAATTTTGGAAAACACTCGACACCAAGCAGGATAGCTATAAGCATGGTATGCTGAACCGGCATGTACCGGCCGGTTCAGTCCGTACTAGACCGGTCCGATACAGAGGTGAAAAACGGATGGCATACCGGTGCGAATCGGACCGGTTCACATCGGTACAAGGCCGAACCAGACGGAACATGTACCGGCCAGTTCAGCCCGTACTGGACCGGTCCGATACAGAGGTGAAAAACGGATGGCGTACCAGTGCCATTAGGACCGGTTCACATCGGTACCAGGCCGAACCGAACCAGTTCCATCCGGTTCGGCCAGAACTCGGTGCAAACCGGCACCGAGTCCGATCCACTATGGCATTTAATGCCACTATAGGCATTAAATGCATTGTAGCAATGCTACAGTATCATTACAGTACAGCTACAGTGCAGCTACAGTATCATTACAGTGGCATTTAATACTGAGTTATAGTGGCATTATTAAATACCACTGTAACAGCTACAGTGCAGCTACAGTGGCATTTAATGCTGAGCTACAGTGGCATTAAATGCCACTGTAACAACTACAGTGCAGCTACAGTGGCATTACAATAGCATTTAATACCAATGTAACAGCTACAGTGCAGCTACCGTAGCCGAAACCAGGCCGAACCAGCCGAATCGGTTCGGTGCCTAAACCGGTACCGAACCGGTCTGGGTTGTCACCGATACGCCGACCGGTATCGGTTCGGCGTACCTTGCCCACTTGTTTTTTGGTTTCATGTGAAAGTGATCAAAGTTTGCAAAACCAGTACTGAGAACCGTACAGGTACGTTATTGGTACGATACGATATGCACCTCATATTAAGACAAGTTTTTAATACTTTTTCTCACTCCCAGCCATGGTATTGCTTGAAATAGAGTGGTACAGAGCGGTACTAGGCAACATGGGATGGTTCTGCTTGGTTCAGACCTATAGGCCAGTTTGGTTCATATACTAAACCTAACATTGATAGTTGATACTATGGTCTACCGAACCGGAGTTCAAGTGGTTCCGAGCCAACTCGGTGCAAAACCGGGTCGGTTCGTCTTTTATTTTCTGTTCCCGCCTCATACCGGCCGAAACCCGTACCGAACCGGTCGGATCAGTGCAGACTTGGTGCAAATCAGTCAGCCTGGTCCCGAGCCAGATTGTCATTGTGGACTAATCTGATGCTTTTAAAGCATCAGATTGTTGTTGGGAAGGCCTTCTGTAAATGAAAGCGGCAAAAAAATTTCCGTCACTTTTCTTCCCAAACAATCAAAACACTCGCCGATTCAGCAGCTTAGAAAAAAATCCAAGCCTAAATCAGATGTGCTTACTCTCCCCTATCTCATTTCCTTAATTTTTTTTTTCGAGTTAAAAAAAAAGCTCAAAAATTATAACAAAAGGAAAGATCATGCCAAAATTTTTAATTTGGGCTTGATTTTATTATATGTTGTAGATCTATGGACGATCTACACAATGACATTAAAAAATTTAATTTTTAAATTACATATAATTTTTAAAAATTATATATATATATATATATATTTGGATTAAAAAATATTTTTTTAAAAAATAAAAATTAAAAAAGCTGTAAAATCATAAACATATTTAGGAGTATACAACCTACTCTCTATAAATATTTGGTATCCATTTATTCAAGTTTCTACGCGATCATGCGCACAATGACATAGGCCTAAATTTAAAAAAAAATTGAAAAACAAGTTTTCTTTGATGCATGCCTAAAGGTCTAAAAAAATATATGTAGCATCCATTATTAGGTTTTACATGGATCTGAGCTGGAATTAATTTTTTAAAATATTAATATTTTAATATTATTTTTAAATTCAAAAAATAATTAAAAAAATATAAATAATACCAAAAATTACAAAAAATTAGTAGTACGTATTACATAATTCAGAAATAATTTTTGAGGTTGAAATCATATTTCTCTGAATGTATGATATTTAAACATATTTTTAAATTTAAAAATCATTAAAAATATATAAACAAATTAAAAAATATAAAAAATTAGTATTATGTATTAGATAAATAAGATATATTTTTTGAGATAACAAATTATTAGAGATCATAATTGTGATTAGCTTTTTTTTTGCGAACTTTTTCTCACGACGCTACTCCATCTAGAGTTTTTTTTTGGGAACCACAGCGCCTCGCGCTGTGGTTTTTGAAACCACCGCGTGGCGCGTGGTTTTTGCGCGGCGTGGTTTTAAGGAAGAAGTGGCCCACTCCTTCCCATCAAAAAACAAAGAAGTGGCCGAGAGGCCACTTCATTTCGTGCTGTCAACTCAAAAAAAGAAGTGGCCGAGAGATAGCCAGACTCTAGAGGCCAGAGTAACTAAAATCCAGGAGTGAGCCTCTGAAGAGTAATCAGAGACGGGAAGATTTGAGAGATAGCCCACAAATTGAGAAGGAGGTTCTGCCCAAAAAATCCAGCGGAGACTATTTAAGGTGTGGTTTTTTTGTCCTATGTTATTTCATTAATTTTGTTAATAGGTAACTTAAAAAAAATAGTTTATAAATTACTTAAATAATAAGATAATGCAAAAATTTACTTTATTAGCTTAATTTTTTGATAAGTTGTCCTTTTATGATAGAAATGGAGCTATCAAGAAAAACGAACCCTGCAAAGCGTAATATTGGCTGGTCTTATGGGCGAAGACTTGGAAGTGAGGGGCAACGACACCAGTTTCAATGCAAGTTTTGCGACAAGATTTTCAAGGGAGGAGGGGTAACCAGGTTGAAGCAACACTTAGCCGGAAATTCCGGTGAGGTTGCTACGTGCCGAAATTGTCCTAGCGAGATTCGTGTGCTGATAAGGCAGAATCTCGTTGAGGTCAAAGAAGCGAAGGAGATGGCTTCCAAGAAGAGGGCGAAGGTCGATCGCCGAGCGGCAGAGCCACCTTCCTATCACTCTAGGAAGCCAGAGGAGGTCGAGGATCTAGATGAGGAGGAGGCAGATATTCAGGCGGCCATGCATGCAAGCCTGGATGATCAGTGGCAACAAGAGGAGGTGGCCAGGCATATGGCTCGATTTGGGCCCTCAGCATACGAGTCGGGCGGCGGTTCTGGGAGCACTAGACAAGATCCAGAGTTCTTGAGGACAACTTCAGTCAGGAAGGGCGTCGGCAAAGAACGTGGCCGGATTGCATCTATGCTGGGTAGTTTGGGTAGCCAAAAGAAGTCATCTAGAGGAATTCCACAAGGAGCGACAATTCATGATGTAGATCCGCATGCTCTCCCCAGTAGAGATTTAAGGCAGCAGAGGGTAGACACAATGTGGATGAAGGATAAGAAGAAAACTATGTGGCGAGCTATTGGATCCTGGTTTCACTTCAGCCACATCCCAGCGAATGTGGCAGACAATACATACTACAGGTCTGCCATTGCCGCCATACAAGCTGCCGGTTCCGGTGTAGCTCCTCCAGGCCCGAAGGACATATACGGTGAGCTTCTTGACAACAATAAGGAGGAGCTGGAGATTTGGATTGACTCCTACAAGAGCAAATGGCCCATATATGGACTAACCATCATGTGCGATGGTTGGACCGGTCCGACCAGGCGGAGCATCATCAACTTTCTGACATACTGTGATGCTAAGACCTTCTTCCACAAGTCGGTTGATGCTTCGGCTTATGTGCACAACACCTCGTACATGCTGAAACTTATGGAGGATGTGATTGATCTGGTAGGAGAGGAGAATGTCGTGCAGGTCGTCACTGATAATGGGCCGCAATATAAGGCTGCCGGGCAGGTCTTGATGGAGCGGCGACCACATATTTTCTGGACCCCATGTGCTGCACATTGTATCGATCTTATGTTGATGGACATTGGAAAGATCCGTAAGGTGCAACATACGGTGGAGACAGCCCAACGCATTACCAGGTATATTTATAACCATAACTGGGTTCTTTCACTGATGAGAAAGTATGCAGGGGAGAGATTCTGAGACCAGGAGTCACACGGTTTGCTACCAACTTCATCACACTTGATAGCATACTCGAGAAGAGAGGAGCCCTACGTCAGATGTTTGCCAGTCCCGAGTGGTATGATAGTAGATATTCTTATGCCGGTACTGAAGGAAGCAAGATAGAAGACTTGGTGACGAGACAGCCATTCTGGCAGCGGGCTACTACAATAGTCAAGGCTATCAAATCATTATATGAAGTGCTACGGGCCGTAGATAGTGAGATCTACCCCCAGATGGGGTTTTTGTATCACATGATGGTCAAGACAAAGGATCAGATTATGGAGGCAGATCCAGCACATGGCCGGTCGTACATCAACATCATTGAGCAACGGTGGGGAGCGCAAATGGGTACGGAATTACATCTAGCAGGTATGCTAAGATATAATTATAGTGACAATTATAGTGATGTTATTATATAATTATGCTAAGATAGTCTCGTATATGTGCAGCATACTACCTAAACCCCCGGTTTCAGTACAGCATAGATGGAATTGGTATGGATGAAACACTTCTGGATGCTTTGCGTAATGTGATTTACAAGATGGAGCATGATCCAGAAAAAGCGGCCCTATGTCTTGAAGAGGTAATTATGATTTAGTAATTACCAGCATGTGTAAGTATATCGGCATCTTCAATTATTAACATGGTTTTCTTATGCTTATTTTTCACAGAGCAAATTATTTAGAGAGGGCAGCTACAGTTTTGGCCAACGAGCGGCTGTCGTCAGCAAACACAATATGAATCCAGGTACGTGACACATCAGGAAAACATTCACCTGGTGTTACTTAGTTACTATTATGAAACTATCATATATGTAATTTTCATAAATATTTTTGCAGCTGAATGGTGGGTGCATTTTGGCGGATCCGCGAGAAATCTAAAGCGGATAGCTATCCGGATCCTGTCCCAAACAGTTTCCTCTAGTGGATGTGAGCGCAATTGGTCCACCTTCGCCCTTATCCACAGCAAACAAAGAAACCATTTGACGCAAAAGCGCCTCAACGACCTTGTTTATGTGCATTACAATTTGCGGTTGAGGCTAAAGTGCATCCAAGAGGAAGTGGAGCTCAAGTATACAGATCCGATTTACGGGACCTTCACCGCTGATGACGATGATCCATTACTCGGCTGGCTTGTAGGCCAGCAGCAGGAGCCCGAGCTTGACGAGCCAGGATCGCCTCCACGACCAGCTACCTTCATAGCCACCGAAGCTGGGGTCGATCCAGAGCAATGGGCTGAGCACAATATTCCACGCACTCCCAGAACTGATCAGCTGCAAGCACAGGGAAGCCAGACAAAGAGGGCCAGGAAAGGAAAATAAAAGGTCCCAATAGAGAGTATCGAGGAAGAAACTTGGACTAGCAGCGATGAAGGTTCTGGTGATGATGGATCTTCTAGCCATGGAGGGAGCGGAGGACAGTATGGTACTCATGAGAGACAGCCGGAGGGTGGTCTTTATTTCACCGGTAAGTCCCAATTTACGGATGCTACACAGGATACGGACCATGGTCGACCACCTGATAGATTTCGTGAGGATATCATTGGATATAGAAGACGGGCTCCTCGAGGTCGTTCAGGAAGACAGGATACGACTGCAGATCCGACAACATACGGATACGGATTCTATTATTCACAGCCTCAGCCTGACGAATATGGATATGATGCATTGGATTTTGCTTCCGCCATATTTGGATAGGCCCCTACACAATCAGAAGACACCTTTCAGAGCCAGAGCGTGAGCGAGAGATCAGACAGTTCTTATAACCTGGCGCGCGTTTTTTCTGATTGGATTGATTTGCCTCCTCCTGATTATACTTATGATCCGGATATCTACGAGAGCCATCGGCACTCGTCCCGATTTTAGATATCCTAGAGTACTTTAAATGTATGTAAATGATTGTATCTTAATTTGAAGATATTTTATCATTTTTATGTGTATCATTTTATCATTTGGAACGGGAGGAAAACATAACATGCATCATCTATGTTTCAAATTTGAACCCTAAATTTAAATATAAAAACATCAAAAATCATGAAAAAAGCAATAAAAAAACATCAATCTTCACTTAATTTAAGATCCAACAGAGACAATATTTAAAAAAAAAATTAAAATGTTTGGCTCGTGGTACCGGCCGGTACCGTACCGGTCCGACCGGCCACCGGTACCGTATCGGTCCGGCCGGCCACCGGTACCGGTACGGCGGACCTTGATCTGAGGTATCTTCCGGTAGCTACTATCCTACGTAGCTCGGAGCATCTCATAAGTCGAATTTTGCTGCCGGCATATTCGAATGGCCCCTCTACGGTCATATTATCAACCAGAGGATACCTCTCAGAGTCAGAGCTTCAGTGAGAGATCCGAGAGTGCTTACAACTCGGCGTGCATTTCTTATGGGATGAGTATACAAGACTATAATGCCACTTGGTTAGAGAGGTGGATTGATGTGCCTCCTGACTATACTGATGATCCAGATATCTACGAGAGTCATCACCACTTGATCCGATTTTAGATATCGGTATATATATTGTACTTTAAATGTATGTAATTGATTTTATTATTTTACAATTTTTACGTCACTACTTGATTTGAGAATATTTTATATTGTTCTTTGTAGCATACAACATCTCACTAATCATTTTATGATTTATATCATTTTAAAACATAAGGCACATCATTTAAGTTAAACCGAAATCATAGAAACATCAAAAAATATCAAGAAAACACCAAAAAAATATCAAATTAGACTTAAAATCATTGAAAAAATTCAAAAAGAATGATTATCAATTAAATATTTATAAAACTCTAAAAAAAATTGGGCGTGTCAACACCGGGATCCGGTACCAGCCGCAGACTGGTATGAGTCCCAGTACCAATTTGGCGGACCTTAGTTAATACCACACTAGTACTATACAGTCAGTTCGACAAATCTTGGATGGGGGGAGAGAGAGAGAGAGAGAGAGAGAGTGGTGAGGAACTCTCCGGTTCCTGAATTTGCACAATCAAAATCCTCATGAACAACTCAAAAGAAATAAAGAAAGATGATTGCCAAGATAAACCATTAACACAAGAATCAACAAATGTTCCTTATGGAATCCCATGTACTAAAACACCTAAAACTTGATCTTTCAATACAGATGTGTTTAAAACTTTCAAATTTTCATTATACATGATGATTAAACTGTGAAAAATAAACAAAATGGAAAAAATAATTTGGGAGATCAAAATAGACTTGCCGCTCATGTACCAGCCGACCACAGCTGCAATCAGAGTTGTGCTAGCTGGCATAGTGTTGATGCTGTATGCAACAGCAAATATCATATCTAAATCCTTGATTACAACTAAGTTTTCAATTATTAATGTATTCCATTTTTTTGCTATTGCAAGTCAATTATACCGGTCTTATAAAAAGGAACTTAATGTCTCCTTAATTCATAACAGTCATTATTCTGAACAATAATTTCTTTTGCAGGACAACTATTTTATGATTATCAAGCGTCCAAAATTGCAACATACTGATAAGCCTGAGTCATCTATATTTCAAGATGTTGCCATCAAATGATGAGCCACTTTTATCTATAGTCTGCTTCATACTTCAAAGGGATGTGGGGAGAGCAAAGGAAGCAAAATAGAACCACTGCATTACAGTTTAGTCTGCAGAATGTCATGTGTTATAATCAAATATGGGTCTTCAAGTGTAAACTATCTTATCATCTTAACTACGATTTCGAGATTTAAAGGATTATAAATAGTTTGGTAGGTTGAAGGACAAGCATCATCTTTCTAAACATAAAATCACTTTATTACAATTCGTGTGTCCTAACCTTCAAACCCATTTTCAGTATTCTTACAAAATTCAACAATTGTTCTTGAGATGATTCACTCAATAGAAATGAAATCCTTTAGGGAGACAAAGATTAGAACTTTGAAGTGCAAGAAAAAGCACTTTTTGATTAAATGATTAGGAAATTAAGAAAAATTAGACCATCTCAGGAGTTGGAATGCTAACATCCTGATACCATACCATTCCGGGATAGAACAGATAGGAGCTTGGTACTGGTATTTTTATTCTTGAGTTCTTGAGCCGATGTGATTATTTGTAGGTTCTTCTGAAACTCATGTCTACTTTAATAAACCCTATGAAGTCAAATATCTTACAACTATTTTCAACCTTGTCAGAGAAGAGGTATTCAGATGCTCGGCAAGTCAGAGGGTTTTGTAGTCTATCACCATTCAGATTCCTTCATTATATAACCAAGCTGATACCCCATATTGAACCTCTGTTCAACATTCACCTGCTACAAGAGAGACTCTTCAAAATCCAGCACTTTGAATGTTTCAGCAGTTGCTTCCATATTCATTTCTGCTGACCCAAAGAATTTTCAACTTAATCTTCTTCACCATTATCTTCAGTATTCGTAACAAGTTTCTGTTCTCCTCACTAGCCTCAAAAATTTTCTTAATTAACAAATTGATTTTCTTTATAAATATCTTCAATATTTTAAAAAAATAACATTATTTTACTTTTTGCCTTGCAGATGATCAGCGTTTCCTTATATTAAATAAAACTAGAAATTTCTCAAACCTAAAGAGTCAATTTACTAACTAGTCAGAAGTCTTGTCTAAACAAATTATTAGAAAAGTGAGCTTGGATGTCTTTGTCCACAACAAATTGGTCGATGTCCAATTTAATAACTCTACGGCAAGATGATTATTCAACAAGAACTTTGGGTAGACAAAGACAAGTCAGCTTATTCTCCTCCATCTACTCGTTTTAAGTTTATACCTCAACTAAGAAAGAGCCCAGCATGGTTCCTCTCCAAGCAAGAAACGCTGGGATAGTAAACAACAAAAAAGCTTCCAATCTCAACGGGAATCCAGTAGAATATCTACGTACTGTCTCTAAATTAATTGGCATTCTCAGAAATCAAAATGGAACTCATAGAGGAAATTATCGTGATCAAAATAACATTTGATGACATGATGATGCTGTTCCTCAATAACAAAATTTCAACTTAACAAACACTGCACTTATTCAATGCCCAACCTGCAAACCATAAGATATATAAACACAAGTACACAACAGATACAGATTTTTGCCTTATTTCCTGCAAGACACACAATAGATGTGCCAGACTTGCAAGCTAGATCCAGCAAGCAGCAAGACCTCCCTTTCCAACCTTTGAAGAAAGCATTTTGACAAGAAACTAACAAGTCAGCTTTCCTTTTTCTTAATCCTATCATTTCTCACTAATTTCCATTACCACCACCTAAGGGAAGAAAGAACCTGCTTTGTCATGCATGTACAAATAACCACTATCACCCAGTATTTTAACCTTAGAGGGCACTAGGATGAAATTAATCAGAAGAAAAACCTAATACCTAGTCAGATGGGCCAAACAATCAAAGACCCTATCTCCCAACCCCTTATTGAATCAAAACTAGAAGGGAGGAAACTCGCAACCCAAAAGCAATACAATCTGGATGATTTAAAATGGCCATAATAATCCAGAAGCCTGAAAGGAATAAATTATAGATGGTTATTAAATAACATGGTGAAACATCAACATTTTATCATTGAGGATGCCTGCAAAATTTTCTAAAAATCAAGAAAGCTTGGTTCTAAAAGATCGCAAAGTTTGGTTTGAAATATCAACACACAAAAAATATCTTTGGGGCTTGCATCATCTAAAAAATGTTAAACAAACACCAGATCAAAATAATGAAAAATTGAATAGGCACAATTTAATACAGTTTAAAGAAATCAAAAGGTAATAGTTTGGTTGAATGTAGTATCAGATACTCGAGAAGTTGGAAACATCTTATAAAGCTCATTCACCAGCAAATACCTCTTAGAGAAATGCCTGGGTAAGGTTCTGCCTTCATGCAAAGATAAGTTGGAGACTCTGTCCTTCTGATCACCATTGGGAATTCTCTTTTTAACTTCACTGTAAAAGCACAAAGAAGGGATGTCCGTAAAAGACCTTTTAGCCCGCTGTGAAGACATTCTAGGTGGCTGAAATCCCTCATGCCTTTGCTCTCCACTTTTCTTTAAACTTTTGTGCTTCTCTTGGCTAATAAAACTCAATTCCTTGCTAAATGCAGCATCAGCCTGATTATAAGAGGAAAAATGAGTACCTCTACCAGCAATAACAAAAAGGTAGGTGTACACTTGAGCTAGGTGACTATCGTCTTACCTTGCCTTCAAGCTTTTTAGTAAACGTAAAGGCAAATGAAGATTGTGAATCGGGTTTACATGGTGCAGTGTCGAGGCTGAACTCACTAAACAAATCTGCAACTAAAAGGCATCAGTAACTTGAAATACAAAAATCCATGATTACTTAGAAAAATACCTCCTAGTATATATCAGGTTATCAAATGTCCCCATCTTTCCTTTTTGTGTTGAGGGACAATTTTTTTAAATGATAAATGTCAGTTATCAATTACCACATTATAACAACTGATATACGACCTTTTTACTCTTCCTTTCATTTAAATAATATTTTACAATTCAGATTTCCATGTCAATTAAGAAAACAGTAAAAAGTAATAATCAAATGACACAACTATTTTATCATTATTGTCCATTATTCCCTGGTTTAGCAGCTTATAACAGATGTTTTAACAGCTGTTACCTAATTCTGATATGTTCGAGTTTAAGGTTGAAAGGGGCAACTAATGGCTTTGATATGCGAGATAGTCAATAATGGTCTCAAGGGGGCATTCTGACGGGATAAAAGGTGTCCACAAAATCTTGCTTGCACTGTACCAATAGGTCTTCTATCAAGTTCTTTTCCTGAAAAGGAAAACTAGAACAAACATATGCATATTATGTGTTTTTTGATATAAATTATTAATTTTCATGCACCGATTCTTCTCAATGTTTTAAACACAATGATTTGCAGCATACCATTTTAGTCACCAGGTCATGGGTCAACAACAAATGCAATTAGGCAATGGAGATAAAATAAAAAATCAAAGAGATTCCAGATCTTAAAGCCCTTCTCACTATTTCCATTCTCACTCCATGGCCTGCTCTCTTGTTCTCCACTACCTACAATAACGATGTTGAGACCACCCAATATCTGCCCCTTCCCTTCACTGCTCCAAGGATGAATTCATGCCTCCCTCTCCCCTCCTCGTCACCATGCCCTTCTCTTCTACCGCTCTAATGACATGGCAATGCACATTAGGTATTGCCACAAGCAACCTTTTGCATCTCAACTGATAATCGGGTAATCTTGTGTTTCTTTTTCATCATCTTTAGATCAAAGAGGCCTACTATACCAATTCATCCACTTTTTTTATCAAAAACACTTCCCAATGAAGCAAGGAGAAACATAATTGTTTTTATCCTTCTGTTATATTGACTTAATAATATCAACAGGTTGTTCATTTGCAAAACAGACATTCCACTTTCATTCCTAGCTAATTACAGCTTTTGGTTTTGTTTCAACTCATCGGATATAATCAAATTTATAGCTCTTTAAAACTTAGAGAACCTAAAAGACCTATGAGACAAATTCAGAAGGGAACAAATTATTGAGTGTGGGACCACATCAAGCCAGTAACTGCGCCCAGCATGGATTAGCACATGACCTATTAATTTTGTAATATTTTTAATAAAGAGGCTATTGGATCCATTATTTTTGTTTTGGCATGACACAGCATGTGTGCCAGCACAGCACATATCATACCAGCCAATTATATTCTTCCAAAGGAACAAAAAATGCATTCCACTCTTGGAAACAAGAAGCGGTTGTTTAACTGATAGAAATCCCATTGTCCTTCAAAACTGATGGTGGTCTCCACTATTTAACTTAAAATTGCATTCAAGAAATCAGTTTTTTTAACAACAATGTTCATAATAAATAAATTTTTAAATTTTAAATTTGCGAAAAAAGAATGAACAACTTATAGAAGTGGTTGGTCTTACGAAAAAGACAAAAAGTTGGAAAAACAATTCAAGTTTCCACAAGTACACCAGGGCTCAACATCTAATACTGACCCTTTCTGGCTAGTATACATAAGTAGTGAAGAAACAATACGGCATACTTATATTGAATTCATTCCTCTTCCTATATCTATATTCACTGTAGTCAAGCATACATTCTACATTGTTCATGTTAGCCTAAGTCCAGCCCAACACTCTGCTTTCTGCATGTATCATAAATGTTTTCTCACTAGTTTATATTAGTGCAAAATATGTTTTATGCATAATCTAGGTTCTCTAGCCAGAATGACAAATAAAGCTTATAAGTTAGAACAAGATCAAATTTACAAAAAAGCTAAGATCTAGATGAACTAACCCCAGCAAACATAAAATGAAAAGTATTTTCTTGCAACAGCAATAATAATAAAACTCACCAGATGTTTCTTTGATATTACATTGTCTTGCCTTCTCGCATATTCCATTATCCTACAAACATATTCTGTCATTAGATGAACAAAACAGGTAAACATTACAATAAGCATCCACAAGAAACTCCGATAGTTTGTTCCCCAGTTCACTCTCCAAAGACAGAAAGCCTGAACAAAATTTGTGCCGTTTTCCTCCTGGTGATAAGGGATTCTTGCACCGATCACTATTTTAAGCCCTTTTCTCTCGAAAGATAAATGCTCACGAGAATCTCACATTTAGGACAAGCTCCATACCGTAATGCTGTTACAGCCGACAGTGCATTTTGAGCTGAAACTCTTTATATGTAAGAAATATTAATTAGTTTGCTACCAAAGCTAAAAAAATTCTCAGAATCTTTTCTGTCTTATAAACTCAAGATGCACAATATCCATGTGGTGCGGGCACCAGAATCCAGAAAAGACTCCAATCAATTAACTCAAGGTCACTGTGGCTTTGATCGAGTCCTGTAAATAAATTCAATAAGTCAGAAAGCAAGCCTCAATAAGTCAGAAAGCAAGCCAAGTCAGGACATGTTGCATGTTTCTACCACCACCTTTGCACACCCTTGGAGCACCACCTCGGCATCCACATCAACATCAGCTGGCCACCTCACCACCACTCCAACCAATGGAAGCACGCCAACCAGGATGAAGTCAAGCATAAGGAGCCGACCACATCATCTCATCAAAGAAACCAATGCAACGTCATGCCACCTCATCAGAAGAACCAATCACCATGCCACCTCATACAAGTTGACACGTCACCCAAATTCAAAGTCCAAGAGGTCGGCCACAATTTAAATGCAAGAAAATTTCAAATGGGAGCCAACAACTTTTCAAATCCTCCCCCTTAAAGCCGGCCAACTTTCTTTCCTTTTCTCTAGCAACCAAGCCTTCAAATGTGGAGCGCCATTCATTATGTGTTTAAATTTCAAATCATGAGGAAAGTCTATAAATACCTCCTCATGATATCTTGTAATTTCAATTGATGAATGAATAAAAAGTGCTTCTTTCTTCCTTAGCAATCTTGCTTTGTCACCTTGAGAGAAGGTTGGGCGTGAGGCCCTTGTTCCAAGTTGGGCGTGAGGCCCTAAAGCCACTACCACATCCACCGCTGCCCTACCTCCTCTCGCCTCCTTTTTCTTTTGTGATTTCCATTCCCCTCTCACGCCAAAGTTCTAATCCCTATTTCTTTGCAGATCCTTAAAGTACTCCATGTCATTGGGTCAATTATCCTTCCAAACCAATAGCAAAAGGGCCCTGTTGCAACAGAAGATGAAGCTTGGTCATCCAATCATCAACCTTCGAGAGTGAGATCAAGGATCCTCCTCCAAAAAAATTTCAGAAGTTCAATGTTTGGTAAACCTCAACTCTAGGTCTGATTTATTGAAGGAAGTGTCCTAATCAAGTGGTTTCTCAACCACAACGGTCCATTCTTCTAAGTCCTAAATGAATTAGTACATGCGGGTAACTAGTCTTGAAATTACTATGCTCATGTTAATGTTTTCTTATCCCATATGTGACTGAATTTTCTGCTGCTATTAGGCTAGTTAATCAACATAACTTACTGATAATCCTTATGTTTAAATCCCTCGCATTCATCCCGCATCATTTTTGGTATCAGAGCAAGGTTAATTAGGACACGCACATTGATTATGCTGAAATTCTGCACTTGCTGAAATTTCTGCACTTTCCTGAAATCCATTGATGCCAAAATCCTAGTTTGCATGCCTTATTAAGTTTATGAATTAAATCTGAATATTTCAAATTTTAATTCCGAATTTTAGTTATTAAAGTTGAGATCTGATCTCCACAAATTTAGGATTTGAAGTTAACAATTTCAAAGTTAAATTTGAAATTCTAGGTTTGGGCTCCAAATCTGAAATTTCCAAATCTAAAATTTCCAAATCTGAAATTTCCAATATGACTTTTGCATTCGAATTTCAAAACTTGAAATTTTGAAATATTAGATCTGAAATCCAAATTTGAAATTCAAAATTCGAAATTAAAAATGGGAACTTAAATTGAAACAAAAAAAATTTGAGATTCAAAATTTAAATTTGAAATTTAAACTTGAAATTTGAAATTTGAAATTCAAAAGCTGAAAACTAAAATTCAAATCTGAAATTCAAAATTCAAAAGTTTAAATTCGAAATTTGAAATTTGAAATTTTAAATCTCAACTTGTGTGGACATTTAAAATAGTTGCATCCATCATAAATCATATTAAGGGCACTCTAATTGCAACATAAGGGAAGGATTTCATCACCTTTCCTTAGCCCAAAACAACCACCCTCATAAATCTAGAACCTAAGCCTAATTTAAAACTCAACTAGCCAACTTAACTTAGAAACCACAACGAGTCTTTAGGCTAATTGAATTTGGCTAATTCCTTGCTGTCTAGAAAAGTTCCGATCAGGGTCGTGGCTACCATCTTATCTGCCCAGCCCCGTTAAGCGGTTGGTGTCAGCTAAGTATGGTTAATGGCGGTTACACGAACTCTTGGTCCAACTGGCCTGGGCAAGTGGTGAACCAATTTTGATTAGATAAGTCTTTGATTTAGATTTAGCAAACCCTAGCATAGGCTAGTCATTTTGTTTTGTCTTGAGCCTTGTATGACAACTAGATCAGGATCACCCTACAACCCATCACATACACAACCCATTGAAGCCATGGACCCCAATCTTGAGACCATCCTAAGGACTATGACTGAGCAGTTCAAACAATTGAACAATAGGTTTGATCAAGTTGAGGAGAGGCTAGGAACCCTAGAGGAAAATCAACAGACCCGCGTGGAACCTGAATTGACACCCCAACCCCATCGCCACCTTTTCACTCCTGAACATAATCAGCGACGACCACAACAGGATCATGTAGACCAGGATGAACGAGCCCTTAGGAGTATCAGACTTGATGCACCCTCCTTCGAAGGAAGTCTAGACCCTAAGGTATACATTGATTGGGAAAATGACATGGATCAATATTTTGAGTGGTATGAAATGTCGGAAGAAAGAAAATTCAAATTTGCCAAGCTTAGGTTGACACGACATGCAAGGTTATACTGGGGAAATATTGAGAGGATCACTAGGCAAAGAGAAGAACTACCTATCAATACATGGAGACAGATGAAAATTAAGCTAAGAGAGAAATACGTCCCATTATCCTACGAACAGAGGTTACTAGATCAATGGCAAAGATTAAATCAAGGAGGGAAAACTGTATCTGAATACATTGCCAAATTTGATGAGTTCGCTATGAGGTGCAACATAGTCGAGTCAGAAGCCGTAACCCTATCTAGGTTTAGAGCTGGTCTTAAGGAGGACATTCAAAGGGAATTGTTCTTAAGGGAAATTCATGATTTAGACCAAGCCTACCAGATTGCCAGAGACTGCGAACGATTCCAGAGGGGACCCATTTTTCGACGACCTGAACCCAATAGGATTAGCAACCTTGGAAGCAGGCCAAACCCAAGTTCAAACCCATCACACAGACCCAATCCTATCACTCCACAGGCTCGTAGGGACGACAAAGGAAAAGCCCCTGAAGGTAGAAAGGAAAACAATGTCCCTTGTTTTAGGTGTCATAAAATAGGACATTATGCAAGCCAATGCCCCACTAGAGCGTTACACATAGGAGAAGTAGAAGAAGAAGATCCTGAGACCCTAGAGAATTATGGAGAAGAAGTCTACGAAGCAGAGACCAATTTGGTAGATGAATATGAAGAAGAGGAAGAAATCATTGAGACGTCTGAATTTCTAGGAGTTGTGAGATGTATATTGACCCAGGCTAAAGAACAAGAAGATTGGCGTAGGACCAACATCCTACAAACCTTTATCAAAATAGGAGAAAAAGCCTGCAAAATCATCTTAGATAGTGGAAGCTGTGTCAATGCCATATCAACCAACACCATCAAGAGTTTAGGGTTGCCTACCGTACCCCATCCCAATCCCTATAAGGTATCTTGGATAAATTCGACCTCAATACCCATTAAACTTAGATGCCAAGTCCAGATACAATTCCAATCCTATCAGGAGAAGGTATGGTGTGATGTCCTTCCTATGGGAGTAAGTAGCATTATCCTAGGCAGACCATGGCTATACGATCATGATGCTACCCTGTTTGGACGATCAAATTCATGTTCCTTCAATCATAATGGAAAGAAAATTGTAGTTCACCCTACCCCACCTAAGGACAACATTAAGAGGGGAGCTAGTAGTAGTCTGAAGGAAAAGAAACCTGGATTGAACCTAATCAATGCTAAGGAATTAGAGCAAGAGATCAATGAAGGTTCACCCATTTGGATGTTGGCTGTTAAGGAGACCCTGGACCAAACCCCAGTAGCACACCCTCAAGAAGTGGTTGAAATCTTAGAGGAGTTCAAAGATGTATTTCCTAAAGATCTTCCTGACAACCTACCACCTTTAAGGGACATTCAGCATGCCATAGACCTAGTTCCAGGAGCCACCTTGCCCAATCTACCCCATTATAGGATGAATCCTTCAGAGCACCAAGAATTGCAAAAGCAAGTTGGCGAGTTACTTAGGAAAGGGTTCATTAGGGAGAGTTTAAGTCCTTGTGCAGTACCTGCCCTTCTGACCCCTAAGAAAGATGGCACTTGGAGAATGTGTGTAGATAGTCGTGCCATCAATAAGATTACCGTCAAATACCGTTTTCCTATTCCCCGTCTAGACGACATGTTAGATATGATAGCCGGAGCCACGGTATTCTCCAAAATCGATCTTAAGAGTGGCTATCATCAAGTAAGAATTAGGCCGGGGGATGAATGGAAAACCGCCTTTAAGACTAAGGACGGCTTATTTGAATGGGTAGTGATGCCTTTCGGTTTATCCAACGCACCTAGTACCTTTATGAGGATCATGACCCAAGTTTTAAGGACATTCATTGGAAAGTTTGTAGTGGTCTATTTCGATGACATTCTCATATATAGCAAAACAAAAGATGACCACTTAAATCACCTTAGACAAGTTTGTCAATCACTTAGACAAGATAGCCTCTATGCTAATCGAAAGAAATGTGAATTCATGACACATAGGACTATCTTTTTAGGATTTGTCGTGACCACTGAAGGAGTATCTGCCGATCCCGAAAAAGTCAAATCCATAATCGAGTGGCCAGTACCCAAAAACATTCATGACGTTCGTAGCTTTCATGGTCTAGCCACATTCTACAGGAGATTCATTAGAGGATTCAGCACAATTGTCGCCCCCATTACTGATTGCCTTAAGAGAGGAAATTTTGAGTGGACCAAGGCAGCTGAAAAGGCCTTTAGAGAGATTAAGGACAAGATGACACAAGCACCTATATTGAGATTACCCGACTTTTCCAAAGTTTTCGAGGTTGCCTGTGATGCATCAGGAGTCGGGATTGGAGGCGTTCTAAGTCAGGAAAACCACCCAGTAGCATTCTTTAGTGAGAAATTAAACGATGCCAAGCTAAGGTATTCTACCTACGATAGAGAGTTGTATGCAGTGGTCCAAGCCCTAAGGTACTGGAGACACTACCTTCTGCCACTAGAGTTTGTCCTATACTCCGATCATGAAGCCCTACGTTTCCTCAACTCTCAGAAAAAGTTGAACCCTAGACATGCGAAATGGGTAGAGTACATCCAGGCCTATACCTTCGTCCTGAAACATAAGGCTGGAAAAGAAAATCGTGTTGCCGACGCCCTTAGTAGACGATCTATGCTCCTCACTTCTGTTAGTACCGAAGTCATAGGTTTTGAAAGGCTCAAGGAGGAGTATGAACATTGCCCCGACTTTAAGGAAACCTACCAATCAATCCGTCAAGGACCCTCGAGCCAATTTTCCGATTTTACCATTCACGACGGATTCCTCTTCAAAGGAAATAAGTTGTGCATTCCCCGTACCTCCACCCGAGACTTTCTAGTTTGGGAAATCCACGCAGGAGGCCTAGCTGGTCATTTTGGTAGGAACAAAACCATCTTAGAAGTTGAAGACCAGTTCTTTTGGCCAGGTCTAAAGAAAAACGTTGCCCAAATAGTAGCCCGATGTCGAACCTGCACCACAGCAAAGCAACAACGACAAAACACCGGTCTATACACTCCCCTACCAGTCCCCGAATGCCCTTGGCAAGATATTAGCATGGACTTTGTGTTAGGATTACCCAAAACCCTGAGAAAACATGATTCAGTATATGTCGTGGTAGACCGATTCTCCAAAATGGCACATTTCATACCTTGTTCCCAGACTTATGATGCCTCAAAAATAGCTAAACTTTTTCTAAATGAAGTGGTTAGGCTACATGGTTTACCCAAGACCATCGTATCAGATAGAGACGTTAAGTTCACTAGCTATTTCTGGAAGACCCTTTGGCATATGCTAGGAACCAAACTCAAATTCTCCACTGCCTACCACCCTCAAACTGATGGTCAGACCGAAGTCGTTAATCGGAGTCTAGGGAACTTATTGAGATGCCTTGTCGGTGACAACCTAAGAAACTGGGATCTCCTATTATCACGCGCTGAATTCGCTTATAACAGCTCAGTCAATAGATCCACAGGAAAGAGTCCCTTTGAGATTGTCCATGGATATAAACCTAGGAAACCTGTAGATCTTATTCCATTACCCTCACATGCACGAGTCTCAGAGACAGCAGAATCATATGCACAACATGTCAGGGATTTACATAATGAAATCAGTAAGAAAATTGACATGAGTAACAAAGCTTATGCGCAAGCAGCTAATCGTCACAAACGGGCTAAGGAATTCATTGAAGGAGACTATGTAATGATTAGACTAAAACCTGAAAGGTTTCCCCCGGGAACTATGAAAAAATTGCATGCCCGCAGTGCAGGTCCATTTAGGATATTAAAGAAAATTGAACCTAACGCTTATGTGGTTGACTTACCCCTTGATTTTGGTATTAGCTCGACCTTCAACATCTCAGACCTTATAGAGTATAAGGGACCAACATTGATACCTAGTGAGCCTTTTGATCATGCTCCCATTGAGAGTGAACCCACACCTGAGTGCCCTCCAGCCACATTTCCAGAATCGAGAGATAGGGTTGAACATGTTTTGGATGATCAAGCTATCACCACCCGGAACAAAGGGTACCAACGCTATTTGGTTCACTGGGAGGGTCGACCAAAATCTGATGATTCATGGATTACTCGAGAGGACCTACAGAGACTTAACCCAGATCTCCTAGAAAAGTACCACAGCCAAACCAACCCCTGTTCGACAGAGTCGAATTCTTCCCACCCCGGGAGAATTGGTGCGGGCACCAGAATCCAGAAAAGACTCCAATCAATTAACTCAAGGTCACTGTGGCTTTGATCGAGTCCTGTAAATAAATTCAATAAGTCAGAAAGCAAGCCTCAATAAGTCAGAAAGCAAGCCAAGTCAGGACATGTTGCATGTTTCTACCACCACCTTTGCACACCCTTGGAGCACCACCTCGGCATCCACATCAACATCAGCTGGCCACCTCACCACCACTCCAACCAATGGAAGCACGCCAACCAGGATGAAGTCAAGCATAAGGAGCCGACCACATCATCTCATCAAAGAAACCAATGCAACGTCATGCCACCTCATCAGAAGAACCAATCACCATGCCACCTCATACAAGTTGACACGTCACCCAAATTCAAAGTCCAAGAGGTCGGCCACAATTTAAATGCAAGAAAATTTCAAATGGGAGCCAACAACTTTTCAAATCCTCCCCCTTAAAGCCGGCCAACTTTCTTTCCTTTTCTCTAGCAACCAAGCCTTCAAATGTGGAGCGCCATTCATTATGTGTTTAAATTTCAAATCATGAGGAAAGTCTATAAATACCTCCTCATGATATCTTGTAATTTCAATTGATGAATGAATAAAAAGTGCTTCTTTCTTCCTTAGCAATCTTGCTTTGTCACCTTGAGAGAAGGTTGGGCGTGAGGCCCTTGTTCCAAGTTGGGCGTGAGGCCCTAAAGCCACTACCACATCCACCGCTGCCCTACCTCCTCTCGCCTCCTTTTTCTTTTGTGATTTCCATTCCCCTCTCACGCCAAAGTTCTAATCCCTATTTCTTTGCAGGTCCTTAAAGTACTCCATGTCATTGGGTCAATTATCCTTCCAAACCAATAGCAAAAGGGCCCTGTTGCAACGGAAGATGAAGCTTGGTCATCCAATCATCAACCTTCGAGAGTGAGATCAAGGATCCTCCTCCAAAAAAATTTCAGAAGTTCAATGTTTGGTAAACCTCAACTCTAGGTCTGATTTATTGAAGGAAGTGTCCTAATCAAGTGGTTTCTCAACCACAACGGTCCATTCTTCTAAGTCCTAAATGAATTAGTACATGCGGGTAACTAGTCTTGAAATTACTATGCTCATGTTAATGTTTTCTTATCCCATATGTGACTGAATTTTCTGCTGCTATTAGGCTAGTTAATCAACATAACTTACTGATAATCCTTATGTTTAAATCCCTCGCATTCATCCCGCATCACCATGCTGTCACCGAGACAACAAATTATTATGCAGTGCAATTGCTAACCACAATTTTCCTTCCAAGTCAGCACCTCAACTGAATAATTCCCTCTCAACTCTTCTAATACTACTCGTAACATTCTTCAAGCTTCTAGTTTATCAGGACATGCTTCCATCGGCGATCAAAAAAATATTAATGATAACAACACCAAAGAAGAGGAGAAACCGGTGCTGTTCATAAGACATGATTCATCTTTCTGCTCGCCGGTCCATCTTCCTCACCCCAAAAAGCTCAAGGAAAGGAATTATCTGTATCTGTCTCCATGTTCATTCATAAATTCCTTTTTCCTCACTCTAGTGAGGCATTACGTTTCTTATGATATAAATTAGTCCAACTCCCTAATCGTTTATTCAAGAATTTTCTTGAAACTACCAAAGCCCCTAACAAACAATACCCATATAGCTCTATTCCTTTCAACGCTATCTATCTACATACCTTCTTGATCTTTGCAAGCGTCCTTCGGTCGCGCTCGTCGTGGAACTTCCGGAGCCTGGACCGCAGTTTCTCCCCTCGGTCCGGCAGCCTGTCCAGCATCGGCGAGGCAAGATTCTTCACCGCCCGGTTGATCTTCTCCTCCAGTACGTGATCGGAGATCTCCGCCAACATCCGCGCGTCACCCTGAACCGTTTCCGCCCCTACGCCGCCGTCCGCCGCGTCGGCGACCACCACCACCTCCGGCGGCGGGGGCTCGTCCCGGCCGGGGAGCAGCTCGTCCCAGTCCAAGTTTAGGGGCTTCTTCGCCATCGCTCCGTCCTCCAAACCGCCAAGGCGGAATTCCAAGTGAGGGAGAGACCGATGGCTTTTATTCTTATACGAATGTGAGAGGGTCTATGGGGAGGCGCGCACGAAGTGTGAAGGAATCGAAGAGAGGAGTCATGTGCGGGTGCGGCGCACGAACACTTTTCGTTCAAAATTACGAAGACGGAGGACGTTCTTGAATAATAATAATAATAATAATAATAATTCAAAGAAAACGTTCCCATGGAAAAAAAAAACCGAAAAAAATCTTGGCCGAGATCTTATTTGGGAATATAGTATTGATATTTCTGTCAAGATGCTTCAAGGTTCGTAATTAATCTTTAATTTTTTAAAAGTACTACCGGGCGCTCTCGAATAATATCACCTCCTGCCACTTCCAATTCTAATTGGAGAACCCTCAAAAAATTCGGATGGCTCCCTTCTAATCTCAAAAAAAATAAATTTGGAATCTCCAATCATTTTCCGATCTTCTTCGTTTGTTTCATCAGTTTGTAATTGAAAAGTGTATATATATATATATATATATATATATATATATATATATATATATATATATATATATATATATATATATATATATAATATCAAACCATGCAGAGCCATTGTATTGTATAATTGCATCAGGGCTATGTCAAAGAATGCCTGAACTTATGGCGGGCTGGACTTGGGCCCGGCCCATTATTAGCCTATCGCACTAAACCATGCGCACAACCTAACCCACGGGCTCTCCAAATCCCGGTAAACCTCACGGATTTTGAATGTTAAATCCCGCCACAAATGAAGCTAAGCGCCAACCACCGACCAGCCTGCCCTCACAAGGGAATGAGACCTAAATTATCAGCATCTAGGCCGTCACATTAAAAGCGAGATTTTTAGGTGCATAGAATATAGTGAATTTTACGAGATTATGCACCATTACAACAGGTAACCAGCCCCCCCACTTGAACCTAATACAGAGGTTCAACAGGAAGAATTGGCAGATGCAGACAAATGAAAGACTTTTTTGAACAACCAACTAAAATTGGTTCTTAGGGTCTGTTTCTTTTCATGAAAAATTACTCAGAAAACTTGTTTTCCCTAGAAAATCTTTTTTTTATTTGTTTGATAAAAAAAGGAACAAATTTAGAAAATCTATATCTAATTTTCTGAATTTTTTTCAAATTTCCTTTTCCAATTTTTCTTGTCCATGGATTTCGTTGTGACCAACCAAACCCTTAATAAAAAAATGAAAATTTGTGCAATGCTGCAGCAGAAAGTCTTTTGCCAAAAAAAAAAAACAAAAGAAAAATAAAAAGAAAACCCATGAATGTTTATTTACTGTATTACTATCTCAAACAGTTTAGCTGCTTGTACTAAGACAAGACATTATTTTTACTTGAATACATCGGTTCTTTTATTCTTAGTTGAGATGGACATATTACCTTTTATTTTGAACTTATATGTGAAATGCAGACACGTTGGACCTCCTTTTGCCTTGCCTTCACGGGATCAATGGTGTCTCTTGGGCGAGCGGTCTTCCATTTCTTTTGCTTTATGTTGTTTACTTGATGCTGATGTAGCTGGCTATGCTCATGCTAGGATAGTGTGAGCAGCCGATTCACAAATATATATATATATATATATATATATATATATATATATATATATATATATATATATATATATATATTGCTTGCTCCTGTCTCATGGATTTATCACCAAATAGCAGCAGGGAAGTTGACAGAGTACAAGGGCCCTCACGCGCGTTACCCATGGGTTAAACTGCTGGACCCCTGCCGAATCAACATCAGAATTTTCTCTCTTTGGCTTACTGGGTCTGTTTCCATTCAGAAAGTCTAGAACCAGGCCTGTTTCAATTTACAAGTGGGCATGTTTTCCAACATCTGCCCTGTATTTGGATATCTCATTTTGCAAACAGTCATTGGTGTTTTGCTCTACATGCACAAATCATCCAGTTTTATGCATATGCACAAAGATCACATACATGTTCAAGCCTTGAACAGTGCCAAGGACTTCATTTCATAAACTCGAGCATACCGCTGCAGGCCATTATAAAGATATGAACTAATAAAAACAACCACTAAAACCACAATTGTTTAGGGCTGTCGATGCATGCCATTTTCTGGAAAAACAAGCAAATAATGTCATCTTTCGGCCATAATGTAAACCATGTGACTAATAATAAGGAATAGATTAGGCTGATTTATGGCTTAATTAATATTTCCTCATACTGTCATACAGCTTACCTCACGTGGCTAAAAAGATACAACAACCTAGTATAAAATTCTGGTTCAACCTGCTTAGATTCTGGTAGTTTCAATCGATCTCATAAACAGACAATACAAGCAAATGTGCAGATAGTATTGCTTACATACTGGATTCAACAAATTTCTAAGATTTGAATTAACTGCTGTGCAAGTCATGTTTTTAAATATTCAAAAGAATTTGAGGCTCCGGTGCATGTCCACCGTAAGAATGCTCCAAAGCCCACATAGATGCTGAGAGAACCAAACTGAAAAATGGACCATCGAGTAAGTCTAACCCACAATCTTGTAACTTGGGTTTACAAGGTTATCGAGGCCCGAGACAACTTGGATTGATTCAATGACATCTCCCACCTTGAGATCTGCTAAATAATCCTCATTCTCAGTAACATATCCAAACACAGCATACCGCCCATCCAATATATTAGCATTACTAGGAGTCAGTTCACTTTCTTTTAACAGCCAAAAGACCTGGCTGGAAGCAGAATTGTCGTCAAATTCCTGTTTCAAGTACAGCAATGCAGACATGGTGTCAGGACTGACAAATATAAGACTTTACTATTGAAAAGGGGATCCAAGGTCCGCCGTACCGGTACCGGTCGGCGTACCGGTGGCCGGCCGGACCGGTATGGTACCGGTCCGGTCCGGTACATACCGGCTAGTACCGGTCCCGTACCGGCCGGTACGCGGTGGTTTCAAAAACCACAGCGCGCGGCACTGTGGTTCTAAAAAAAAAAAAAAAAAATCGTACCGGTGCGAACCGGCCGGTTCGCACCGGTACGAGGCCGGTACCGGCCGGTACGGGCTCCGAACCGGCCGGTACGGGCTCGAACCGGCCGGTACGCACCCGTACCGGCCGGTTCGGATAAAAAACCGGAAAATACCGGTTTTTTATCCGTTCCGGTACCGGTCCACGGCCAGACCAGTACGTACCGGCCCGTACCGGCCGGTACGGGCCGGTACGGCATTCCATGAGGGGATCTTTGCATGACTTACATCTCTAGCCATTGCCATTGTTCCAAATGCGTTAAATGGAAGTCGGGTTTGAGCCTTATATCGACCAAGTTCCTGATAATCAAAATGAAATAATGAAGAATCAGGACATGCGCCGCTGAGTTAAATACGGATGAGAAAAGCCACACATCACCGATCATGCTGAAAGAGTAATTTTTGAAATCCGTTATGAGTTTACCAGACAAGAGTTTTTGAATGCGTACAATGAGTGGGATAAAGATGATCTGAATTTTACGTTTAACCTTTATATAGATGTTCAGACTCTCCAAACCTACCTTACAATACATGCCAGGCACCAATAACCAGCAAGTTATGAAGTACAGCAGTTCTGAGAATTGATTGATGTTGTTAATGTGAAAAGGCAGAAAAAAACATTTTAACAGTAATCCAGCAGAAAGATGCCAAAAGTATTCCAGATTCAAGTGTTATGCAAAATGTGCTCAGTGTGGTACCATGAGGTGATTGGCAGTGCAAAATAAATTGACTTCCCAGAGGCGGTCATCATATACTACGATTCAGCATGTGTGATGTCAACATGAACAACTCAAGAGCAAGGACACTTGATGGCTGACCACAATCCCATTTATCAATGAGATAGATGGAGTGAGATCTTTTTTCATCCATTGATGAAATGGACGCCTGTTATTATCACTGTATTGGACTGCAATGATCCCATAACTAACATTCGGTACTTCTAGCTTTCCTGCCATGAAGCTCTATTTAGCTTTGTGTGCATGTGCATTAACTAACATTTGGCACCATTTGTCCTGTGAAGAAGCATTTTTGATTTGGGCGTGTTTGGTACTAGCTTTCCGGCCATGAAGATTTCTTTAATTGCATGTGCATGATCATGCATACATGTGTGTGCATGCTTGCAAGTTTGATCATGCATGCATGTATGCAAGTGTATGCACATGCATGCATGCCCATGGTTGTTGTGCTCAGCCTTGGAGCATGAGACAATCGGTAAAAATAACTTGAGATCCTAGGGGTGGTCATCATGGACTAGTATTCAGAATCTGGGATGCCAACATGAGCACTTGAACAGGAAGGAATACTTGATGGCTAATCACAAACCCATTCAATGAGATAGCTGAAGTGAGATCCTTTTCATCAATTGATGAAAAGGAATGCCTACTATTATTGTTTCTACTTTGGCATGTGTAATGCAGGTCGCAGATCTGAGCGAACCAAGAGCTTGATGGTCTGCTGGAACCCTATCAACTAATGGTTGGTACTAGATTTCCTGCCACAGTTTTTTTAAAAAAAAATGTATGAGAGTGTATGCTCTTCCTCATTCCCTCGATGGATGTGTGTGTATGTTCTCATTATTGGTTGAAATGCTCTTCCTCATTCTCTCGATGGATGTGTGTGTATGCTCTCATTATTGGTTGAAATGCTCTTCCTAGTTCTCTTGAAAGATGTGTGCATGCTCTCTAGCTTTTTATGCTCTCATTATTGTTTGAAACGTTCTTCCCAGTTCTCTTGACTGATGTGTGTCTATGCTCGTCATTGGTTGAATTGTTTTTCTTATTTCTCTCGACTAATGACTTGGAACCCATTTAACAAAGTTTTAAATCTCAGTCTTGGACCTAATATTGGTCAGTACTGTTCTGACACTGGGAATGGATTGGTCATTGGCATCCCATTGATTCATTAGGACACTTTTTTCTGCTTTTATTTGTTCCTTACCACGGTCTGCCGTACCGGTACCGGTGGCGGCCCGGACCGGTACATACCAGTCCCGTACTGGTACGGTAGTCGTACCGGCTGGTTTTCCAATGAAAAACTTCCGGTACTGGATCCCAACCCGGACCGGTTCGTACCGGCCCATACCAGCCGGTACGGGCCGGTACGACAAACCCTGTTCCTTACTATTGTTTACCGTTTCTAATGATTGTTTAGTTTTTAGAATGGGTTTATCATAATTTGAGATTAGACGAGGCTTTTGAGCTCATGATTGGATTTATGGTGCGGAAATCAATACCAGTACCAATTTGGTATTAGGTTTATGGTGCCCATGATCGAACTCTCACCTTCTTCCTCTTTTTCTTTCTTTTCTAGTTATTTGTGTCATATCTCTAGAGGATGTACTGACATAGGACCTCTCCTTGAGGATTAAGTCCAAACCCTCAAAAACATCCCCTAATTCTAAATCATGATATAAATAAATATCAAATAAGTCTTTAAACAACCATTAAAAACAATAAACAAGAGAGAAAAATTAGAAATAAAGAAAAAATATCATCCTAGCAAATTACCAAGAAGCAAGCCCATCCTAAGTGTTGGGAGTTGGGACAATTGGTACCGGTCATCCTGGTAACTGTCCTAGTTTGTCCTACACAGTACAAAGTAGAGCAACCCAGTTTTCATCCCAAGACAATATCTCACAATTCTGATTTGGGGTAACCGCAACAGACAGAGACTTCAATCCTTGACATCAACCAATATTTGGATTATATTTCCTACCAAGAAACTCTATTTAGCTTAATCAGTGATATGATCCTCCTCTTGTTTCTCTCCATAGTGCAGGTAATTAGTCTCTTAACAGATGCATTCTATAAGAAAGAGAGTGTATTTGTTAGCCACGGGCCTTGAGACCTCAAGCAAAGGCGTCCAATCAAGGTTGGGAACCTCACATTTTATGCAGTAAAGTTTAGCTAATTTTTTCATTTATCCAGGCATTCGAAAGATGCCATCACTAATAAGATGCTAGCACTTAAGGCTTCAAAGTGTTAAACAATAATATAACCAGGTTATTAAAGATGAGGTATCAAAATTACTTCATAAAGCAAGTAAAGCAACTTACTTCCAACGTTGCACCATAGACAGGTGTTTTGTCACCAGCAACCATGATTTCTAAAGGTATTGATCGGATTTTTTCTGTACTTGGATCAATAAAACCTTCAGCAGGTCCCTCAGGATCTCCAGTTTGAACAACAAAGCCATCAGCTGCATAAGAACCACATCAAATTTTGATTATTGCATGCTTGAAAGAAATAAGACAAGTATGCAGCCATCATGAATTAAAAATACAGAACAGGAACATGAAAATGAGACACATACAAACATAGCTGAAGTTTCTTAATATACAAAGCTGATGATAAATGTCATCTCGCACATATCCACTAATTTTATATAGTTGGATATTATCGTTGATGAATCAGATACAAGGGCTCATTTTCAATAATGAGACAAGGATCTACCTCTTTGGATTTCCATTCCATCATAGAAGTGCCTTTCCACTAGATCTAAAAAGTTCCCAGCTGTCACGGGGGCATTGTACCCATCAAGAACTATGCGAAATACACAGTCCTGTATATTAGGATTGTCCTTAACTTTAACCTTCATATCGACAGTTGCCCTTCCCTTTAAAAGAGGCAAACTGCTGTATTCCTCTGGCACTTCATACGGGAAACCATCCACCATATCCTCTTCAACACTGCAGAAATCCAATGTCGCAGGAAGATCTCAGCTGCAGTCAATGACAAGGGTATATATGAGAACTGTGCCTTTTAAGAAGGCTTATGCCCATGTTCTCGTGTCAGATATTTCTCACCCAGATAACCAAGGAAAGTTAAACATCACATGACGTCTTATAAGCAAGTAGAATACAGTTCAATGCTTTTAGCGACTACCAAACAGAAAAATGGTAATAAGAATATCACATGAATTTTCAGTACAAAAAATAACAATTATATTTATAAGGAAAAGTGTCATGCAGGAAAGAAAACACTAAGTTAACAGATTTAAGAGGAATGAGAAGGCAAAAAGAAATGCCTAGACTGTCCAGCCTTCAAAAGCCACAACACCGTATGGAATTGTGAACAACATGAGCCTTAAGTTCATGCATATTTTGAAAACATGACATTATTCATGGTATAAAGTGAATTATCTCCATGCTTACTGTTTTAAATAATAAAAAAACATAACATCAGGTCCTGCAGCTGTTGTAAAAAAACATTAAAGCACAATCATGACTTGTTAACTTAGTAGATGGGATTTTCTTCCTTAGGTGCCGCACCCATTTCATAATCTCATTCTCACACCTGCTTCCTGGGTGCTTCCTTTTATTTTTTTTGAAGCTCAGCTTCCCACTCTGGCATCCAAAAACTCTCCAGCACCGACTCACAAGTCTAGTAACTAAGCTAGGAAGCAATTTAAGCAAAAGTGACATTCTTTTTTTAATTTCTCATGTCATGCTTATTTAGAATTGGCACCCTGGCTTTAATTTAGTAACTCAAAACTGCAAATAATGAAGTTCATTTGTGGCCTATAGCCCAAATTTATAGTTGATACTAGTATCTTAAATCATCCGCTATTCCAGGAGAAACTTACATGTAAGTTATTTGCAAATAATGTACTATTACTAGTACTATATACTTCACTACTACCTTTTGTTTAAAGTCTGTAAATTTCTCTTAAGTGACACTAGAGCCAAAGCTTGCTCTTCTAATTCACAGAACACAGGTCCAAAGTTAGGCATCTTGCTCCCTATCTATCAATGTTGACTAGGTAACAAAATGCAGTAAACATGAAATGGAAAAATATAAGAAAACTGTAAAACATCAACATGCAAGATCAGGAGATAAGGTTAGTTTTGCTGATATGCATATGAAATAATTGTCATATAATTCAACATAAACATTTTACATAATAGAAATATCTTACTCTCCAACATATTGTAGAAGCTCCTTTTGTTTTGGTGCAATTGCATCTCTATCCCGTTCCTCTATAATACGTTGGAGCTCTTCCATTCCAGCGGCCAGCTTGTCAACCAGCACTTGTCCATGTTCTTTTTTTGATTCAGCCACACTTGACAGAATCAAAGTTCTCCCCTGACTGAGAGCACGAGATGCCTGCCTTACATTCTACAGTTCAAAGCAGGAAAATATCTTATTTATTTAATTTTCTTTTTTATGTAATTGCATAATGTATTGACCAAAAGAATCTAGTTTAACAGGGAATCACCTGGCTAAAGTATGCATAACTATTTTTAAAGTTTTGAAATAATGAATAATAGGTGGCAGATAATAAAGCCATGGTGCAACCTATAATCGATTACTACATGTGTAGATTGATTTCATAATAATCAATTATGGTGCGATTGATTAGACACTTCAGCAAATACTCATCATCCCAAAAGATTATCATAGGGGTATGTAAACACAAAACAGAACATGATAGATATCTTATTACTGAAGCCTAATCAATGAAATATAACTAGTGCAACAAACTGAAAATAACCACAACAGAACAATAAAAAAAAATACTGCCAGTAAACTTGAGTTTCAAGGATGTGATAGATGGCAACGATGGTAATGATGATGGGTGGAGATAATGATTAATGGATGACGAACCTTCAGGCCGCGCTCCACCAAGATATCGAGATGAAGGATGATGGGGTCAAGAAGGTGGCTCCAAGAAGAAATAGGTCAAGAAGTAGGATGAAAGTGGAAGGAAAAGAGTCTCTCAGGGCTTTGTCCATGGTGGCACTCACCTTTCTAGAATTTTTTTTCTGATATTGCCTTCCCTTTTAATAGGCCGAGTTACTGTTCTGTGAAGAGTAACCGGGTCGGGTTACTAGTCCATGAACGGTAACGGTCAGGTTACTATTTCGTGAACAGTAACAGGTCGGGTTACTGTTCATGTGAATAGTATTTTTTTCTTTTTTTTTTTCTCTTTGCTGTTTTTTGCAGATTTCTGCGTATTTCTGCAGATTTATATTGGATCCTTTTTTTCTCTTCTAAGTTCCTTCCCCCTTTCTTCCATACATTCAACAATTCTCTTTCCAAGACTATCATACATCCTCCTTCGTTCCTAAAAATGAGTGATGACCGTGGGCATTGAAAAAAGGCTAAGGCTTAAGCAATTAAGTATGGTGGTTTGGAGTTGGGTTAGGTTTTCTATCACACCTAGGTAGACCCTTTTTGTTTGGCAGTACTAGTACATGACTCGACTGAAAATCCAAGCCTAAACATGGCTTTGGATGAAAAATACAGAAACAACAAAAAATATAAACTAAGTATAAGATAGAGTCCTGAGACTACATTAGTTCCCCCCAAATGGAAAGAACTCGACTCCTGACGAGTAGGTCTCCTGTATGCGCTGCGACAAACCAGGTCTCTAGCGCCTCGACTCGTCCTCACTGATCCATGAATTGTCTGACATAGGTCTCCCTTGCCAATGCACAAGGAATCTACGGTACTGCCCACGCCTAGTGTCTATTACTCGCACATCAAGAATATCCTCAATACCCTCATTGAAACTGGACTCTGAGTTGGTGCTGGGTAGATCTGGAACTGCAACTGCCTCTGGTGGATCTCCATGAAACTAATACAGGTCAACAACGTTGAAAATTGCAGAAGTCTAGACGTTGTCTGGAAGCTTCAATAGGCATTCTTCCCCAGCTTTCGACGTATATGGAATGGACCATACTTTCGCGGGCTGAGTTTGCTGTAACTGCCCAATGAAAATCTCTCTCTCTTGAAATAGGCCATCACCAAATCACCCTCTGCAAAGTGAACCTCCTGCGATGACGGTCAACATCATCCTTATACATAGCACTGGAGTCGAGCAAACGCTGATGAACTTTCCGTTGGATATGACGGACCTACTCAATATTGTCATTTGCTTCGGCACTTATCCGACCATGATAGAGAATGGAAGCACGATCAAGTATGTGTGGAATAGAAAAATCATAGATGATTTTAAATGGAGACTTACCAGTAGTACGATTTATAGAACTATTGTATGCAAATTCAGCCTATGCTAAAACCAAATCTCACTGAGTAGGACGCTCACTAACCAAACATCTAAGCATGTTACCGAGTGTACGGTTCACTACCTCTGTCTGACCATCTGTTTGGGGGGTGATAAGCACTGCTGAAGTTTAGTTTTGTTCCTAATTTGCTCTAAAGAGTTTTCCAAAAATAACTAGTGAATTTTGTGTCCCTATCAGATGTGAATGACCTTGGGATACCATACAATCTAACAATTTCTTTAAAAAAAAATGTGCCATATGAGATGCATCAGATGTTTTCCTGCATGGAATGAAATGTGCTATTTTTGAAAACCAGTCCACCATAACAAAAATCGAATCAACCTTCCTAGCAGTCATGGGTAGTCCTACAATGAGGTCCATGGTGACATCCTCCCAAGAGCCACTAGCGATAGACAACAGGGTGTACAATCCTGTATTCTCTTTTGGTTCAGCCTTGATAAGCCAGTCATCAAAGGGGCTTTTAGTCCCTTGTCCCGGGGTAGCAAAAAAGTGCGCTATAGTATCGCGGTAGCAGCCCTGTTTCAATAGTCGTTTTTCTAGGTACTTCCAACTTGGGTTACGCCTGTCTTCCTGAAGCGCGTGACAATTTGGTGTTGGAAAGGAAACAAGGCTCTTTGAGTAGGTTCTTTGCCTTTTTCTTTCATAAATTTTTTTGTGTTATTCCCATACAATTCCTTTTGTGGATAAAGTGTGATATTCATTTTATCTTTCACAAAGAAATATGTATTCTTTTCTCCATCATGCTGAGACTTCCTATCGTACTGCCAAGGCTTATCTAACAATATGTGGCACACCTCCATAGGCATAACGTCACACCATACCTGATCTTAGTATCGTTTTTCAATGAAAAACTCTACTAGACACCTGTGGGTGACCGGAACCTCAACTCTCTCCTTAAACCAAGATACCTTATATGGTTTATGAATCTTTTGTGTAGGTATCTTTAGTTTATCAACCATGTATTGAGACACGAAGTTTTCAGTACTGCCACTATCAATCAAGATAGAACATCTATATCCCCCCACAGTACCTATAGTCAAGAAAATACTTCGCCTCAACCAATTATCCTAGACAAATTGCTTAGGCGCGACCATGACACGGTGAGTCACCATGAGTGGGCCCACCTCATCACCTGTAATGTGGACATCGTCGTTCTTCGACCCATCCTGTTGTTCAGACTTACCCTCATTTGCCTCTAGATTGGACTCATCTGAATCGTCCTTGCTCAATCAGATGTGACTGAGACTGGAATTTTCTCAGGGGGCATTTAAAGAAGTTATGTCCGGGTTGTCGGCACTTATAGCAAATGATAGTGGAATCAGGTGCCGGTGCCGGTGCCAGTATGCCTTTGCCCTTGTCCCATAAGTCCTTGTTAAAATTGGGCTTTAAGGTAGTTGTGGTCTTGGTAGAGTTCTGAAAACTTACTTTCTTGTCGAACTGACTCTTTCCTTGGGTAATAGAGTTTCTGTTTGAGTCCCACTTTCGACCACTAGTTCGCCCTTGTTGTGTTTCCACTTTCAGTGCACGGCAATGGGCATCATCAATACTCAAGACATCGAACATCACCACTAGGTCCAGAATATCCCGTCTTAAGCCATTGATAAATCTACTAGTAACATGAATGGGGTCCTCACTAAGATCGTTTTCTGCTTGGAGCTTATAGAACTTCTCGGTGTACTCATCCACGATTCTAGTCCCTTGTCGAAGGTTTTAGAATTTCAAGTAGAGATTTTGGCGATAATCCAATGGGACAAATCTCTTCCTTAACTTCTCCTTTATCTTACTCCAGGTACGAATATTATCCTTACCTTGTTGAACTCTTCATTCTTGGAGTTGCTTCCACCAAACCAGAGCGTGTCCCTTTAATTTGAGGGTCACAAATTTGACCTCTTTATCCTCAGGGATTTCATTCCAATCAAAATATTGGTCGGTTTTGTTGACCCAATCAAGAAAAGCATCTAGTTGGAAACGCCCCTTAAAATCCCCAATATCAATCTTAATGCCATCATCCCAACGTCTGGCACGAGGGGGTTCTCTATGTGGTGGTCTCTCTTTATTTCTACGTGGTGGTCGGTCATCTAATTTATTTTCTATCTCATCTGATTTACTACTCTCAACTACCCTCTGATGGATCTTTGTCTACCTTGAGGTCTGACTCTACGTCTTGGTTTATCCTGATAGTTTTTCTCTCTCCTAGGTCTCACTATCTCAGGTATGTTCAATTCTAGTCTAGTCATGAAGTTGGAGAGGTGTTCTACCTGTCGTTGGATCTGCTCTAAGGTCTGTTGTTGGATTTTAAATGCATCTTGCCAATTATCAAACATGATTGTAGGCTAAGATTCGACCCAAAACTGTTTCGGAGGTGCTTCCAATGTTATGGAGGTGACACAAAATTTTTTCAGAAATTTTTTTTCGGATTTTTTTCATTTTTTAATTCCGAAAATGAATATTTTAATACAGAAATTAATATTTTAATGCAGAAATATTTTTTCATTTTTTAAATGTGGAAAATGAATGCAGAATTTTTTGTAAGTGCAGAAACTAATTTTTCTGCATTTTTAACTCCAAAAATTAAAATTTTTGTAGTTTTAAATGCAGAAAATATAATTTACTATTTTGTTAATTCAGAAAATATATTTCTCTATTTGGAAGTGCAGAAATTTAATTCTCAAAATTTAAAGTGTAGAAAAAATGAACGTTATGATGCAAACACAATAATAAATATTTCTAGATATGCAGGATCTATTTGCTCTGATACTACTTTGGTGCAACCTATAATCGATTACTACAGTTGAGATTGATTTCATAATAATCAATTATGGTACGATTGATTAGACACTTTAGCAAATACCCATTATCTCAAAAGATCATCATAGAGGTATGTGAACGCAAAACAGAATATGATAGATATCTTATTACTAAAACTTAATCAATGAAATATAACTAGTGCAGCAAACTGAAAATAACCACAACAGAACAATAAAAAAAATACTGCCAGTAAACTCGAATTTCAAGGATGTGATAGATGGCAACGAGGGTAATGATGATGGGTGGAAATAATGATTGATGGACGAAAAAACGAGGGATGGGCAAAAGATGGTGATAGAACTAGTCGGATAATTACCTCTGCGAGTTTGGTCCCTCCAATCCAATAAGAACTTTCAGACCGCGCTCCACCAAGATATCGAGATGAAGGGTCATGGAGTCAAGAAAGTGGCTCCAAGAAGAAATAGGTCAAGAAGCAGGATGAAAGTGGAAGAAAAAAGGTCTCTCAGGGCTTTGCCCATGGTGACACTCACCTTTGTAGGATTTCTTCTCTTTTTTTTTGGATGTTGTCCTCCCTTTTTATAGGCCGAGTTACTGTTCTGTGAATGGTAACCAGGTCGGGTTACTGTTCTGTGAACAGCAACGGTCGGGTTACTGTTCATGTGAACAGTATTTTTTTCTTTTCTTTTTTTTATATTGTTTTCTGCAGATTTCTGCATATTTTTGCAGATTTATATTGTATTTTTTTTTCTCTTCTAACTTCCTTCCCCCCTTCTTCCAGACATTCAACAATTTTATTTCCAAGACTATCATACATTCTCCTCCATTCCTATAGATGAGTGATGACCGTGGGCATTGAAGAAAGGCTAAGGCTCAAGCAATTAAGTGTAGTAGTTTGGAGTTGGGTTAGGCTTTCTATCACACCTAGGTGGACCCCTTTTGCTTGGCAGTACTAGTACATGACTCGACTGAAAATCCAAGCCTAAACATGGCTTTGGATGAAAAACACAGAAATAACAAAAAACATAAACTAAGTATAAGATGGAGTCCTGAGACTACATCAAGCCAGAATCAGTAAATTGTTATAGTTGAGTTGTAATCATCCAAGAGATGAACCAATAGGGCAAGAATATCATCATCTGATAAAAAAGCAGCAAGACATTATCTAGCTCATCAACATTATGAGAGGTAGAGTCAAACAAGTAAGCTATTCATGATAATCCTGTGTTCAGCATAAAACTCAGATAAGTAACAGACTGCCTCATCAGTAAACAAGGAAAGTTTGATATTGGCCAGCTCACTTATGTTGAGCTTGATTAAATAAGTATATCACATAGTATGTCAATGTTATTTCAGTTATTATTTGTAAATTTATAAATAAGATTTTTATATATGTCTGCCCTGACTCTTTGTATGTACAGAAGAATGCAATAAGCCATCAGATTAAGATCTCACAACTGAAATGTATTCAAATTATATATTTTAAAGCCCTGGCTCAGGAAGGATGGGGTTATTTTTTTTCCCTATGAGTTACAGTAGAATTTGGTTGAGCTGCACTTAAGCTCAGCCTGTTTATGATACAAAATGATCTTGAGCATGATTTGATTTGCCTAAAATTTCACTCACTTACAGCCATAGGGTTAGGTCAAGGATGCCTCATCATTGCATGCAAGGCAACATGCCTTTAAACCACATTATGCACTAGAATTCAACTAGTTTAGATAGTGGTACTGGAAATGTAGCATAAATGGGTTCCTTTTCCAGATACACGATTAATTTAATAAGTGATAGAAAGTCATCATCTTAGGTTATAGAATATCACCAACCACTCCAATCTCATTGTATTTGTTCAAAATTCCTCCAGCTGTTGTCTATCACATTAATGTTGCTAGGTGTTTTCCAGTTAGAAAAATAATATGCCAGCATGCTATAATTACAATGGCATAATGGGGCATCCATACTCAGGGCATGTTTCACTTTGCTTCTGCTATTTAAAGAATGCTTTTCATGAAGCACCTCCACAGAAGTATTTTAAAGAGAATGGCTCCTCTTGTTTGGTGTTTGCTAGCACAAAGATGGAAGTAGTTTTCAGTCTATTTGGTTTCAACTGGGTTGTATGTAACTAACATGGACTTAAGTCCAACTTTGTTGAGATTTTGGTTTGGATTAAGGACTTTGAGATGACTAACATAATCAAGTTTCGGGTTTGGGTGCACATTGAGTTGGTTAAATTTAAGTTTGTCTAATCCATTTGCATCTCCACCATTCCTGCTCTTAGGTGAGGCAAATCCAATTATATTTATGAAAACATAATGTGATTGATACAAGCATGAAATGAAAACTAGTTTCTCTAGCATCTCGCAGAAGAAGCTATTTGACCTCTGCTTGTGTGAGAAGCACTTTTTATTAAGCATTATGAAAATCAGCTTCTTTCAAACTAATTGCTTTTTATTTTTAAGTTGAAGAATGGTGAAAGTGCTTTTTGTAAAGCAAAGTCAAAGATGAGCACAATGTACTCATTTAAGAACATCATTTTACATGACATACTGTAACATGTATAATTCAGTAATTATAAAACAAAAATCACTTGAGTGATTGCAGAAATTGTAAGGAATAGCAAATAAGATCTCAGAATGAGACTTTTGTTAGTTATGCTTACTCTCTGAACTAAATCCAATGCTCTAACCCCGGAGATTTTGAGACTGTCTGTGATATCCTCAAGAGGCTTTTGAACCTCCCGAATGGCTTTGTTATTGATTGGCAATGCATACCTCAACAAGGCACCAGGATCCTTAATAGGTGGTCCAGAAATTAGCACTGACAGATCAGGCAGCACAGGGCCTAAAGGGGATGCATGTGCAGGCCAGTCCAATGTAGGAACACCAGTGACCAATCCAATTGCCAATGCTATGGAAATTGCACATTCCTTTAGGTGAAATGAGTTCTTCTTCTGCCCAAGAATTCAAAAGATATACAAACTGCTCTCAGCATTTACCAAAAGAAACTGTTTGTGGTTTTAATAAGAGAACACATTAAAGTGACTGCCACAGAGAATGATATTGAATTGGCAGAATTAATTCTATTCTCCCCAGTAAGAAAAGAAAGAAATTCAACCTATATCTCATGAAAGAATCCATGTCAAGCACCAAGAAGGCAAGCTGATCTAATGGTACAAAAATATAAATGAAAGTGGTTCGAAAATCGGAGCATAGTTCAAGGAACGATTTTGATAAGAATTTTACTATGGAGATGGAAAGTTAAATTTTGTAATATAGAATAAAACTGTCCAATCTAACCAACAAACTCTGGAACATGGTATGCTGTACCGGTCAGTACAGATCGGTATCGAGCGTACCGTAACCGTACCGATGGATACCGGTATCGGTACGCCAATGTCGGTACGCCTGGCGTACCGTATACCGTACCGTACTGACACTCGGTACGCCTATACTAGTACGGCACCGGTACGGAGTTCCTACCGGTACGGCGAACCTTGCTCTGAAAGAAATGAATGAAAACAACTGATTATTCATCTGACCCACGAAGAACTTCTCTCTCTCAAACACTTTCATCTTCTTCAAAGGAAATATGGCCATATTGATTTCCAGTTCATAGTAAGCATATCAGGTAGGCAGGAGATCTATCTTATGAAACCAAAAAAAAAAGCAGGAGAAATATCTCAAGTCTCAGCATTCTTACCAAAGCGGGAACTATTTTACTAGAAAAAACAAGTTAACTTTACAAAGAAAAATAAATCAAAATTGTGCAACTAATTCAACCATCTACGGTGCAAAAAGAGAGGATTTTCATCAAACCCATCAAGAATTAGTCTCTCTCTTTAGAAAATTCAATTTCTTGGTCAAGAAAAGCACTATGCATTGCTGCAAAGGCCATACCAAACACAACGAAGAAAATCTAATATAGTGGAGAAGAAAATCATGAGAAGTGATCCAAGAATCTCAGCCTTCTTACCGAATGGAACTATTCAAAAGGTGATTTTCACAGAACATATGATACGATTATAAAAAAATAATCCCATTTCCTCCTATGAGGAAACAAATAGCATTAATTATCCAACATACGAGAAATTTGTCTTTATTTTAATATTACACTGCCTACTTGAAGAAAGCATCTCTTTGTGACTCAAGAATCTTTACAATGTGGAAATTATGATGTAACAGAAATTGAGAGAGAGAGAGAGAGAGAGAGAGAGAGAGAGAGAGAAAGAGGAGAAATTTGCTCTAAAATCCTCAGCAATCTTACTCGAAGGAACTCTTTTAGTCAGAATTTTGACAATGACACAGGAAAGAAGTCTTCTCGAGTGAATAGTTCATAAATAGTAGCTGATTCGACTATGGTAACAAAAAAGCGAATATTAATCGAATTGCTCATCCAATTCATTCAGATTATGCCAACTTCCCGATCGTATACATCTCTACATTGCTCATATTTCCATTTAAAGCTCTAGTTGCATATAAATAAGTGGAAAATAATCTAAAAACGCCTACGTTGGAAGAGAACTGGACCAACCGGAACATCTCCCCATCCGGAATCGAGTTTGCGAAACCTCGATGAAGAAGAAGAGCAGCAGAACCCTAGGCGGCGGAACCAGAGGGGTCTCCGGTGGCCATCGAAGCAGCTCCGCCTGGCCGAGACGGAGGATCTCGGGGCGGCAGCGGAGAAGCGGCACTGGGACTGGGAGGATAGGAGGGCCGCCATGGGAGCTAGGGTTTCGAGGGGAGAGGGATTGGAGAAGGTAGGGTTTTGGAGTTAGCGCAAAGGAAAGAGGATCAAATAGTGGTGAGAAGGGATAGTGGAAATCGGAGAGCCGCTAGACGTCCCCACGGTGCGGATAAGGCTGTCCGGAAGACGAAAGGTTTTGCTCGTCCCAGCCTCCCGAGGGTTCGGGTTGTATCTTTCGCGCGAAAGAGTGATTTCTCTTCTTTCAACCGTTGGATCGTACAATAACCGCTTCGGGATCTATGCAGCAGAAAACAGAGAAATTGGAGTGCTTTGAGAGTTGTGCAAGGAGCCATCCAACGGTTGACATTCTTCCGTGCGAAAGATACAACCCGAACTCCGTCCCAAATCTGGTTGCTTAAGCTTCGCCGTATTTGGAAGTTTGGAGAATTTTATTGCGATTGGGCCGGCCGCTGGGGCACATCAGATGCCCCGGCACGTGTGACAGGGAAAGACTACCCTTTCTTCCTCCAATTCCATCGGAGGGAGGAGTCTAAGGTGATCGGATCTTTCCTTGTTTGAGCCAATCTTCTTCTATAAAAGAGTCTTTTTCCGTCTCTTTTGGTATCACCCAGGGGAGTTCTTCCATTAGAGGCTTGGATCTCTAAGTATTTTATGGGAGGAACTTGAGGTTTTCGCGATCGATCCGACCGAGGAGCTCATTGGAGGCAAAATGAGCTACCTCTCCTTCTTTTTCCGATCTTTGGGCCACTATTCCGCCTTGACTCTGGTCGGTGAGTCGTCTGATTGATGATAAACATAACTCCCCTATTTCGATATTTTCTTCTTGCATTTTGGCTAGTCGTTGTCGGGTGTGGCACGCCGCCGGCACCGTCATGGGTCATCGATCACTGGGAGTCACCGACTATGGGTGGCTACCCACCGCCAAACACGTTCCTCCATTTGGGAAGAAGGAAGAAAGAAAGAGAGCCTCCCCATTCTCTCTTCTTCTTTTCTTGTTTTCTCTCTCTCCTCTCTCTAATTTCTCTCTCTTCCTATTTTTTCTCTTGGTATTTTCTCTCTCTAGCTTGATCCGAAAAAAATTTGGTTAAAGGGACTCAGAGGGTAGTCCTAGCTTACCACATGATGGTGAACCCTTTAGTGGATCAGTAGAGGATTTTGAGTTATCGAATACCTCGAATAATATTTGATATTCATTTGGTTGTATAGTAGAACAATCTTTTGGGCTAGAGAACGTTGAGCATGGTTCTGCGCATCCCGCTTCGTAAATCGCGGTGTGGGCAGGTGATTAGTTTGTCTGGCTTATCAGCAAAAAGGTTAGAATTATTGTACACTGACCTGCATAATTATAGATATTTTGTACATAATATATATATATATATGTTGTAGTAATCAACTCAAGAACTCAAATAAAACACTAATAATTTAATATCACTGAAACAACTGATTCCGATGCGTACCTCTTTGATGTCGTTTTCTTTAGATCCAAAATAAAATAGATAATACCTGTAGATCGGTCCGAGGCGTGTAATCACTGTCTTTGAAAGAGATTCGCCTCCTTACATGCACCGGATTCTGGCGATCCCTCCCCAAGATACAACGGACCGTTGAATTTGTAGATGTGCACAATACTACAAATTTTCTTGAACTCGGCAGGACCTTTTTTGCATGCTCGTACCCAATATTTTGGTGGGTGATCAAGAGAAGATAGAGAAAACAAAAGAAAGGAAGACTTAAAAGGATTTTTTTTCTTTTTCTTCAAACCGTCAGGAAGCCGAGAAGCTCTCTGTTTTTCTTTTTAAAAGATGGCCAAGGAAAGCCCAAAAATAAGAATGAGAGGCTGTTCTCTCATTTCCCCTGGAGGAACGTTGGATCCCAACGTCTCCCTCTTTAAGGCCACCTTAATTGAGTTGTCCGTTGAGTTCTTCAATGGACAGCTCTTCAAATATTACTTTAATTGGAGGGATGGTTTCATGACCGTTCAAAATGAGGAGCAACGTATCAAATTTGAAAACCTCTTACATTCCCCACCATTTTGAAATTTTGATTTTTTTTTTTGAGATAATTTGGAAAATGTCAAAAATTTTGAAAAATTTAAAGTACGAACATTCAATACACTTAGTTTTCGATGAAAGGTGTCTTCCGGACTTGAACCTTCATCTAGTTGGTATTTCGCCATCCACACCGGTCCAAAGTGAACAAAGTCTTGAACTTGGACTTTATGTATAGATTTTGAAAATACCGAACAACTAAGAGTTGACCCTGCATGTGAGTTCCATCGAGGTAGCGCATTACGGCCGTGCGTAGGTATCTTGTTTTGTGAGTGTCTCTTAGAAAACAAGCCCTCATTCTCTATTTGACTGCGGCCCCACAGTCTCACTCACATCGGTGATATCTCCAAGGGTATACTGCAACTCTATACCCTGCTATAATAGCCTTGATATCATTAAGGCATTACGCCATCCTCCTGTCTAGTGCAGTTGAGCACCTGCTCCATAGAGATGGGTAGTGAACTGAGTTCACTTTAAATTTGGTGCTCCTACCAGCCACTTAGTCAGCTTGTTTGTCCCATTGAACCTACATCTTGGGATCTCCAGTCAGATAGGTTGGGTTGCCGCTGACGGTGACTCAAAAATAGGCTTTAAACCCATCCCCCTCGAAGCATATTGAACTTGTCCTCTCGACAAGCCCTTGGTCAGATGATCTGCGAAGTTCTCCACTGATTTAATATAACTTAAAGTTATAACTCCAGTAGAGGTGATCTTCCTTAAAATTTTATATCGAAGCTCAATATGCCTAGACGACTTTGAGTTGTGATTTTTACTTTTCACTTTTGCTATAGTCGCCTGATTATCACAGTTAATTAGAACAGCAGGAATAGGCTTATCCATCATGGGAATATCTGATAACAGACCCTTAAGCCAATCTGCTTCTCCACCAGCTAACTCTAAGGCTACCATCTCAGCCTCCATGGTGGATCTAGTAATCAAGGTCTGCTTGGAAGATTTCCAAGCGACTGCACCACCACCTAGTGTAAAGACAAATCCACTAGTGGCCTTTGTATCTTCAGAATCAGAAATCCAGTTAGCATCACTATACCCTTCTAGTACAGTAGGAAAACCAGAATAGTATATCCCGTAGTTAATGGTACCCTTCAAATATTTAAGAAGCCTTTCTATTGCATTTCAATGTGTTTTATCGGGATTACTAGTGTATCTACTTAGTCTTCCTACAGCATAGGAGATATCTGGTCTTGTACAGTTAGATAAATACATAAGACTTCCAATTAATTGAGAATATTTTAATTGGGAAACACTATCCCCACCATTTTTCTTTAATTTTATGCTAGGATCATATGGGGTACTAACTGGCTTGTAATTTTCATACCCAAATTTCTTTAACACCTTTTCAACATAGTGAGATTGACTTAGAACAATCTCATTTTGTGTCCTTCTAATTTTGATTCCTAAGATTACTTTAGCTAATCCTAGATCTTTCATGTCAAAATTATCACTTAAGTATTTCTTCACTTCAAAAATTGTGACATGTTCACTACCAAAAATTAAAATGTCATCTACGTATAAACATAGGATAATAATAGACCTATCAAATATTTTCCAATATACACATTTATCGAAGTCACAAATATTAAAGCCATATGATAAAATGACTTGGTCAAACTTTTCATGCCACTGTCTAGGAGCTTGTTTTAATCTATATAAGGATTTGACTAGCTTACACACTTTATTCTCTTGACCAGGAACTACAAAACCTTCTGGCTGCTCCTTATAAATTTCTTCATCTAACTCACCATTAAGAAAGGCTGTTTTCACATCCATCTGATGGATTTCAAGTTTATAAGATGCCGCCAATGCTATAAGCACTCGAATTGTAGTTATCCTAGTGACTGGAGAATAAGTGTCAAAATAGTCCATTCCTTCTCTTTGACTAAAACCTTTAGCAACTAATCTAGCTTTGTATTTTTCAATGGATCCATCAGGATTTTGTTTCCTTTTAAATACCCATTTGCATCCTAGTGGTCTAGACCCTGGAGGTAAGTCGGTTAACACCCATGTATTGTGTGAAAGGATTGATTCCATCTCACTTTTAATGGCTTCCTTCCATAGAGGTGCATCACTAGATTTCATTGCTTCAGCATAAGTCAAAGGTTCATCTTCAACAAGGAATGTGTAGAAGTCATCTCCTAGGTTTTTCTCTATTCTAGGCCTCTTGCTCCTTCTAAGTTCAACTTGGGATTCTATTTCAGTGTTATCATTTTGTGATTTAGAGGATTCTCCTATTTCTAACTTTCTCTTTTCTTTCATAGAAAACACATTCTCAAAAAATATTGCATCATTCGATTCTTTAATAGTGTTCGGTGTAATGTCAGGTACATCTGATCGTACTACTAAGAATCGGTATGCGTTACTATTTTTCGCGTATCCTATGAAAGCTGCATCGAAAGTCTTAGAAGACAGTTTAGTCATCTTGCTAGAGTTAATTTTAACTTTTGCAAGGCAACCCCAAACTTTAAAATATTTTAGACTAGGTTTTCTACCCCACCATAACTCATATGGTGTTTTCTGGTTATCTTTAAATGGTATACGATTAAGTATTTTACATGCTGAAATTAGAGCTTCACCCCATAAATTGTTGGAAAGACCAGAACTAATAAGCATTGAGTTAATCATGTCAAGAAAAGTTCTATTTTTTCTTTCAGCAACTCCATTTGACTGAGGAGAATAAGGGGCAGTAGTCTCATGTATAATCCCATGTTCCTCACAGAATTTTCCAAATTCTGTTGAACTATATTCTCCTCCTCTATCTGACCTGAGTCTTTTTATTATTTTCTGGGTTTGATTTTCAACCTCTGATTTATAAATTTTAAATTTTTCTAAGGCTTCATCCTTAGTTTTTATTAAATATACATAGCAGTATTTTGACATATCATCTATAAAGGTAATAAAGTATCTTTTTCCTCCTCTCGTCAAAATACCGCTCATCTCGCAAATATCACTATGTATTAAATCAAGAAGGTTAGTACTTCTACTTGTTGATTTAAATGGTTTCCTAGGTTGTTTAGCTTGAACACAAATTTCACATTTTTTGTTCTTCTCTAAATTATATTTAGGAATTAAATCTAAACTCATCATTCTTTTGAGAGTATTGTTATTCACGTGTCCAAGTCTACTATGCCACATCTCTAAAGAGTCAATATGCATAACAAGTGGAGAAGAAACATTTTTATTCATATTGTTGCATGGTAATACACTCAATTTAAATAGCCCATCAGCAACATAACCCCTCCCTACAAATGTCCCACCTTTGGTAATTACAACCTTATTTGATTCAAACACTAATTTAAAGCCTAACTACTCAAAAGAAAACCACTAACAAGATTCTTGCGAACATCTGGCACATGTTGCATGTTGTGGAGAGTAATAATTTTTCCAGATGTGAACTTCAATTTTACTTCTCCTTCTCCAATCACTTGTGCAACACTGGAGTTGCCCATGGTCACAGTTCTCCCTTTAACTTCCTGGTAGAAAGAAAAAGAGAAAATATCAGAACATATATGGACAGTAGCTCCTGTATCAATCCACCATTCGGTTGGATTGTAGGCCAGATTTAACTCAAGTTTTGAGATTACTAACCTGTCCTCGGTTCCAGTAGAGCCAGAACCTGTTATCATATTTGCCTGAGGAGTCACTTTGTCACCTTGCCCCTTGATTTTGTCCTTTCTATGTCTACACTGTTTGGCAAAGTGTCCTGGTTTTCCACAGACATAACATGTTCTCTTGCTCTGTTCCTTTTGAATCTTTGGTTTTGGCTTCTCAAAGTGTTTCTTGGGTTTATTTCTCCAGAAGTTAGTTTTCTTCGTTTCTACTAAGTTTGCCTTTGCATTAACTTCTAAGTCAATACCCAAATCCTGTTTATGGTTATTCCTGTGTTTTTCTTCTATTTGAAGGGACACAAGTACTTGATCCAAAGAGAGGGTGTGTCTCTTATGCTTCAAAGAGACTTTAAAATTTGTCCAGGAAGATGGAAGCTTTTCTATAAGGGCTGCCGCCTGAATTCTCTCATCTATAGAAATTTCCATTGCGATGATCTTCGCCACTATATTCTGGACTTCATGTGCTTGATCAATTACTGATTTTTGATCTACCATTTTGCAAGAAAAATATTCTCCTATGATGAACTTTTCTTCTGATTCAGTTTCTTTACCATATTTCGACTCAAGTTCATCCCACAATGTCTTAGCTGTACCCTCAGCTCTAGAGTAGATGTCGTATAAGTTATCATTTAGTGCACTAAGTATCAAACTTTTGCACAAACGATCATCTTTATCAAATTTGTATTTAGCAGCTGATCTGTCGGGTTCATGATCCATTGGGTCCTTAGTTGAAGGATTGTTTGAAACCACATAAAATAAATCTAATGTGTCTAACCAAGACTCCATCTTTGTTTGCCATCTAACAAAATTCTTTCCATCAAATGACTCGGGTTTCAGGATATCGTTTAATGAGTTCTTAACTTTATCCATCTTTGTATTTCAGAAGCGAAAATCTCTTTCAAAAATGTTGTAGTAATCAACTCAAGAACTCAAATAAAACACTAATAATTTAATATCACTGAAACAACTGATTCCGATGCGTACCTCTTTGATGTCGTTTTCTTTAGATCCAAAATAAAATAGATAATACCTGTAGATCGGTCCGAGGCGTGTAATCACTGTCTTTGAAAGAGATTCGCCTCCTTACATGCACCGGATTCTGGCGATCCCTCCCCAAGATACAACGGACCGTTGAATTTGTAGATGTGCACAATACTACAAATTTTCTTGAACTCGGCAGGACCTTTTTTGCATGCTCGTACCCAATATTTTGGTGGGTGATCAAGAGAAGATAGAGAAAACAAAAGAAAGGAAGACTTAAAAGGATTTTTTTTCTTTTCCTTCAAACCGTTAGGAAGCCGAGAAGCTCTCTGTTTTTCTTTTTAAAAGATGGCCAAGGAAAGCCCAAAAATAAGAATGAGAGGCTGTTCTCTCATTTCCCCTGGAGGAACGTTGGATCCCAACATCTCCCTCTTTAAGGCCATCTTAATTGAGTTGTCCGTTGAGTTCTTCAATGGACAGCTCTTCAAATATTACTTTAATTGGAGGGATGGTTTCATGACCGTTCAAAATGAGGAGCAACGTATCAAATTTGAAAACCTCTTACAATATATATATATATGCATGCTAATGATCAAGATAAGTAAGAAGCTAGAATACTTTTATGATGGTTTGTGTATTAAATCATGTTTTGATCATGTATGCTTGTGATTGATAGTATATGGATGTATATATAAGTATAACTTATACTTGCATAATCGAACTAATGGATGTGGTGCTCGGACTAACTATGTTATGTTGATTGCCTTATCACAAGCAGAAAACGTGACCATGGTTAATCTAAAATTGGAAATAGAAAAAAAGAATTCATGTGTGGATGTAAACTTAATTGAATGAATAAAAACTTTGGGCTGATCTCGTTATCATTGATTACCCCGTCACAGTTTGGAGATATGATACCATTGAAGCCCTATCATAAGTTGAAAATGTGATACTATCAGTTGCCTAGTCACGGGCTGGAAACGTGACACCTATTGATGGCCCCATCATGGGCAGAAATTATGATCAGGATTTGGCCCAAAGTCGAAAAGATAATTAATTTAGATCAAGTTAAAAAGAAATGGAATGAAAAGTATTAAAAACACTATCGAAGAATTATAAGATACCATATGATATATCACTCTTAAGTGGCTGGATTTCTATCGATATTTGATGTACATATGTATATATATGTATATATATATATATATGTTGTTTATTTGAGTATTATTGATAGTCAATTTGTGATTGCACGATGTGTGTAATAATTTCTTATTATTTTCAAACTTATATTATTGTGTTGGTATAGATGTGTGAGGATTCTTACTAGATTGTAAAGCTCACACCATCTCTTTTATTTCTTTTTAGAGTCACAGGATGCATAGTTTTGGATGGGTTAGGTATGGAGTTCGAGCATCAAAGTTATTATTTAGTTTATTTTTTGATACCGACAAATATTTGAAGATCTTATAACTGAACCAATTTGATTCTTTGGACATGATGGATTTATTTATTTAGATTAATTGATTAATCGTGAAATTATTATTTTTTTTTTGTTCATCTTAGGTCTTGCATGATTTTTAGGGCACTATTCTAGAACTCATGCGGCCGTATCATATGGTCGACCCAGGTGATGGGTTCGGGGCGTAAGAGGATCCCCTAGATTTTTCTAGATAATATAGTTCTAGATAAAATAAAATATTGTTTAATTTATATAGTTTTAAGAAACTAAGGAGAATTCAAAGCATATATATTATGCTGAATATTACGTGGTGTTTTAACAACACTATAAATGATCATCATTTTAATCTCACAAGATGGAAAACTATACCATTTGGGCCCTCTTTTTGCTCATTGTCAAGGATACTCGGATGCAGCATGGTTCCTTAATTCGAATACGTAAAAACTGCAACTTCGTATCTCTCCTATTCCATATCCACCACATATCTAAGATGAAATGATCCTAGCGCGTATGGTTATTACACGAGAAAAAAAAAAGAGAGAAGAAAACATTTCATCCTACGTCTATGGTGGATCTGATCCATCTTATAATTTTTACTGAGGGAAAGAAAATGGTGATAACTGGTCTCTATACTAAGAAATGCAGAAGGGAAAAGAAAGAAGCAGTTTTTATAACAACAACAACAACATCTGCTGTTTAGATTTTGGTGTATTAAATAACATCATGATCAACAGTCGATGCATGGCAGATATAATTAGAACCAAGTTCTCAAACTGGTAATGCAAAAATGTTGAGAACCCTCCCTAACTATAATCTCGCATTCCGATTTATAACAAATAACAAATGGAAGAGCAATATTTTGATACCTTTTAACCTTTTTACCGTTGTATATACTAAGAATATTGTAGACACATTAATTAAAAACCATTATCGTCAAAATGGAAGAAGATGATCTCTTCAGACAGCCAATCAAAGGAACTAAAAAAAATTTAGCATAACCCGTCCGTAATGCAGTAAGAAATGTGTTACGTGGACTAAGATTGGAACTACCTAGAATTTATATTATTTTACTACTCTTATCAATGATTGTTGGACGCAAGCGTAGGCATATATATATAGAACCCAGTAATTCAGTACAAACGGATGGAAATGTTTGATGGAAGAGAAAAAGAAACGGGGTGGATCCGACCTCCGGTTCGATGAAGGGACTAGTTCAAATCTGGGGCTTTTATTTATGATAAACGTTTGTTATGAGAAGTTTCTACTGAAAAAACTCAATAAAAGCATATACAACTCCATGCAGAGGCACAAATATCATTTTCTTTTTTTAAAAAAAGCCTGGTTATTAAGACGTTTCTAGTCATGACCCTCGTGAACTTTTGAGACCATATATTATAGGGGTAATTAATTCACCACCCTTCAAACCCTATATTATACCTAACGAGCAACAAACCTTGGAGCGTAGGATGCAGTGAACCGTGCTATATCCATGCATGCCACCAGCTTTCCTCGTGAGCCCCACTATTAGACAACTCCAAGAAAACAATTTTACTCCCAAATCACAAACCAATAAGTTTTAGCTCGTGCATTCCAACCCAACCCTTAGCATAAAACATCTCTGCGATCCTAATCCGCTAGCACCGTTTGGAGCCAACAAAACAGAAATACGTTAGGTGTTTCATTTCAGAGACCAGTACGTAAAGCTAAGAATTCACAGTAGGAGATAACCATCAGAATCAGTAACATATTCCAATCTTCAGAAGAACAGCCCCCAGTAAGACAATAACAATTCAATCATCATGTGGTGCAGTGCAAACAGTGTCGGTGTAAATACCGGGCGAGGTAGGATTCTGAGTCGGGGCTTGATCATTTTGTTGCATTCAAATTAAAGTCTTGGACTAATTTTTCTTGCCAAGTTCTAATAATCATCCAGCATTGACATGAACCAAGTTTGGCACGCTTACAACCCTTATCGGGTGCGCTCCACCTTTACATTAAATCAGATAATAAGTGCTGTTGCTGGAAATTGGACCCGGGGGCGACCGTGAGCCGAGAGGGGAGGAGCTCCGCTGCTGGAACAGTGGGTGACGGCGCGCCGGCTGGTGGCGTCCTCCTGGAAGATCCTGCAAGAAAGCCGGTGGCCGGGATCTCCGGCGCCGGCCCTCCGATGCTTAAGTCAGAGGGGGGCTGGTATATGAGTAGAGTAAAAGAGGAGAATGTTTGTTCCTGTCCCCCTTTCTTCCCCCCCAGGTTTCTTTTTATAGAAGGGTATTATGTTACCTGAGAGGTGACAGGTGTTGCTTGTCTTTTTGTGATAATTGGGCACGATCATGCTCATTGATGGCGTTGTGGAGAATAAAGCCGGATCAGACCGGAGTCAGCGAACTGTCATGGTTGATCGAACCTGTTGGAGTGGTTGAACCGCCGGCCGTGGTGGGCCTAGGGTTCGTAGATAGCAAGTGCATTGATTGCTGAGTGAACCAGTGATCAAGGAGAGCCATACGCTTTGATGGTCCAGTGATCCGGAGATCATCTTGAGCCATGTTCATTTAATGGTTGTGTTCATTTAATGGTTGAGTGCATCGGAGGCCCGCAGGGGTCACACGTATTAATGATAGGGCGTGCCGAAGGCCTGCGGAGGTCACGTGCCCTAATGGCTTGAGGACAGTAACAGAGTACGGTGGAGTTGGGTATCTGGTTGTCAAATCCCCTAGAGGATTAGACGAGAGTTGGATATTTGGTTAAGGCATGGGCTCGGCACGGGTGCCGAGCCGAGCCAGTTGCTCAGCGGGGTGCCTCCAGCTTGAGCGCTGTAAGGCCGGGCGCCTTTCTGGTCGGCGCTCCCTGGCCGAGCGCCTCTCTAGTCGGCGCTCCCTGGTCGAGCGCCATTCTGGTCGGCGCTCCCTGGCCGAGCGCCTCTCTGGTCGGGCGCCTTTGAACTGGCATGACTTGGGTTCTCCCCCCAACACTACCCCCCGACTTCCGAGTTCCAGCTGGCCACCAGCTTGAGCGCGGGAAGTAGTCTTAGTCGAGCTATCATGAGTTAAGAAAATTTCGAATTATCGTGCGTTTCGAATTATCGCGCGCTTCGAATTATCGCGCGCTTCGAGGTGCTTTTAATATGCGGCGTCTCTTCTTTCCCGAAATGTCCCATTATTAGGGTGCCTTCTCCGAAGTGTCCCCGCGTCGTGGGCTCATGATAGGGCCACACAATCCGACGAGGCGCTTCTGTATTCGAAGCGTCAGCCCGAATTAAATGTCGCGCTCCGTCTTTCGGGCCGACACGCATCGCGATCTGAACGGGGAGCAGCGTTTTTTCTCGCTGATCTGGGCCATTGGAGGGATTTATATAAATCCTCGCCTGGCCTCCTGCTATTTTCTTATTGTCTCCTTCCTCCAGCTTTTCTCAGTCCGAAGCTTCTTATCTCCGGCATCCTTCAAAGGCCCCCCCCCTTTTTTTTATTCTCTCAGAATCTTTCTTCCCAATGGGTTCCGGTCCGAGTGATGTCGAGTCCACTATGAGTGAGTTGGAGGTTGAAATGGTCGAGGAATGGTTCTTTCCTCGACGAGGGTTCCATTTGGAGCCCGCCAGGTTGGGGGATCGGGTAACGAATCCCCTGGTAGGCCGGATCAGAGTGTATCTGGAGGCACTCTGGGCCGGCCTACGATTTCCTCTTCACGGGTTTGTGAACGAGTTGCTCACGGAGTATCAGTTGGTCCCGGCGCAACTCGCTCCGAACGCCTGGAGGACAGTAGTTGGTTTCCTGTCGCTATGTTTGGCGTTCGGAATTCCGACTTCTGTAAACGTTTTCCGGCGACTCTTCGTGCTGAAGTCAAACCCGGAAGACGGAGAGTGGCTCTACATCGCCCTTCGGGCGGGTCGGCCACTCTTCCAGGGCGCTCCTTCGTCCATTCACGAGTGAAAGAAGAAATTCTTCTTTCCGGGCTCTGAACGGACATGAGGTTTTGACCCTAGGTGGAGGCCGACCCGACTCAGGTCCGTCAATAAAGTCCCCAAGCTTTCTACGCGCGAGCAGGGGATCTTCGACACCGTTCGCAGCCTTGGGGACGGTATCCTACTGAGCGGCCTCATAAGTGAGGACGCTCTAGTGAATGTTGGCCTGAGCTCGGCGCGTCCTCAGGGTAAGGGTAACAATAGAAAAGTCGCTTTTTACTCTGCTATTGTTCCGTGTTCTAATCCTGCTCGCCCTTGCAGACATCGCAAAAATGGTGACCAAGAGCGAGGTCCTGTACGCCCGATTTCAGAAGAGGGCGGCCGAGCTCGCGGGGGAGCCGACCGAGCCGAAGAAGAAGGCGAAGGTCTCGGCGACCGCGGCGGCCGAGACGGGCGCTCCCAGCACCACGCACTCTGAAGCTGGTCGGAGGGAGGGCCCAGGTTCCAGGGGTGCGAGCTCCGGTGGGGCTACGATAGCGCTTCCGTGCCCGGCGCCAATTTCACAAATTCCTGGTCGGCAGGATGTCCCGAGCGCCGACCAGGGGGGAGGAGTTCTTCGGCGGGTTTGGCGCTTGCGCGCCCCGCCCCACCTTTGCGGCAGTCAGATCGGCCGCCTGTCCGACCCCAATTCCCCAGTCCCGAGCCGGGGAATAGTCAAGGAGCTGCGGGGTCGGCTCCGCCCAGGCCAGCCGAGGCCGGCCTTCCGGGCTCGTCGGGCCCCCGGGAGCGGGTGCCTTACGCTCCCGGGTGGGCGGTTTTTGAGGGCGACTCGGCCCTCGATAACCCCCAGGTAGCGCGTGAGGTTCTTCGGGCTGCGCTGCTCTCGGCCGACCAGGCCAAGATCCGGTCCATGAATTATAGCGCCTTCATGGACTCTGCCCTTTGCTCTGCCGTCCGGGTAAGTTCACCTCTTCGTTCATGCAACTATATTTGTGCAAGTTTTATTTTAAACTCGTTTCTCACGTCCCTTTTTTACAGCATCTGCACGAGACGGAGACGCTGATGCATATAATCCAAGATTATCGGGAGCGAGCCCGAAGGCATCAGCGGGGGCACGAGGAGGCCGAGGCGAGGCGCCTGGTGTCCGAGACCGAGCGCCTGGAGCTCCAGGCGAGAATAGGGGCGGCCGAGGGCGAGATTCGGGCTCTGACCGCCGAGCTCGAAGAGGAGAAGGGCGCGCACGCACTTGCCAGATCTGAAGTGCGCGCCGCGGAGGCTCGTCTGGCGGAGGCCGAGTCATCGCTTGCTATCTACGAGCAGGAGGTGGGGGAAGCTCACCTCAAGGCCCAAGAGCTCGAGGCCCGTCTGCTCGACGCGCAATCTTTGCTCGTTGATCGCGAACGGAAAATAAAAAATTTGGAGCGGAAGGCCGCCTACCACGAGGCTCGGGAGAAGGAGGCTCGGGAGCAGGCGCAAGACGCCATTAAACTCTTCCGTGAATCGGAAGAGTTTCGCGACTTACTGGAAGAGGAAGGCGTAAACGGGCTCATCCAGGGCTTCAAGGACTTCCGCAACCAGCTACGGCGACTTCTTCCAGACTTCGACCTTAACCTGCTTCAACCAGGAGCGGGGGTCGAGGAATTCGAGGCGGAGGCGGAAGCGGAAGCTCCGGCATCTGACGGGGCTGACCAGGAGGGCTCGGCCGAGGCGGGCGAGGCTGCTCCCGAGGTCGCCGAGGCTGCTCCTGAGGCTGCTCCTAAGGTCGCCGAGGCTACCTCTACCGAGGTAGAGGCCTCGATCGCGGAGGAGCCAGCCGTTCCTGAAGTCGCCGAGGACAGTAGGGCTGAGCCTTAAAGTTTTTCGTTTTCCTTTTTGTAAATTGGGATGGCCTCCATACTGTTAAGGTCGAGCCCAAACTTTGTACTTAGCCTTCGGGCTCCTTTAAATAAATATTTTTTCGTAACTTGCAATTGGTTTGTGTTTTCGATTTTCAGTAGACCTAAGTTTCTTCACTCGGGTCCGCTTTAGGTTCCAGGGACTTGGGCTCTACAGCCCCAACTTCGTCCGCTACATAGTTAGACCTGCGTTTAGGCTCGGCGTATTTATCCAGTCCAAGCTCAGGTCCGAGTTTCCGCTGCTCGGACCTTCGACCAGCGATATCGCGATGCTTGTGTCTAAGAGGATACGCTTGGGCTCGGCAAGCCTTCTCGAGCTTAGCTCAGAATTCGGCCGAGCCCTAGGACCGAAGATCGCTAAACTCGAATTTTATTCAAACTTTGAACTCGGACCTTAGGTTGCCGAGGCGGATTGTCGGACTTCTTTCAACAACCGAGTCAGATGTCCCGAAGTTCGGGATGAGGACTCATCGAGCTGCCGGTATAAACTAGGCTATAGCTCGCTATCGAACAGTGCATGTGGGACGGGTGAGGCCAAGTAATGATTGGCCCGACCAGGTACCCCGACGCTGGTCGGGGTTTCATTCAGGTAATTAATTAACAAGGAATAAAGTAAATAAAATAAAGACATTAATCGAATGGGTACCTGGTACCATGAGCGTCTTACGCCGAGGCTGTGAACTTTGCTCGGCAATTTTGAGGACGCTCTTCCGCTCGGGGTCCGTTCTTTAAGGACGCCGGCATAATAGAAACCAATTGCCATCAGAGATTGTCGCCAATCACGGATGTTTCACTGGTCATAAGCAGGCTCGATGTTTGATGGAGATCGAGCCGAGCTCGATGTTTGATGGAGATCGAGCCGAGCTCGATGTTTGATGGAGATCGCATCTCGAACTCACGAACTCACGAACATCTTCAGGGAGACCGCGTAGGTGCTCCGTCATCCCGAAGTATCGGGGCATCCCGACCGTAGTCGAGGTATTTGATGGAGATCGAGCCGAGCTCGATGTTTGATGGAGATCGAGCCGAGCTCGATGTTTGATGGAGATCGCATCTCGAACTCACGAACTCACGAACTTACGAACTCATGAACTCACGAACATCTTCAGGGAGACCGCGTAGGTGCTCCGTCATCCCGAAGTATCGGGGCATCCCGACCGTAGTCGAGGTATTTGATGGAGATCGAGCCGAGCTCGATGTTTGATGGAGATCGAGCCGAGCTCGATGTTTGATGGAGATCGAGCCGGGCTCGATGTTTGATGGAGATCGCATCTCGAACTCACGAACTCACAAACTTACGAACTCACGAACTCACGAACATCTTCAGGGAGACCGCGTAGGTGCTCCGTCATCCCGAAATATCGGGGCATCCCGACCGTAGTCGAGGTATTTGATGGAGATCGAGCCGAGCTCGATGTTTGATGGAGATCGAGCCGAGCTCGATGTTTGGTGGTCCAAGGTTTCATCAAGGCGTCTGGCTCCGCTTTATGCTGATTGGCGAGCCGGGCCAGGTCTGGTACCATGAGACAATCATCAGGAGAATCGGCAAATTTGAACAAGTGCATATAAGCTGTTGTAAAATGAGATTTATGATTAAAAAATGGAGAACCCCTCAGGGTTCTACTAGTAGTACATGTAGAGATTTTCAGAACTCCAGCTTCGTGGAATGAGAGTCCCATCGAGAGATTCCAGCTTGTAAGTTTCGGGCCGCCAGACGCGTGTGACTTGGTAAGGTCCCTCCCAATTTGGAGCCAGTTTTTCTTGCTCGGTCGGTCGGGAGGCCTCGGCTCTTCTAAGGACGAGGTCTCCTGCTTTGAATGATTTAACTTTGACTCTGGCGTTGTAGTACTGCGCTGTCTTTTGCTGGTACCTTACCATGCGAACTTGGGCGGCCTCCCTTGTCTCCTCGATCAGGTTCAGGTTGTTTCTGAGCTGTGAGGAGTTGGAGCTGGCATCATAGTGTTCTACCCTCGGAGAAGGGAGTCCGATCTCCAACGGGATGACAGCTTCCGTTCCATATGTTAAATTGAAGGGAGTCTCGCCGGTGGGAACACGGAATGTGGTCCGGTAAGCCCACAGGACATTGTATAGGTCTTCGACCCACTGTCCTTTGGATTTGTCGAGCCTCGCTTTGAGCCCCTACAAAATAGTACGATTTGTTACCTCGGTTTCTCCGTTCGTCTGAGGGTGCGCGACCGAGGTGAAGTGGTGGTCGATGCCAAGCTCGGAGCAGAATTCTCTAAAGCGGAGGTTGTCGAACTGGCGGCCATTGTCCAATATGAGGATGCGGGGAAGCCCAAATCTGCAGATTATTGACTTCCAGACAAAATCCCGCATCTTCTGCTCGGTGATCCGGACGAGCGGCTCGGCTTCCACCCACTTGGTAAAATAGTCGATGGAGACGACTAGGAATTTTTTTTGCCCTGTCGCCAGAGGAAATGGTCCCAAAATGTCGATCCCCCACTGGGCAAAAGGCCAAGGGGAGCTGGTTAACGGAGCCGAGGGCCGGCGTTGGATATTGGCGTTTCTCTGGCATCGGTCGCACCTTCGGACGAAGTCCAAAGCATCCTTCTGGAGTGTCGGCCAGTAATATCCTTGGCGCAAGATCTTATGGGCCAATGCTCGTCCCCCCAGATGATTTCCACAAATTCCTTCATGGACCTCACGCATTGCATAATCAGCCTCTGTCGGGCGGAGACATCTGAGGAGGGGAGAGGTGAAAGATCTTCGATAAAGCTTTCCCTCGTGCAATATGTACCAGGCGGCGAAATGCTTTACTCGGCGAGCCTCACGTTCGTTGCTGGGGAGGACTTCGTTTTGCAGATAGCTGATGAGCTCGTCCATCCAGCTTGGCTCGAACTCGATGCAAAGGGCCTGCTCGAGCTCCTCCGTGCTGGATTTTTGGAGATACTCCAGTGCCGCCGCTCTGGGAAGCTCGCTCATGCGAGAGGACGCCAGCTTTGACAGCTGGTCAGCTCTAAGGTTCTCTGACCTGGCGACATGTTGGATATGGAAAGAATTCAAGGTCGAGGTGAGGTCTCGTACCTTCCGAAGATACTCCTGCATTGTGGGGTCTCTGGCTTCGAAGTCACCCAGGATTTGGTTGACGACGAGCTGAGAATCGCTGAAGGCCCTCAGGTCCTTCACTCCTAGCTCTCTGACTAGCTTGAGCCGGGCGACGAGTGCTTCGTATTCTGCGATGTTGTTGGAAGCAGGAAACTCGAGGCGTAAGGCTTGTTCGGCAACCACCCCATCCGGGCTGGTGAGGATGAGATCCGCTCCGCTACCCCCCGAGTTTGAAGAGCCATCAACGTGCAAAGTCCATGCCAAACTCGGGGTCTGCTCTGTTGGTGTAGGCTCAGGTTTGGGCTCGGCCTCGTCCGGTATGGTGCACTCGACTATAAAGTTGGCGAGTGCCTGCGCTTTGATCGCCGGTCTGGGTCGGTACTCGAGGTCAAATTCTCCGAGCTCGACGGCCCTCTTAGTAATCCGGCCTGCGCGGTCTGATCTTTGCAGGATCTGCTTTACTGGCTGGTCGGTCAGCACGGCCATCGTGTGGGCTTGGAAATAAGGTCGGAGCCTCCGAGCAGAGATGACCAAGGCATAAACAGTCTTCTCCAGCTTGGAGTATCGGGTCTCAGCATCCCTCAAGACCCGGCTGGCGTAATATACTGGCTTTTGGAGCTTGCCCTCCTCCCGAACCAGGACCGAGCTCACTGCTACAGGAGAAACAGCTAAGTACAGGTAGAGGAGTTCACCCTGCCGGGGCTTTGTGAGCAGGGGAGGGGAAACAAGAAGGTGCTTGAGCTCTTCAAAAGATTGCTGGCACTCGGCCGACCATAGGAAGTTCTTTGGCTTCTTAAGAGTTGCAAAAAATGGAAGGCAGCGCTCGGCCGATCAGAAGATGAATCTCCCGAGAGCTGCGATTCGGCCCGTAAGCCGTTGTACCTCCTTGACTGTCCTCGGAGACGTCATCTCTTGGAGTGCTCGGATCTTTTCGGGATTGGCCTCGATTCCCCGCTGCGTAATGATGAAGCCAAGGAATTTGCCCGAGGTGACTCCGAACGCACATTTGGCTGGGTTAAGCTTCATTTGGTACCTTCGGAGTATGGAGAATACTTCATCAAGGTCGGTCACATGGTCTTGCGCCACCTTGCTTTTCACCAGCATGTCATCAACATAGACCTCCATGTTTCGGCCTATTTGGTCTTTGAAGATCCGGCTGACCAGCCTCTGATAAGTTGCTCCGGCATTCTTTAAGCCGAATGGCATTACTTTGTAGCAGTAGGTACCCCCGTCGGTGATGAAGGCCGTCTTTTCTTCATCTTCTGGCGCCATACGGATCTGGTTGTATCCGGAGAAGGCGTCCATAAATGCCAACAGCTCCTGCCCCGAAGTGGAGTCCACAAGCTGGTCGATGCTGGAGAGCGGGAAGCTGTCCTTTGGACAGGCTTTATTCAAGTCGGTGTAGTCCACGCACATGCGCCATTTTCCGCTAGCCTTTTTGACGAGGACCACATTGGCGAGCCACTCTGGGTACGATATCTCCCGAATGAAGCTAGCCTTAAGGAGTTTGTCAACCTCCTCGGCTGCTGCTCGTTGTCGTTCAGGAGCGGTACCTCGCTTCTTTTGTCGCACAGGCTTGCAGGTTGGCTTTACTTGGAGCCGGTGGACCATGATCTCGGGATCTATCCCCGGCATATCCGCAGGCGACTATGCGAAGACATCCATGTTGTTCCGCAAGAAGTTGACGAGGCGATCCCTTTCGCGATCATTGAGGCATGAGCCGACCTGTATGGTTAGCTCGGGAAGGTTTTCGTGTAAAGGAACTTGGATTAGTAGCTCACCGGGCTCTACCCGATTCTTCTGAGGGTCGACCAGTGCCTTCAGGGTTTTAGCTGAAGGCTGGTCTGTTGCTGGGGTCGATACTTCGGCCGGTCGCTTCGCCTCATGGGTCGCCATGTAGCATCGTCTTGCTATCGCCTGGTCCCCACAAACTTCGCCAACTCCTTGGCTGGTGGGGAATCGCACGAGCAGGTGGCGAGTTGAGACCACGGCTTGAAGAGCGTTGAGACCTGGTCTTCCAAGGATGGCGTTATAAGCCGAGGGCAGGCGTATCACAAGGAAGGTCATTCTCACAGTACTTTCCCGAGGGGCAAGCCCGACTGTGACCAGGAGATCGACCTCGCCCTCTACTGGGACCGAATCCCCAGTAAATTCGACCAACGGAGCATTCATCCTCCGTAGTTGCTTTTCTGTCATTCCCATTTTACAATAGGCATTAAAATATAGAACGTTCGCCGAGCTTCCATTACCTTCCCTTTTTGTGCCGCACTCACGAGGGACTGCCAGTGAGATAGATTAAGATGCGTTTTATATCGAATCTATTCACAACTATAGAGATGACCACAGCATCATCATGGGGAATTTCGACTCCCTCCAAGTCATCATCTGAGAATGAGATGGCTTCCGAGGCAAGTAGGCGCTTCGAAGAGGTCATCTCCCCTGAAGCTTCTCCGACCGAGGCTCCGCCTCGGATGGTGTTGATGGTGCCAGCGATGGGCCTGTTGGCATTTGAATCTTCAGGCTGTATAGCTCTCTCCGCCGGCCTCTTTTCTTCACGCCGGCCTCGTACAAATCGATCGAGCACCCCTCGGCGGATGAGCGCTTCGATCTCGTTCCGGAGCTGGAAACAGTCCTCCGTATCATGGCCATGATCCCGATGGAAACGGCAGTACTTCCGGGGATCACGCCGGGCTCTGGGATCTCGTCTAGGAGGCGGGGGCCGGAAATAATCCCGACCCTCAATCTCCATGAGGATTTCGGCCTGAGGAGCAGTAAGGGGAGTGTAGTTTTCATACCTCCCTTCTGGTGCTTGAGCCCGTGGTGGAAACCTCGGGCGGAGTGGTAACCTCTGCTGAGGCGGTCCCCGTAATCGGGGTGGACTCTTCAAACGGGGCAGATTCTTGGCTCGGCGCGAGGACGGGCTTCTGGGCTGGCCACGCTCCTCGCGGCGTCTTTTCTGTTTTTTGGAAGTCTGCTCGGTCCCGCTCCGCCTAACGGCCACGGCTTCCTCGGCCTTCGCGTACTTCCGTGCCCGAACAAGCATTTCAGTGAGATCCGCAGGAAAATTCTTCTCGATGGAGAAGAGGAACCTGTAAGACCGGGCTCCAGCCTTTAGTGCCGACATGGCAATTGACTGGTCAAGCTCCCGGACTTTCCATGTCGCGGCGGTAAACCGGTCCAAATACTCCCTAAGGGACTCTCCCTCCTTTTGTTTTATATCAAGGAGGGAGTCCGATGTCCGCCGCTGGGGCTGGCTGGCGGCAAAATTGCTGGCGAACTGTCTGCCGAGCTGCTCGAAGGAGGAGACAGTACTCGGCTTCAACCCGGTAAACGAAAGCCGGGCTGGTCCTCGGAGCGTTGCTGGGAAAGCTTTGCATAGCATGGCCTCCGAGGCTCCCTGTAGGGCCATTAAGGTCCGATAACTTTCCAAGTGGTCAAGAGGGTCGGTCTTGCCGTTGTAAGGCTCCACCTGGGACATCTTGAATCATGGCGGGACCGGCTCATCCTCAATCTGTTGGGAGAAGGGGGACTTTGTGGTGAACTCGAAGTCACCATCACGTCCCGACTTCCTTCCCCGGAGCGCCTGAATCTGGCGCTCCAGCTTCTCGACCTTCTTGTCGAGTTCATCATTCTGGGGGATCACCGCGGCGGCCTGCTCCGGAGCAGGTTGCCCTGGGACCGACTCAGCCTCTGATGGTTGTGGCCAGCCACCAGGATCTCTAACTGGATGTTCTCTCCAGAGGGAGGCATGGGCTTGAGAGTCCTGTCTCGAAGGGGGAGTCCGCTTGCAGGAGGCACCGGCTGAACTGAGGCCGGAGGGAGCGGTGCCGTCGGAATGCCCCTGGGTTGCAAGCTTTGGACAGCGGTGGCCAAGGCCTGCACTTGTTGCACCAGGGCATCGAACTGCTCCGGCCGAACTTGAGTTGACTCAGCCGGAGGTGGCGAGTTCTGGACAGAGTGTCCAGGACTGGGGTGGAGGACGTCGAGAGGCATTGAAAGCCCCTTTACTTCTCAGTTTCATGGCCGCAACTCGTGCCCTTCCTCTAGCGCCAACTGTTGCTGGAAATTGGACCCGGGGGCGACCGTGAGCCGAGAGGGGAGGAGCTCCGCTGCTGGAACAGTGGGTGGCGGCGCGCCGGCTGGTGGCGTCCTCCTGGAAGATCCTGCAAGAAAGCCGGTAGCCGGGATCTCCGGTGCCGGCCCTCCGATGCTTAAGTCAGAGGGAGGCTGGTATATGAGTAGAGTAAAAGAGGAGAATGTTTGTTCCTGTCCCCCTTTCTTCCCTCCCAGGTTTCCTTTTATAGAAGGATATTATGTTACCTGAGAGGTGATAGGTGTTGCTTGTCTTTTTGAGATAATTGGGCACGATCATGCTCATTGATGGCGTTGTGGAGAATAAGGCCGGATCAGACCGGAGTCAGCGAACTGTCATAGTTGATCGGACCTGTTGGAGTGGTTGAACCGCCGGCCGTGGTGGGCCTGGGGTTCGTAGATAGCAAGTGCATTGATTGCTGAGTGAACCAGTGATCAAGGAGAGCCATACGCTTTGATAGTCCAGTGATCCGGAGATCATCTTGAGCCGTGTTCATTTAATGGTTGTGTTCATTTAATGGTTGAGTGCATCGGAGGCCCGCAGGGGTCACATGTATTAATGATAGGGCGTGCCGAAGGCCTGCGGAGGTCACGTGCCCTAATGGCTAGAGGACAGTAACAGAGTACGGTGGAGTTGGGTATCTGGTTGTCAGATCCCCTAGAGGATTAGACGAGAGTTGGATATTTGGTTAAGGCATGGGCTCGGCACGGGTGCCGAGCCGAGCCAGTTGCTCAGCGGGGTGCCTCCAGCTTGAGCGTTGTGAGGCCGGGCGCCTTTCTGGTCGGCGCTCCCTGGCCGAGCGCCTCTCTGGTCGGCGCTCCCTGGTCAAGCACCATTCTGGTCGGCGCTCCCTGGCCGAGCGCCTCTCTGGTCGGGTGCCTTTGAACTGGCATGACTTGGGTTCTCCCTCCAACAAGTGCACTCCATTTGGGTGCTAGACATTTGGTTCAGCTCATACTGCTCTCGCATGAGTACAGCCAGTTGGGACCAGAGGAATTCTCCAGAACAATGAGCAACGAATGAGGCGACATTTGGTTCTTCTCTATTCCAAAAAAACAAAAAAAAAAGTAGAAGAGAAGGACTTGATCAAAGCCCCTCAGGCAGCTGCTGCAGGTAAATCTCCTTTGGATGGAGCTTTGGAAGTCGAGTGGTGGTAGTAGAAGTAGATCAGCACCTGCACCGCACCAAGCAATGCCCCAAGCCCGTTCGGAATCTGCTTGCGAGAAACAAGAAAGCTCATCAATCATCCGAACATCTAGTATGCACGAGAAACTTCGTTGTGTGAGATAAATGATGAGAGGCCTTTACCAAGAGGAAAATGTCAAAGCGAATGAGTGCATATGTTGTCCAGCATGCGCCATTAAACAATCCAGCAAGGCAGAGGTAGAAGGGCAAGTACTCCACGCTCTTTGTGCTGATGACTAATCTCTGCGATGATGGAGACATCAAAGAGTCAGAAGGAGCATCAAGTAGAGATCCAGTTGGTAGTCAGCGGAAGCTAAAATACTCTCGCTCAAAACCTTAGCAATGCTAAAATTCTAGGGAACCTTCTTCCATTTTAGATTATAATGTTGATTTATAATTAGGGTTGCAAGTAGGTCGAGCTGGGAGAGAGTTTGGCATAATCCAAATTCAGTCCATACTTGAACTGGGTAAAAATTTTGAATCCAAGATTAATTCATTTCAATCTTGATGAGATCATGTTTTCCTTTATTTCTTTATTTATTTTATCGGTGCATCATGTTGAGATTAAGCCAAAAACAGATCATAAAAGCCGCATATAAATTGGTTACTTGGTTATATTCTAAATAAAGAATGCAATAAAATAAAATTAAAAATATAGTATAACATTATCACAAAATTAAAGTTAGTTGATAGCAACATGTGAATATTCATCACTTATGTATACTCATAATTGAAATTAATACATAAAAATCATTATTGAAAGAAATTTTCTGATTCCCATGGATATATTTTATACTCGATTAATTTAAATCATCCGGTTTACCAAAAAAAAAAAAAGGATAAATTGGTTGCTTAAGTTTAATGAGGGTGGTGAAAAATATACCATGCTAGTTTCAGGAAGGTTCAGGTTATTGGAGTCACAAAGTTATCTACATCCAATTCATTTTTGAGAAACATTATGATTTGCAATCATAAATTAATTCAATTAATTTCAGGTCAAACTAGATTAGTTCATTTTTATATTCATTCCAAACTAGAGGCACGGGAATCCAATACAACCCTAATTGCGATTTATTACGACTAAGAACGGAAGGCAATGTGAATATTTCATATTTTAAATATTAATTTTACCTTCATGCCTATACTAATATTATAGATAAAAATTTAAATATTATAATATGAAAACAATGTTGTTCTTAGTAATAGCTACTCTAATTGCCATACTTATTTGCTGGATGTGGTTCGGATGCACTATCAATGCATTATGTGCCGGACTATAGAGAAAAATATGAGCATGGATCCTATACGATGCACGAACGGCATCGCAGAATGCTACACAACTGTGGATGACCGCCATGAAGAGATGGACGACCATCAAAAACAACACATATCGTGTCATACATGGCTCCTATTGTTTGATAGTAGTCCATCTCCTGATGGTGGATCTCTAAGGATGCAGAACACTTTACGGTGTAGGTCGTGCACCGTAAAGGATCCTACTTGACATCCATGGTGCAGAAAAAAATGATAAAGCTAAGACAAAGTCTGTTGTGTATTATCATATGATCGATATATAATTTTTCTTGAATGGAGCTATAGTTTTATGATTTTTGAGCTATAGAAAGTGGTCCAAATTACATGATTTTTCTTTTCACTATCAATGCATTATGTGCCGGATTACAAAGAAAAATATGAGCACGGATCCTATACGATGCGCGAGCGGCATTGCAGAATGCTGCACAGCTGTGGATGACCACCATGAAGAGATGGACGACCATCAAACCAACACATATCGTGTCATACATGGCTCCTATTATTTGACAGCAGTCCATCTCCTGATGGTGGATCTCTAAGGATGCGGAACACTTTACGGTGTAGGTGGTGCACCGTAGAGGATCCTACTTGACATCTATGGTGCAGAAAAAAATGATAAGGCTAAGACAAAGTCTGTTGTGTATAATCATATGACCAATATATAATTTTTCTTGAATGGAGCTACAGTTTTATGATTTTTGAGCTATAGAAAGTGGTCCAAATTACATGATTTTTCTTCCTTTTTTTTTTGTATGCGTGCGTGCGTGTGTGTGTGTGTGTGTGTGTGTGTGTGTGAGAGAGAGAGAGAGAGAGAGAGAGAGAGAGAGAGAGAAGGAATAGGGTTGGCCCAATTCAAAAATTAGAAAAACATTATGTACTGCGTGACAATAGATTTTCAGTTTTTCCCTTTGAATTAGAATAGGTTGAACCTGCGAACTTGGGTCCCCTCTTGTCCCTTCATAAATAACCTCCCATTCAACCACCCCCCAGTCTTTAACGGAATTCAAAGGTAAAAATCCCTAGAGATTTAGCTCAACAAAGTCAGTCAAAGCGCTTCTGGGGATGATCAGAACTCTCATACCTCGTCTGGACATAAGACAGCAAGGAAACAGACAAAGCAAAACAAGAAGAAAAAAACCAAAAATAAAGCAATAAAGAAAGAAACGCGTAGGAAATGACTTCCGGACGTTCCCTTCTTGGTTGGTTCTTGTTATATAAGAAGAATTCAGTAGCTTTTTTATTTATTTTCCTCATTCGTACGAACCTGATAAAAAATGGAAACTTTAGGAAAACAATCTGGTTCCTTTTCTCTCCCGATATCTCCACTTGTTCAGTAAAGGGAAGATGGTTTTGTCTTCAGGAGCCATAACTCTCGCTTCTTTTCTTTCTTTCTTTTTTTTTTTTTTGTGGCTGAAGCGGATTCTTCATACAATTCGTATACGAATATATTCGATAAAATTTAAAAACACTAACTCGCAAGGTGCCTGTGGCAGACCAAAGGGTGTACCGTGACTCGCTGAGTGGTGAGCCGTATAGCCATAACTTTCTCTTTTCCTTATGTATAATAAACCAAACACGTAGCATTTGTCTTTTCCTCTCCGGACATGCGTAACCTTAGAACATAACCCAATACCGTGTAAACCAGTGCATGCCTTGCGAAATGTTTGATGGATGGCCATGGGCTACTTATTTTTGGGGAGGGGAGGGGAGGGGGAGGACGATGCCTGAAGAAGGCTTACCAAGATGAATAGGGGAGAGGCATACATGGCCGTGCACAAGACGACGGACAGCACCCCAACAATGACTTGCCTCTTCGAGTGAGTGTGAGCGCCCAGGATCACACCGATCACCACGCCTGCCATGGACACCAGCTCGAAGGCCAATAACTTCAGCACCCGTAACTGAAAATTACAAACCACGACAAATCTTGTCAGAAAATAGATCAGAACATACATAGATTCAACATGGCTCGGGAGCAGACAACCGAGAGCGACGTTACCTTCGAAAAACGACTGTTACAACGTTACAAAAGCCGTTATCATGAGGTTATATATAAATATTTCTAAATACAAACCTTTTGCATTACTTTTTCCTCCAAAACAGATTGTATGATCTAATAAAACAATATTTGTTTAACGAAGATTGTTTTATCTATAACACCATCATGACTGTGAATATTCTAATCCTAAAAAAATTATATATATATATATATATATATATATATATATATATATTATTAGAACAGTCATGAATGGTTGCAGACTTGCAGTGAAGATAGGTTGCAAGTGAACGTTGTTGTTAAAGAAGAAGAGCAAGAGGAGAGCATACACGGAGGCGGTTGGGGGAGTAAAAGAAGAAGATGCAAAGGTAGATGGTCTCGAGGACGACGCCAACGCCGTTGATGGTGGAGACGAGTATGGTGCCGGGGTGCACCACTGGAAGGCCGTAGAACACCCACAGCATGCAGTTCAGCAGCGTCACAAGGTAAGGAAGCGGCGAGAAGTCCTCCACAGTCTTCCTCTTCCAGATCGTCGCAAATGTTGGCCTAAACAAATCAAGGCCATCGATCGATTTAATTTAATTTGTTTGGCAAGTATATATATATTATATGAACTAGAAAATAGAGACAGAATGCTTACACTGGGGCGAGAAATAAACCGAAGGATAGGACATTCCCTGTGTGAAAAAAAGAGAAGGTAAAGATTTAAGATATATAGATTGCTGTATGGAGAGAAGAAAGAATTAAAGGAGGAAAAAAAATTTGTCGCGGAAGAATAAAAAAGATTGCACAGGATATTTTCTTTTTTAAAAATAACATAAAAGAAAATCGAAGGGAAGTAATTAAGATGGCAAAATCTGAAGAATAGAGTGAGGTTTAGTTTTTCTAGACATGCCCACAACTCCAACTGCTTGGCGAGCATTCTCCGCGCTCACCATCTTCACCTCGCCTTCAAAGAGAAACCTCAGAAAATAGAGAGACAGAGAGCAAGGGGTTAGAGGGGAGAAGGTGAGAAGAACGAGGATAAAGAGCGAAGACAAACCAGGCTTTATGAGGTGCGTGAGAAACGGGGGACTGGCGTAAGTTTTCAACCATTTAATGTAGAAATAGAATAATATAGAAAAAGAGAAAGAATTAAATTCAACTTTATCCATTCAAGAGCACTCACTCTTCCCATTTTTGCTCTTTGGTTCCACTTTGGTGCAGTGCATGCATGAGAATGGAGAAATTATTCCCTACGGTTAAGATTGGTCGCGTACAATTTTAATCTAAATTTTGGGATTTTCTATAAGTCTTTACCACTATTCTTTGGATAAAGTTCTGCAAAACTTTATCCTAGTTGGGCTCTTTTGCCATTCCTCATTATATGTTAAACTGGAACATTCCTTATGAGTGCCATGCACTGGGTGAAACCCTGGACATGAAAACGGTGGGTGGCTTATCTGGTTTACCCACTCTGCATTGCATAGTAATTACTTGATATGTCTCTTAAGTAAATCTTGCAAGACATACATTGTGTATGCTATATAGGTTAACAATTTTGACTCTGATCAATAGGTTAACAATTGGATGCCAGTGTATACAGTTATTAGTTGAATGCTCAAATTCATATCAAAATTTATTTTAAATAATATTTGAGTACAAATCGGATAATAATATTAGATATATAAAAGTGAATATATATCCAATAGAAAACTTTATAAATCATCAAATCAAATATTATCATAGTATGAAAGGTAATTAAACTAAGCTAAAAATATATTAATGTTGTCACTTATTTTTTTTTAAAAAAATATGAGATTCAAATGGTGGCAAACAAAGTTGGATATCGGATGATAATTGAGTAGTTATCTTCCACATTCAAATACAATTTTTTTTTAATGAGTATAACATGGACAAAAATATTAGCCAAATGCTAAAATATGTACCTTATCCGAATAGATTCGAATATGAATGGATCTAGGTTGATATTATTCGATCCATTTCAAAAACATATGGTCATGTACAGTGGTGGAAAAAAGTTTTAGTCATATTATAACAGACGTTATAGAAGATTTCAGTACTTGTCTACGGATCGATCAAGATCGGATGGTGATATTTCCACTACAGGAAACTAGGCCTTTTCCGACGCTTTTTTACCGACGCTAGGATGAAGCGTCGGGAAAAGTTCCACCCCTCATACATTTGCCGACGCTTTCATTTAGCGTTGGCAATTCTTAGGAATAGACGACACTTATTAGCGTCGTCATATTTTCCGGCCTAATACGACGCTTATAAGCGTCGCCGACGCCCCCTTAAAACCCAGCGGCCGACCCCAAGCCCGCATTCTTGCCCTAGCTACACCTGATACCCCTTATTTTTCTCTCTGGCGCTGCCCTTGCTTTCGTCTCCGGCGCTGCCCCCATCTCCCTCCTCTCCGGCGGCTGAAAGCCACGAATGGGACTTCCTTGACGCCAACGGCCACGTTCCAGAAGGCCTACCTCCTCTCCGGCGTCGACCGACCGACCCCAACGCGCTCCGCCCGAGGTAGTTTCTCCTACTCCATCCTCTCCCTCCGTCTCGCTTGTTCTCCTCCTTCTCCTCCTTCCTCAACACGCTCCTTCTCCTCTTCTTTGGTATAAGCCTTGATCGAGCTTCGCCTCCGCTGGAGGATCTTCTCCTCCTCCCTCCTCTCCGGCGTCGACTGACCGGCCCGAAGTCCCGATCGTTCCTTGTAGCTAACGCTAACCAGTACCCCCTATAAAGTCTTGGAAAGTGACCAGTAGAACTTGTCGTGGAAGGCCTGTGTGTACAGTGTACTGCTTCTAGGTTAACATAAAGTAACTTTTCCTTAAAGGCCCTAATTATTTGTACATGGTGCAAATTTCTTTACTCGAGGGGTTGAGCCTCCAAGGACCTTTCATTCCTTCCTTTGATGAGTGTGGATTTTCCTAGAAGAACAAGAAAAGAAAGAAGAAAGAGTATCTAGGTTATATAATGCAAAAAGAAATTGAAATAAACAGTGATTACACCTACAAGTTACATGCGTAGCCAATGTTCTTAGATTTTAATATTGAATTCACTCAGAAATAAATTTTAATACTGAATCAGGACAAGTCCAGGTGCATTTCCTTATTGTAATGTTGAATCCATGAACTTATTGTAACGTGCAAAGCATATGAAGACAATATAGGTGCTTTCCGGCATATGTGTGGCCTCAAGAAGCATCAGGATACATATTTAAACATTTTTATATAGAGAGGGGGAATCTGTTGATGTTTTTATATTCCGATATAGATAGTACTTGAAGGACCTTCACTAAAGATGCATGGTAAATTTCCTCCTCCTAAGCTTCAATGTTCTAACAATTACTATACATAATGCAATTATCTAAAATTGTGCTAAATTGATGAATTTTTTTTTTTAATCAATCAACTCGACAGTAATTGGCCATAATTCACCATCTCTTTTTTTTTTCCTTTTATTTGATTCATTTTAGTTGTGCATGCTTGTGCTGAATTGGGCTAGGCACAATAATCAAATGTAGTTGTAAGACCCCAACATGATGAATGCCTCCACTGAATTTCTTCAGTTAGATGATTTCCCAGCTGCACCAAGTTTGAAAACAATGTTACAAAGGCCCCAACAAATGAGTTAGTCAATTGTTTACACTTGACTTTTAGATCTGGAGGATTTTTAAGCCTATGGTTAGCGCATGAGACACAGAAGAATCTGCAACCACCGATGAATCCATTCACAAAATTATATTTATGTATATTTTAGAATATAATGCATATGACTATGATAAGAGGACAAGGAATGCCTAGTTGAAATCTTAAAAGCTAGACAATGACTGCACTATCTTAATGGCAGTGTCAAACATGGAGAATAGGACTGGTATAAAATTTTTATAGCTTTTTTCGATCAAGGGAAACCAGCCCTGTCAAAATCCCTACCTTCTGTTAGAATTGAATCAGTTTCTATAAAGACAGTAGACCTCAAATGACCAGTGGGACTCGTTCTGAGTCAGTCCACCATGATCTGATAGTTAGAACAAAAGCACTGCTGAATTCATAAATCCAATTTAAGTAGATGAAATAGGGTTAGTTGTTTTTATTCACAAATTTGTGCAACAAGAGGAAGTCAATATGCTCATTAATAAAAAAACGGCGCTCATAAATCCATAATTCTTGTTAGACAATGGGCAAGGGCAGCTGCTATACCTAAATCACAAGGTTAATCCATCTTGTCCTGCAACAGTATACATATTTTTTGAGAAAGATGGCAGCAACCTCTCTTGTAAGTGTGATATAATGAGACTCCATCAATCCAAGAATCTGATACATGGGATTCTCGGTATATATTCAAATTTGCTGACACAAAGATAAAATGTCATTTAATGTGGATGTGGATGGAGAAGTCACTACAACAAATGTTGGTTTTCAATGACATGGTTGTTGGTCCTACTTAAATGTTTTTGACTACTGAACCAAGCTATGGGCTTTTAGTTTCAAGCTAATCAAAGAGCTTGAACCTAGTATCGGATATGCAAAAAGGCCTTTTAATTTTGCCATTTTGTTTAATATTATTGAAAATAGTGAAAAATGATACAACTTCAATAATTTCATCTCCTTTGGCAGGTCTCAAGGATTGAGATGTCAGGTTGCTCCTATTCTTTTGTTGCTTTTTATTGTTGATCTGGGAAGTGTTTCATTTCCACCTATTCAGGTACTGGTTGACATAGTGCATATTGCTTGGTGCATACTGGTCCATATTGCCTATATAATACAAGGTGTGAGCTGCGTTTGTCAAAACCTTGTGCCAGTATAGGGGTCTGAGGTAGTATACATTTTAGTGGTCAATGACCTGTATGAGCCTGTTTCTTGGTATTTTAAACCACAGTCAATTCTTAGTTGGTTTACTTTGCTGATTCTAGGGCACCAGTCCTGATGAATATTCCGAAATCTTATCAAATGAAAACATGTTATTCCAATTTGTTTGGTTCCCTTTTGATGTTTATTTCAGTTTTGTGATCCATTTGAGCTCTTAGCTGCACTACACTGAACTGCATTATCATTATAGGTTCATTTAGGCTATATTTCTTCACTGATCCTTTTTTGGATCTTTTTTTTTTATGTTGCAGTTATGAAGCCCTGTTCCATGTAACTGATCTAACTGTTTTGCGTGTTGTTGAATTTGATGTTACATTTGCTTTTTCCCCTATACTATTACCTTTTTGAGTTTGAGGTTTTCGTTTTCTTGTTATTGCTAATCCACATGTTTGCCTTGCCTCTTTTGAATTTCCATCATCTTCCTTATTCGATGATATACATTTTATTAGGCTATTATTCGATGATATACATTTTATTAGGCTATTATTTCAAACAATGTTGTCACATGTTTACTTTGATGAGATTCATTAGCCTTGGCAAATTTGATTCACCTTTTGCATGGCTTCTGTTTGCTTATTTTTGTGTAGCTGTTCATGGATACATTGTATCCACTTCCTTTGATATTGACCAATCTTCCTACGTCTTTACACATGATGGGTTAGGTTGGTTGCATCAATCTTGTTGTTTTGCTTCTCAGTTATATTTAGTGAATTTTGCTGCCTGTGCAATGGATATGGACCAAATTCACTTTCCTATCTAAATCGAATATTTCTGAGCATGTATGGAGCACCACATTGTTCCTCATCCACCAATTAAAGTACAAAGTTATCTCTTTTGCCTAACTTATAGGATAACATCATGGATAGATTTAAACTATCAGTATTAGAGAATACAAGTTTCCCCATATGCAATATCTGAGACACATGAATAAGTTTGATGAGTTTGTCAAAGGGAATTTGGAGCCAGAGAAGATGGTATTAGAAACAGATAGTTGTTGTCATTCAAAATACCACTGCTCTGTTATACACTCCGAAGAGAAGAAAAGAAGAAAAAGTTAATACTGCACTAAATATTTAGTCCCCATCTCACACATCAAGAATCTACTTTATCACAATAGCAAACTCTCACATGGTGGAATCAGTGTTGAGTTACCTTTTGACTTCTTTGTCTCAGTGGATATCTAGTTCGCAGCTATATAATCCCTTGCCTAAGTTTTGAAAAAGTTAATACTGCACTAAATATTTAGTCCCCCTCTCACACATCATATGCTTCTCGAAATCAGTGTTTAATATTTTTTTATATTACTTGCAGTTCAATCAGTATTTTAATAGAATGGACAAAAGTTGGATAAATAATTCGAGATCCAGTGCCGAATATTTGAATGGAGTTCAGAATTTCGTTAAATTTGCTTCTGAGAAATCTGAAATGAATGGGAATATTTTTTGTCCATGTCAAAAATGTGTAAATTGTTATGCTATCGCTCCACAAATTGTTGAAGAACATTTGGTATGGAATGGTTTTCTGAAGGGTTATACAGAATGGATATTTCATGGAGAGTCTAAATTGTCGTCTTCATCTAACCAACCCTTAGTTATAGAACACACTGCTAGTATTGGATCTAGTAACACAGACAGAAATCCTGTTGTAGAAGATGATATGAGGGGCTTACTCAGAGATGCTCTTGAACATAATATTACAAATTTAACAGATTTTAGTGGAGGGCAAGAAGGAGCTCCAATAGGTGATGAGCATACCGTTACTGAATCTATACATGTTGAGGAACCTATATACTCTGAAGATAACACAACTCGGTATCATAACTTGCTGAAAGATTGTGATAATGAACTATATCCGGGTTGTAAGAAATTTACGAAGATTTCTTTTATGGTGCATTTATTTCATTTGAAATATTTGAATGGATGGTCTGGGAAGTCTTTTACTATGCTTCTTCAATTATTAAAAGATGCATTTCCAGAAGGTGTTATTTTGCCGTCAACTTCTTATGAAGCCAAAAAACTAGTAAAAGACTTAAATCTTGGATATGAGAAGATTCATAGTTGTCCAAATGATTGTATTTTATATCGTGGTGATAATATTAATGAAGATTTGTGCCGAACATGTGGGTCTTCACGATGGAAAAAACAAAATGAAGACGGGCATGATTTGTCGAATGAAGTGGATGCTACACAGTCTAAAAAAATTTCGGCTAAAGTTTTGAGGTATTTTCCTCTCATACCTAGATTGAAAAGGATGTATGCATCATCAAAGACGGCTTCCTTAATGAGATGGCATGATGAAGGACGTACAAGGGATGGAATGTTAAGACATCCAGCGGATAGTTTAGCATGGAAAGCATTTGATGATAGGCATCACGAATTTGCTTCTGATGTTCGCAGTGTAAGGCTGGGTTTGGCAACGGATGGATTTAATCCATTTCGAACGATGAGTTCTACATACAGCACTTGGCCAGTTATTTTGGTTCCATATAATTTGCCACCATGGATGTGTATGAAACAGTCTTCACTCATTCTGTCAATGGTTATTTCCGGTGATAAGAGCCCAGGTAATGATATAGATATTTTTCTGCAGCCTTTAATAGATGAATTGAAAAAGCTATGGCAGGGTGTTGATGCATTTGATGCTTTCACTGGTCGAACATTCAAATTGCGTGCAGCTCTTAGCTGGACAATTAATGATTTTCCTGCATATGCTAATGTATCCGGTTGGAGCACTAAGGGGCGTATTGCATGCCCTTGTTGTGGAGATTTAACTCATTCATATTGGTTAAAACATGGAGGAAAATTCTGTTATATGGGTCATCGAAGATGGTTAGAAGCAAATCATCCATTTCGACATCAGAATAATCAGTTTGATGGTACCATAGAGTTGCGTTCTGCACCTATTCCACCAACTGGAACTGAAGTTCTTAAACAAACTCATGGCACTAACTATATACCTGGTAAGGCATTCAACAGTTCAAAGAAGCGGGGAAGAGGGGATGTTGGCAGCTCAGTGACACAGGTTTTTGAGGACGCTGACAACTTCGAGAATGATGACAGTATTTATGAACAGGAAAATGACGATGGCACAAACTCGGTATCTACACAGAAGCAGTTATGGAAAAAAAGGAGCATTTTCTTTGAATTACCTTATTGGGAGTATAATCTTCTTCGACATAATCTTGATGTCATGCATATAGAAAAGAATGTTTGTGATAATTTGATTGGAACAATGTTAAATCTTGAAGGAAAGACTAAAGACAACTTGAAAGCGCGTCTTGATTTGAAAGACATGGGCATAAGACAAGAGCTTCATCCGAAAGAACAACCCAATGATAAATATTTTATACCTCCTGCATGTTACACAATGTCTACTCCAGAGAAAGATCTTTTTCTAATGGTTTTGAAAAATATGAAGGTTCCAGATGGGTATGCATCGAATATTTCAAGATGCGTTAATCTTAAAGAGCGAAAACTTACGAATCTTAAAAGTCACGATGGCCATATTTTGATGCAAGATATCTTTCCATTGGCTTTAAGATCATCAACACAGAAACAAGTTCTTGCAATTGTGACTCAGTTATCATCCTTCTTTAAGGCATTATGTTCCAAAGTTCTAGATCCCAAGGAGCTTGATCAATTGGAGTCTAATGTTGCACTAACACTGTGCCATATGGAGAAGATCTTTCCTCCTGGGTTTTTTACTATTATGGTTCATCTACTCATTCACTTAGCGGCGGAAGCTAAACTTGGTGGACCGGTTCACTATTGATGGATGTATCCTATTGAGAGGTAATATTCTAAACTCTAATGTCCATATTTATTATTAATATGAATATATATCCTATTATCTTCCTCGATGTTGATGTTGAGCATTAAAATTTACTGTTGAAGGTATCTTGTGCGCTTAAAGGAATATGTACGCAATCGAGCCTATCCCGAGGGATCGATTGCGGAGGGATATATTGCTGATGTGTGTTTGACATTCTGCTCGAGATACCTTGAAGGAGTTGAAACTGCTTTTAATCGACCACAAAGGAATTACGATATTATACATAATGCAGAGGAGTACAAGTTCTCATCTGGTGGAAGATTTGTGGGGAAAGCTGAAAGTACTGTAATTCATCATAAATTATTGGCACAGGCACATCGTTATGTCTTACTCCACAGTGACTTAATATCCGAGTATCGCAGGTCAGTATGGTTATAACAAATCACAATTTACTGTCATATCAGTTATAATATTCAAAACAAATAATTTTTTTCTCGTGCAGAGATTTTTTAGTGGCTCAACAAAGCGCCAACAATAACATTCATCCTACCCCAAGGATTGAGCAAAGATGGTTGGTTGAGTTATTTCCTGAATAGTTATTAAAACAGGTTAGACGTTGAATCCTATTAGGTCTTTTATTATATTCTACGATCGGAACTTTGTAAAATTAATTATTATCTGACTTAAATTTTTTAGGTACCGACCATGATGGAGAGACATTGTTCTAATGAATTAATAGTCCTTGCTCGAGGTCCGAACAATATTGTCAACAGATATGATGGGTTCATTATAAATGGTTTTAAATTTCATACAAAAAAACGTGAAAAATTTAGAAAAACACAAAATAGTGGAGTTATGGTTGAGGCGGACGGAAAAATTTATTATGGTGCCATAACAGATGTTTATGAGTTGGATTATTACGGGAACTTTAAGGTAGTATTATTTCGATGTGATTGGATGGATATAAACTCATCTAGAGGTTTGAGGCAAGATATAAATGGCTTCACACTAGTAAATTTTTCAAGGTTGATACATACTGGTGTGCTATTGAAAGATGACCCATTTGTTTTTTCATCTCAAGCTCAACAAGTGTTCTTCGTGCAAGACTCTAAAGATAAAGATTGGTCTGTTGTTATTAAGACTAAACCTAGAGACTTGTATGATATGGGAAAAGGGTTAACAGAGGAGGATGATGAGACTTATACTCAGTGTATGCCTTTTAATGTTCCGCCAATTGATGAACTGAATTCTACTAGTTTGGTTAGGATGGATGTTGAATGAGAGCTGGCTAGTTTCTTAATGGTAAGTAAAACATTAGTTTTATGCATTAAATTATTTTGCAATTTATAAATTATTTCTATACTTTTAATATTTAACTAATATTGATTCTTTTTTGTGCATACTAGATTACAATATGCCGCGAGGAAAACGTTTCAGAGATATTGAGTTTCAGCACACATCCGTGGGACCAAAGACTCATATACAAAAATTAACAAACAATTGGCATTCTTTTCGATCAAAAGTCCAACGTTGATCTTCAAAAAGAACAACTTTTATTATATTTTTTTCATATGTGTGAGGATGGTAGTATTCCTTAAACCCACTTGTTACGAGATATCTATTTTGGCGAGATGTCTGTTTGACAAAGGAGGCTTCAGCTTTTGTCATGTATCTTTGCTGTTGTATTTTTATTCCGGATTTTCAGATATCGTAACTTTTTTGCTTATATTGTTGATTGAGTTCTTTATTATGTGTGACTGCAAGTACAAGCAACCTAACAAATGACAAGGAGAGCTCTTTCCTACATCAAATGCTTCTTTTATAAGAATATTAAAAGTAATGTACTTTTAATATTTAACTAATATTGATTCTTTTTTGTGCATACTAGATTACAATATGCCGCGAGGAAGACGTTTCAGAAATATTGAGTTTCAGCACACATCCGTGGGATCTACTTCTGATCGTTCCCAGCAGCCCGATGAGCCCCATACTCAGTCCGGGTCCCAGTCGGAGCACGCTCCACCTGCAGATCGTCCAGACACGGATGATGTGGACGTCCTGGGTAATTTGATTTACAATCCTTTGCCTTTAAATCATTTGCCTTTAAAAAAGTACATTACATATGGCATATTTGATGATTTTGGATATTGGAAGTATTTTGAGTGACAGACCCTGACCTTATGGGTTGCCTTTTATTTTTCAAACAATGGTCCATCTTAGGTATTTTGGATGGAGGATGCAAGGAAAAGTTGGGCTCTGTAAAAGTGATTTATAATTACTTGTAGTTAGCAATTTGCATGATTGTCTGCAGAATTGGCACACACAAGCTTGAATTTGACTCACCTTGTTTAGGCAGCTCTAAGGCCTCGCATTGCAGATCCTGGAAGAAGTTATCGGAAGCACTCACAGACTTGCTCTCGAAAGCTATTGGAAGCACTCAAAATCTTAAAGAATACAAGGAAGCAATGATAACATTGTGACATTTCTCCTGCGCTTTATATAAACATTGTTATGTGTTATCATATTTTTAATCAACATAACAATTACCTATTTCTTAACCTTATAGCACTGTATTGGCTAAATTGTTTATGAGATTTGCAATGCTAGCATGCTTATGAAAGATGAACTTTTTAGATGATAGTGTTAACTCATTTGCAGTATATTATTTGGTGAAGATCTGTTAAATGCTGGTGAAGCATGGTTTGAGAAAGATGCAATAGGCAAGACTAGGAGGTTGCTAGCAGCTTTTATATATTGGTCTTGGTCATTGTTGTTTCGCAGGCTTTACTCTTGACTATTCAAATTTGTTCTTTATGAAGGTGCTCAATCTGCCGTATTGGCTGATCTCCTATCATGTTTGATGTGTTTAGTGGAAGCTGTTTCTTTTTAACAACCACATGTAGTAATGGCTCTTAGAAACTTTTTACTAGCTTTCATAACTCAATCCTTATCAATCACAATCTCTTATGAGTTACTTATCTACTTCCCGTAAAATTGCATCTTCTTTTTTTTGCTAGTATGATATCAGGTTTTCCCTGTCGTATCCATTGATGAAGTTGTAAATAGCAGGAAATTTTCAGTTTGACCTATATTCACTTTTGTCATTTGTTTATCATGTCTTCCTTGTGCAGCTTCCATGAGATTCTTGTTGAAAGTTTTCCTAAAGCTGTTCTGCATCCTCTTACAAGGCAGGAGTCAATGTAGTGTCTTCTACAGTTCTTTTTGTAAGAATTCACAGCAAACTTAGGTAGTGTGACAATGAATTCTTTTTGTAAGAATTCACAGCAAACTTAGTGAACTACATCTAGTTGCAGTTTTCAAATAAGAATCCTAGTAAAGGTAAATCATGTTGTAGGTGCATGGGAATCACCTATTTGCATGGGAATCCTAGTAAAGGTAAATCATCCTAGTTGCAGCTTTAGACCACATATTCTTCCCTATGTAAGGAAATCTATGTTGTGTGTGTATCTGTGAGGGAAAGAGATGGCGAACCCACCTGGCATTGCTGAGAGAACAGGGAGGTGGCCCAGAAATCTATTCAAAGGCCAACTTAGGATGAACTTCTGTACCAAGGTTCAAAACTAAATTAGAATAGGACAGACAAATATATCATATGCTGTCAGTAATAGTACCTATGCTGTTTATTACAATAGCAGTGATACGCCAATGTTCTTTCCAGCAAACCTAACGTCGGTAAATCATTTGCCTTTAATGGACTTCTTATTTTATAGATGGACTAGGGAGAGTGAGGAGAACACGAGGGCCCACTCGAGCACGAGACGTATGGACCCTACCTGAGGATGAGAAGATTGTCGTCCATTGCAACGAACTGGGGCAGCCCATCAAGAACGCAGCAAGCATTTTATCCACTTTTTTAGGATCGGTTGCGCGGAAGGGACAATTGTGTCCGCTCAACTATACGAAATAGAACGAAATGCTTCCTTCGTATAAGGTTGAGCTTCTTAGAGTTGTTGAGGTAAAGAATTGAATTTGCTTACTATCTTCAATTATTTTTTGATGTAACATTGATATAATATTTTTGACTTTGATGTAGACAAAGTTTGTCCTTCCTGCAAATAGCCATGATTGGGTGCTGAAGTCCGTCAACCGCAAATGGAAAGAATATAAGGCGAAGCTAAAGGCGGATTGGAAGCACGAGGGCATGACTGAAGAGGAGGTGGCCCGTGTTTGTCCTCCAGATGTAATCTCTCATCAGTGGAGGGAGCTTGTCCACTACTGGTTTTCTGAGAGAGCTCAGGTTGTGTATATTTTTTCAATACCTTAGATTGTATTTACTATATATATTTTAGATTAGAAATTTATACATTTTATGCATTACATTGTTTATTGTTTTTCGGGGAAGACATATTCCAATATTGGTAGAGCTGCTCGAGCATCACAGACTGTTCCTCACACTTCAGGCTCCATGAGTTATGCGAGGCGTAGAGCTGAATTCGTAAGCTTTCTTGAAATAATTTAAATTTATTTTAAATTATTCTATCATATAGCATGTATACTCTTGAAATATACTTTTTGTTGTAGGTGGATGATAATGGGAGGGAGCCTGGTAGGGTGGAGTTTTATAGGATGACTCACACCCACCGAGATGGCAGCTTTGTCCGAGAGGAGTCAAGAGATATAGTTGTATGTATTCATCTTTGACTTGTGCTGTATTTTTTTTTATTCTATTATTCGCATACATTAATTTGATTTTTTTTTGGAGAGATATAGGATAGGGCAACAAATCTTATTTTGGAGCGCGTCGGGGGGTCATCATCATCCGACGCGACCCATAATATTGAAGCTGAAGTGCTCGCTGAATTGATGGGCCCAGAGCGTTATGGTCGAGTGAGGGGTTACGGCGTTGGAGTTACCCCCACTCAGTTGTCTTCAGTGGGCACATATACAAGAAATGCCAGAGAATCTAGTAACACTGCAGAAGTTCGTCGGCTTCAAGCAACTATTAATGAGTTGAAGCAAAACCAAGCAAATTTGCAGTCTCAGCTTACGAATATTTCTTCCATGTTACAACGGTTTCTCCCTTCTCCGGTAAATAATTATATATATTTTAATATTTTACATATTATCAATTATGATATATGAGTTAATGTATCACATTATTCTTAACTTCTAAAGTTTTTTTTTATTTTTTTTATAGATTCCTGATGAGAGCACAAAAGTGCAATCGTCAGACTATTTTAATTAGTATTTTAGATAATCATTAATAATAAAATTAACTAATTAACGTGGTATTTGTGTTTGAGTGCAGTAATCCAAGAAACCAATTAACATTAGGATTGAGCCCAATGCCCGGCAGCCCGAGTTCAAGTCATCTTCCAGGGCCTGCCTGACTTCATCCCGCGATACAACACAACATCGCGAGCATCTCCATGTCCGCATCCAATGATCCTGATCAGATCCCTCCCAGCAAGGAAAATCCCAGGAGCGGTCCCATGGCACCTCTTCCAAGACTCCCAGATAAGCAAGCCGCATCAAATTCCCCCTTCCAGCAAGGCAGCACCGTGGCCATGATCGGATTCTCCCCAAGATCTCAGCTTCCAGCCGGATCAATCTTCCCGAGTCCCAGCTCCTTCCGCCCGTGATTCTTTCGCGATCCGAATCCCAGCGCCTACCTTCCGCTTCAGCGTGCCAGTCCATGCCGCGTCCCAACCGGATCAACCAAAAACTCTTCCCCAAGGATCTCGCGATTAGATCCCCAGTGTATCACGCGGTGAACCTTCCATCTATGCCTTCCGCCCGTGATTCTTCCCCAAATCCCAGCCTCCTCCCCGTAATCCCGCCTCAGATCGCATTCAAGCACCGTGCCAGCAGCGCCCAAATCCCAGCTCGCTCGTCTCCAAATCCTCCGTGATCCACGGATCCTCCTCCCCGTCGATCTAGCTTCCAAACCGGCACCCGAAGAAGGAAGCCCCAGCCCCTCTTCCGTGATCCGGCGATCCCGCACCGCGTCCGAGCTCCGTGATCAACGTTCCCAGCGCTCCGCAATCACCGTCGCTACCAGCTCGTCCCCAACGCGTCTCCAAGGGCTATAAAAGGGGGAAGAAGGCAGGAAGAAGGGAGGGGGGGAGGAGGTGCTCGGTTGGGGTGGGAACCAAAGAAGGAGTCGGCTGGGTGTTGAGAAGAAGAAACAGAGCAAGGCTCTGTTCTTGGGAAGAAGAAAGGAATAAAGAAAGTATTTTATTTTGGGAGCTCCACCGTGGGAGAGAGAGGGAGAAGAAAAGTGACTTGTTCTACTTTCTTTTTCTTTATTTTATTTACAAAAGAGAAGGAGTATTAGGTCTAATCTCCATTGTTATTTGTAATCGATGTTATTTTTATCAAATCTATCATTTCTTTTTCATGCAATCCTTGTTCTAGGTTTAGTTTAATTTCTGTTTTCTTCATGCAATGGTTTAATTTTTCTTTTTTTACAATACATTAAATTTTTCTTTATGCAGTTTCTTCTTGTTTTCATCCATTTTTATTTATGCCAAAGCTTTTCTTGGATTAGTTAAAAAAATAAATGCTCTTTAAATCTAAGTACATGTCTTTTTATTATTTTTAAATAAAAAAATAATTCTCCAGTAGACTAGAGAATTCATCATCATCTCCGATATAATGTTTTTCTTCTATTATTCAAAAATCGATTTTGAATCCGAGTGAACGTTCTAATTTTTATGCAACTCCAATCACCTCCCTGTGGATCGACCTCTTACAACCACTATTCTTCGAGTAGAACAGGTAAGAGTCAATTTAAATTTAACTTTTGTTCGTCGGTTCTAACAACGATCTGTTTAGCATATTTTTAGTTAGACAGGAATCGGACGAACAGAATTTTGGCGCCGTTGCCGGGGAGGCAAATCGAGAAGCAAAAACGGTCACGAAGATCAAATTGGATTTTGGATGCCCGGAGTGAACGCACTCCAGTAGTAAGTTTTTATTTTTTTTATTAATTTTTTTTTATTTTGATAATTTCTAGTTAATAATTTCGTAGTTATTAAATTCGAAAATTTAAAAAAAAAATAAAAAAAAAATTAAAAAAAAATTAAAAAAAAATTTTTTTAATAAAAAAAAATTTTCAAAAAATTCAAAAATTTTCTAAATTCAAAATTTGAATTCTGAGATTCGAAATTTGAAGTTTAAAAAGAAAACAATTTAATTAAAACAAAAAAAAATAATATAAAAAAATAAATAAAAAGAAAAAATTTTATTGATTGCTCATTTAATCAACACAACCTAATGACATTGCATAAACTTTAAAAAAAAATTTATTGATTATTTGTTGCATCAAGCATTGCATAAAATAATTTAAGGGCAAAACCCACTAAAAAGATAAGGTCAGGAAGTCATTACCTGTCCTTAGCCCAAAAATCACCACATTGCATACTTATCCTAAGCCAAATCAAATTAAAATCAAATTAGACGTTGGCCTTAGGGTTTTCGAGCTCAATTAGGCTCTTGGAAAGAAGCGGCTGAAAGCCACTCCAGTGAGAATTTAGTAATTGGTGATGTCTAGGAAAGTTTTACAACAGTGAGAACTGTTACGGGTATTGTGGTATCGGTGTATCCCTTCTGGCACCACCACACACCCCGGGACTTTCCTGGTCACTGATTACTGGATTGCTTAACTGGTAAGCTCAAGCTTAATCTGAAAGGGAGATTAGGAGCTGTCTAATCTAGGAGAGAATTTCAGGAACTTTTTAACCTGATACATCTCTGTGCAACTAGATTTAAGAAGCTACTAAACCTCACTTAGTTTTAAGACTAATAGGGTCAAATTGTTGTGTGGTGTTGGTTGTGGTCATCTGTGTCTAGCCCTTCTCTTCTTTTAGGACTTCGTTCATTGTAGAAGTCGAATCTAATTAAGTTGTGGAAAATGTATGCATGGTAGAAGGTCATTAAGGGATAAGTTAATCCCATTTGATCCTGAGATTGAAAGAACTTTTCATCACAACCTGCGAACTGTAAACCAACCGTCGATCTCTACAATGGGTGAACACATTAGAACCCTAAATGAATTGTTTGCACCCGCATCCGCTAGTCCCCCTACTTGCATAGTATTACCAATTAATAATGCAGCCCAATTCGAGATTCGGGCTGCAACAATAAACATGTTACCCAAGTTTCATGGGTTCGAGAGTGAACAACCCTACATTCATCTAAACAAATTTTTGACAATCTGTCAAACGTTTAGAAATCAAAACTTAGATGAAGAGGGTATTAAATTAAGGTTGTTTCCCATGACTTTAGAGGATCGTGCTGCTGCATGGTTGTATTCCCTAGCTTCGAATTCCATCACATCATGGGAACAACTATCTAGGAAGTTCATGGCTAAGTTCTATCCCATGGTAAAAACTGAAAAAATTAAGGATGCAATCAGAACTTTTAGAGGAAAATCTGAGGAGGAATTTTCCCAACTTTGGAAAAGATTCCATGACTTGTTGGTCAAATGCCCACACCATGGGCTTGATAAGGCTGATCTGGTCCATTTCTTTTATAAAGGACTACCTCCAGCACATAGAAACATGATTGAGTCCATGCACAAGGGTAGGTTCATGAACCAAACCCCGGATCAAGCCTATGAATTTCTTGTTGACTTAGCCGAGAACGCCCAAAATTGGAGTAGCTATGGTGAGGAAGTAAATAGAGATGAGTCCGGGTCTAGAAAATCGGGTAATTATGAAATGAAAGCAGACCCAGAACTCAAAAATGTCATGTCCAATCTGGTGACTGGAATGAACAACTTAAGCAAAAAGTTTGATGCTTTCACTGTTTCCACTAGCTCAAGTTCATATAAAGAGTTAAATCCCATCATGAAAGTGGATCATGAGTTACAAAGTTTATGTATCTTGTGTAACAGTTCTGAGCATCTAGTGGAGTGTTGTCCTAGTTTACCCACCATAAAGGCCGAGCAAGCAAATGCTCTAAACTCATATAGTGCCTTTAAGAAGCCCACTCCCAACTCGTTCAGCCCAGTTTACCACCCTGATAATAGGTTCCACCCAAATTTCTCATACAAGCAAAATGAACCTATTCAGCATCAAGGTGGTCCACCAGGTTTTCAGAACAACTTCTCCAGGATAGGTCCACCACAAATGAACCAACCTTTGGTTCCATCTGTACCGCCTTATAATGCCCCTATCCCACAGCAACCTTCACAATTAGAAACCATGATGGCTAATATGATGAAACAACAACAAGATTTTATCAAGCAACAACAACAGACCAATACAGCCCAAGCCCAGACTAACCAATTCCATGCGCAAGCAATTGCAAAACTTGAGGTTAGTCTGAGCCAAATAGCTAACTCTCTAGGGGATAGGAAGAAAGGTGAACTACCTAGTCAACCAGTGCCTAACCCTAGTAGACAACAAAATCAAGGTCAGATAGGTCAGTATCAGATTGATTCTAATGGAAACCAGAACCATGAAGTCCAGGCAATTACCACCTTACGGTCTGGCAAGCAAGTGGACAACAAGGTCCAACTTCCTGTGCAAGAAAAAGAAGAAAAGCATGAGCCAAACCCCACCCAGAAAAAGACACAAGAACAGGGAACACAAGGAATAAAGGAGAAACCAATAGAAACTTACACACCTAAGGCTCCCTTTCCTAGTAGACTACAAGACTCAAAGAAAAAATCTCAGTACGATGAAATCATGGAAGTCTTTAAAAATGTCCAGATAAATTTACCCTTCCTAGATGCCATCAGACAGATCCCCTCCTATACAAAATTTTTAAAAGACCTAACCACGGTAAAAAGGAAAACCAGTATTCCTAGGCAAGCTGTGATGGCTGCACAAGCCTCATCTCTTATTCAACAGCAGATTGCCCCAAAATACAAGGACCCTGGTTGCCCCACTGTTGAAATTAAAATAGGAGAAACCATCATTCGGAAAGCCCTATTAGACTTAGGAGCAAGTGTAAACCTATTACCCTATTCTGTCTACACCGAACTAGGTTTGGGGGAATTAAAACCCACAAACATTACCTTGTCATTAGCAGATAGGACTGTGAAGTATCCCAAAGGAATTGTGGAGGATGTGATTGTAAAAGTTAATGAATTCTACTACCCTGTGGATTTTGTAGTCCTTGAAACTGAACCAGTAAAAAATCCAGAAAGTCACATCCCGGTGATCCTAGGTAGACCATTTTTGGCCACTTCAAATGCTGTGATTAGTTGCCGAAATGGAATAATGACTCTAGCCTTTGGGAACATGACTGTCCAGCTCAATGTTTTTCATAGTAGTAGTCAGTCAACTGAGATGGACGATTTGGAAGAAATTCACATGATTGAGAATATAATTAGCAGTTCTTTTGAAGAATCGAGTTATTCTGACCCATTAGAAAGATGTTTGGCTAATTTTGGTCAAGATTGTGTGTCAAGTCAAGAGGTTAATGCATTGTTAGATTCCATTCCAGTGATGGATACTAGCAAATGGGCCACCAAGTTTGAATCATTGCCTATTTCAGAATCTCAGCTAGTGTCATCCAATGTCAAACCTCCACAACTAGAACTTAAAGACCTTCCCGAAAACTTGAAGTATGCATTTCTTGGAGAAAACAAGACCTTACCTGTTATAATTGCATCGAATCTAACTAAAGAACAGGAAGAGAAGCTGTTAAGTATCCTTCGGAAGAATCAGGAAGCTATCGGTTGGTCTATAGCTGATATTAAGGGGATTAGTCCTTCTGTGGTCCAACATAAAATCCATCTAGAAGAAGATGCAAAAATTTCTAGAGAACCACAAAGGCGACTTAATCCAATCATGAAGGACGTAGTTCGAGCCGAGGTCATCAAGCTTTTAGATGCAGGGATTATATATCCTATTTCTGATAGTCAGTGGGTAAGCCCAGTTCAAGTCGTACCTAAAAAGTCTGGCATCACTGTGGTGAAAAATGATCACAATGAGTTAGTCCCTACTCGAGTCCAGACGGGATGGCGAGTATGCATCGACTATAGGAAGCTTAATGCCATGACTAGGAAAGACCACTTTCCTCTACCCTTCATCGATCAAATGCTAGAACGGCTAGCTGGCCACTCCCATTACTGTTTCCTCGATGGTTATTCTGGATATAACCAAGTCCCTATCGCACGTGAGGATCAAGAGAAAACCACATTCACCTGTCCTTATGGTACTTTTGCCTATCGTCGCATGCCTTTTGGGCTATGCAATGCACCAGCTACATTCCAACGGTGTATGATGAGTATTTTCTCCGACATGGTGGAGAAATTTTTAGAAGTTTTCATGGATGATTTTTCTGTATTTGGATCTAATTTTGAGGAATGCCTACACCACTTGACACTTGTTGTAGAACGCTGTAAACAGAAAAACTTAGTTCTTAACTGGGAGAAGTGTCATTTCATGGTAGAATCAGGTATTGTTTTGGGACACATTGTGTCACAAAGAGGAATTGAGGTGGATAAGGCCAAAGTAGAATTAATTGCTAAATTGCCACCTCCTAAGACTGTTAGGGAAGTCAGATCCTTTTTAGGGCATGCGGGTTTTTACCGCCGCTTTATCAAGGATTTCAGTAAATTGTCGAAACCCTTATGCGATTTGTTGGCGAAGGATGCTACTTTTAATTTTTCGCCAATTTGTATAACTGCTTTCGAAAAACTAAAGTCTGAACTAACCTCAGCACCCATCATAAGGTCCCCTGATTGGAGTCTGCCATTTGAAATCATGTGTGACGCATCCGATTATGCAATAGGTGCCGTCCTAGGTCAGCGAGTGGGGAAGCTTCCCCATGTGATTCACTATGCGAGCAAAACTCTGAATGATGCTCAACTTAACTATTCTACCACTGAAAAAGAGTTGTTGGCTGTTGTCTTTGCTCTAGACAAATTTCGTCCCTATCTAATAGGATCCAAGGTCCTTATTTATTCTGATCATGCCGCCCTTAAGTACCTTCTCACAAAGAAGGATGCTAAGGCGAGGCTCATTCGTTGGATCCTATTGCTCCAAGAATTTGATCTCGAAATTCGAGATAAAAAGGGATCTGAAAATGTAGTAGCTGACCACTTGTCCAGACTGATTGTTGAGTCATCTGCGGAATCCTTACCTGTATCCGAAACTTTTCCGGATGAACAACTAATGATGATTTCCCACACCAATGTTCCATGGTATGCTGACATAGTCAACTACCTTGTTACTGAACAAATGCCCAGCTCTTGGACCAAACAGGAACAATTTCGCTTCCTAGCTCGTGTGAAGTGGTATTTTTGGGATGAACCATACCTGTTCAAATACTGTCCTGATCAAATCATCAGACGATGCATCCCTGAACACGATCAAAGGAATGTCCTTTCCTTTTGTCATGACCACGCTTGTGGTGGTCATTTCAGTGGTAAAAAGACGGCTGCAAAGGTCTTGCAGTGCGGATTCTATTGGCCCACACTATTTCACGACTCACACGAGTATTGCAAATCATGTGACCGATGTCAAAGACTAGGAAAAATTTCAAGAAAAAATGAGATGCCCCTGAACCCAATCTTAATTGTAGAAATCTTTGATGTTTGGGGTATTGATTTTATGGGTCCTTTTCCTATGTCATTTGGGCACCAGTACATACTCCTAGCTGTTGACTATGTATTCTAAGTGGATTGAGGCTATCGCGTGTAAGACCAATGATCACAAAGTAGTGATCAAGTTTCTTAAGGAGTCTGTCTTCGCTCGCTTTGGCACCCCTCGTGCTATCATTAGTGATGGGGGGAAACATTTTTGCAATAGAATTTTTAAAGCCCTTGCTAGGAAGTACAACATCACCCATAAGGTCGGTACACCATATCATCCACAAACGAGTGGACAAGTTGAGATTTCCAACAGAGAAATCAAGACCATCCTTGAGAAAACTGTCAATCCATCTCGAAAGGATTGGTCCCTTAGGTTAACAGATGCATTGTGGGCATATCGTACGGCCTACAAAACACCAATTGGAATGTCCCCATACAGGATTGTCTATGGCAAGGCTTGCCATTTACCTGTCGAGTTAGAACACAAGGCCTATTGGGCAATCAAACGCTTAAATTTCGATCTCGACAAGGCGGTAGAACATAGAAAGCTTCAGCTTGACGAGCTTGAAGAAATTAGGAACGATGCTTACGAGTGTGTTAAGAAGTACAAGGATCGTATGAAAGTCATGCATGATAAAATGATTACTCGTAAAGAGTTTTACCAAGGACAAAAAGTTCTCTTATATGATTCTCGATTACATCTATTCCCTGGAAAACTTAAATCCCGCTGGACTGGCCCATACACGGTAGAGAAAGTACATCCGCATGGTGCGGTAGTAATATGCAATACTAAAGATGGTAGGTCATTTCAAGTTAATGGACATCGTTTAAAACCATACCTTGAGTATTTGAGGCCAGAAGTCGAGGAGACACTTCTGACCGACCCTGTGTATCATGAATGAATTATAATTGTCTGGCTGAAGACATAAAACTTAGCGTTCTTGGGAGGCAACCCAACATATGAATATCTTCTATAAAAAAAAAAAAATTTACTAACATGCAGGTTTGGGGAATTTTACCCCAATTTTCAATTTACCTACCCATATCAGGTAACTTCTCCTCTGTCCTCTTACTGCTTTAAATTTTCTTTAACATTGAGGACAATGTTAGATTTAGGTTTGGGGGTATTTTTAAGCATTTGAAATTTTATAAAAATTAAAAAAAAAGAGTTTTTATAAAAATTAAAAAAAAAGAGTTTTTAGGTAAAATTTTTGAAAAAAAAAAATTTACAACACACAAGGTATATAAAATCTAAGAGCCCAATGACTAGTTGGAAGTAGTGCAAAGTGAGTTCTTTTTATTAAGTTCCTTTTAGTGAGTTGTAAGCTAATTAGTACTTTGAATTTCACAACACATCTGGCCTGCACTTTCTAAGGTATAGGTTCGACATTGTGTTGAGAATATGGTAGCAATCTCGAATCCTGATGAACCATCTTTTTCTGATCCAAAAAAAAAAGAAAAAAAGAAAAAAAAAGGATTTAGTCAGGTACATCGAAAAGGGCTACCTATTGTCAAAGGTCAGCGGGCTTGTGATGAGGAACCCGAGCATAGGTCCGTAGGGGAGTCTTGATGCCCGACACCTCATGCCAACTGGTGTGAGAATTGTCGACTAATTGCTCGCTACATGGAGGAATCATCACAGGAGTAAAAGTGCACAATATATACATTATCATTTCTCTTTCAAAAAAAAAAGAAAAAAAAAGAGAGAAGAAAAAAAAAAATGAAAAACAAAAAAAATGTATATTGACCTTAAAAAAAGACAATACTGTGAAAGCCGTCGTTGTAAAAATTCGAGTAAACTGGAATATTATATATAAAGCCCATGAGGTATTAAAGTAAACATCCACAGCTCTCGAAATCCTGCAGAAAAGATGATTTTGAATGAGCAAATAGGTCTTGTCCGACCAATTCTTGGAAACTACTAATATTAGCGATATTTTGGAGATCCAAAACCTTAGCTTGTGCATGGTCCAAACTTCACTGAGCACTCAAGTATAAATAAGTCTTACAACTTCCTAACGGAAAACTTAATAACTTCAACTTAAATTGCATACTAACCTAGAAATTGGGCTACTTAGTAATTAAAACCTTGTGTGCTTTTGAAATTCTTATCAGTCATTTACTTGAAATTAGACTTTCATTTCATAAACCAAATTTTATTTTGGGATTGAAGTTTGTGGGTAACTTCACTGCAAACCCTCACGAGACAACACTCGTCCACTGGGGTAACCTAGGGGTTTAACGGCTTGTTGCACGTGCTAAGTGCAATCGTAATGCTCTACGAAAGTGAGTATTTATCTTAGTTCATGTATATTTATATATATATATAATAAATAAAACTTTTGCGCTCTCATTTTATCATTGTCGCACTAAATCGCTAGAGACTAGCAATAAGCTGGTTGGGGGGTGTGATGAGAGCACAAAAGTGCAATCGTCAGACTATTTTAATTAGTATTTTAGCTAATCATTAATAATAAAATTAACTAATTAACGTGGTATTTGTGTTTGAGTGCAGTAATCCAAGAAACCAATTAACATTAGGATTGAGCCCAATGCCCGGCAGCCCGAGTTCAAGTCATCTTCCAGGGCCTGCCTGACTTCATCCCGCGATACAACACAACATCGCGAGCATCTCCATGTCCGCATCCAATGATCCTGATCAGATCCCTCCCAGCAAGGAAAATCCCAGGAGCGGTCCCATGGCACCTCTTCCAAGACTCCCAGATAAGCAAGCCGCATCAAATTCCCCCTTCCAGCAAGGCAGCACCGTGGCCATGATCGGATTCTCCCCAAGATCTCAGCTTCCAGCCGGATCAATCTTCCCGAGTCCCAGCTCCTTCCGCCCGTGATTCTTCCGCGATCCGAATCCCAGCGCCTACCTTCCGCTTCAGCGTGCCAGTCCATGCCGCGTCCCAACCGGATCAACCAAAAACTCTTCCCCAAGGATCTCGCGATTAGATCCCCAGTGTATCACGCGGTGAACCTTCCATCTATGCCTTCCGCCCGTGATTCTTCCCCAAATCCCAGCCTCCTCCCCGTAATCCCGCCTCAGATCGCATTCAAGCACCGTGCCAGCAGCGCCCAAATCCCAGCTCGCTCGTCTCCAAATCCTCCGTGATCCACAGATCCTCCTCCCCGTCGATCTAGCTTCCAAACCGGCACCCGAAGAAGGAAGCCCCAGCCCCTCTTCCGTGATCCGGCGATCCCGCACCGCGTCCGAGCTCCGTGATCAACGTTCCCAGCGCTCCGCAATCACCGTCGCTACCAGCTCGTCCCCAACGCGTCTCCAAGGGCTATAAAAGGGGGAAGAAGGCAGGAAGAAGGGAGGGGGGGAGGAGGTGCTCGGTTGGGGTGGGAACCAAAGAAGGAGTCGGCTGGGTGTTGAGAAGAAGAAACAGAGCAAGGCTCTGTTCTTGGGAAGAAGAAAGGAATAAAGAAAGTATTTTATTTTGGGAGCTCCACCGTGGGAGAGAGAGGGAGAAGAAAAGTGACTTGTTCTACTTTCTTTTTCTTTATTTTATTTACAAAAGAGAAGGAGTATTAGGTCTAATCTCCATTGTTATTTGTAATCGATGTTATTTTTATCAAATCTATCATTTCTTTTTCATGCAATCCTTGTTCTAGGTTTAGTTTAATTTCTGTTTTCTTCATGCAATGGTTTAATTTTTCTTTTTTTACAATACATTAAATTTTTCTTTATGCAGTTTCTTCTTGTTTTCATCCATTTTTATTTATGCCAAAGCTTTTCTTGGATTAGTTAAAAATATAAATGCTCTTTAAATCTAAGTACATGTCTTTTTATTATTTTTAAATAAAAAAATAATTCTCCAGTAGACTAGAGAATTCATCATCATCTCCGATATAATGTTTTTCTTCTATTATTCAAAAATCGATTTTGAATCCGAGTGAACGTTCTAATTTTTATGCAACTCCAATCACCTCCCTGTGGATCGACCTCTTACAACCACTATTCTTCGAGTAGAACAGGTAAGAGTCAATTTAAATTTAACTTTTGTTCGTCGGTTCTAACAACGATCTGTTTAGCATATTTTTAGTTAGACAGGAATCGGACGAACAATTCCTGATACTTCAAACGCTAGTAGAGATGATGATGGAGCTGAATCCCGTCCCTGATGCATTCTAGATTATCTTTTATGAGTTTGATATGTATATGTTTCTGCTTTTTCAGAGTACATTGTAATTTGCTTTTTCAGAGTACATTGTAATTTGCTTTTTCAGAGTACATTGTAATTTGTATGGCAGCTTTTCTGATATATGAGTCAAAAACATGGAGTTTTAATCAGGTATATCAATATTCATATTTTGAATGATCTGAGTATTTGTGTCAATGTATCAATGTAATACAGGTTCATATTGTTATAATATATGTTTTGTAATTTGTATTTTATAATACTGATTATCGTTTTATTTTTTTTTTAAAAAAGACAATTCCCGACGCTTTTAAGCGTCGGTAAAAAACGTCGTGGCACCAGCAGCCATTGAGCAATTTCCGACGCTTAAAAGCATCGGTAAATCAGTAATTGCCGACGCAAAAAAGCGTCGGAGAAACGGAGACAATTACCGACGCTTTTATGCGTCGATAAAAAAGGTCGTGGCACAGCGACAATTGAGCAATTTCCGACGCTTAAAAGCGTCGGGAAAAGGTTAACGCCGACGACGCTATACAAGCGTCGGTAAATCAGGAATTGCCGATGCAAAAAAGCGTCGGGGAAACCGCCCCGTCGGTTTATCGCCGACGCTATATAAGCGTCGGTAAAGCCATGTTTTTGCCGACGCTTTACTCAAGCGTCGGCAAAAACTTTTCCCACTCTGGTATATCCGACGCTTTGCCAACGCTTGGCTTTGCGTCGGGGGTATTTTAGCCGACGCCAAAGCTCCAAAAAAGCGTCGGGAAAGGCCTAGTTTCCTGTAGTGTTCGTTTGATCCATCATTGGCCTGACGGTGGCAGTATCTTTAATATGGACGGAAACTAGCGGCGAGATCGTAAATTTTCGTGGAGCAAGCAATTAATAGATCGACCAGGTAGGTACCCACTAAATGAAGAATCGGCGTAAACAAATCCCATGCAGGAAATCGGGCCAGTCGGTTAACCGACCAGCCACCTGGTTCCTACGTGTCGCGTTATGGTTCAATTCCCCCCTTTTTTTTTGCTGAAACGGACATTTTATACATCACATGTATGAATACACCCAATAGAATCGGCAAACAAAAGGTCCTGTAATGCAACAGGCATCTCACCCTCCCCAACCCATAGGGTGCCTCCTGAGTGGCTCGCTACATATGCCGCCACCCAGTCCGCCGCCCTGTTAGCCTCAAGATATACATGCATAGCCTGAAGTGTAATGCCTTCCCTCGCCATCAACCAAATATCACAAAGTAGGGGATGAACACCTCCAGCCATGCTCCTGCCCCGTTGGACCCAGCCGATCACCGTGGCCGAATCACCTTCCGAGAGGATGGAGATCGCCTGAAGCACGTGCTGCACATAACGCAATCCCATCCAAGCCACCCATAACTCAGCTCCTGGAACTGAGGTGTCGAAGATCTGACCCCCCCCCCGCTGCTACCACACTTGAACTCGGGCCCCTGATGACAAAGCCGACCCCTCCCCTCCTGCCTCCATCTAGGATAGAGCCATCAAAATTGACCTTGAGGAAACTCAGGGATGGGGACTCCAGGTAAAGAAAACCGTATAAGGAGCTGCTGAAGCAATATGAGGGCTCCAGATGTCCCGAACTGTCAAAGGTTTATGGTCTAACCCTGCCTGAAGAATCTCTACTACCTGTGCCCGAGCCAGCTCCATCACAAAATGTGGAGACGGACTAACCTCGCCAGATACCCGAGCGTTCTTGGCCATCCATACCTGATAAGCTATACAAATTGCCCTAATGGCCACGTGACGCATTTGGGGGGTATCCGACCAACGCTGTACCTCCTCCAAAAAACAGTCCCTCCGACTCCAAGCATCTACTAGAATCCCGGACAGCCTCCAAGTCCCCCTCGCCCACATATACTGGAACAGTGCATGGTCCATCGACTCGTCCACCTCATAGTCCAAACATAAGGGAGGGATGCCAACTCTTCGTCTGCTTAGCATGTAGCTCATCGACAAACGCTCCCAAGCCACCTTCCAGAGGAATAGTGCAACCCTCTGGTGTAATCCAAACCTCCATACCCAACCACAGTTCATACCCAATTCTGACTCTTGCTGAAGAACCCGGGAAACATCGTTGACCCCAACCCTAGCTCTGCAAGTGGTGCTCCATACCCTAACATCTGGACCTGCTAATCTCGAGATGGAAAAGGCTCGTATCCGCTCTGCAAGATGCTCCCCGAATAACTGGCCTAATCTGTCATCATCCCACTCTGCCTCCTCTGGTCTCAGGAGATCGCACACCTGGAGCCCCACAACTCCCTTGCCACTGATCATCGTCGGCCACAGTCTCAATGGGAGTGCATCCACCATGGGTCCTCCATCACATCAATGCCCCGTCCATCGCCAATCAGCCACCTAGAATGCGCCAAGCCATAGGCAAGTACCTCCCAATCACCCGCCACATGAAGGGGCCCCTCCGGCTGCCCGCCACTGGCCAACTAAGCATGCCCGACCATGTATAGCTATCATGACCTGACTCGAGAGGCTGTGCAGCTCTAGAACAATCTGCACCGGTTGCTGTGCCAGGAGTGCCTCGCGCCTCGCCAGTAATGACTACACTCCCAAACCACCCTCGCTCAGTGGTAAACAGACTCTCTCCCAGGCCACCAGATGTACCCCGTGGCCCCCACAAGGGAGCCCCATAGGAAGCTCCGCAAGAGCTGCTCAATCCCCGCCAGCTCTATCTTCGGCACAACAGTATGGGCCATAAGATAAATAGGTATAGAGCAAAGGACTGACCTGACCAACGTCAATCTACTCATCATAGAGAGTGATGATACCCTCCAACCCTCAAGTATGCTTCCCACCCTCTCCACCAAAGTAGAACACTCTGCCACCCGCAATCTCCTCCCTGTGAGCGGGACCCCAAGGTAGTCCAGTGCTCCTGTACCCTCAGGATCGCCCTGATCTCCTGTCGCACGCTCCGCTCCGTACTCGGACTGAAGTGTATGGATGACTTTTGGAGATTGATTCTCTATCCGGACGCCTCATAGTACTCTGTCAGCACACTCTGGAGGGCCCTTGCATCCCTCGCTCTCGCCCTAGCTAGCAACAGTCAGTCATCTGCAAAAAGTAAATGAGAGATAGGACGGGCACCAGGGGCTGGACTGTAGGCCGCGAACTTCCGGTTCTCACAGGCTACATGCAAAGCATGAGAAAGTACATAAGAGCAAATGATGAATAAGTATGGGGACAGAGGATATCCCTAGCGAAGTCCTATAGTCGCTCAGAAAAAGGACGATGGCGTGCCGTTGATCAGAATGGAAAAGCTAGGCCCCTGCACACAGCCTAGAACCCACTACAACAAAAAAGATTTTTGCCGACTTTGTATTGCCGATGCTAGTTAAAAGCGTCGGCGATATTTTTTGTTGGGACAGTAACCACCGACGCTTCTGGGAAGCGTCGGTAAAAAAGCTTCCAGCGACGCTTTTTTTAAGCGTCGGCGTCTGGGCGCATTACCGACGCTTATAAGCGTCGGAATATTTAAACACCGACGCTGTTATGCGTCGGCATAACGGAAGAACACGACGACGCTTATAAGCGTCGTCGGACTTCATTCCTCCCGCATACCCCCTCCCTCTAAAGCCCTAAATCCCCCGACCGACTCCCTCTCTTCTCAACCCTTTTCACCGATCTCATCCATTCTCCTCCGCCGAGCGCTCTCCGTCGTCGCGATGGGGGGAGTCGCTGCTGATGCGGGCGTTGAGCAAGCGGCGGACGTGGGTCTTCCTCTTCCTCGTCGTCTACTCCCTCCTCTCCTCCTCCTGGAACCTCCTCCTCTCCATCCGCTCCTGGTACAACTCGGCGGCCGCCTCCGCCTCCTCCCGCGCCGCCGCCGGCTGGAAGGCCCTCTACGCCTCCGTGCTCTACGGAGGGGTCTTCGGCCTGCTCTCCATGGGGGCGGCGCTGGCCGTGGCGGTGCCGGCCACGTTGGTCACCTGGATCACGATCCTCGTGCTGCTCGCCTTCGCCGGGAAGCCCCGACGGGCGCTCGTCGCCGACGGCCGTCGGATCACCGCCGACATCGCCGGTTTCGCGCTCAAGATCCTCCTCCGAGAGGGAAACCTCGTCGCCGTCGTCGGCGCCGTCCTCAGTTTCGTTGCCCTCCTCCTCCGACGGAGACGAGGCGGAGCTGAGGACCAAGGTTTTTGTTCTATCATTGCATCTCCAGAGTCTTTCAGAATATTTCGTCTAAATCATTACATTTTTTTTTTCATAATCTATAAAATTTGGATTTATAGCTGTACCTTGTCTATTTTGTGTTAATGCTTTTTGGTGGATAGCTATATTCTTCCTTAATTTCTGGGATTTTCTTCATTTACTTCTTGCTGTTGTCACTAGAATCTGAGGATAAAGTATGGCCTTGGATGTCTCTCATCTAATTCTATGTAATTCTCTTTTTCTTGGAGTTAACCTTTTCTTTTGTTGCTTTTGATTGACCGAAATTGGTCCATTGCATTGTTATTGCTTGAAGGTCTTTCCTCTGCTCTTTTGGTGTGCTTTTGAGGTTTAATTGTTTTGGGTGGAAAAAATTGTGTTACAAGCTCATGATTAATAGATAACAAGATTGTTCTCTTGTATTTCCCTCCTTCCCACCATTTGTGTTACTCGATCTATTGTTCTGCTTCTTTATTTAGCTGACTGAGCTCTTTTTGCTTATTTTTTACTAAAATTGTGCCTCCCGTTATTATCTTGTTTAAAGCATTACTGAATGTTTTGAACTCTGATTTGATAACTCACTGGTGATATGGAACATTGAATGGAGATTTGTAGGAGATTTTTGGCCCAACACATACTCGTATGTTGACAGGGCTTTACACATATGGTGTCTTTTTATCCTTATGTTTGCACCAATAATGTGGCTTACATGTTCTTCATGTGATCTAAGAACTAGATCAGTTTCATAAGTGAACAATGGCTAGGCCTTTGACTGACATGTGAGCCTTGCAGTCAAGTTTTAGGCATGTCATGTGGTTTTTTGTCTTTCTCAATGTTGGAGAAGAGAATGGCCAAACCAGCTACCGCACAAAGTGTTCTGAATTTTTACTTGTAGAATTTTAAGGCTCACCAAAATTGTCTGTAGTAGAGTTTCTGTCCAACATAATCTCTACCACGATTTAAGTAGAAATTTCTTTTTTACTCTCATAGTATTTCTTTTTTACTCTCATAGTATTTTTACTTGTAGAGTTGTCGGCCTGTTGCCTGTGTCTGCCATATGCTCATCTCATTCATGACTGTAGGTTAATGAGGAAGCAAGTGATAAAGTTTTGGAGGTGGAACAGAAATATAATGAGATTCGAAGACCTGTCTACATTAAACGGAATGAGATCATCCAATCCATTCCAGACTTTTGGTTAACTGCGGTTCGTAATCTCTCTTTTTTTAGTAATTATATATTTAAGCTACAACCTCTTTTTTGGAACATTCTCATCTAATAGTTTTTCTTTTTTGTATTTCTGTGTGTAATGCTTAACTCTTTAGTTCCTGAGTCATCCTGCTCTTAGCGATCTTCTGACAGAGGAAGACCAAAAGGTATGCATGCTGTTATTTTTGAAACATGCTGAATTCAAACTAAGTGTGGTGGAAATTGTTACTCCATCCAGAATAAATATATTAACTATATCAATTAGAGATATCATTCTAGGACCTTTGTCAGCTTCTTCTGGATTTATCTGATGTCTGGTATTACTTGGAACCCATTATAGATTTCCAGGTGCTTGTGTTAATAAAGTTCCTTTGATGCAGATTTTCAAGTATTTGGTTTCATTGGACGTTGAAGATTGTCAAGATTTGAAGTCAGGCTACTCCATTATATTTGTGAGATGTTGTTTGTTTTTGACGAAATAGCCATTCTGTTGCTATGAATAAGTATATTCTTGTGATTTATTACCTTTAATCAATTGACTGGGTGTTTGTAATGGATAGAACTTCTCTCCTAACCCATATTTTGAAGACACAAAGCTTGTGAAGACTTATTCCTTCACTGAGGAAGGAGTGGCTAATATAACCGCTACGACTATCAAGTGGAAGGAGGGTATCGTAAGGTTATTATCTTATGCGGTAATCATTGATATTTTTCTGAGTCAGGTATTAGTTTTAATGTTTGTTTCTCATAATATCTTGTAGGAGATTGCCAATGATAATGGTCATGAGAAGAAGGGAAGCAAGCGACCTTTTACTGAGGAAAGGTTGGCTTTAGTACCATGTAATCTTGTTTTATAAACAATTGCTGGATATTTAACTGATTTTGTCACGTTGAGTATCTGATAATTTATGATAATTCTGCTGTTGTTGCTTTCAATATTAGGATTATTCATATTTATGTATATCATATGCATATTCTTTCCAAGTAGATCGCCGTTCACATTTCCCTCCTAGTTCTTCTTAGAAGACCAGGAATCTTATTTTTGCTATGGCTATGGCTATGGCATGCAAGCAGTCAAGGACTCCATAGTGCATATACAATGTGTAGGCTGCATATACAGACAATATGCAATTTGTATCAACATCCATGTAGTGCCCCAGCATGAAATCCATCAAAGGCCAGCCTTCTTAAGTCCTTCCTTCAACATGCATATAAATAAGTATCATATTTTTTTGAAGAGCTTAATAAATTTTGTATTCTTAACTTCTTAAGGTTTTTTTATTACAGGTTCCTGATACTCCATCTGCTCGTAGAAATGGTGACTCCATTGATCCCTGAAGCTTTTATTTTAAAGTTTTATATGCATTTTTTTATGCTTTTTGAAGTACATTGCAAATGTAAATTGACAGTATGAATGTAATTTGACAATATGAATGTAATTTGACAAAATGAATGTTTTGATAAATATGTTTGATTGTGCTATGAGTATAATCTCGTTTAGTGTGAATGCCTTTGATTTTGTAAACAGAGTTTTAAAAAAAAAATTATACTCTAACGACGCTTTAAAGTGTCGTTAAAATCCCGGTGTTTTAACTATTACCGACGCTTTAAAGCGTCGGTAGGTTTGACTTTAACGACGCTTTAAAGCGTCGCTAGTTACCGACGCTAAAAAGCGTCGCTAAATTGCAATTAGCGACGCTTTTAAGCGTCGCTAAATTGTACGTTACCGACGCTAAAAAGCGTCGCTAATGACTGACGCTTTGAAAAGCGTCGGAAAATTATTTATCCACTGTAGCATAGGCGACGCTTTACCGACGCTTGGGATAGCGTCGGGATGGTTTTTACCGACGCTTAAAAGCGTCGCTAATGGCCAAAAAAAGCGTCGCTAATGCTCAATTTTCTTGTAGTGAACCTAATCAATCCAAACCTGATGAAAACCAAAACTCTCCAGTGCCCGCTTGAGGAAGTCCCAACGGATCCGATTATAAGCCCGCTCCATGTCCAATTTCACTGCCATCAAACATCGCCTCCTCGGGGCTCGCTGTAAGTCTCTCATCATCTCCTAAGCTAGCAAGATGTTGTCTGATATACTCCTCCCTCTCATGAAAGCTCCCTGCTCATGGCTGATGATGCTGGGCAACAAATCCTTCATTCTTCCCACCATGAGCCTTGCCACTACTTTATACAAAGTGATACACAAGCTAATAGGCCTGTAGTGGCTCGGCTCCGAAGCATCCTGACGCTTTGGTATCAATATGATGTAAGTGGCTTTCCAGTCATTTACCATCACTGTCCGACTGAAGTATAACTGTACTGGCTCCACCACAGCTCCCCGGATAATACTCCAATACCGTCGAAAAAAGGCACAGTTATAGAAAATGTGATGCAAGTGGCCGTCCGTCGCCGATCAGCCACCTAGAATGCACCGAAAAATCTCTATGAATATTTTTTTTGTTCCTGCCGACCAACAGGCCCACATGTCAAGATTTAGGCTGCGACTTTGGGCGAGCTATTGAATGACCCTAGGCTGGATGGGCTAACAGATTCCATTCTTGCAGGATTTTCTATAAACATGATTGGCTGATTATACCCCTTTCTTTTCAAAAAATTTCTTAGAATTGCAACTGTGCACACTTTTTCCGAAGGTAATTGGCCTTAACATTTTTCTTCTAAGTTGATTTTAATTTATCAACGATTGGAGTTTTCTTCTTCAAGATTGAGCATTGGGATGACATACGCTTTACCCTAAATTATGAGTCAACTCTCATTTTCACGTTATTAGCTCTTCTTTGAGTCAGAATTGATTGATGTTCTCACATTCGTTCATTCAAACTTGGAGAGAACTAGGGGTTTTCACAGGCGACACTACACCACCTGATGGCGTAAAGCAGAAAAGAGTAGGCGCGAACAGAAAAGCTTCAAATGAGAATATGAAATGCGGAAAATCCATGGAGGAGGACTAAGGATGCATATTAGTATTATGACCATGAGTAACCATAATTACCTCAGTGAAGTTTCTCATGGAATCACTCCTTAGGATCGATGCTTGCTGTTTGCAGCTGATGAGAGAAAAGAACTTTGGACAGAGTATGAGAACATTCCCCGGTTGAAGCTAGTCTTGCGAAGGATTTTAAAAATATTGGTTCTTGCATTGTTCTAAACCTCTACATTTTGTTTTAACACAATAGGAATTTTTTTGTGGAAGGAATTTATCTTGTCTTTGAAACTGATAGATCTGAATGCTTATCTGCAAATTATTCATTTTATTTTAGCATGACTTATTGTCTGCTTCCTAATTCTTGCATGACATAATCTTTTAACATAAATATGTTTTCTTGATATTTACTAGATCCACATTGCAAACGTTGATTGGTTAAATCTTACGGTTATGACTGTTAAGGGAGATGAAGAGAGACGTGAGCACAAGGGAACCGTAAGGAGAGAACATCGAAAATCTCTGATTGTTATTCTTGTTCTTGAACCTTATTATGTTCTCCAAGTCGTGGCTTTAAATGGTACATAAAAATTTGGAGGATATAAGTGCTCTTTTATCAGAATAAATATAAGTGTTAGGTAGATCAATCTGTTTATCTCTCTGCTAAAATTCTATGATTTGATCTTTTCTTAAAAAGGGATTTTACATGAAGGTCCTACAAGATTGGCTCATCAAGATAGCACTTGGTCATTTGATTTAGTCATCAATAAACTCGTAGAATCCTGCGTTTGTTTTGAAGAGATCTTTTATTTTGAGCCACCAACAGAGTTTGAACCCTTGGCTTCAGGAGACTTATATTTTATGTTTCCATTGATAGATTATACATAGCAAGGTACATAAAAGATATGTCCACACATTGCAAAGTTGTACAACAATATGTCCAGGTAAGCTGAGTTACTTGATAGTTTATGATCTGCATCCCAATGAATTGGTGCAACATCACATCCTGAGTTGGATTCTTTCAAATTGGAGAGATTTAAGAAATAAACAATTTCAGTGCAGATTTCAATTCTTTACCCCTTCAATTTTTTCTTCTTATTTCTTCTCCTGACTACCTGAGTAGTACCAATCTTCCAATCACCATTCTAATTAACACCATTTTTATTGCTAACTTTAAGCCTTCTTATCTCATTGATTCCACTAATGTATTCACAGAATGAACTCACAATTCTACCTTAAGCTTGAGGGAATGTTATGTGCACATTCAATCTTTTCGTGCATATATATAGTCCTTGCATTATACTTCTAAGTGTGTACATTCAATCTTTTTCAATCTTTTCATTCAATCTTCTCTCTACTTCTAAGTGTGTTTTCCTTTTGCTTTATACTGTGTTAAGATACCTATATATGAAACATGCCACTCTAATGTACTTTTATATAGTTTGGTTGTTGCCATTATTGAATACCTTCCATCCTTACAAAATTAGCTCTCAAATATAGGAGTATCAAACTTTACTGACAAAAGTTGCAAGCACATAGGCTGCTAGATTATTGTGGTTTTTAGTTATCTAAATTTGATTTTGTAGCTATTCACGTTAGTTTCATCCTTTTAAATGCTCTGGCATATGCAGTAGTACTGTAGTAGTTTTATTGAAGATGAAATGTCATGCAATGGTTTTACTGATTCCTACAATGTTTCTTCTTTTTATCCTTAATTTGTGAAAACTCCTACAAGTGATCATTTAAATTCAGGTGGAAATGATTCTCCAGGCTTTGGAATATGACCACATGCACAGAAGCATGAATGCAAGATCGCATGCTTCCATGTATGCTTGTATGTGTTCGTGGATCGATATGTGTTTTTCTGTCTATTGTGACATTAGAAGCACTGCAATGACCACAGTGGACTAAAATTTTTTACTTGAAGTGAACTATGCACTATAGTTTGCTCCATGTAGAGTGCATATCTGTGCGTATTTACATGCAACTAATAGTATATGTAGTTACATCCAATGCGCACTTAATCTATCTATCTATATATATAACCGTGCAATCAGTGGTGTATATGGTAAATCAAATATGTAATTGAGACCAGTAAAAGTGAACTGGGTATAAATAACTGAAAATGACTTACAAAAATTTGGACACTCTGAAAAACAAGTCCCCATATCCCCTGCAGTGATTGGAACAAAGAGTTCTGCTTCTCGAAAGCTGTTTTTATTTTGTTTTGGCAGATATGTGTTTGTTGCAGTGATTGTTCCAAATATTCTTGTGAACAGCTGCTATATTTCCCAAGTACTGTTGATGTCACGCCCAGACTGGTTCTACTGCTTATGTTTATTTCCTGTTACTAGAGTTGATGCAACTTTACCGCAAACCCTAGATATATAAATCTTAAAAAAAAAAATTAAGTTGTACATAAATGTCTCTCTTAATTATGTTTACATGTCCAGTTTACAGGTGTGGTTGCTATCCTCCCACATTCTTAATCATATTGTGATGTTGGTCTCCAAAATGACCTGTGAAAAATCCATAGTTGCCGCAAACTTCAAGCCTCTGGAAGCATTATGTAGAATAACTTTGCAGCTTGCACAATTGACGACTCTGATATCAAACAAGGAAGCTGTTCAAGTGTTCTAATCATGGAAGACAATACATTTGAAAGTTAAATTTCTCTGATATCAAACAAGTAAGCTGTTAAGTGTGGTACTTATGGAAGACAATACACTTGAAAGTTAAGTTGTGGTTTTCTTTTCTTTATCTTTTTCTTTTCTTTGTAATTAAGTGTGGTAATTACTGATGACTTGGAATAATTCGTTCTGAGAATTCTTAGAATAATTCTTTCTGAGAATCGATTAACATTTTGCTTTGAATCTATGGTCTTTAAACCCTCCACTTCGCGGGCAAAATAATTTCAAACAGATGTTGGGAAGAGTTGGGCAGCTGAAGGGACACCGAGGAGAAATAAGAGGCTAAGGTTCCAAGGTTTTCGTTCAGGTAGCATATCTACCATGGAAGAATAATACAGTCGATTGGTCGTGTGGCAAACTGCAAGTCTGTATGCGGCCAGCCCAGGCGCCACTCAGACCGTGCTGCTGAAAGGATGCTGCATGCTATCTTTGGGATAGTCAAAACCTGCACCGAGGACAATGAAGCTTGGCTGATGCTTTCATTTCTCAGCGGATCATCGGTTTTGGCTTTTAAGTTCTGTAACAATAGTATTTGATACAAATCATGATTGTGTTGCTTGTGAGCGTAGGAAATAAAAGTATCAGTATAAGTTCTTGGATATACATGTGTTACAGGCTATGCATCTGACTTGGTATTATTTTGTTTATTGGTGGTATTATTTGACCTTTTATTTGAAGGTTGAGTCATGGTTTCTTTACATGGGGATTTATTGAGTTTGAAGTTATCTATGTGATCCATCGAATAAATACAAATAGGTTTGGATGTCTAAGTACACATTGTTTTGAGATTATGTTAATACGAAAACACTTGAAGATACATTCTGTAAAATATAAGATAGTGTACATGGGAGATTAGAAGTTACATTTCAGTGAGGATGGCGAGTGGGAAGAGAAATATAACACCTATTATATGCAAAATAATGCATGTTAGGTAATCAGGTTGGATCAAACTGGACTAGAATCATGTGTGGTAAACTTTTGGATTCAATTTTATGGCTAACTCAACCTAATGGCTTTTTGGGCTCATATTTCGTATCCAAACCCTAAATCTCGGATTGGGTAAATGGTCTATTGACTCCTGTAGTCCAGAACTTTAAAAACTATGTTACGCTATTATTAAGGTTCAATATAAATTTTTTTTTATAATTTAACAAGCAATTTACATTAATATATTTTTGTTACTTCTTGGTAGTATCATCCTCTAGCCCATCTAGTGTGTTATTCAAGATTATTGATGCATGCAAGATAATGTTTAGGTACAATCATATAAATTAACTACTTATAAAATCAGTGAGTGGCTTATATTGATTGCACCTCAATATTATCTTGGAAGCCTTTGATTCATGATCTGAAGCCAAATTAGAGTATTTATGAGGCTGAAATATCGAAACTACTTATAAAAAGAAATAAGCAGTTTTATTATTTATATCTCATCAATATTTTATTTTAAATATCTTCGGATAATCTATCATCAAAAAGCTCGGTTAATATACAATTAATATTAAACGATAACATTTTCTATGTCTTTCAATAGATTTTTGATACTTCTGTTTGTACCTATCATGCATCAACATTATCATGAAAGCCTTTGGTTCATGATCCCTAAGCCCAGTTAGAATACTGATGAGGTTCAAATCTAGAAATTGCTTATGGAAAGGAAATTAGTAGTTCGCACTATTTGTATCTTATAATTATTTTTTCTTTAATACCTCTGGGTGATCTTGCCATCTTTAAGTTCTCAAGAAATCCTTTTGTCTTCCTTCATTTTCTTAATAAAAAATAACTAAGCCAAATCAAAAGAAAAGAATTTTTTTGTAGAATGTTATGGGCAGTTTACGTTGATTTGTATCTTATAATCTACTGACCACCAAAAAAAAAGAAAGAGAAAACCAATCAACTCAAATTCTGTTGACATATTCACCCTTAAATAGTCTCTTATTCGGTCCTAACCAGCGAAAGGTAAATAGAGGATTTTCAGAAGGCCAATGTCGTGAGTTAAATGCATAAATAAATTTATTCTAAAAATGTTGTTAAAAAAAAAAAGGAACACCAACTTGATCGTGCCCTGACCTGGCATTTGGTTAAATAATACAAATAAGACAAACAGCTCGGAAGTCAGATCCAGTTTATAAAACAGAGCTAATCAAAGGTAGCTCGGTAATAATCTAATCCATATTAATTGATGAAATGGTGAATTGACTTTTGGGTAGTGGGAGACCAGTATCTCACTCGGTAATATTCTCGTAACCACACAAAAGAGCACCAGCAGTGAGCTACGCACTGCCTTGATCACGTACTCTCTGGCGCACATAAAACCCGAAGATAGTTATTGAAGCTGGGAATATATGTATTATATTACCTAAAATTATTATACTTTATTTTATAAAAATATTATAAAAAATAATTTATTAGAATAAAATTAAAAAAATTGAAAAGAATTTGTTTACATCAAGACATGAGATATATACTGCTATAAAAACATGATTCGAACCCTACATGCAGGTTTATAGTGATTTTGTTTCCAATATACAATAATTCGGTTTAGCTTGATTTTTTTCTAACGAGCACAATTGTTCAGATATTTAATAAATAAAAAATATAAAAAAATAAAAAATTGAAGAGCGGAAGAGACACAATAGTTCGGAAAATATGTAATATTTTGAAAATATCGTATCGCTTTGAAAACTAGTGTTTATTTTCAAAGAGTTACAAATTTTTTAAAAGAGACGTCAATATTTTAAAATAATTAAAATAACTAAAATTTAGGAGATAAAAAAATTTAAATTATTTATTTAATTAAAACTCAGGTTAGAATTTTGTGAGAATGATTGATTGGCCTTGGCTTTTCACCAACTTAATTAATTTAGAGTGAGTGAGAGAGAGAGAGAGAGAGAAAGAGAGAAGAATTCGGGACATGGAGCATGTCTTCCGGCATCCAAAGAGACGCTGCCCATGTGCAGAAATATTATGGAAGCTCACGGACAAGAAGCTTCTCGACGTTGCAATCTGTCCACCGACCAAGTCTACCCAGCAAAAGCAAATCCGCCACCTACGTCGCAATCTGCGGAACCGTGTCCGTTTGTGCGGACGCTGACGTGGCAGTGGCACCGAAGCGATTCACCATGCACTCTGGTTCTAGGGACATCGGCTATATATTTTATGGGTCTTCAATATCTATAAAACTTCAGAAATTTATATAATATTTTTTGACGATTTTCCTAAGGAGTTCAAAATTTGTATGGACTAAAGAATACTGTAGCACAAATTTATTTGTAATAACCACGAGCTCATCATTGTGTTTGTAATTAGATTTCTAATACTTATGATTAATTTTGAATGAATTTGAACTTTTAATTAAATGAGGATATTAGAACTTAAACGAAGGAATGTAATGAAGTGTTAAGTAATCCAAATAATATCCTTAAATCAACCTTGGAAGATATCTTGGGTTGTTATGATAAACTTATACATGCCAAGTAATTAAGCAAGAAATCATTATAACAAACATCTCATAAATAATTTTGGCAGACAACAAACCTATGCTTGTTTGTTATGCCAATGTAGCTTGTTGCATCAAACATCTTATAAATTATTTTGGCATACAATCAGCATCTACACCTATCTCTTTTTATTTTATGGACACATACACCATCTCCCAGAAATGATTTGTGATATTAATTCCTATTAAAAATTTCAAAATGTCATACCATGTACATCTATCAATCTTGCTAATTTCTAAATTATAATTTTAGATGGAATTTGGAGCTGATAGTTGGCATAATTAGGTAAGACCCTTCCCAACCAACTCGAAAAATAAGATGAGTTGGCATGCCTAAACTCAGTCATGCATCAAGACTTCTGAAAAATAAAAAAAAAACAATTATTAAACGCAAGTTCTCGGTATTTAATGTGTTCAGGCCATGGTGGGGACTGGCTCAACTGTGTGTGTGTTGTTTTTTATAACTCCGCATTTCATTTACAAAGATGAAACGGGCAAGAAATAGCTTTATGGTGTAGTAACTAATCACCACTGGGCAAGAAATAGGTTAATACTACGAGAGACAAATGAGTCTATACTTATCTCAGAACCTTATGTGTCTATAAAGCGATATACGAAGTATAAGAAAAATGGATCCCTCATCTCTCTCTCTCTCTCTCTCTCTCTCTCTCTCTCTCTCTCTCTCTCTCTCTCTCTCTCTCTATATATATATATATATATATATATATATATATATATATATATATATATATATATATGTATGTATGCATGTATGTATGTATGTATGTATATATCCATCTGTGACACCGTGTGTGTAATTTTTGACCTCACAACGTCAACGGTTGGTTCAATTTTCCGTTCAGTGGAACGGACCATCACTCAAAGCCTTGGCCATGTTACCCTTCCAAAGCATCGTGAGACCACGATGCTCTGCGTAAAATAAAAAATAGTTTTGAGTATGTAACCCGGTGCAGGTCCAGCCAACCAAATATTCACCAAAGAAAAATAAAAAAGAAAGCACCATGGAGGACGACGAGAGGGTAAAGTGGGTCTCCTGTCCAGTTTCGGGGAATCTGGTTTTTTTATTATTAATATTATTATTGGCTATTGTTGGTTTGTAGTGTCACATGAATGCTGCATCTGTTGATATAAGCATCGTAGTATTTAATACAAATTTCAACAATTTTATGATCCGATTTCTGCTTGGTTTGAAGTTTAGGCATGTTGTTTGTTGTTGTGGCCGTGCAAGCATAAAGATTTCTGTGGTCCTGAAGTGGTTTGTCTGTTCATAATTGGCTTGGAGAGCTTGGCTTTGTTATTTTCTTTTTAGTAGATAGAGATTTTGGGATTCTGTTCAGTGAAAGACTGCATCGTTTCAAACTTTTGGAGATTTGAGCCTGCATAAAGTTCCCCTTTTCTTCTTCTCCCAAGAGAGGAATTTTAAAGCTTCTCGTCAAGATTAGAGATATATGTACTAATGTGGGTGATGACTGCACTGCTGCTTTTTCTGGTCAGAAGTCAGACCTTCTTGGAGTCTTTTGCAACCTGCTAAAGTTGGGAGATTGGAGAAATCTTATTTTTGGAGAAGAATGCAGGTCTCAGCCATTCCCTCTTGAGTTCTATGAAGCTCTTCTTTGGTTCTAGTAAGGAGTTAGAAGAGCTTTGAAATTAGGTAGCATAGGTGATCATGTCAGTTTACACTGTTCCTTCTAATTTAGCACCTTCACCACTCCTGTCTATTGCTGATTCACCACCACCAGCATCATCCTCCCTTTCTCCTCCTCCAACTTCTCCACCCCAAGCTCGGCCCGGCGCCGACTCCAATGCACTTCCCCCTTCGTCCCCTCAGCCGCCACCGCCGCCTCCTCCAACCGCACCGCCGCCAGCTTCGCAACCACCTTCAGCCTCGCCGCCCCCACCATCTGCCACTGCCCCTCCTCCAGTGTCCTATTCTCCACCACCTCATGCAATGCCACCTCCACCACCTCCCATCAGTCCTCCTCCAAACGCCTCTTCCCCAGCTCCTACATACTCATCACCTCCGCCTCCCTCCATACATATCCCATCGCCATTATCGCCTTCGCCGACTCCTCCTTCTCCATCACCTGCCCATTCTAAACCACCACCACCACCATTGGATAAACCACCTGCGAATCCATCCCCGCCGCCACCGTCAGCCGAACCGCCAATATATTCTTCCCTGCCACCGCCATTGGCTAGACCACCTAAAAGTTCACCTCCACCACCAGTTTTATCACCCCCTCCCCCTTCGGAGCCTCAAATTCCACCTATCAGTCCCGCAGCTCCACCACCTAAAAGCCAATCAACAGCTCCTCCTCCTCCTCCTCCTCCTCCTCCTGCTTCACCTCCTCCGAGCAATTCGTCCGGAACTACAACTCCCTCTGCTCCGGATATACCCTCTCCTACCACCCCTACCAGTCCTCCACCCTCACCTTCACCCTCTCATCCACGGGCTGTACCTGCTACTCCAATTAGCCCTGGTACCCCAAATTCACGCCCTCATGCTCAAAGCAACAACTTAGGACTCCGAAATATCCATTCACCCAAAACCAACGCAACTGGCGTCGGAACTGTTGCGGCAATCGCTGTGGCAGGTCTTGTGATGCTTACTTTTGTTGGAGCAGCTGCGTGGTTTGTGAAGAAGCGTAGAAAACCTGATCAGGTTGTACTTACTGTGTATCCTGGAGGCTTTCACATGGTTTCACCGGCTCGACCTTCACCATTGTCAGGTAATTCCTCGAACTACTGTTTTTTTTGGCTTCAGATTCTATACCATCATCAATATATAGTTTCTTCATAATCTGCAAGTCATATTTAGACATGTCGCTGCGACATTAGCCATTCGATAGGTGAATCTGTACAAAGCTTTCTCTGGTTAAACTACCAAAAATAATGTCAATTTGCATACTCAGATTTCATTTGTTCGAATCATCAAGTCCGTTTTTCTTGTCAGATTCATCATATGTGAGATCGCCGATATATCCTCTTGGGAAACACGGTTCTGGAAGCTATCCATTCATGTACTCACCATCGGACGCAGGGTTAGGCAAATTGTGGTTTTCGTTCGAAGAGCTATCGGCATTTACGAATGGCTTCTCAACTCAAAATCTTTTGGGTGAAGGTGGATTTGGTTGTGTATTCAAAGGATGCTTACCTGATGGAAGAGAAGTGGCTGTGAAGCAGCTCAAAGTTGGAGGTTCACAGGGGGAGCGTGAATTTAAAGCTGAAGTTGAGATTATTAGCCGTGTACATCATCGCAATCTAGTTTCGCTCATCGGGTACTGTATATCAGAGGATCACAGGTTGCTAGTCTACGACTTTGTACCTAATAATACACTTCATTATCATCTTCATGGTAAGACATTTTTCTTTTGCAGTCGATTGCTTTACATAAACAAAATTATTGATCTCTCTCCAAAACTTCACCTTTTCCTAATAGACATTCAGGGTTTCAGGCCATATGATTTAAGTGCCATTTTGCATTAATTTGTATTTGCAGGGAAAGGAAGGCCCGTTATGGATTGGGCAACAAGGATTAAGGTTGCTGCTGGGGCAGCTCATGGAATAGCATACCTGCATGAGGATTGTAAATTTCTCCGTCCTAATTTATTATATTTGCCAACGATGGCAATTTTATCTATACTGTGAAATCAGGAAGTTTCATTTCAGAATTTACACTTCTTTGTTATTATTACTTTTATCAGGTCATCCTCGGATTATTCATAGAGATATAAAGTCCTCAAATATTCTACTTGATAGCAACTTTGAAGCTCAGGTTATCTATAATTTCCTTTCTCTGAACATATAGTATGGCTGCTGCAGCATGATCACCTTTTGTTGAGCTTTTTTTTTTTTTCAATCCATGTACTCTAGGTATCTGATTTTGGACTTGCGAGGTTGGCTATGGATGCTCAGACTCATGTGACTACACGAGTAATGGGGACCTTTGGGTATGTTAAACATAGGAAATCGGGATATCTGGACAAAATGTTGATCAGAGTATTTCATTGAGGATCCATTTGAATGCGACAATATAAACTAATACAATATCCTCCCTTCAGGTATCTGGCTCCAGAGTATGCATCAACTGGCAAGTTGACCGCTAAATCTGATGTTTATTCTTTTGGGGTTGTTCTTTTAGAGCTCATCACTGCAAGAAAGCCTGTTGATACATCTCAACCTTTGGGAGATGAGAGTCTTGTTGAATGGGTAAGCTCTAAAAGTAAAAAAAAAAATGTCATGTTATATTTCCATATTCACATTATCGTTAGCTCGGGCAGGTGGCATGTTTGGTAGAGATAATTCATGTTGATAGTAATAAAACATTATCTAGTCAGATATTGTGAATATGAAATGATTGGTCACATCATTCACGCAAGTGAAGCTTTGCATTATTTAAGAAATTTGTTAAACACCAAGACTAGCATCATGAAATCAGGAAACAATTTCAAATCAAGGGTTTAGCCAGCTCATATTTGTAAGGTCGCAATAGTTGTCAACCATTTTATGATTTATAAGCTGATGATATAAATTTGTTCTTTGCTTACTTGAGGGTTCCTTTCAGCAGTTCCTACTCTTGCTCTCTCTTTGTACTTTTCTGTCCTGGTTTGTCCCTTCATATGCACTTCCCCTTTGTTCAGTACACCCCATCTGCATTCCCATCCATCCAGTGCTCCCTTTTATCAGGCAGCAGCGCTATCATAGCAGACATCAAGGAATGCACAGATTCAAAGAAAATAAGTTACCTCACTTGGCAATTATTCTGTCCAATTTAAGACATAATTAAAGATTGTCATGACAACTTTAGAGCATCGAACTAAATTAAGAAAGCATTATGCTGCGTTAATTCCTTGACAGAAACAATGATGCTGAACACCAAGAGAGTTTAACGGACATGATCAGACTGCTAAAACTTCAGATTACTAGCATGTAGCAATACATGAATGTAATTTGGGAGAACTTGGCAGTGTAAGTTACCAGAACTTAAAACTTGTTAGCATGTCAGCTAAGTGAAAATGGGTGTGTATCTCTTAGTTCTAGTAGGATGAAACCAACACGGCCTTATCCTATCAACTTAATTCTATTGCCCCATGTTGCTTTTGCTTCCCGTACAAGGCCTAAACTTCTGATACTAAAAATTATTTAGTGATCATATGTAGTTTATTTCCATAAATGTTTCCTTAGTTTCACCTTCATCTTTTTTGTTCCTCCAAGAATTTTCGACGATCCCCTCTTCATTGGAGATTTCTTAGCCCCACACTCTATTATAGAATGGTTTCTTCTCAATTTCCTTGGCTTTAAATCCAAATTGTGGAGTGTATAACCTTGTCTCGAAGGATCGCTTCAATCTATTCTGCTCCAGTTTTCTTTCATGTTTTGATGTGACAATATCTTTGTATAATAGTACCCCCTGTAAGCATATAAATTGCTAATTTCTTGATAATTTGCTTCTGACCTTGTTGTGAATTTCATTTGCCTCATTATAGTATGGGTTCCTTATTGGTTCATTCTGATAGTTCTTTCAAGTTTCCTCAAAAAATGAAGTCGTGTCAAAATCCTAATTCACAAACAACTAAAGTATTTGAGGTCCTTTTGGTATTGTTTTTGTTTTCTGTTTCTGTTTTAAAAATCCAAGAAGAAAATTGAACTAGAGGGAACAAATATATATCATGAAACCACCACCTTGTTTTTTTTAAGTTGATTGTGAAATATACTTCAGAACTTCTAGCAGCAAAGAGTTATTGCTGTTATGTACCAAAAAAAAGATGTACCAAAAAAAATGTCATTGCTGTCAAAAAATTTAAAGCAAGGAATGGCAGAAGTTCCCGTGCACATGTTGTCTCCAACAACAGCCTCCATGCAATATTTCACTAATTTGTAGGGAATCAAAAACATAAAAGCAACAACAACAACAAACAAGCCCTTATTTACCTGTTAACAATTTAAGATACCCTTATTTACTTGTACTTATACAGGATCAAGGAACCAAAAAATACCTTCCCGCTAGCCATTTTGGTAGAGGTTTTGGGTTGTTACAAATAGTATCAAAGCAAACTCGGCCCATAGCCTATGGATTAGGAGACACTACAGCATGAGTTCATGGAGGCTGATCATGGGCCGATCGTGGTGCTTGTGATTAGATTTGAATGGATTTGAACCCTTAGCCCGACGAGGATGTTAGAGTTTGAACGAAGGGAGTATGTGAGGATCCATGCGGGCATGTATTTAGTCTCACATCAGTTATTTGTTGAAAAGATCTTGGGTACTTATACAGGACCAAGAAACCTACAAAATACCTTCCGACTAGCCATTTTGGGTGAGGTCCTAGGTTATTACAAATGGTATTAGAGCAAACTCAGCCCATAACCTATGTAGATTAGGGACCGGTGCAGGCGTGTGTTTAGTCTCACATCAGTTATTCGCTGGGTAGATCTTGGATATTTATACAGGATCAAGGAACCCAAATAATACTTTCTGGCTTCCCATTTTGGGTGAGGTTTATGGTTATTACACTATTGTTTTGCAGCATCACAAGTCCTGCCTTGATTGAGCTGCTTCCTTGTTCCTCACTTTCATGAGCATCTGATTTCTGTGTGCAACACATTATTATCATATCACTGCTCAAAATGTAGCAAATATCTCAAAGATACTGATGGTGGACTTGGACTGTCTATTCGATCCTTCAGGCTTGGCCATTGCTAGTTCAAGCACTCGAAGATGGAGATTTTGGAGATTTACCTGATCCCAGGCTTGAAAACAATTTTAATGAAGGCGAGATGTTGCGTATGATTGAAGCAGCAGCTGCATGTATTCGTCATTCATCAGCTATGAGGCCTCGAATGACACAGGTAATGTTTAAAAAGTTCTCCTGGACCATCTTATTTGGGGACGCAATATACTTCAAAATATGGCTTAATCTACGCTTCTAACTCAGGTGGTAAGAGCTCTAGATAATTCAGCTGACTTTGATATAAGCAATGGTGTCAGACCGGGTCAAAGTGAAATTATCAATTCAGCACAACAGTCTGAAGAAATTAGAATATTTCAGAGGAGGGGACGTGCAAGCCAGGATTACAGCAGTGAACACAGTCGAGCTAGCTGGAAGAGTATGAGTGAATTGTGAACAAAGTTCCTTTTGCCCTTAACATCATGTTTTTTTCCTTAACTAATTGTTTATGTAATTATTCTTTCCAACATATTTGGAATGTTGATAAGTTTCCATAATTCTTTCTTAAATTGAATAAATCATTTTTCTCCTTTTGCAAGTCTATGAAAGCCTTCTCTGCATATATTAAGATTTTATGGTTAAGGTCTTGAAGGTGGCAAAGAAGACCATATTTCTAATATATATATACATACTAAATTAAAACAGAAAAAAATTGGCTGTTTTGTGGTAGCTTGGAAATTGCTTATTTTGAGCAGATGCATTGCCCATTGGCCAAGCGCCACCATTGATAGAACTGTTGAAATTTAAATCAGATCTGAAAGTCAAAATTCTTCAGAAGGCAAGTTATGTTTTGTAAGTTATGTATAAAAAGGGCTCTCTTGAACAGTGAAGGTGTGAATTTGGTGTTGAAGAATCATGAAAGAGAAACACCTTCATTCCACTCTAAGGATAAGAAGAGACTCCAATGTTTTTTTAATGTAAAGAAGAGAGAGAGAGAGAGAAAGAAGAGACTCCAATGCTACCTCGCCACCCTTTTCCAACCTCCTGTGCCACATCACTGTTGTCCACAATGTGCTGCAAACTGAAGAAAAAGAAAAGGAGCCACTCTCTCTGATTCCCTTTGTTCAAGCATGGGCAATTAGAGAAGGCAAAAGGAGGAGAGTCGAAGAAGGGAAATGAAAGGTCTTGTTATCAGATACAACCACTGATTCCAGGGTTGATACAGATCCAATTCCTCATGGATTTTTTGGGAAGAGTAGGGCTCACATCCAAGAACTTTTCAGTCTCTGGGGTGCAAGTTGGTCTGGAAGATTCAGATTTGAACCATACTCTATGTCAGGCATTGATAAAAAAGAATCAGGCTTTACTTAGTCGGACATGACAAAAATTAATTTCAAAATTTAACTTCTTTAACATATGCAGAAACAAAACCTGAATTAAAAGAGGGACCGAGCCTGATACAACCTGATCAAATTATAGGATCGATCAGGGTCGAATTCATAGCGGCGAGAAGTGGATCTTTATTTCCAGAAGATCTAAGGACCGAGGGAGAAATGGCCTCAAGACTTCTTTTTCCCACTTCTCCTGTAAGGACTCATATTGTTGGGCCTGGGCCGGTTAATGGGCCACAACACGTGCTTGGCACATGTCGCAGGGAGGAAGACTTCCGGGAGCCTTTCTCTTCTCCGGTTTCGATTCCTCCCTCCGATTCTGCCTGAACGAGGAGTCGAAGGGGACCAAATCCAACCTTCTTTGAGTCTATTTTTATCTATAAAAGGACGTCTCTCCCTCTCCTTTGACATCAACTTTAAGAGTTCTTCCATTGAGGCATAAGACTAAGTAATCCGAGGGAGGTACTTAGTCTCTCCGTCAATCCGACCAGAGTAGCTCGCTGGAGGCAAGGTAAGCTTCCTCCCGCCGTTCTCCAGTTTTCGGGGCTACCGATTCCCCCTAAATCCGGCCGGCAAGTCGCCGTATTGGTGATAAACAGGGACTCCCTCGTTTCGATTTCCTTCCTCCCATTTCGGCCGGCCGTCATCGGGCATGGCATGCCGCCGGAACTGTATGGCCATCGACTGCTGGGATCGCCAGCCACGAGCGGCTGCTGCCACCGAGCATCCTCCTTCATTCGAGAAGGGAGAGAAAGCCTCACGGTTCTTCTAGTTTCTCTCTCCTCTCTCTAGCCTTTGCTTTCTGTTTTCTCTCTTCCTTCCCCTTCCTTTTTCTCTCCATCTTAGTCTTCTGGATAGTCAGCAAAGAGATAAGAATACTTGTACACCAACCTGCATGAGTATAAATGTTTTGTATATATACGTATATGATATGCTAATAATCAAGATAAGTAAAAAGTAAGAATAGTTTTATGATGATTTCTGCATTAAATCATGCTTTGATCATATGTGCTTATGATTGATAGTATAATGAATGCATATATAAGTAACCGAGCTAATGGACGTAGTGCTCTAAACTAACTATGTTATATTGATTGCTCCGTCTTGGGTGAGAAATGTGACCGTGGTTAATCTAAAGCCGGAAATAAAAAAAAATCATGCGTGAATGTGAACTTGATTGAATAAACAACAACTTTGGCTGATCTCGTTATCATTGGTTGCTTCATCACAAGCCGAAAAATGTGACACTATCGAAGGCCCCGTCATAGGCTGGAAATGTGATACCATTGAAGGCCCATCATAGGCTAGGAATATGATACTATCAGTTGCCTTGTCATGGGTTGGAAACGTGACACCTATTGATAGCTTCGTCACGAGCAAAAAATATAACTGGAATTTGGCCCAAAGTCGAAAAGATAATTGATTTTGTATCCGGATCAAGTTAAAAAGGAATGAAATGAAGAAGCATTGGAAACACTATTAAAAAATTATGAGATATCTTATGATATATCACTCGAGTGGCTAGATTTCTATTGATATTTGATGTACATATGTATACTATTTATTCGAGTATTATTGATAGTCGTTTTGTGATTTCATGATATATATAATAATTTCTTTCTGTTTTTAAACTTATATTTTTGTATTGGCAAGGATGTATGGGGATTCTTACTGGGCTGTAAAGCTCACACTATCTCTTTCCTTTTTTTCAAGGTCGCAGGATGCATAATTCTAGATGGGTTGGTTATGGAGTTCGAGCTTCAGAGTTATTAGCCAGTCAGTTTATTTTTCAATACCGATGAATATTTAAAAATTTTGAATTGAACTAGTTTGATTATTTGGATATAATAAATTTATTTATTTGAATTAATTAATTAATTATTAAGTTATTAGATTTTTTTTTTATTCATCTTAGGCCTTGCATGATCTTTAGGGTATTACTCTTGGGCTCATGCAGCTGTGTCATATGGCTGACCCAGGTGATCAGTTTTGGGGCGTGGCAGATATGGCTCGGCTTATTTCTAGCCCTAGTACATGCTCAGATTTCAACATGGGCCTGAAAAAGTTGGTCCCAAATTATCATTTATGGCCTTGTTTCTCCTCCTCCTCCATTTCTCTGTTCTTATGTCTCTACAAACTGTGCATACCCATAATCATTCATTCCAGAAGCCTCATCATTTTGTGGAAAAAATTGCACCTTTTTCTCAGCACCAAAGATATCCATTCTATTGTAGTAGCCAACTTAACGTATCAAATGGATGAAGAGTTGCTATTGTTTGAATTATCACATGCATGGTACTAGGCTGTCATAACTTCTTTCCTTATATATGGAACTAATACCAATATATGTTTTGAATGAGAGCTAAGCTTAAATCTATATCCAGAATTAGCGTCCTCTTTTACTCCAGCCTTGCAACTCGGCAAGACAAGAGGCTTTGCTCAGGCACACCTCTCTCTCATGCCTTTCTTTGTCCCGCGAAGGCTTTGTTATTGTTTGAATTACTACTCGCTGCTGAGAGATATTCGGGCTATGATTTGTGGTGGAATAGTGCTCCAGGCGAAGCACGTGTTTAGAGAGACCAATGGTGCTGCAGATTGGGTGGCCTCTTTTGTTGCCGACCACTCGGAGGAACCACCTCTGGGTTGGTGAGGTGGAGTTGCCCAGCGCACTTCGTGATGTACTGTTTTTTGATTTTCTGTATTGTATTTGTACACATTATGTATGATACTTCCGCTTTCAGCAACCAAAAAAAAAAAAAAAATAAAGAGTCGGTAACTCATTTGCTGAATAACAAACACCCTCGGTCTTTAGGCCGCAAATTCTGGAGGACCAAGCAGGAGATCTAACATTGAAGGGCCAATATCTGACTGGTATATTCTTTTCTATGAGACCTTAGGCTGCAAATTATGGATACCAAGTTGATGAAGAGCTGCTGATCTGTCTTGAAACATGCCATCTAATAAATCTATTCTTTTATTTGATAATCTCCAAATATTTTTGAAAATACATTGAAATAGGTTAAGTTTCAAAAGCTATGAAGTATATTCGTTAAACGCATTTTTTCTACATTAGGAACACTTAATTTAATAATATCTCTATCAACATAATATTTACAAACTCTGCCATGTTACTATAACTTTTAAATACAAAAAAAAAAAAGAGCAGTTTACCAACTTTTTGGTTTTTCCTATGGTTGTGCTAGCTATTCTGCAGCTTTAATGTGGACAAGCACTGGGACCAACTGAATGGTATAGACAAAATGTATGGAGAAACCTCAACCTCAAAAACACTAAACGTAAGCACTACGAGCATACATAATAATACCACAAATCCTCATAAAGATTCAAAACTCAATAACCAACAAAGCAACTTGACTAAGGCACCATCAAATATGATTAAGTGATCAAGTGATCAAGTGAATTCAACTTTGCTCTCCAGTGAAAATTTTTGGCCAACACCCATCTCGAAATTGGCCATCGAAATGCCATCGTAGTTCTCTAATATTTGACAAAAATATTTTTGGAACGAGAAGGTAACTGAATATGCCTGAACCACAGCGGTCCGTGCTTTTTTACCGGTTCATCTGTCCTGCTATGGAGGCATCATTTACAAACTAAAGATCACAAGAGTGTAATTTTTTGGGCAATAGATGGTTCGCAATGAAAAAATTAGATAAGCCAGTATGAGACATGAAAAAATAATACGGAAAGAAGTAAACAAACATAGCATTGTGTTACCCTGAGCAATTAAAATAAAAATAAATGCATGCAACATCAATTGCATAAAATTAAAAACAATAAGATGACAGTTTTGCCCTTAGATATGACAATGAAGATAGGTCGTATTGTGGCTCTTGTTTTTTTTTTTTCCGACAACATTTTTCTTGCTCAGAAACTGGTTTAGATTTTGTTCTAAGAACAAACTATATTGAATTCGTCCATATTTTCTTCTCTTCCGTGGGCTTTCTAATGCTCTTTTTAATGATTAACTTTGGTTTAATGTTCATCTTTACAATTTCAATAAATCGAATTGGACCTCGACCTAATTATTATTCTTAAAAAATTAGCATAGAAAAAAAAGGAAGATACCTATAACACTCATTAGATGCTTCAAATAAGCATAATGCAACCAATAAGCTCTATCCCCATCATCTAGGTAGGTCTTTTATTCACCATACCTTGAGCTATTTGCTTGAGCATACATGACCTATTCTTTATAGTGAATGACCATAGATATCAGATTGCTATAATAAATCAAAATTTATAAATATTCTAAAAAATATTTTTTTAAAAATTAAAAAATATTTAAAGATAAAGGCTAATACTTTTGTATAACACAAATGATGATTTGGGCTAAGATCTCAGCATGCCTCGAAAACCCTTGTGGTATAATCCTTTGCTTATGGACTTGTTTTAAAAAAAAAATATTAAATCTGTTGGGGGGAAACATAGACCACCCCACAAGTATAATTAAAGCATCCAAATCTGACAGCAAGCCTGAGCTCATCATGCAGGCCAAGCCGAGCTCAGAAGGCCGAGCCGAGCTCATCATGCGAGCCGAGCTCATCATGCAGGCCGAGCCGAGCTCATCATGCGAGCCGAGCTCAGAAGGCCGAGCAGAGCTCATCATGCAAGCCGAGCTCAGAAGGCCGAGCAGAGCTCATCATGCAGGCCGAGCTCAGAAAGCCGAGCCAAGCTCAGAAGACGGAGCCGAGCTCATCATGCGGGCCGACCCAAGCTCAGAAGACCGAGCCGAGCTTATCATGCAAGCCGAGCCGAGCTCAGAAGACCGAGCCGAGCTCAACATGCTGGCCGAGCCGAGCTCAGAAGGCCGAACACGGAAGGCCAAGTTGACCTCAAAAGGCCGACCTCGTTGACCACATGCTGCGGCCATGCCCTCCTACCGTCGTCGACAATTAATGCGCATCCCTCCACGGCAAGCAGTTGAACTATTTCGCCACGTCTGATCAGCCACGACAACTCACTGACTCCAGTCTAATCTCCCACAATACTGAATCAATGCACACGATCGTGTTCAATTATGACAAGAAAGAACCACTTGTCCCGTCACTTCACAGGTAATACAATACTCCTCTATAAAAGGTGGGACACTGGAAAAACCCAAGAGAAGAAAGAAAAAAGATCTCCTCCCTCCCTCTACACATTAGCCCCCTCTGACTTAAGCATCGGAGGGCCGGCGCCGGAAACCCCGGCCACCGGCTTCTTGCAGGTCTTTCGGAGGACGCCGCCCGCCGACGGACCACCGCCACCTACCGTTCCAGCACCGGAGCTCCTCCTCCTCAGCCGAAATCCGCCTCTGGATCCAATTTCCAGCAACAAAATCAACAAAAAAAAAAAAAAAAGCAAAAATTTCTCGAATGAAACAGAAATGGATCGCTATCGTCCCTTATTACGTTAAAAAAAAAAGACACAAAACATGAGAGGTCAAATCATCTCTTATCCAAGGACAATAAGTTTCACAGATCACAGCAGAAAAAAACAACAACGTACGTTCACACGCACCAATCTGAGGCAATTTAGAGGCTCCCCCCCGACATTCTCGTGGAACCAAACACCGCTCCTTTCCAGGTGTCTCCAAATGGAGGCTTTAGAACATCCTCCAGTCCTTCGTGAGCTGTGTGACCTGTGACTCCTTCCTGCTTCTGTCTTCAGCTGAATGCAATGCCAAGAGAAGCAGAGCTGTTTCGGCGCCCGTTCCCGGAACATTCCACTGATATTTTCGCATACTGATGATCTTGGTTAATGGTTGCAGCGTAGTTTCTTTATTCTTCCCTTTTTTTTTCCCCCATTTTTGGCATCTTGCTCTCGGACTTGTTTAGGTGCGTCGGCCATTGAACAAGTTGGCCATTTGTGTTCCCCTAATAGTTGGTATCTCCACTAGATATAGCGATTGAGACTGTTTGAGATAGCAAGGAAGAGAGATACTCACAACTTTAATTAACAAACTCAACTAGTAGTTGGGGAAATTTTTATTGTACCCAAACAGGGACAGTAAGACCATTGAATTGGGAAGTAATTTTGCTTGGTTTAAGGATATTTGCATTACGCCGAAGCATTTTTTTTTTTTTTTTTTTTGCATCTTCAAGTTAACATAAGATGCGAAGATGAGTCCCATCTATCGCCACCTTAGCCTTAAATCATGCAAATGATATGAATGGGCCCAATAGGTCAATGGGCGACCCCATAACTCAATATATCCACATCGGCACAACGAACCTATTAGGCTATTAGATCTAGGTAATTGGGGCACCTTGAACTCTCTCTAGGAGAACATCATGTTGGAAACTCAATTCTACTATAATATAAGGGCATACCTATCACTACTGCTGCTGTTGCTGTTGCTCCAACTATTCATAATAATAACTTGCGGTATTTTTCTACTAATGCAAACTCTATTTTTTTATTAATTTTGCACTAATGTTTGGGAATTCCGACTGAAACTTAGATAAATGTCTCCTTGACGCTAAAGTTTGACAAGCAACCCCTAATGTCCTTGATATTATAATGTCCATCTTTACTTAAATTCATGAAGTCCATATGTTAAACCTAACCCAAATTTATAGCCCTATTACCCATTCCCCATAGTGGCCAGTTCACTGGCCCAAAAAATTCAAATGTTGGTTTATAATCCAGTACTATGCCGTTTCATATCTTTGGACTATTGTTTAAAGTTACTGATTGCATCTAAACTATTAGCTCAAGAATAAGCATTGTTAAAATTAGACATAAGAACCCTATAGCTAATTAAGGATATATGTTTCTGATTGTTTTGCTTCTCTTTTTTTTTTAAGGTCACCTCTCTCTCTCACACACACACATATAATCAAGTTGTTGGGTCTTGGATAAGCCTAAGCTCAAGCCTCTTTTGGATTTAAATTCAAACCCACAATCCAACCAAATAAATTATCAAACTCATTTTCGAAGATTTAGAATTAAGTTCGATCGGTCTAGTTAACAGGCTATCGACCTTATCATCGCCTGTACTTGCTTAAATGCAACTCTAGGTTCCCTCTAAATATTTAGAGGATATCAACTTTATATGACATGGCAGTTATGTCTAGTGTTATAGCCAAGACTGTACTCCAGACAATGGATTAAAGGATCATGTTCATCAATTTTGATTTCCTTTATCCAACAACCAAACATTCCTACGGTTGCTTTCAGTAGTAGGTCTTCAAAAGAGTCTTAAAGTTAGCATGAAAATGGTATTAGAATGATGAAGACAGAGTAATGCACTGCTTGCCCAGGTCTATCTAGCCAGGCCCGTTAAATTTGTATTTAGTGAGATTACATAAGACGGAGATTAATCTGTCTTTTTTCCGCTTAGAGGGACGTTAAACTTTGGCAGTACACATGTTCAATACTATTAAGTTGGTCATTTTGAGGATACTAAACTAATACTAATCTCCTTTTCTTCCAATTTGCACTTAAACTAATCCACATCCCTATCTTGAGTTGTTCTCCACTCAATTCCGGGGTCCCTTCTATTTGGCTTTGCATGCATCATGTGGAATGTACGTGTAATATTGAACCACATATATACCCAAGTCTCTCTCTCTCTCTCTCTCTCTCACGCATACACAAGAGACATATAGCAATGGAAACGACCAAGAAATTGTTTGACTCAAGAATCAGCATAGTTCTGTAGCAATGATAAATAGGGCCACCAAAAAAATTAAACTTCTTGTCTAGATCTCACACCTACTCTTATTAGTCATTTGGATTTGAATATCCTATCTATCAATAAACAAATCAATGGAGGACAAGTTCCACAGCAGCATTGGTCAAATGAGCTCTGTTAAGTCACATGTATCCTTGCTAATTAATAGTCAAAATACTGACATCCATGTGAGATCTGCAAACTAATTTGCTGACAAATTCTCAAATCAAGAATGTAAGCTCAAACAACTGAATCTACGCCAGAAAAAACTAAGTTGTACGATGATGATCGTTAATAAAGATTAACAAGTATGAAGTTTGTCCAATAACATATATTCTGCTAGAAGAAATTTAGGCTGTGATCTCAAAGAATCCTATACCTTGTTTTTATCATCAAAATAAGGCATATACGGCAGGGACTACGAAACTTCGAAAAGATATATTTATTAAGTACTAGAAATTACTATAAATTCATCATCCCTCAAACTACCTCCTGTGCGTTTCCTTTTGCTCTCTCTGGTCTCTACTGTTGGTCTCTACATGCCACATATAACCCCAAAGACAAGGCATTTAAGTGATAGGTAGAACATGATGCACAATTAAGTCCAGAAATGTTCTCGTAATCCTTGCAATGTTCACCAAAAAATTTCATGGTCAGAAGTCCAGAAATGCACTCAAATGGTATCAAGAAAATGTACTGATTGAAGCCTAAAAGAGCCCCCAACAACAACAACAACAACAAAAAGCCTAAAAGAGCATCCTCTAAATGAAAAAATTCTCATAGATCCCTTAACATATATAGTAGCTATGAAAAGAAACATAAATGTTTGAGAGTGAGATTTGAAAGTACTTTGGTGCACCTATATTGCATCAGGCCCGCCTCTTGCCATGCAGGGACCGTAGTATATAGTCATTTGTAAATTATTGCAGGTGAAGTACAGTTGAAGGCATTCGTCGTCAAGTGCTCTTAGCGTAAGGACTGAAAAGTTCCATTCGAGTTTGGACTAGTGCCCAAGGACTGTAAGGACTTCTTTCTAGAGTATGCTTGGGGAGCTTCATAAAATGCACAAAACTAGTTGTTTAATGATTAAGGTACCTAATGAGTTAATTGGTAAAACGCAAACGAAGAAAAGAAGACACCACTGTTCATTTGGGTGGCGAAATCATTTTCTTTTAATTAAATCATGACCAACATGGTGTTTATATGCCTAAAAACCTGCTTGACAATCTAATGAAACAATGCACGCAAGTAAAAACATCAACTAATTAAATAGGAAACAAAGTTGATTAGTAAAAACGTTGCTCATTAGATGTCTCTTTTTATAGATGCCCGATATAAAAGTTTAGCTTTATACTCGAGAGACCTTTCCGAGACCTGCAAGGTGATAGTGTTGGAATCTTTTCTTCAAAATTTGATGTTTTATGAACTAGGAGATGGACTAAAATATTCGTCTAGCTATTAAATTTTGAATTATGATCGTGGCCAAGGCTTTAATATTTTAAGATGCATATATGAGATATATCACTTAATCCTTTTCTTGATCTATCCTCACCTTCTATATCATTAATTTTTTTTACATTATCTTTTTTCTTTATTGTGTTCATGACATGTAAAATCCAACACCCACGAAATATTTTCATCAAATCTTACAGCAAACTACACAAAATACCATGGATTTAGCAAGGCATTTCAGAAATTATATTCATGCCGCACAAAAACAAATTGTTGGATCATACTTCTTCAAATGTTTTATATTTGATGAGAAATTTACTTCCATTCAAAAAGGAAAATGCTTTGCATACCCTTTTGCCTACTTCGACCTGATTTTTTGCGAACCGCTAGGGATAAAATGCGCAACAAAACCCTTCATGAGCCATCTATCCTGCATATTGCGTACTAAAACCTAGTTTGGTTCTCATTCCAGGTATAACGAGCAATACTCAGTTCAAAAAAGAAAAGATAATGGATAGCATTTTTCTTGGTTGCCCACATGATTTTATGGAAAATAAATCTAGAACCTAGTTAACGCGCTAGGGCCTAGGAGACACAAAGATAGCATGAGTTCACTCGTGTTTTTGTTACCATGCTCCATTATAGACACAGATACGCGGCTTAAATGATGCATCCATAAATGGCTAATAAAGAAAGCTAATGGCCTCTTCACCAACTTATACCTCTTCCGTAGAGAAATCATTGGCTCGGGTTCATATAAATGCATGTATCGTACGAATCCTTCTTGTATATAATAGAGATCTGTTCTTTCTGATGCAAAATTCCTAGCCCCAATTATACCAATTCCTAGCTATACGTTTAGTACTCTTATCCTCTTATTCTCTTCTTTCTTTATTCCCATGCACATCATTGTTATACTAACATTACTATGACTATATGATGGCCATGATCAACCATTATGGGCTACTATTATTAATAGATCATTATGTGGCTAAAATATCCAAGACTGCGCCGTAACAGCCATATTGGCTTTATAACAGCATGTGAGGTAGTCCATATCTTCTGTTTATATTAATCTAATTGGATGAAGCACTTCACTTCCTCCATTTTTCTTCAAAAAAAAAAAAAAAACAGCATATGACAGCAATAGCAGCAAAATAATTAAAGTATCGATATCATATATTTAACTTATCTAATTAAAATAATTTTATCTTAGCATAAAAAAAACATGTCTGAAAAATCAACAAAAAAAAATGATATTAATTAACTTTTGTGACAATGACAATGCCATATAAGCTTTTATTACTATTATATATTTTCATGTAATGATCATAATGTATATGCAGCATCATTATTTAATAGTGTAACTAATTAAATTCATGGAACTACTATCATTGTGATTGCCTAAATCATGATGCATGAACGAATCAAACTACAAGTGCCTTTTTGCATGAATCACCAATACAAAATGTATGATTCCTTTTCTTCTTTTTTTTTGTTAAACCAACTGCTTTACCGAGCGCTTGAATAAATACATCCAGTCGCACCTGCCATCGATATATCTCGAACATAAATCGGTAATGTATGTGGTCTTCATTCACCCCCCCATCTTGCTCAACAGGAAACTACAAACCAAGGGCACATGGGGCTTTGATGCCCTATGGCTTCTAGTAGGCCGATTCATATTATTGGCTGCAAGCTGGAAAATGTGGTGACAAGAGTGCGGTGGGTGAGGCTCTGCAATGTGTGTGTGTGTATATATATATAGCTCCTTTTCAACGCGTTTTCGACCTTTTGGGATTCTTCCTTCCCTGGATAACAGCAGGCAACAACGCTAAAGGAAGTGGTGTCGCCAAAACACGCGGACCCACAAAACAGATGAGAGGAGGGTCACTATCTTTGTGGCCATGGGGTCTTTCAATTTGACCATTGTAAAACTTTGTGTGTTATATGTTTCATACTAGCTTATCTGAATAGTTTGTGTAATATCCGGGCCCAATGCTAACTAGGCATAATACTTTTAGGCATAATATATGAGTATTTGGGCCATGTCACTAAATGAACCAACTTGGGTCCATAGTTGGCAGCCCATGCTACAAGATGAAGTGACGGGCCCCAGCTGGTCAGTAGGAAGAAGGCTAGCTATTGAGCTCCCGTTCAAAGAAGAGGGGGAGGGTGACACCTCAACCCTCTTCTCATGCTTAAGTCCGGGTATTTAAGTACTCAGTAAACCTACTGTTCTTAAACCCTTATTATTGAACCCTCTTCTTCCTCAGAAACCCCTGGAGCCTTGAGCTAAAGGAGCTGAACCTTTGGAGCCCTAAGGAGTTGGGAGAAGGGATTGTTGATCACTATAGCCATCCCCCGTGCAATACATTAAGTGAAATTACTAGGAGAGAGGAAGAAACAGTGATCAGCAATCCCTCCTCCCAACTCCTCAGGGCTCCAAAGGTTCAGCTTCTTTAGCTCAAGGCTCCAGGAGTTTCTGAGAAAGAAGAGGGTTCAGTAAGAAGGGTTTAAGAACAGTAGGTTTACTGGGTACTTAAATACCCAGACTTAAAGCAGGAGAAGAGGGTTGAGGTGTCACTCTCCCCTTCTTCCTTGAACGGGAGCCTAATAGCTGGCCTTCTCTCTACTGGCTAGTTGGGCCCGTCACTTCATCCTGTGGCATGAGGTGGTAGCCCTCAAATGGGCTGTCAACTATGGGCCCAAGTTGGCCCATTTAGTGACCTGGCCCAAATACTCATATATTGGGGCCAAAAGTATTGGCCCAGTTAGGATTGGGCCGAATATTATAGCTTGTATGGCATTAAATTGTTGAGATGCTATGTATAGTGACTTGATTGCTAGAAAACCAAAGGTTTTCAATGATTCATGATATGATCTATGATAGACTATAAATCTGGCTTTGTACTTCAATGGCATGCTTTTGCTGTGAATCTAAAATTTTTCATCTTGAATGCATGATTCAGCGAAACAGATAAATATAAATTCCTTCTGCTCAGCCATCTCTTAGGTTTTGGCTTCGCTAGTCCAAATCTTCAACCTTTCCAGCCTCCACATTCTTGGACAGTTTCATTATTAGATTACTATAGACTATGATACTATTCATTTAGAAACAATCAATGCAGTAAAAAATGAATTCAGATTTTTGATTCTCAGGCACTGCAAATTAACTATCGATACTATGGACTAGAGCCAGATCCATGACCAGTTATCTTGCATAATTACATCATGCCACCGTGTCTGGTACTATTAGGATATGGTCTCGGATGGGAAACAACCATGGACTTTTCTCTAAATTAGAACAACTTGATGGAAATTAAGTATTATGATCGAATTTTAAACCAACTCTTGCCTCCATCGTTGGAACTTGCAAGATTAGGACCAGGACCAATCCAACTTTTCTTTTCTTTTCTTTTTGTAAGTTGGTATTTAAGACCAGATATATTATGCCAATTTAATATAAATATAAATGTGGGAATCAGAAAATAAAACATGTACAAAATTAGAATCCAACTGCCGCAGCAGTCCACTATTATCGCTACATAAACGTTCTATAGAAGTCTTAAACACCATGGCGAGACTATTTAATCATGAAGTTTTTTTTTTAATGCACCCAAAAAGAACACCATAGCTGACTATTTAATCATAGTATATAATGCATTAGAAAATCTAAAGCAAAAGTGCACGGTAAATGATCCGATCCATTCGGTCCGCGTGGCTCGAGTCTCGGAGCGACAAACTTCATGATTTCAGCGAGGATTCTCCTTGTGCAAGTCCAAAGTCTAAACACCTCAACTATATTCCCCACTTCGAAGCCTTGGAGACGATGACTAACATTTGGATTACAAGACCAGGCCTTTAATACTACGAGACTTCTAGATTTTGTCGGATCTCCCTCTAAAACAACACATCACCTCTGGAAGAAAATTCAAAACAAACTTTGAGCAAAGAGCAGCTTGAGTTGATCTATATTAAGCTCGATGCATACTACAGGCCAACATAATTTTGCTCAAAAATAACTCGACTACAGTGATTGACTGGATCCAGGAGTGCACCGATAGCATACGGGCTGTCATCCACTGCTCCAGAATATTTAGGCTATAGTGGATGAAGATGTTGCATTTCAGGCCATGTCTATAGAAAAGCCAATAAAGCTGCGGATTGAATGGTTTCATATGTACTAAATTATTATTATTTTTTTTTGAATCGATGTGAAAGAGCTCTTTAGAGCGCTCTAAAATTTATTATTATTTTTTAATGTATTCGTGTATGAGTCATCTGTTTATCAGAAAAAAATAAAGAATATAATGCACGCTAGCTGATCTGATCCATCAGGTCCACGTAGCTCGAGCCTCGGAGCGACAAACTTAGTGATTTCAGCGAGGATTCTCCCTGTGCAAGTCCAAAGTCCAAACACCTCAACCAGAGTTCCCACTTCGAAGCCTTGGAGACGGTGGCTGACATTTGGATTACAAGACCAGGACTTTAATACGAGGAGGCTTCTAAATTTTGTCAGATCTCCAGGGAAAGCCGCAGGTCGCTCCTGGAAGAGATTCCGGAACGAACTCCGAGCAAGTCTCCCCCAAGGGAAAGCAAGGAAAGCGGTGGTCGAAATTAAACAAAAAGTACTCGGCAAACGCCATGCCGGGAGTACCCCTCTAGCAGCCCAATTTTTTTTTTTTTTTGCTGTTTAAAGAAAAGGGAAAGAGGATGAAGGGACGAGCCCATCTCCGCGTGGTAGTTTTCATTGGGCCCTTACTTCGTTAGGAGAAAGTTCGATGCGGACAGAAATGATCGTATGTTGGGCATCTCGGTTGGTTTTACTCATATCCTCTTCATTTATAAGTCCGACTCAAGTATCTCTCTGAGCTCCGGTAATACCTGGCGTCTATGAAGCTATACGAATTAGAAGTTTTTTCAAACTCCGTGTTCAAGTCTGATTTTCGCATTAACCCATTGCTTATCCTTTGGGAAGCTACATGGTGAACATTTTCCTCTGTTTTCTGCTGCTGTCCCTCCACTTCCTCGGAGGAAATAAATGCGGCTGATATATGATTACGATCTGTTTCTAAATGCTGGCCCTTCGGTAGGTGGATAGCATGGCTCTTAATTGCTTTTCTGAGACGAATAAATGTGCTTGTTTTGTCTCAGAGTGAATTTTTTTTTTTGGCTTTCGTAGTAAAGTAATTAGGTCAACTCTCCACAGTAACTCCTGAGTTATCAAAATATCAAAATGGGATAGTTTGGATGATCTTGTACGCAGCCAGTTATTTCAAAAGTAAATTATAGATTGAAAAAAAAATCTAAAATATTTCAAAATTTATTATTATTTAATTTTTTTAATATATTTATACTAAATTTGTATACTAGAATAATATATTTGCTGCTACTAAGATAAAAAGTGGAAGTAAAGTTTACGATATAATTCAGTTATTAAAACATTATGAGTATAATGAAAAATGAGATCGATTATTATTTAGTACATTGTCTTTAAAAATAGTAGAAAAAAAGTTTCTGGTGCTCGGAATATATTAGTCCATAGCCCATACATATCATTCCACAAAAATAGAACCAATGTAAAGGCTATTATTGTTCTTCAGAAGGAATGTGAATTAAAGTGACCGGCTTCATTTAATTGAGCTTCTACAGACCGGGAAGTTAAATCAGTCTTGTCAATCGATCTAGTTTTTGGTGATTGATGGACTTCATGCGTCGCTTGGATGAATACATACGGTGAAACCACGTCAATTAAAGCAATCAATAATGAGGATTGAAGGCTTTTACTTGCCTTGGGCGGCGAACCCCTATATTTATAACGGTCAACATCCTGGAGATTGATGACAGGAACTTTAGAATTTTAAGTATATCGTCATTTTTTTAGAGAGGTACAAATCGCACTAATGAAGATAATTGCCGTTCATGCCAAGTCGGTGAATAATGGACTCATTCGGGCACTTACGTGGGTCTCAATGCTAGGATTATCATTTACATGGAAGGCATGAAAAGGAAACGAGATATTACAAGCAATAAAATAAGTGCATCAACGAGTTAGGCGCAGAGAGAGAGAGAGAGAGAGAGCACTACACGTCTAATAGCTAGATTGGCATTGAAAAAGCGTGTTCCGGTGTTTTCTTAGCTTCTTCCATTATCAGGAAAAAACAGCATGGAGCAAGCAATACCTCTGCTCCCACCACAAAGGTTTGGATTGTATCTTTGGTGTGTAAGAATGATGTTCTTTTTTTTTTCATAATGTCAACTATAAGATCATGCGATTGCTGCTTTAAAATCTATGCAAATGGATTGAAGAAAAAGATTAGAGTGATTTGAAATTTATGCAATCCAAAAGAAGATCAATCATTCGTTCCCCTGAAATCCAAACCTAACCCCACTTTAAAGTTCCAAGCTCTCTAATCTCAAATATTGATAAAAATGTTATAGCGGGTCTACTATGATAAATCGTATGGCTAGAATTTGCCATATTCATGGGTTTCCTTATCTCAAAGTAGGACTTCTATAGTATGGACTAGACCTTGATGGAGCTTCCATTAATTCTTCCATAAGACGACTTTGTACGGAGACCTTACCTTTCTTTCTCTCTCCTCTCCTTCAAACACCCCTAGCTACCGGCATCTCTTGTTGTCTCCATCTTCAAGCCACCACAATAGAGTCTTGTTATCATAGGATGCTCCAACACCTCTAGCCCTTCGATCGTCGGATGCTCCAACAATAGTTTTGTTATCATATTCAAATTTTGAGTTTTAGCAACCTCAAAACTGTCTAAAATATTGTAGAACAGACTAATTATTTGCTGATATTCCGATGATAAATTTCTACTACCTAAATCATCATGATAAGATTTTGTCATCAAATCATTCTTACAACAAGTTTCTACCATCAGAACGCCCTTTTGCCGCATTTATATACAAGATTTTTAGTTCTTGAACTTGAATAAGCTATCCTTATCCACCTTTGGAGCGTCAATAAATAGCCTCCTACTACTACCCTCTCAGCCATGAGTCAAGATGATCAGTTACTCATATTTCACTCCAAAATTCTTGACAAGAGGTTTTGGTAGAGCTACGCTATAATATGAAGAGGGTGAAGCCAGAGGGTAATATATCTTGTTTTAGAGGTGTTTAGAGCTAATACAGAATCTCTATTCTTTGGGCTACTCTTTCTCCCTCTATTTTACCGCTCTTCCTCTTTTTTTCATCATTTGCATTCTTTTAGCTTTTTGTAATTATCTATTTTTTTACTAAGACGGATGATTAATACATATCTAGTACGGATACATTTAATAAGGTCAGAAAATAAAAGATTGATGTCTTCAGAGTGACTGGCCACATAAGAAGTCACCCAATCTGTGACTCCATGTGCCTCTCTAAATAAAGAAAGAAGAGCAACAAGTTTATATCCGCGGATATTCTTTTCTTTTACAGTGACCGTCCAATATATAAAAAAAAAATTATGCTCGATAAATTTTTGCATCCACTTGCTGAACTGTATTTCAAGATAATGTGATCATAATTATCCAAATTGAGATCGGAAACTTTTCCGTTAATAATTACACATCCTTTGTGACATTGACTCGCTAATACTAAATTAGCATAATCGTATTCGAGACAAATTAACTCCTAATGATAACCAAACATCACAATCGGAAGTAACAAATATTAATAATTTATTTAATCCAATATTAACTAAAATAAAACTGGCCAGAAAAAAAAGGGATCTCCATTCCCCCCATCTATTTATTTTTCCCCACTCTCCACTGCTTTCCCAACACCACCGATACCACTCGCCAAACACAAACCCTCCCTCCCTCCTCCACTCTCCGATGGCCACTCCTCCCCACTTCCACGTTCTCTTCCTCCTCCTCTTGCTCCATCTATTCTCCCACGCGGCGGAGGCGGACAACTCCACGTCCCTCAAAACCGCCGCCCCGAATCCGTTCACCGCCAAGGCCGCCCTCATCCGGTACTGGAACCGCAAGGTCCCCAACGGCCGCCCCCACCCGGACTTCCTCGTCTCCAAGCTCTCCCCCCTCTCCGCCCTCGACACCGCCTCCTTCTCCTCCCTGGCCGCCTCCAGCGGCGGCAGCAGCGCCCTCTCCCCCCGACTACCCGCCCTCTGCGCCGCCGCCCGCCTCCTCTGCTCCCCCTCCCTCTCCTCCTCCACCGCCTCCCACCCGTCCGACTCCGGCTTCGCCGCCTACTCCGACTCCAACTTCACCAACTACGGCACCGACCGCGCTGGCGGCGCAGACTCTTTCAAGAACTATTCCGCCTCTGAGAACCTCCCAATCGACACCTTCCGCCGCTACAGCCGCGACTCCGCCGGCCACGACGACTCCTTCGCCGTCTACCAGCCCGACGGCAACGTCGTCACCGCCAATTTCACCAGCTACGCCTCCGCCGCCACTGGCGGGGCCGGCGATTTCTCCTCCTACGCCAGCGAAGTCAATGTCCCTAACCTCAAGTTCACCAATTACGACGCCGACGCCAACGGCCGTGTTCAGAGGTTCTCCAGCTACTCCGACGACACCAACGCCGGCGATCAGTCCTTCGCCGGCTACGGCAAGCACGGCAACGGCATCCCCCTCACCTTCATCAGCTACGGCAACAACTCCAACGTCATAAACTCCGATTTCAACAACTATGGCGAGGACGGCAATGGCGCCAACGATACCTTCACCAATTACGGCGAAAATGGTAACGTGCCGGAGACCACTTTCCGGTCGTACGGTTCCAGCGGCAACGCCGGATCGGAGAAATTCTCTAACTACCGCGACCAAGCCAATGTCGGCGACGACAGCTTCACCTCCTACACCAAAGGGGGGAACGCCGGCTCCGCCGATTTCAAGAACTACGGGAACTCCTTCAACCAAGGCAGCGACTCCTTCAAGGGCTACGGGGAGGGGTCCACCAACCACAAGATCAGGTTCGCATCCTACTCCGGTGATAACGCCACCTTCAAGGGCTACGCCAAGACCGGCATCAGCTTTAAGAGGTACCGGAACTCCTCCTCGCTCCCGTCCTCCTCCGCTGCCACAGCCGCCGCCGACGCAACGTTGGCGGCGCGTAGGAGGCCGACGAGCCGATGGGTGGTGGAGCCGGGGAAGTTCTTCCGTGAAAGCGAGCTCAAAAAGGGGACGGTGATGCCGATGCCCGACATCAGGGACAAGATGCCGGCGAGGTCGTTCCTCCCGCGTTCGATCGCCGGGAGGATCCCGTTCTCCGCCGCCGAGGTCCAGCAGGTGTTCAACATCCCGGCGGACACGGCCCTGGGGAAGGCGGTGGAGGACACGGTGGCGGAGTGCGAGCGGCCACCGAGCCGCGGCGAAACGAAGCGGTGCGCGACGTCGGCGGAGGACGTGATCGACTTCGCGGTGAGCGTACTCGGAAACAACGTCGTCGTGCGGAGCACCGAGAGCACCGATGGATCCAAAGGTAACATTCTCGTGGGAGATACGCGGGGGGTGAATGGTGGTAAGATTACCAAGTCCGTGTCGTGCCATCAGAGCCTGTTCCCATATCTGGTGTACTATTGCCACTCGGTGCCCAAGGTGAGAGTATACGACGCGGAGATCCTGTCCGTCCAAACCAAGAAGAAGATCAATCACGGTGTTGCCATCTGTCACCTGGACACGTCGGATTGGAGTGCTGGACATGGGGCGTTCGTGGCACTCGGATCTGGGCCAGGGAAGATCGAGGTGTGCCATTGGATCTTCCAGGGTGATATGACCTGGACGGTCGCTGATTGATGATGGACTGGGTGGGTCCCAATGAGGAAAGGAAAGAAGAAAAGATATGGGAATAATGGGGACTTTTGATCCTCCGATTTCCGAGTCAAGTTTCGGGTAGCATTGTTTGTGGCCGTTGATTTTGAATGCAAATTCCGCCCAAAATAGGGCTTTTGAATGTTGGTTACGAAAATGTCTCAGCATTGCTTTTGTTTTATATTTTTTTTTGGTTGGATCATACAAAATCTAATACAAATACATCCAATAAAATTAAAAAATAAAATATTTCAAAACCATATCAGGAAAGCTCCGCATGTCTCCCATCCAATATTTTTCATACAAAACCATTTAATCAACTGCGTTGTTCGTCTCACAGCAGATATGGGCCGTCCGAAAGCCATCAAATCTACTAATCATACTCCAAATATCCTTAGGTAGATGGACTTCTCTGTGCATGATGGGCCTAGATAATTGCTTTTGTTCTTTGTTATCCTTGATGAACTTTTATCCCAGACTGACAAGAGAGACTTCTAAGACCTTAATCAATTTATGATACATGTGGTGTCTGGATTCAGCCTGGTGTTAAATGATTCTATAATGTCTAGGTTAAGTCTAAACAACATTTTATAGGCACATCCTACCTAACACATGTCCGTGTGTCCTGAAGTCTGTGGTTTATTTAGTGAGATAACACGATTGGTCGAGCTGTTCTTGCCTTCTGCGAATTGCTGATCGATCCTGTGTGTTTGTCACTGCATAAAATGCTGCAAATGGAGGGAAAAAGTATTTCTTGAAGAGTTATTTAACATGATTCGAGAAGTGTGCATAGGTTAGAAGTAAAAATAAATGCAATAGTATCAAGACCATTGAACTTAGAAGCATAATGAACTCATCAAATGAAGCTATACATAGGTTCCAAACCATACAAGTTTTCTGTAAAAAAAAAGCTCCCGAAAAGAGCAAATCCCATGATGCTAATCAGTCTGACATTATCACCACTACATGCGTAACCTTAAACGAAACAATTTTAAATTTGTGATGCTATTCATAATTGCAATAGGTACTTAGGAATCTGGAACATTGGTTGAGTATCAAGTTATGTCGCCTAAGTGCAATAACTTCTTCTAGCCGAAGTCAATTTCTGATTGCAGTTGCCTTTTTGGTCATCATTTGGCATTGCAAGTTCATCAAACTGAAATAATTCAGCATTATGATTCTGGTAGATGGCAACTCTTCACTGATCTCTACAATCTGTTGATATGAGTTCTTACCAATTGTTCGATGCAGTTTTAGCTTTTGCTTAAGTACTGTTATATGAAAAGTTCAATTTACTATAAATCAACGCATGGACAAACTAACGCAACAAAATGCGCTTGTATTAATAAATGGTATTCTGATTTGAATAATTAAATGATGTAATGGATGAAAATGATCTGAAACTTGGTGAAGTTAGCAAACAACAGTAAAACAAGGGATTGATTAGAAAGAGATATTCCAGAGACCAACTGATAAGAATTCCCGGATGTTTATCAGAACAGAGCCCTAGGCATGCTTGCTTCAGATAACCAAAGCAGAGTAAGAATGATCTCTGCTTAAGGTGGTCAAGTTTGCATTTCTTTGATTCTGTGAATATTTGTTGTATATATATAACCCCTAATAAAGGATATCTTACTGACAAAAATTTCAAGATCCCTTCGCCTATGTAGTTCTTCATGAGGGCGCAATCGAGGCTACTATTCTCATGCATGCCTAGGTGCTATCAGCATAATATCGGAGGTCGCAGAAGATCTATGATTGTAGCTCCCGATTGAGCTGGAAGGAGAAAATCTTTATGCATGCAAGGCTATCATAATTTAGAGTTCCTCCCCCCCCCCCCATTCATTTTCTTCTTAGCCATTCAACCGAAGAGCTTTGACCTACTAGTCGAGCACACATATTTATCGACATACGTAGTTTAAAAAAATTTATGTAACCATCAAGCTATTTGATGCCACTTTACTATTTTCTCATGGACAACATCACGTGATTAGTGACTAAACTCTTGTCAGTCAAGACTGAAGGCTGGCTCAATGATTGGCAGGATGTTACTGTTTTTGGAAAGGATTATATCTGTTTGCAATGACAAAAGTATGATAAAATTACTGTTAGATGTGGATTCATGATGATCAGCTACATGAACCAACCTGTTGAGGATAGAGACGCGCCTTGCGACAAGGGGCTGATGGAGGTACAGGGTTAGAATAAGTCTAGATTTAGTAATTGAGATGGTTACTTGGTGCGCAACAAAATTTCAGCACATAAGCGGATCTGTCATCCACATTGCTTGTAAAGCTATTTCATCTGATTAGATCTAACCCATGCTTGACCCAATTTAAACCTAACAGGCGAGTAATGCAAAAGAAATGTTTTAGAATGAGTCCCAAGCTAATACTCGAGCTTCGAGCAGATAAGACCCACTTAGCGACCTGTCGCACGATCGGTCTGATTCGGATCTGAAATTTGGAGTAGGAATCGATCGAGGTTGGGTTGGAACTCTAGATCAAATGTATTCCAAATCGACTTGATTGCCAGCCCAATGCTTGATGCTTCAAAAGGGTGTTGGGTTGTGTTTGGTAACCAAAAGGAATTGCCAAGTTGAGTCAAACATAAAAGTTCTTATGCGTGCATCCAAAACATAGCATTTATAATTGGACTGGTGAATTAGATATCTACCAAGAGAGAACAGAATTTCTCCAACCCAACTTTCAAAGAGATGCCAGCAACTCAGGTTATCCAGCCTGAATAGTGTCTGTAGGGAGGAAGATCTAGAAAACTCTTGGTTTGGAGGGTGAGTTCTGAATTGGACAGTGTTGCTGGAAATTGGACCCGGGGGCGACCGTGAGCCGAGAGGGGAGGAGCTCCGCTGCTGGAACAGTAGGTGGCGGCGCGTCGGCTGGTGGCGTCCTCCTGGAGAATCCTGCAAGAAAGCCGGTGGCCGGGATTTCCGGCGCCGGCCCTCCGATGCTTAAGTCAGAGGGGGGCTAGTATATGAGTGGAGTAAAAGAGGAGAATATTTGTTCCTGTGTCTGTCCCTTTTTCTTTCCCCCCAGGTTCCCTTTTATAGAAGGATATTATGTTACCTGAGAGGTGACGGGGTAGATTGTCTTTTTCGTGATAATTGGGCACGATCATGCTCATTAATGGCGTTGTGGAGAATAAGACCGGATCAGACCGGAGTCAGCGAACTGTCATGGTTGATCGGACCTGTTGGAGTGGTTGAACCGCCGGCCGTGGTGGGCCTGGGGTTCGTAGATAGCAAGTGCATTGATTGCTGAGTGAACCAGTGATCAGGGAGAGCCATACGCTTTGATGGTCCAGTGATCCGGAGATCATCTTGAGCCGTGTTCATTTAATGGTTGAGTGCATCGGAGGCCCGCAGGGGTCACACGCATTAATGATAGGGCGTGCCGAAGGCCTGCGGAGGTCACGTGCCTTAATGGCTTGAGGACAGTAACAGAGTACGGTGGAGTTGGGTATCTAGTTGTCAGATCCTCTAGAGGATTAGGCGGGGGTTGGATGTTTGGCTAAGGCATGGGCTCGGCACGGGTGCCGAGCCGAGCCAGTTGCTCAACGGGGTATCTCCAGTTTGAGCGTTGTGAGGTCGGGCGCCTTTCTGGTCGGCGCTCCTTGGTCGGGCGCCTTTGAGCTGGCATGACTTGGGTTTTCCCCCCAACAGACAGGATAAAGGTGGAGATGGAAAAGAAAATGTTTAGGTGCTCACTGAGTTGGTAAATCATGACAGGTCTTTCAGAAAAACCAGGCGCATATTACCAGGCTCCCACTTTGTCTGAATCTCCACATAAACTTTTGTTCAATGTACCGTTTTTCTGGATATGTAATCCCACTTTGTCTGCATCTCAGCATAAACTTCTGCTCGTGCCAATCTGTCATTCATATCCAAGTCTACAATAAGGATTCCAAATCCCCCTCTGTTTTCAGAAGGCGACAACCAGTGGGGAAGTAACTGCAAGAACGCTTCTCTAGGTTGGAAAAGCACTGGAATGGCTCCATGGATATTGTATTTGTCACGCCCCCGTCTATGCGGGGCACGTAAGGCACCTAGTGCCCATATGGAAGCCATATGAGGGAGGAAATATGGGGTTCTCCTGCCAGATATTGTCCGGTTCCAAAGCTTCACGCAAGCGTCCTTCATCCCACCTCGATTTTGTTTTCCTCCCAAAACGCATCTGCAGGATTAGGAGATACCTGACTTATATATCTAGACTCTGAAACGAGTCTTTCCGATGTAGAACTATTGAATCTCACAGTATTTAGTCTTTGATTTCAAACCAATCATCGTGCATGCTCCGTAAGATTCAGAAAAAAAACAAAAATGCAGCAACTTGTGAACGGCTATGTCATTCGGTCGCCTTCCAATCTAATGCAATGAAAGCCACAACCACTATTACTGACCTCAGAGCAAAAGTCTTGCTGTCTCATCACTGATTTTCTCAAACTCTCATGGGAATAGCATATTAATAAATATAGGTTCTTTTGACATGTAAATGTGAACTCTTTTTGCTGACAATATCACAGGCTTTTCTACTTTAGTCTCATTTTTCGTCATCTTTAAATATCTTCAATTCAACTTTAGCACTTTGGCTTTGAACTAAGCACTACTTTTCTCTGTTCTTTTTGCTTTCCTTACCTTTCTTTTAGCGTCTCGGATTCCAGCTGGCGAATAAAATCTAGTCATAGATCCAGACAGAAGGCATTTATGTCATGAGATACTAACCCTTCTTTCACTAACAATGATGATGCTTGAACCAATATTGCATGCAAGCTGAGTATAAACAAAAAAAATAAAAGGATTATGACATTCCTTGTTGATTAAAGTAGTAAAACATTGACCTTTTCTCATTTCAAACCCGTCGAAATCCTCTCTAGATTTCTTACCTCGCATGCCCTTTACCCCTGTCCAAGAGCTTCATCCAAACATGCCCAGTGGAAAGTTAAGGCATGGGGGATGATTCCTAAAGCCCCTCTGACATGTGGATAATCTTAAGATTTTCCTCACTACCCTAACTTGAACGAACCATGGGCAGGTTATGGGCGTCTTTCATTCTGTTATTGATTTAGGAGCTTGGATTGCTAAACTTCATCTATTCCAGGACCCAAGGTCCTAAGATGCTTAACTTCCAACAAGAATATTTATCTGCTTTGATGCAAAAAAGACAGACCTTGTGCACTATTAGTTGACATGAACCAAGAGAAAAGCTGCAGTAGGACCTATTCCACATATGGTTGCATTCATTGTCCTCATGGCCTTGTGGGAGAACTGTGGAGGCATGCCTACCCACCCACACTAACAAGTGATCATGATGAGCGTTAGAAAGGAAACAGTCCCTAATGTCAAAAAGGTCATCATCATCCTAATAATTTCAGCAGAGAACATGGAGTGAGAAGCATCCAAATGGAAAGAGGGCCAAAGTGGAAGGCAGAGTAAGTATAGAATGCACGGGGGGTATTATTTCTATATCTAATTATTGTGAGGCCATGTGCCAACTCAGCCATGGAAGGATACACCAGCAGGTAGCACTCAAGCTCATCATTCACTCAACTGTACTGCTTGGTATTGGTTGAAGAGCATCTTAGCCTTAATGCTTTGCTTTGGTTGATATAAATCTGTCTTTGTGAGAAGCCAGAAGCCAGGACTCAGAGGATAAAGAAAGACATGAGGAATTCGCCGAAATTCCAAGACGCAGTGCCAAGATCTAACGGTGCGAAAAATGTTCTTTCAATGTCCAAACTTGCATCCTTGAAGGGTATTTGAATGCTAGTGGAGCTTGCAAAGAGAGGCTTCCCACGCCTTCTTTTGGACCCCGGCTGAACAATGAAGTGTGGAGAGAAATTGATTCGGTGGTCATGTTTGCTAAATTGTCATATAATGCACGAATGTATATCTGAGGTAATGACAGGTAATTGAGTACTACCTAACCACAAAACAGCCGGAAGAACACATTGTCTAAAGTAAAAACAGTTTAATAGAGATGCAGTCTACTGATGGAAGAAGTGTGGATGCAATTTGTAGCTTATATCACTTTGAAGCAAAGGTAGCTAGGAAAAGATTAAGCACTGATGTTCCAATAGGAGATAAGAAAGGTTATCATTAGAAGCAAAAGAGAAGTGAAAGAGTGACAGTACTCTATGTTAACTCAAAAGCCATTTGAAATGAGTCAGAATACAGCCAAACATGGTAACCAGTTGGATTGCTTATGACTGTCAAACTAAAGCTTCTATGACATTTACAGTGAAAACCTTAACAAGCTGAAACCCAAACTAATCAGTCTGATGCACTAAAATACTAATAATAAGAACCGACACATGACCGAACAATCTTGCTTTACTCTGAACCCTAGGCCAAACTTTTCGGACAGCTGTTTTGTTTTCCTCCCAAAACGTGTCTGCAGGATTTGGCGACACCCGCCTCATATGTCCAGGCTCTGAAACGAGTCTTTCCGATGTGAGACTATTGGACCTCACAGCTAGCGAGCGTAAAATGTTTCTCCAACAATTTTTGACATCGTCTTTGGACTAAGATCCCCATCCAGCTTATCAGTGTAATAATTGGTGTAGCTGAATTGTAAATGCAAGCTGGACTCTGTTTATTGAGAGTACATCCAGAATAACAATTACAACAACATTCGAGCGAGGAAAATCCTTTGGATGAGTTCATTTAGATGCAGGGAGTGCAGTTCTTTGAACCTCACATGCTCAAGGAAGAGCTAGAACTATCGAAAAATCTGGGATCAGAAAGTCGGATCAAGAAGCCTCCTTTTCATGCCCTTTAACTTTCGTCATGTGATTGTATCTTGATTTAAATGAATGAGAGCTAGACTACCAGTAGTCTTCCTCTAGTCATTTAAATTAATGATGGTATATCAGCTGAATGTCATAATCCAGAAAGCCACTTGACGTGTCACCACTATAGCTTCATAAACATCATTTACAGTATAAGAACGATAAATATTTGCATCACATAAATGTCCACAATGACTTATGCCCATCAACAATTTTCAATTTCTTTAAATTATACTCATCTCTTTCCACCAGACCACCACCTCTATTAAATTTCAAAATTTTTGTGGATGAAATCACCAACAAGAGTTATTCTCTTGCATAAGAAGGCTGTTGTTGTCACCTTTTCATTTCCTTTCAAAATTAACTAAATTTTTTGACCATCTGTTTGTCGCTCAAATTCAAGGGTCCTCCTGCGTTCCCCACCCAAATATTTAGTACAGTCAGAACCTCATCACAAACTCTCTCAAAAGTAGGGTGCATAATGAGGAGGTCCTCGTCAAAAAAGGTTTGGAGGATGGTAATTAGTTCTGTATGTTTTGTTTTTGCTCCCTTGTGGCCTCCATCTTCTCGTATTTGTAAATTCTTCAAAACTTCTGTAAATATTGTTCTATGCATGCATCTTCCTTGTTGATTAATAATGGGGGGAATTGTTGAATTAAATTAAATATTTTAAAATTTTGAAAACTAAATTAGTCAACGGCCAAGTGGCAAACATCCGTGCACAAGTAAGGGAGCAAACATGAAAAAATTCCCAAAGAAAGCAAACCATAACAAGTGCCATGCATCCGACGCAAGAGCAAGAATGAAAAGGCCCCTCGAAGAAGGAAGAAAGCATGAACGGCCAAGATGCAATAAGCCGAAGAATCAAAGAAGCACAAGAAGACACGTCATCAATCTGCAGAAGGGGAATTTTCTTCTTTTGACATGCCTGAGCCTATATAAAGGGCTCTAGGGATCATTTCAAAGACAATCAAAAATTTTTTCTTCTTCCTATTCGAAGAATCTAAATAAAAAGGGCTCTAAGGATCATTGGGGAGAAAAGAAATAAAGAAAATTTTTCTTCTCCTCATAATTTTTCTAAGTTTCTTTTGAGGTATCTGCAAGCGTGAACGTGCTCTTCTTTCTTCCCTGGAGGCGCACTGACGGGGAAGACGTGGTTTTGTATTGGATCGTCGTATCTCTAGGAGATCTGTGCCAGCAGACCCGTGAGTGGGGGGCATAAACTTTCCTGGGACAACGCATCAGCGTGCTTCGATCCACAGGCCATCTTCTCTATTTTTCTTCATTTTATTATTATATTATCAAGTTAATTATTTGCTAGTTTATTTTTTTTATTTTCTGTTTTTGAATATTAGAAATATTTCATTTATCAATTATATTTGTGCATCTAGGCTAACAATCCAGAAAAGTTTATGTACTGTTAGCACTAGATTTTAAATTGCTACATTTATTATATATTTTGCTGCATAATTTTAAATTGTTATATTTTAACTGCTACACATTTATGCTAGCTTTACTTTAATACTTAATTTTTCAAGCAAAATATTAGATTGCCTAACCTCCAAGAGGTTTATTAATACCTCAATTTGGACTCCTTACGGAGTAATTTTCAGATTCCATTCAAACGGAAATTCGGAAATTAGTTAATTCATAGGAGCTAGTTTAATATTGTACTTAGGATAAAATTGAACGATATCTAGTAAAATTATCTATTGAATAATGGTGTCTAAGAAAAGCTTGTCAAAAAGGCATACGTGCCTAAGAAAGGCTGGTACTTAAGTGAGCCAAGTGCTTCACCACTGATCTAGAGCTGATCTAGCTGTTATTCTTTGGATTTTTCAACTAGACATCTAAAGTTTAAATTAAATATCAGTGCAATAATTTGACATAAACCTTCTCATTTCCACAGATGTCAAAACTGTGTTAAGCTACAAATTAATGGCTTCCCACACATCTGAAAATTTTAGTATTAAACCTAAAAAGTTTAATGGTCAAAATTTTAGAAGGTGGCATAATCAAATGCGGTTCTGGCTCACCATCCTAGGCTTGATCTCCGCCATTGGTGGGTCTAACCCATCTGCTTCACGACCTTCCACTCGCAACAACCCAAACCTTGCTCCTTCTGATGCTGCCTCCTCCACTAAGACTTCAAAAAAAACCAACTACCACTGTCTTCATAGAATCCTAGGAGCCCTTTCTGATAGGCTTTATGATATTTATTATATAGCTAAGAGTGCCAAGGATCTCTGGGATACCCTAGAAAAAAAATATAGACTTGATGATGCCGGGGTAAAGAGATTCAAAGCTTCTGACTTTAGCAAGTTTAAATTTGTTGATTTCAAACCTATGAATGATCAAATTCATAAATATGAAACATTGATTCTTCTACTCCAGGCAAATGGAACCCACTTAGATGAGTCTTTCCAAGTTGCCTGTATTGTAGACAAACTTCCCTCTATCTGGTCAGACTTTGCCAAGACTTTGAGCCACACCCAAGGTGATCTATCTCCAACCCAAGTCCTAAATTCTATTAGGATTGAAGAACAACATCGCCTTAGAGAAAAATTCCACTCCTCCAATCATTTGCCCAAAGTCAACAATGTTAAATCCAAGCCCAAATCCAAAAATCAAAACCGTTCTTTCCGACCCCACCACAACAAGTCCTTCAAGAAGAAATCATTCAACCATAGGAACTCCTTTCAGCCCAACAACAGAAAACCCAACTTCTCTCAGAACCAGAAGAAAGAGAAAGAAGGAGAATCTGTTCGTTGCTGTTTTGTCTGTGGTTGAACCAACCATATGGCCCACCAATGCTTCTACAAGATCACTACTCCTCGTCAACCTAGAAGTAAGGGTCCTGCCACTTCTGGCGCCCAGGCCAACATGGTGGCCTGTGGGGCTGACTCCTCTGAGACTGCTATCAGGTCTGTTTCCTTCATACCTGAAGTTAACATGACACAATTAGCACTTGATTGGTGGATTGATACCGGAGCTAGTATACATGTTTGTTCTGATCGCTCGTGGTTTTCATCTTATCAGATCTCATGTAGAAGAACTGTGACCATGGGTAATAATGCTTTAGCGCGTGTGCTTAGAGTGGGACGAGTGGATCTGACACTTACCTCTGGAAAGATCCTTACTCTGCAAGGCGTGCACCACGTTCCAGACATCCGTAGAAATCTAGTTAGTGGATCCTTGCTTGTCCAGCAAGGATACCGAATTGTTTTTGAATCAAATAAAGTTGTAGTAACCCATGGTGTCTCTTTCATCAGAAAAGGTTTTCTTTGTAATGGATTGTTTAAACTCAATGTAATTATTTCATCTATGAATGAAAATTCTATTATTCTTCATATTGACTCTCCTATTGTCTAGCATAGTAGGCTGGGACATGTAAACTATAGTTCAATTAAAAGATTAATGCACTTGAATTTAATCCCAAAATCAGAACTTAAGAATAATGATAAATGTGAGATATGTATAGAGGCCAAATTACCTAAAAGACCCTTTCATGCTGTAAGTAGAGATTCTGATCTCCTTGAACTCATACATAGTGATGTATGCGACTCAGGAAGAACCTCAAAGGGTGGAAACAAATATTTTGTAACTTTCATAGATGTCCTTTCTAGATATTGTCACCTCTATCTTATCAAAGCTAAAAATGAGGTCTTAAATAAATTCAAAGTCTATAAAGCAGAGGCTGAAAACCAACTAGATAAAAAGATTAAAATCTTAAGATTTGATAGAGGAGGTGAATATACCTCATTTGAGCTGACCCAGTTCTGTGAAGAACATGGGATAATTCATGAATTGACAACTCCTTATTCACCCCTAATCTTATGGAGTAGCTGAGAGAAAGAATAAAACCTTAATGGATATGGTTAACTTTATGTTAATTAGTTCAGGAGCACCAAAAAATCTTTGGGAGGAAGCACTAGTAACTGTATCTTATATCTTGAATAGAATTTCATTCAAACATAATGATAAAACTCCATATAAAATCTGGAAACATAGAAAACCTAACTTAAAATACTTAAAAGCGTGGAGGTGCTTAGCTAAAGTAAAAATTCCAGAAAATAAAAGAAAGAAAATTAGACCCAAAATAGTAGATGCAATATTTATAAGAAATGCAATTGAGAGTAATGCTAATAGATTTTTAGTGTTTAACTCTCAAATAAATGAAATTAATAACAACACCATAATGGAAGCATGAGATGCGATCTACTTTGAAAGTATATTTTCTTTTAAAACAAGGATAAATGGTTCAACCGCCCGCTGTGGAGGGCCTGGGGTCCGTAGATAACAAGCGCATTAATTGTTGAGTGAACCGGTGATCATGGAAAGCCATACATTTTGATGGTCGAGTGATCCGGAGATCATCTTGAGCCACGTTCATTAATGGTTGAGTGCACTGGAGGCCTGCAGAGGCCATGCGCATTAATGATCGAGTGTGCCGGAGGCCTGCGAAGGCCATGTGCATTAATGGCTTGACGATGGTGGCAGAGTACGGTGGAGTTGGACATCTAGGGTCAGGTTCCCTCAAGGAATCAGGCCGGGGTCGAATATTTGGACAAAGCATTTCGGGGCTCGGCACCAGTCCGGGTGCCGAGCCGAGCCAGTTGCCCAGTTGGGCACCTTCAGCTCGAGCGTCGCGAGGTCGGGCGCCTTCTGGTCGGCGCTCCCTGGTCGGGCGCCTTCGTTCCGGGATGACTTAGATTTTCCCCCAACACTACCCCCCGACTTCCGAGCTCGAGCTGGCCACTAGCTCGAGCGCGGGAAGTAGTTTTAGTTGGGCTATCACGGGTTAGGAAAATTTCGAATTATCGCGCGCTTCGAGGCGCTTTTAATGGGTGGCGTCTCTTCTTTTCCGAAACGTTTCATTATTAGCGTACCTTTTTATTTCTCGAAGCGTCCTTGCATCGTGGGCTCATGATGGGGCCGCACGATCCGACGAGGCGCTTCTGTATTCGAAGCGTCAGCCTGAATTAAATGCGGCGCTCTGACTCTCGGGCCGACACGCGTCATGATCTGAACGGGGAGCGGCGTTCTTTCTTGCTGATCTGGGCCATTGGAGGGATTTATATAAACCCCTACCTGGCCTCCAGCTACTTTCTTATTGTCTTCATCTTCTTTCCGTCTCCTTCGCAGTCCGAAGCGGCCGATTCTCCATCATCCCCGGCGAATCTCTACAGGTGTTCTTCTTTTCATCCGCTTGGGACCTCTCCTTCCTTTTCCCTCTTTTTTAATGGGGCTTTGTTCGAGTGAGGTTGGGTCCACAATGAGTGAGTTAGAGGTGGAGATGTGCGAGGAGTGGTTTTTTCTTCTGCGAGGGTTCCGTTTGGAACCCATTATGTCGGGGGACCGGGTAACGAACCCCCCTATAGGTCGGATGGGAGTATACTCGGAGGCACTCTGGGCCGGCCTACGATTTCCTTTGCATGGGTTTGTGAACGAGTTGCTCGGAGAGTACGAAATCGTCCCCGCGCAACTCGCTTCGAACGCATAGAGGACAATCATCGGGTTTCTGTCCCTGTGTATGGCGTACGGGATCCCGTCTTCCGTGAATGTCTTCCGGAGACTTTTTTCACTAAAGTCTAATCCGAGGGATGGAGAGTGGCTCTACATTGCCCTTCGGGCGGGTCGGCCACTCTTTCATGGTGCCCCGTCGTCCATTCATGAATGGAAGAGGAATTTCTTTTTCTTGGGTTCCGAGCGATGATAAGTGCTAAATAATGTACAAATTTATCTATTTTACATAGCACTTATTATTATTGTTATGCACATATTTTAAATATTAACAGAAGAAAATGTGTTTCCCCTCTCATTTCATTTTAATAAATTATTAGAGGTAATTCAAGTTTGGTTTAATTTTCTATATTGATTTAGTCTAATGTGTATGCAGGTCGAGTCACCCCATTCACGAATTAGTCCCAATCAGTTCCATGTGTGGATTGCTTTCTTCCCCATTTGCATAAAGTTACCCATCCCTTTGTTCACGTCATCTTTTTCGTGTGCACCAAGCTTCCCAACTTAACAAAACAGAGGCCTCTCCCATTTTCTCCACGTATCCAAACTTTCTTTATTCAGAACAGAGCCCTCCCAACCTACACGAGTGGACCCCAACTACCTTTCTAAAAAAAGAGATAAAATAATTCTCATATCACCCCTCATGCGCTTATCTCCCGCATCATTATTTATTCTCTTCTCCTTCCCTGTTTCAGAACAAGCCGCATGATCACTCCCATTCCCATTCAACCCCGTCCTCCCAGATTCTTTGCTCCAAACGTGATCTCCTCCCGCACTGCAATCCTCCCAGCATCCGCAAGCCAAACATCGTCTTCCCAAAGATTTATTTCCATCTGATTCTGAATCTAAACATTTTCATCTCCCACGGATAAGAATCCCCTGTACCACGTCCTCCCCTCCCCCGCTTCCGCGATTCAAATCGGCAGATCATCCCTTTCCTTCCCAGCAAACCGAAGCAAGCTTATCCTCTCAAATCTCCTTCCACAAATAACCCGCATCTCGATCGTATCCCAGCATCCCAGCTCACGGCTCAAATCCGCACGTTTTCCCCCTGATTCAAAACAGAGCATACCTCCCAGCTCAACCGCATCCAATTTTTGATCGCCTCCGGACTCCTCCCGTTCGCGTTCAATTGTGTCCGAGCATCCCGTGAGCACCATCACCCTCATTTCTTGTTCCAGATTTGATCTTCTCCCAGATTTTCTTCCGGATCCCTCCCGTTCGCACTCAAATCTTGCAAGCATCCGCAACCTTCCTCCCATTCGGATTAACTCCATCATCCACGGAATCCGCCCAACATTTAACCATGCTCGTGATTTTCTCTTCCAGATTTCCTTGCTTCGGAACCAAATCCCAGCGGTCTTCCGTGATCCATCCAAATCCCGAGCCAAATGGAAGCTCCCTTGCCTCGCGTGTCCAGATGAGAGCCAGCGCAGAATCCTCTCCACGCCCACGTCGTCCTTCGCGTTGGAGCAGCATCGGCATCCTCCAATCCAGCTACTCATCCGCGGATCCATCGCCTGCATATCCTCCTTCAAGAATCCGATCTCCACGGTCAGGAAGGATATAAAAAGGGAGAAGAGTTCTTCAGACAGGGGGGGAGAGCTTGGGGGAGAAAAGAAACAGAGAATACTCTGTTTCGGTGAAGAAAAAAAGAAGCCACCAGCCGAGAGAAAGAAATAAAAAAAGAAGAGAGAGAGAGGGAAAGAGAATATTTGTGATATTTTGGGAAGAATGAGAGGTGCTCAATTTCATTTGAAGATGGGAGGTCGTCCGGAAGCCATGCTCGGCTAAACATTTAGTCTAGGGCTGGATGAAGCCCTAGCAATGTATCAGGGCAATTGTAGTTCTTATTTTTTTATTATTTTGGAGTCTGTTTAAATTCTTATTTCCAATGAAATATTTCTTCATGATATTTAAACTTTGAGCATGCTAGTTACTAATCATGTTTGCTAAAGTAGTCTAAGATGATCCATGCCTAGGAAGATGAAGTGTGCTGCATCCTAGATTAGCATACTTAGGTAGACACTTCATGCTACACCGAAGATGGATCTTTCTAACACTCTTTATGCTTTTATTTTAAAAGGCTTGTAGCCAAAATTGCATGCCTCTCCAAAAGATAAAAACTAAGAACACAATCCTTGATGCAATGCTATGTGGTGGATTCCAAACCCTAGATCTATTTACTTTGATAAAATTTCAATTCGTACTCATAGATTAATTTAGTTAAATCAAGTTAGCAAATCCTTCTTTTTGATTTATTTTTAAAAGAAAAATAACTTGTCTCCAATCCTTGTGGACCGACACCCGTAATCACTATCCTACAAGATACGTGCTATTGCGTGGTTTATTTTCAAAATTGAAAGAACCGATCAATTTTTGGCGCCGTTGCCGGGGATTGCTAGCATAGTTATTTTTCTTACTAAAAAAAATTATTTAAAAATTAAAAAAAAATTCTTAAAATTTTTTTTTCTATTATTGTTACTTTCTTTTTTTTTTTCTCCCTTACTAATTTTTATTTATTTTTTTATATATTATTTGATCAGGAATCGAGGAAAAAAATCTGGGATGATCAAAAGGAGAACTGCCGGAAAAGAAATGCTGTAGAGGTTTGCCAAAAAAAAAAAAAAAAAATTAAATTGCTGGGGAAATTTCCTTTGGTAACCTCTAAACTTTTCTTATTTAAATTAATTATTGGTTTGAAATTTTGTGGTGATTGTTTGATTTTAATTATAGCAAAATTGTGAATGCATGCTTGATACACATACACAAATCAATTTGCACATAGTAAGGGCAATCACCCCAACAAGATAAGAGCCGGATTTCATCACCGGACTCTTGCCCAACTTAGGTGAACTCAATCTCACATAGTGTCATCTTTAATTAAAATCAATTAGACGTTGGCTCCTAGGGACATTCGAGCTCAATAGGACGAAGATCACCGAAGGTTGCACCAATTTCGCTCTGTGGCTTAGTTGATGTCTAGGCAAGCTTTGTCCCTACAAGGGAGACAGTTCATCTGTTCGAGGCAAGTGGGTTTTAAGTGGGACCTTTGCGAACGCATCGTGACCCCTCCACTTACCTGGGAGCTTACCTGGTCAACTCGGTACATTAGACCGGATTGGAGGCTTAGGTGTCCTCTTCAAACCAGTTAGGAGCTGTCTAGTGATTTTAGGACAAAGACTAGGATTGATATGCTTTTCTCTTTTATTGCATGCTTGATTGATCGAGTACTAGTGTATGCACGGTAGTCGTTCTAGAGTACAAAACCTATTACCTTTTGACCCTGAAATAGAACGAACCCTTAGGAACATTCGAGCTAAGATCAAAACATTAGGATCATCCCCACCTCCTGAGATGGCTGAAGAACAACCCAAACTCCTGAGGGAGTACTTTACTCCCACCATTTACACTTCCCCATCTTGCATTCGATTACCTGAGGTAGCAGCTGTACAATATGAAATAAAGTCTAGTGTGATCCAAATGCTTCCATCTTTTTATGGGCTCACCAATGAAGACCCATATAAACACCTAGATGAATTCCTTGAGATTTGCACCACTGTCAAGATTCAAAATTTCACTGATGATGCTTTAAAACTTAGATTATTCCCCTTCTCCCTTAAAGATAGAGCTAAGCAATGGCTGAATTCTTTAGAGGCCAATTCGATTCATTCCTGGGGTCAAATGCAACAGGAATTTCTTAAAAAATACTTTCCCATAGGAAGAACGAACCAGTTTAGACGTGCCATTACAAGCTTCTCCCAAACCGAGGGAGAAGAATTTCATGAAACTTGGGAGAGATTTCGTGACCTAATCCATAAATGCCCACATCATCAAATACCTAAGTGGCAGCTAGTGCAATGCTTCTATGACGGATTGACTGAACGAAACCGTCAGATGATTGATGCCGCATGTGGGGGGACATTCATGCTTCAAAATGAGCATGAAGCATGGAAATTATTTAAAAATCTAAATGAAAACTCCCTCCACCATGCTTCATGTTCTCGTCAAGCACCCCCGAGTTCTCAAAGAAAAGGGACCATTTGTGAAATAAGTCATTCTATGGACCTGTCTAGCAAGGTAGATGCATTGTCCCATAAGATTGACCAACTGATGATAGGTGGGCATTACATGAACTCTTCCCAAGCACAAGTGTGTACTATTTGTTCTAGCCCATCCCACCCTATTCATGAGTGCCCTTCAGCGCCCCAATTTCCCGAACTCGTGCAAGAACACATCAATGCTGCTCAAACACAGCCTAGACTGGGTAATGACCCATTTTCCAACACATATAACCCGGGATGGCGAAATCATCCAAACTTTTCTTGGAAGCAGCAAGCTTCGAATACTGCCCAACCTTATTCCCAAAACTTTCCAAACCCTCAGAATTTTCAAATCCCACAAAATATTCATCCCTACCGTCCCTCGATTCAATTTCAACACACTCCTCCTCCACCCCAAAGAAACACAGCCTTTGAGGAGAAAGTATTGAACACCCTTCAAGGTTTGGAGGCAAACACACAACTATTGCACTCTCACACGCAATCAATTGCTAAGCTAGAATCCCAAATGGGTCAACTAGCTAATGCATTAAACAAGCGAGAGGAAGGTAAGCTTCCAAGTCAACCAATGAGTAATCCTAGGGGACAATACGTGGCTCAAGAAACTCGACTAAATCATGAGCAAGCCAATGCTTTGACTACCCTAAGGAGTGGACGTATAATAGATAATAAGGTTGGGGAGGGTAACAATAAGGAAGGAGAGAAAGAAGAGAAGAATGTATCACATGAAAACCCAAAAACTTCTTCAGCTAGTCCACCATCTGCCACAACCCACATTCCAAAGGCTCCATTCCCTGAAGCACTTAATGCACCCTCTCCCTTTGGCAAGAAGGGAACTTCATTAGAAGAGATGATGGAGGTCTTCAAACAAGTTAAAATCAACCTCCCACTCCTTGATGCCATCAAACAAGTTCCCTCCTATGCCAAATTTCTCAAAGACCTTTGCACCCAAAAGCGGAAATCTAGGACACATGTGCCTAAAAAGGTCCTCCTAACTGAACAGGTAAGTTCCATTCTCCAATACAACACCCCTCCAAAATTCAAAGATCCTGGCGCTCCCACTATTTCCTGTGTCATAGGAGATAACTCCATTGACCGAGCACTCTTAGATCTAGGGGCAAGTGTGAATCTTCTACCCTATTCAGTCTATGAGAAATTTGGGTTAGGTGAATTAAAACCTACCTCGGTGTCCTTACAATTGGCTGATCGATCTGTGAAGATACCACGGGGGATGATTGAAGATGTTCTTGTCAAGGTAGACAAATTCTATTTTCCAGTAGATTTTATCGTCCTTGACATGGAACATGTGCCGAACCTAAAAAAACAAATCCCTGTGATTCTTGGTCGTCCCTTTTTAGCGACAGCCAATGCATGCATCAACTGTAGAACTGGGGCAATGGATATATCATTTGGGAACATGAAAATTAAATTGAATGTGTTTCATGCCGCTGACCAACATGTAAGGGAAGACGAGTGTTGCCTAATTGACGAAATGGATGATCTTGTAGAGGAAGCCCTTCCCTATATCTTTGCCAATGACCCCTTAGAGGCATGTCTGGCCCATTTTGACATTGACAACTTTGATATAGACAAGGCCATAGAAGAAGTTAACATTTTACTTGACAATCAATCTCCTGTGAGTTCCCTTCCTTGGAAGAGCCGACCTGAACCTCTTCCTCCCATTGCTAGCGCGCCACTTTGTCCTTCCATTGATTCACCACCTAAACTTGAGTTAAAGCCACTTCCAACAAATCTTAAGTATACCTTTCTAGGACCAGAAGATAGCCTCCCTGTAATCATCGCAGCCAACTTATCTACTGAACAGGAGGGTAAACTTTTGAGGGTGCTAGAAGAGAATAAACATGCCATAGGATGGTCTGTAGCCGATTTGAAAGGGGTTGACCCCTCTGTTTGCATGCATCGAATTCATCTCGAAGATGATGCAAAGCCCACCCGAGAAATGCAAAGAAGACTCAATCCTAACATGAAGGAGGTAGTCAAGAAAGAAGTGGTGAAGTTATTAGATGCCGGAATCATTTACCCAATTTCTGATAGTAAGTGGGTGAGTCCGACACAAGTGGTACCCAAGAAATCAGGTATCACTGTGGTTGAAAATAAGGAAGGAGAATTGATACAAACACGGACAACCACGGGTTGGCGCGTGTGCATTGACTACAGAAAACTTAATTCAATGACTAGGAAGGACCATTTCCCTCTACCTTTCATAGATCAAATTTTGGAACGGTTGGCTGGTCAAGGTTTCTACTGCTCCTTAGATGGTTATTCTGGATATAACCAAGTACCTGTCTACCCGGACGATCAAGAAAAGACCACCTTTACTTGCACATTTGGGACATTTGCATATAGGAGGATGCCTTTTGGACTATGTAATGCACCCGCAACTTTTCAACGATGCATGATGGCCATCTTTTCAGATATGGTGGAAAACTTTCTAGAAGTGTTCATTGATGATTTCTCGGTTTTTGGCCTATCTTTTGATGATTGTCTGAACAATTTGACCTTAGTTTTGAAAAGATGTAAGGAGACCAACCTAGTATTAAGTTGGGAAAAGAGCCATTTCATGGTTCAAGAAGGCATAGTTTTAGGACACGTCGTGTCCAAGAGGGGCATTGAAGTAGATAAAGCCAAAGTCGATCTTATTTCCAATCTCCCTCCACCCAAAACTGTGAAACAAATCCGATCATTCCTTGGCCATGCTGGTTTCTACCGTCGCTTTATTCAGGATTTCAGTAAGATTTCCAAACCCTTGTGCAATCTTCTTGCCAAGGACACTCCCTTTGTCTTTGATAAAACATGCGAGGAGGCATTTGAAAATCTTCGCTCGAAATTGACCACTGCACCTATCATACGGCCCCCTAATTGGACACTTCCATTTGAACTAATGTGTGATGCATCCGACTATGCTATTGGGGCAGTCTTAGGGCAACGGCTAGATAAGGTACCTCATGTCATCTACTACGCTAGTAAAGCACTCTCAGATGCACAATTAAACTACACCACCACTGAGAAAGAATTGCTAGCGGTAGTATTCGCACTAGACAAGTTTCGATCTTACTTATTAGGATCCAAGGTTACCGTATTCACTGATCATGCTGCCCTTCGACACCTTCTTGCAAAGAAGGATACCAAACCCCGTCTGATTCGATGGATTCTTTTACTACAAGAATTTGACCTAGAAATTCGTGACAAGAAAGGAACTGCAAATGTCGTAGTGGACCACTTATCTAGGATTCTTCTTGAGCCCTCTTGTAAAAATACCTCACCCTTGCACGATTCTTTTCCAGATGAACAATTATTTGAGGTACAAAGAATAAAAACGCCATGGTTTGCAAACATAGTGAATTACCTTGCCATAGGACGAATTCCTGATGATTGGTCAACTCAAGATAAGAACCGATTCTTTTCACAAGTAAAGTTCTATTATTGGGATGATCCTGATTTATTCAAGTATTGTCCCGATCAAGTCATCCGTCGATGTGTCCCTGAATGTGAATTTCAAAGTATTCTTTCATTCTGCCATTCACAAGCTTGTGGGGGACATTTTGGGGGTAGAAAAACTGCAGCAAAAGTTTTACAAAGTGGATTTTATTGGCCCACACTTTTCAAAGATGCCCATAACTTTTGCCAAACTTGTGAACGGTGCCAACGGATGGGTACCATCTCCCGTAGAGATATGATGCCTCTCAATCCTATTTTAATTGTAGAAATATTTGATGTCTGGGGTATTGACTTTATGGGCCCTTTCCCACCATCTTTTGGTTTCGAATATATTCTTGTAGGGGTTGATTATGTTTCAAAATGGGTAGAAGCTGTCGCCACTAAAACTAATGACCACAAGGTTGTGATTAAATTTTTACATGAAAACATCTTTTGTCGTTTTGGTACACCCCGAGCCATTATCAGTGATGGGGGATCTCATTTTTGCAACCGATCTTTCGAGGCTTTGGTTCGCAAATATAACATCACCCACAAAGTTGCTACCCCATACCATCCCCAAACGAGTGGACAAGTCGAGGTGTCCAATAGAGAGTTAAAACACATCTTAGAGAAAACGGTACGTCCCGATAGGAAAGATTGGTCTCAAAGGATAAATGATGCACTCTGGGCTTACCGTACTGCCTACAAAACTCCTATTGGCATGTCCCCCTACCGATTAGTTTTTGGTAAAGCTTGTCACTTACCGGTAGAACTTGAACATAGAGCTTTCTGGGCTATAAAAAAATTTAACTTAGACATGGCAGTAGCTGGTCCTCACCGAAAACTCCAACTAAGTGAACTTGAAGAATTGCGTAATGAGGCTTATGAAAATGCTAAAATTTATAAAGCAAGGACTAAGGCTTTTCATGATAAAAATATTAACCGTAAGTCCTTCGAACCTGGTCAAAAGGTTTGGCTGTTCAATTCCAAGTTGCGACTCTTCCCGGGTAAACTTCGCTCTAGGTGGGATGGACCATTCGTAGTGAAAAAGGTTTCTCCTTATGGTGCAGTAGAGATCCAACACCTCAATGGTGGACATGTTTTAAAAGTCAATGGTCAAAGGTTAAAACCTTATGTAGAATGTGTTGCCGACGGGCAATTGATCGAATCCCTTAATTTAACGAACCCTGTTTATCAAAATAATTAAGGACCCATTGTGTCTGGCTGAAGACAATAAACTTAGCGCATGTTGGGAGGCAACCCAATTCTCTTAGATTATTTCTTAACATTGAGGACAATGTTAGGTTTAGGTTTGGGGGTATTCATATTTTCATCAAAAAAAAAGTTAAAAAAATAATAAAAAAATCATTTTTTTTAAAAAAAAATAAAAAATTAAAAATATTTTTTTTAAAAAAAATGTGTGTTTATAAAATAATAATAAAAAAAATTATTTAAAAAAAAAGTTTTGTTAAAAAAAATAACCTAATTTATATACATTTATGCGAGAATGATAAACACACAAGGTATATAAAATCTAAAAGCCCAATGACTAGTGGGAAGTAATACAAATTTAAGTTCTTTTTATTAAGTCTCTCTTAGGGAGTTGTAAGCTAATTAATACTTTGGAATTTCACTACACACTGGCCGACCCTTCTAAGGTCTAGGCTCGACATTATGTTGATAGTATAGTAGCAACCTTGGACCCTGATGAATCATACTTATCTAATCCAATAAAAAAAAAAATCAATAAAAATGGATTTAGTCAGGAACATCGAAAAGGGCTACCTATTGTCAAAGGTCAAGTGGGCTTGTGATGAGGACTCCGAGCATAAGTCCGTAGGGGAGTCTTGATGCCCGACACCTTATGCCAACTGGTGTGAGAGTTGTCGACTGATTGCTCGTTACACGGAGAAATCACCACAAGAGTAAAAGTGCACAATTTATATATCTTTCTTTAAAAAAAAAGAAAGAGAAAAGAAAAGAAAAAAAAAGAGGAAGAAATGCTGTATTGATCGAAAAGACAATAGTGTGAAAGCCGTCGTTGTAAAAATTCAAGTAAACTGGAATATTACAGATAAAGCCCGTGAGGTACTAAAGTAAACATCCACAACTCTCGAAATCCTGCAGATAAGATGATTTTGAATCAGTGAACAGGTCCTTTCGACCAATCCTTGGAAACTACTAGTCTTTGCAATATTTTGTTGATCCGAACCCTTAGCTTGTGTACGGTCCAGATTTCACCGAGCACTCCAGTATAAATAAGTCTTACAACTCCCTAACGGAAACTTAATGACTTCAACTTGAATTGCATCTTGACCTAGAATTTGGGCTGACTTAGTAAATAAAACCGTGTGTGTTTTGAAATTCTTATCATTTATGTATCTTAAATTAGATTTTTTTTTAAAAAAAAGAGTTTTTGAAATTCTTTACTAGTATGCATTTGGAATTTGATTTTCACTTAATAGATCAAAAAAAATAAAAAAAAGAATAAAAATAATAATAAAAAAATATAATCATAACAATAAATGATTTATTTTAATATTGAAGTTTGTGGGTATCTTCTCTGGAAACCCTCACGAGACTATAACTCGTCCACTAGGGTAACCTAGGGGTTTAAAGCCTTGTTACATATGGTAAATGCAATCGCGATGCCTGCGAAAGTGAGTTAGAGTTCCTTCTTTTCTAATTTTATTTTGCTCGAGGACTAGCAAAATGTAGGTTTGGGGGTGTGATAAGTGCTAAATAATGTACAAATTTATCTATTTTACATAGCACTTATTATTATTGTTATGCACATATTTTAAATATTAACAGAAGAAAATGTGTTTCCCCTCCCATTTCATTTTAATAAATTATTAGAGGTAATTCAAGTTTGGTTTAATTTTCTATATTGATTTAGTCTAATGTGTGTGCAGGTCGAGTCACCCCATTCACGAATTAGTCTCAATCAGTTCCATGTGTGGATTGCTTTCTTCCCCATTTGCATGAAGTTACCCATCCCTTTGTCCACGTCATCTTTTTCGTGTGCACCAAGCTTCCCAACTTAACAAAACAGAGGCCTCTCCCATTTTCTCCACGTATCCAAACTTTCTTTATTCAGAACAGAGCCCTCCCAACCTACACGAGTGGACCCCAACTACCTTTCTAAAAAAAGAGATAAAATAATTCTCATATCACCCCTCACGCGCTTATCTCCCGCATCATTATTTATTCTCTTCTCCTTCCCTGTTTCAGAACAAGCCGCATGATCACTCCCATTCCCATTCAACCCCGTCCTCCCAGATTCTTTACTCCAAACGTGATCTCCTCCCGCAATGCAATCCTCCCAGCATCCGCAAGCCAAACATCGTCTTCCCAAAGATTTATTTCCATCTGATTCTGAATCTAAACATTTTCATCTCCCACGGATAAGAATCCCCTGTACCACGTCCTCCCCTCCCCCGCTTCCGCGATTCAAATCGGCAGATCATCCCTTTCCTTCCCAGCAAATCGAAGCAAGCTTATCCTCTCAAATCTCCTTCCACAAATAACCCGCATCTCGATCGTATCCCAGCATCCCAGCTCACGGCTCAAATCCGCACGTTTTCCCCCTGATTCAAAACAGAGCATACCTCCCAGCTCAACCGCATCCAATTTTTGATCGCCTCCGGACCCCTCCCGTTCGCGTTCAATTGTGTCCGAGCATCCCGTGAGCACCATCACCCTCATTTCTTGTTCCAGATTTGATCTTCTCCCAGATTTTCTTCCGGATCCCTCCCGTTCGCACTCAAATCTTGCAAGCATCCGCAACCTTCCTCCCATTCGGATTAACTCCATCATCCACGGAATCCGCCCAACATTTAACCATGCTCGTGATTTTCTCTTTCAGATTTCCTTGCTTCGGAACCAAATCCCAGCGGTCTTCCGTGATCCATCCAAATCCCGAGCCAAATGGAAGCTCCCTTGCCTCGCGTGTCCAGATGAGAGCCAGCGCAGAATCCTCTCCACGCCCACGTCGTCCTTCGCGTTGGAGCAGCATCGGCATCCTCCAATCCAGCTACTCATCCGCGGATCCATCGCCTGCATATCCTCCTTCAAGAATCCGATCTCCACGGTCAGGAAGGATATAAAAAGGGAGAAGAGTTCTTCAGACGGGGGGGAGAGCTTGGGGGAGAAAAGAAACAGAGAATACTCTGTTTCGGTGAAGAAGAAAAGAAGCCACCAGCCGAGAGAAAGAAATAAAAAAAGAAGAGAGAGAGAGGGAAAGAGAATATTTGTGATATTTTGGGAAGAATGAGAGGTGCTCAATTTCATTTGAAGATGGGAGGTCGTCCGGAAGCCATGCTCGGCTAAACATCTAGTCTAGGGCTGGATGAAGCCCTAGCAATGTATCAGGGCAATTGTAGTTCTTATTTTTTTATTATTTTGGAGTCTGTTTAAATTCTTATTTCCAATGAAATATTTCTTCATGATATTTAAACTTTGAGCATGCTAGTTACTAATCATGTTTGCTAAAGTAGTCTAAGATGATCCATGCCTAGGAAGATGAAGTGTGCTGCATCCTAGATTAGCATACTTAGGTAGACACTTCATGCTACACCGAAGATGGATCTTCCTAACACTCTTTATGCTTTTATTTTAAAAGGCTTGTAGCCAAAATTGCATGCCTCTCCAAAAGATAAAAACTAAGAACACAATCCTTGATGCAATGCTATGTGGTGGATTCCAAACCCTAGATCTATTTACTTTGATAAAATTTCAATTCGTACTCATAGATTAATTTAGTTAAATCAAGTTAGCAAATCCTTCTTTTTGATTTATTTTTAAAAGAAAAATAACTTGTCTCCAATCCCTGTGGACCGACACCCGTAATCACTATCCTACAAGATACGTGCTATTGCGTGGTTTATTTTCAAAATTGAAAGAACCGATCAAGCGACCATGGGAGTTCGACCCTAGGTAGAGGCGGAGCCGGCTCAAGATCGCTAACCAACTCCCCAGGCTTTCCTCGCGCGAGCAGGGAATCCTTGACACTATCCGCAGCCTCGGGGATGGCATTCTTCTGAGCGGCCTCGTGAGTGAGGATGCCCTAGTCAATATCGGTCTGAGCTCGGCACGCCCTCAGGGTAAGGGTGGTAATTTTTAAGGAATTTTCCCCTTTTGTCTTTTTCTCGCAATATTTGGCCAGCTCCTTTTGCTCGTTTTTGTAGACATTGCAAAAATGGTGACCAAGAGCAACGTCCTATATGCCCATTTTCAGAAAAGGGCAGCCGAGCTTGCAGGAGAACAGCCTGGGCCGAAGAAGAAGGTGAAGATCTTGGCTGCTATGGTTGCCGAGAAGAGCGCTCCTCGTCCCGAGCACTCCAAGGCTGGTCGGGGGGAAGGCTCAAGTTCTAGGGGCACGAGCTCTGCTGGAGCTACGGTGGCGCTCCCGTGCCCGGCGCAGATTTCGCAAGTTTCTGGTCGGCAGGAAGTCCCGAGCACCGATCAAGGAGGGATGAGCTCTACGGCGGTTCTCGCGCTTGCGTGCCCCGCCCCAATCCCACAGCAATCGGATCGGCTGCCTGACCGACCCCAACTCCCTGGTCCCGAGCCAGGGTGCAGCCAGGAGGCTGTAGAACCGCATCCGCCGAGCCCAGCAGGGTCTAGTCCACCGGGCCCGCCGGGTAATCAAGGTCGTCGGGAGAGAGTGCCCTACGCCCCCGGCTGGGCGGTCTTCGAGGGCGATTCGGCTCTCGACAATCCCCAAACGGCGCGCGAGGTTCTTCGGGTCGCGCTGCTCCAGGCCGACCAGGCCAAGATCCGATCCATAAATTATGGTGCCTTTATGGATACGACTGTCTGCTCTGCCATCCGGGTAAGTTTGTTTCGAATTGGCTCGGATTTTGTTTCTTATTTCCTTCTTTTACAGCACCTCCACGAAATCGAGACGCTGATGCATATAGTCCAAGACTACCGGAACCGGGCCCGAAGGTGTCAGCGCGGGCAGGAGCCAAGGCAAGGTGCCTCGCGTCCGAGGCCGAGCAAAAAGTGCTCCAGGCGAGGGTGGAGGCGGCCGAGGACGAGATTCGGGCTCTGATCGCCGAGCTCGAAGAGGAGAAGGGCGCACATGCCCTGGCCAGATCCGAAGTGCGCGCCGCAGAGGCGCGTCTGGCCAAGGCTACGTCGACGCTCGCCATCCGCGAGCAGGAGGTGAAAGAGGTTCACCTCAAGGCCCAAGAGTACGAGGCCCGTTTGTCCGACGCGCAGTCCTTGCTCGTCGCCCGCGAACGGAAAATGAAGAATCTGGAGTGGAAGGCCGGGTATCACGAAGCTCGGGAGAGGGAGGCCCGGGAGCAGACCCAAAACGCCGTCAAGCTCTTCCATGAATCGGAAGAGTTTCGCGACCTGCTCGAAGAGGAGGGCGTGAACGGGCTCACCCTCGGCTTCAATGACTTCCGTAACCAATTACGGCGACTTCTCCCCGACTTCAACCTTGATCTGCTTCAACCGGGAGCGGGGGTTGAAGAGTCGGAGGCGGGTACCCCAGCGGTCGACGAGGCCACCGAAGAGGCCGAGCTGGCCACCGAGGAGGGTCGAGTGGAAGCGCCCGAGGCTACCACCGAAGTTACTGAAGACGGCCGCGCAGAGACTTTGGCCGCGGAGGAACCAGCCGTCCCTGAAGTCGCCGAAGACAATAGGGCCGAGCCTTAGGACCATTTTTCACATCTTTTATCATTTTTGTAAATAGGGATGGCCTTCACATTATTATAAGGCCAAGCCTCGACATTGTACTTGGCCTTCGGGCTCTCTCTTAAATGAATATCCTTTTCTAACTTGTGTGATTGGTTTAAGTTCCGATCCTCTGTAAATCTAGATTTCTTCAATCGGATCTGCTTTAGGTTCTATGGGCCTGGGCTCTGCGGCCTCAACTTCGTCCGTTACGTAGTTAGACATAGGTTTAGGTTCGGCATGTTTGCCGAGTCCCTGAGCTCAGGTCCTAAGTTTCCGTCGCTCGGACCTTCGACCAGCGATGTTGCAGTATTTAGGTCCAAAAGAATATGCTTGGGCTCGTCAAGCCTTCTCGAGCTCGGCTCAGAATTCGGCCGAGCCCTAGGACCAAAGGTCACTAACCCGACTCGAATTTTATTCGCACTCCGCGAGCTCGGACTTCTTGTTGCCGGGGCGGATTGTCGGACTTCCTCGACTCAAGCGGATCTGATACGAGTCCCAAGCTCGGGACAGAGTTTCGCCGAGCTGCCATATAAACTGAGTTAGGGTTCGCCGCCGAGCAGTGCATGCGGGGCGGATGGGACCGGGCGATAATGATCATTGGACTGCTCTAGAAAGAATTCTTAGATACCTTAAGGGTACCATACCTCTGGGATTATACTATTATGGTTATCCTGTTGTTTACAAGGCTATAGTGATGCCAACTGGATCAGTGATACAGTTGACACCAAATCCACCACTGGTTTTGTCTTCATTTTAGGAGGTGCAACTGTATCATGGAAGTCTACCAAACAAACTGTAGTGGCTAGAAGCACCATGGAATCTGAAATGATTGCTTTATATACCACTAGCATTGAGGCCGAGTGGCTTAGAGATCTACTGATAGATTTGCCTCTTGAGACTTCACCATTACCTTTTATATCTATTCATTGTGACTGCAGATCTGCTATAGATAAATGCAATCAAGAAAATGCAAATGTGAAAATGAATAGGCACTTGAAAGCGCGCCATAAATCATTAAGATACAAATTAAAGAATAACTTGATTGCACTAAATTTTGTAAGATCCGAAAGGAATCTAGCTAATCAGCTTACCAAAGGATTATCTAGAACAGTGGTTCTAGAGTTGTCGAGGGGGATGGGGCTAAGCCCACAAGTAAAGTTACCACGGTGATAACCCAACCTGAAAAGGTTCAATGGGTACAAACAAGCTAGATAGGTGACTAATGAGAAGCACTATTTGTTTTTCCCATCCCTAGGGCAACAGTGCTCGTAAAAAGCTAGGGTTAGGTTGAGTTTTTACTCTTAATGAATCCGAGACCCATGAGGCAGGGTACCTACTTGCTCGTACCCTTTTTTAGGATTCACCTATATGCGTGTAGTCGTGAGGCCGCGACTATGGGAAGTGGGTTGTTCCCTAATAACACACATGAAGAGATATCTGCGCATGGCCGTAAAGCGCAAATTCGTTTCGAGCATGTTCACGCTATATTATATGTGCTGTTGATGAAATCTGAGCCATGAACCAAGATTCAAGGCATAGTCCACCTTAGCTCTACAGAGGTAATCAATTGTCACTAAGTGAAGGTTCAAACCGAAAGGTACCTACACCTATTACATAATATAAGATACTCAGCACTTTATTTTGATTTTTTTAATTTTATTTTGATTTTAAATTTTTTAAATATTTAATTTATGTGGAGGATTGTTGAATTAAATTAAATATTTTAAAATTTTGAAAATTAAATTAGTCAACGGCCAAGTGGCAAGCATCCGTGCACAAGCAAGGGAGCAAACATGAAAAAATTTCCAAAGAAAGCAAACCATGACAAGTGTCATGCATCCAGCGCAAGAGCAAGAATGGAAAGGCCCCTCGAAGAAGGAAGGAAGCATGAACGGCCAAGATGCAATAAGCCGAAGAATCAAAGAAACACAAGAAGACACGTCATCAATCCGCAGGAGGGGAATCTTCTTCTTTTGACATGCCTGAGCCTGTATAAAGGGCTCTAGGGATCATTTCAAAGACAATCAAAAATTTGCTCTTCTTCATATTCAAAGAGTCTAGATAAAAAGGACTCTAGAGATCATTGGGGAGAAAAGAAATAAAGAAAATTTTTCTTCTCCTTATAATTTTTCTAAGTTTCTTTTGAGGTATCTGCAAGCGTGAACATATTTTTCTTTCTTCCCTAGAGGCGCACTGACGGGGAAGACGTAGTTCTGTATTGGGTCGTCGTATCTCTAAGAGATCTGTGCCAGCAGACCCGTGCGTGGAGGCATAAACTTTTTTGGAACAACGCATCAGCGTGCTTCGATCCACAGGCCATCTTCTCTCTCTTTCTTCATTTTATTATTATATTGTCAAGTTAATTATTTGCTAGTTTATTCTTTTTATTTACTATTTTTAAATATTAGAAATATTTTATTTATCAATTATATTTGTGCATCTAGGCTAACAGGAACTGCCTTATTTCCTCCACCATTACTCAAAAAAAAAAAAAAAAAAGGAAGAGATGCCATCTCCGTTGTTCTTTCACCACATATTAGTTTAAGAAACATTCCAAATCATTGTAGTGCATGTTCTCATCTCCCTTGCACTTATCTAACATGCTTTCATCCACTTTCTATAGCCTACTGTTCCAATTTAAACAACGTTCGCCGAATGGTTCTCCTATAAAATCCCCTTAGATCATATGCACTTGCTGCTGCCGCTTGCTACATTTGTGAAGCACATATTGTCATGACCCGAGTCCGGACATAATTTGTCGCACCACAAATCCAGCCCATGACACAACCGTGCTACTTTAAGGTGTTGCCCACAATAACACGAAGTCCGTGATAACAACAATTCTTATAAGTAGTAAGATAAAATTTCATCAATTTCATTTCAATATGAAGCAGGTACAGAGCATCTAAATTAAATATTTGAGTTTGCAAGATTACAACCCAAACTTATTCATATAGCTACACCTATAAAATCTTGTATAGTTGTATCTATGCTTCAAACCTCTTTTTCTTTTACTCTTTTTCGCTCCTACCAACCTTACTTATCTGAAATTAAAAAAAAACAAAAAACAAAAAGAGGCATATAAGCTTTGCGGCTCAGTAAGTAACCATTCACCATCTTATCGGATCAAGCATAATATTTCACATGCCAATGCATTACTTTAAGCAAAATAACAGATATTTCTAAATAAGCATTTCATAACTCATATACTAAAACAGGTCATAAAGCCATGCATGCTTTGTCATTATTCCATGTTTTAAAAATCATACTCTCAGATGGTAGTGCAGCTATGGGTGATTATAACCCGTGACAGGGCTGTAATCTTTGCCAACTATTATACCCATTGGCAGGGCCATATATCGAGCTATTATACCTGCGGGTAAGGGTCGTATGTCGAGCTATTATACCTGCTGGCAAGGGTCATATGCTGAGTTATTATACCCGCTAGCGAGGGCCATACATAGAGATGCAAATGGGTCGGGTCGGATCGGGGTCACTCAGGACTGACCCGACCCGACTTTTTGTTCGGGTCCTAATTTTGGACCCAGATTCAACCGGATCGGGTCTGAGTCGGGTTCGAGTTGGGTTGGATTCGGATCTAATTTTTTTTGGGCTTTTGGAAAAGTATTTGGGCAAATCTAACTCGGTCATATCATAATTATGAGGTGCTGGGTGACCTATGACTTGAAAGACTTGCAATTGACCTCCAGTCAGAGCAGATGACACGTGACTTACTAACTAAGCCGGTCTGCAAGCCAAATTTCATATCACACTATTTTTTATCTATATGACTGATTGGACGGAACTTGGTGTCTCCCAGCTCCCCTCTCACGAGGGCAAAAAAAATCCCAGGCCTTGTTCCAAAATCCAATTCCATTGCAGAAAACTGGCACATGACCCATATTCAGTTCAGTGTTCCCTCACTTTCTCCCTTCAAAAGTTAAAAGAAACAAAAACCAAAAACAGAAGGAAGGAAAAAAAAAAAAAAGCCAGCCACCGAGACACCAGAGGTATCAACAGTGTAATAGATCGCCAGAGAATCCTGACGGGCTGGGGTTCCTTTGGATTCTGCGAACCTAGTATCCTCTCTCTCTCTCTCTCTCTCTCTCTCTCTCTCTCTCTCTCTCTCTCTCTCTCTGGAGATCCATTCGGGTTGGATCAGATCCGTTCGGTAAATTCAGATCCGACCCAAAAAATAATTCGGATCCGACCCGGACCCGCGGGTCCTAAAATTCGAGTCGGGTCTACGCGGGTCGCGGGTCGGGGGGTCGATCCGATCCATTTGTAGCCTTAACCGTACATAGCGACTGAAAGTTCATAAATCATTTCATACTTTTTATAAACTATACATCATAAATAGGTTGGAAAATAAATAATGACATCGTTATGCATAATCATGCTACAAACATCAGCTTTATGTAATTTTCAACATCATCATAATTCATATGTACACAGAATATCACTTATTTAAAATCATGAAGCATTTACTACTTTATGCTTAATCCTAATTTATCAGAAAATGCATAATCAATCATACAATTTATAATTTTATGTCTAAAATAATTTCAATAATTCGAAATCAATAAGATTTGTGGCAGGTTACTTACATTGGTTCGCTCACAGAACCTTAATCTCATTCGATAAATTTTTTGTACCTATCAAATAATGTATTATTTATTATTTATTAAATTAAAACTCCGAAATGGTCTTAAATAGATCTCAAGTTCCGATTGGGTAATTCAGACTAAAACCTACTTATTAAGTAGAGAGAGAAGAGATACTACTACAACCGTGATCTCTCTTGTAATTATTATTTTATTCACTTATCCTATTATATATATATATATATATATATATATATATATTATTTTTATTTATTTATTTTTCTTTTCTTTTCTTCTTTTCCTTTTTTTTTTTTTACTCCTCTCTTCTTCTCCTTTCTCTTCTTTTTTTCTTCTCCCCTTCTTCTTTTCTTTTTCTTCTTCTTTTCTTTTTTTTTTTCTTTTTTTCTTTGCTTATTCTCTTCTTCTTTTCCTTTCTTCTTCTCTTCTTCCTCTCTTCTTCCCGAAGCTTCTTCTTTTTTTTTTTATTCTTTCTTCTCCTCATTTCCTCTTCTCCTCCCGCTAGCCCAAGGAAGGGGGAAGATCCCCCTGTCGGATCGCGTGGGAGGGGCCGACTGAGGCCGGCGGCGCCCGTAGGACGCCCGTGGCCGAGCCGAGTCCGGCGGCTACCGCGACGGCGGCGGCCGCTCCCCGTGATGCCGGCGAAGCTCACGGCCGGGCTGCCCGCGGCGGGGGCCAGCGGCGCCGGCGACGCTCGCGGCCGCACATGGGTGAGTCCCCACTCTTTCTTTTCTTTCTTTCTTCTTTTTTTCTTCTTCGTCTTCTTCTTGTTTTTCATCCGTCTGCCTTTTTCTCTTCACCGAAGGGAAGAGGCGAGAGCCGCCCCTCTGTCCCACCGGAGAGAGAAAAGGGGACGAGACTCCGGCCGACTGCATCCATTACATTGTATTTATTTTGGAACAACTAACTTTTTTCCAGGAAAAAATTTTGGAAGGATGAAACCATATTTGTTTCCGACTATTTATCAAAAGGAAATGTCTCCATTATTTTGTATCATCGATGATATAGCTCTCTGTTTTCGAGAGCAAGGGATTATAATTACCTGTGCAAATACTTTGGGTTGCACCACCCAAGTTAAGCCTTTTGTTCTTAGACCAAGGAACGTGGCGCAAGATATAAAACTTAATTATATCTACTCGCCAGCAACTTCATGGAACCTCCTGAGTGGCTGAAGGGTCAGCAGAATATAAAGCCTCCTGAGTTCCTGCTCTTGGTTATTCTGCGACAATGGTGGAGAGGACAGTAAGGCCTGGAGGCCCTCCACTTCAAGTAAATCCATCAACCAAATGATCTCTTGCAAGTCTTTATCAGATTATTTAAGTTGATGAAAAGATTTTTAAGTTTCTCTTCTTTCAATTTCGTTTATCATATTTTTAAGCAGCGAACGGAGAACTATGGTTGCTGGAAACCTCTGTTGTATAGCAAAATTGGTTTCCAGGGATCCTTCTCGATCAACACAATATGTATTTTATCATCCCTACTTCATGGATTTAAGCATCATACTTAGATCAATATTTACGTAAATTTGTCAGAGAAGAGCCATTTTAGATAATTGGTGGCCAAGGAAAGGATTGTCAAAACCAAGGATTGAGGCATGAAAACTCTGTGACATCAGGTCATGCATGTTGGCCAAAGCCAATTGTTGCTGGAAATTGGACCCGGGGGCGACCGTCGGCTGAGGGGGGAGGAGCTCCGCTGCTGGAACGGTGGGTGGCGGTACGCCGGCTGGTGGCGTCCTCCGGAGGACCTGCAAGAAGCCGGTGGCCGGGCTTTCCGGCGCCAGCCCTCCGATGCTTAAGTCAGAGGGGGGCAATATAAGAGTGAAGATAGCAGTAAGAAGTTAGAGTTTTCCTCGTCCCCCCCCCCCCCCCCATCCCTCAAATGGAGGAATTCCCCTTTTATAGAGGGAGCTGGGTTACATGTGATGTGACAGGGCAGATTGTCCTCTTTGTGATAATTGAGCACGATCATGTTCATTAATGGCGCCGTAGGGGATGAGACCGGATCAGACCGGAGTCAGCGAATTGTCGTGGTTGATCGGACCTGGTGGAGTGGTTCAACCGCCCGCTATGGAGGGTCTGGGGTCCGTAGATAACAAGCGCATTAATTGTTGAGTGAACCGGTGATCATGGAAAGCCATACGCTTTGATGGTCGAGTAATCCGGAGATCATCTTGAGCCACGTTCATTAATGGTTGCGTGCACTGGAGGCCTGCAGAGGCCATACGCATTAATGATCGAGTGTGCCGAAGGCCTGCGAAGGCTATGTGCATTAATGGCTTGACGATGGTGGCAGAGTACGGTGGAGTTGGATATCTAGGGTCAGGTTTCCTCAAAGAATCAGGCCGGGATCGAATATTTGGACAAGGCATTTCGGGGCTCGGCACCAAACCGGGTGCCGAGCCGAGCCAGTTGCCTAGTTGGGCACCTTCAGCTCGAGCGTCGCGAGGTCGGGCGCCTTCTGGTCGGCGCTCCCTGGTCGGGCGCCTTCGTTCCGGGATAACTTGGGTTTGCCCTCAGCACCAATCAATTTAAACTTTTGACTAGCATTCAAGAAAGGCTCTTTGATCAAGCCTATGGAGACCCAAATCACCAATATTTTGGTGAGGCAACCCTGTTCGAGGAAAGTAATGCGGGATTATATAAGCAGAGCAAAGAAACTTTCTTGACATCAGCTGCCACATTCATATGGCAGCTCTGACTTCTGGTTGCCAGCTGTTCCAAGGGCCTGCCACAATGAGACTAAATGATTTCCATCTGGCCTAGATGGCCAGCTATCAGCTTCTGGCTTTATCAATGCACCGATACGTTCATATATATATATATATATATATATAACCTTGCAAAATATTCTTCATTTGTTTTGCATGGATACATTGCAGATATAGCTTGTTATATATTCTCTAAAAATTATTATCTATATATCTGTCAAACTATCTTTTTTTTGCCGAAATACTTGTCATGTTAAATTTTTGGCCAATGTCGAATGAATAACCATTTTAGTAAAATCACTTCATTGCCTTCTTGTATTATATCTTAGAAATTATATGTGAGAATATGATTATTTTCAATACAAACTTAGGATGTATTTGGATGATTGAGCTGAAAATTCTATAAGATTCATAAGTTGAGCCAGTACAACTAGCTAGGCCTATACTTATAAATATCGAGACATAGCTTTGGAGTGGGCCGGTTTGAATTTCATAGCAAGAAAAAAAAGACCTCAGCAGATTTTTTTTTTCATAAATATCCATAAATTTTTTTTATAGAATTCGAGCCGACTTACTCTATAGCTACTTTTAGATATTTATGAATATAGGCCCAGCCTATAATCTGATAGTTTTGCTATCTGTATTGATCCCATCTATGAATCGCATAAGATTTTCAGCCCAATCATTTAATCGTGCCCTCAATTTTAATTTTCTCCAAGAGTATAAATGTAAGGGAATGTATAATGTCAATTCATACTCAAAATGATTATTCGTCAACGCGATCAGTCAAAAATCTAGCAAGAAGAGAGACATTCATGCAAAAATAGAATGATTCGAAGGATATATAAAAGATAAAAAATGGAAATATATATAATAAAATGCAAGCGACAGAGACAGACATAGCTAGCTGGTTCTAAATATGAACCATTACCTTGATCACCAACAATCTAGAAATGTATACGACCACACTTGAGGTCTAAAAATATAGTTCAAACACTTGATCTAAAATCGTGTATATTACAAGGATTCCAATCTATAATCAGCTAGGCACTTCACAAACCCATCTACATACCTCTCCTGCCGTTCCTTGTCACTAAAAATGCCTCTCATCTCTTTAGCCTTGGCCCTTATCACCTCTCCCTCCTCCCCCACCATCACCACCTTCACAGCCCTGGCCACTGCCTCCCTGCCAAAGAAGCCATTTCGTTCGTCTCGTTCTACCTCCAACCCCAGCTTCTTCTCCCCCATGGCTCGAGCATTCAGCCCCTGGTCGGAGAAAACCGGCAGCATCACTAGCGGCCGCCCGAATTGCAGCCCCTCTATAAGCGAGCTCCACCCGCAGTGCGTCAAGAAGCCGCCGACGGCCTCGTGGGCCAGGACCTCCACCTGAGGCACCCATCCCACAGCCACCAGCCCTCGGCCTTCGGTCCGACCCTCGAACCCCTCAGGCAGCAAGTCAACAACGGCGCCAGTCTCGACGGTCGTCGACTTCCTCAGAGCCCATAGGAACGGCAGCCCAGATATCTCTAGTCCTAAGGCTAGCTCATGCATTTGTTCCCTGCTAATTGTGGCTTCGCTACCCAAAGCCACATATATGACGGAACCAGGAGTCTGGGTGTCGAGAAAAGTAAAGACCTGTCCGTGCCTTCTCTCACTGCTTTCCGTCAGGGGTGGTAGTAGGCCGACCGGCACGACCGGCTTGTCGTGGAGGCCGATTAATACCTGAAACCAATCGGCTTCAAAGTCCGTGCAGCTCCTCTGGGCTACAAGCTTGGAGTTCTCGAGAGAGAGCTTTGTGCGCAGCCAGTCGGGTACCCCAGAGGCATTGGGCTGCAGCGAGTCGAGGGCAAGCCTGATGGCCTCGTGGTAGCGATAGGCCACCGTGGTCGGGAAGGGCACTCGTTTGGGCGGTATCGTCAGGTCCTTCAACGATCCTCCGCCCGTCCCCATATCTGATGGACGGCCAAAGAAGGCCAAGGTGGAAGCTGGGTAGGTGCTATAGAAGATGCACGGAACGCCGGCTTTCGACGCCCAGTAGGCCGCGAAGTCATGGATGATCCAATCAGCCCTGGGGGAGGATTGGTGGATGAATTGGACGAAGGGTTGTTCGAGGCCATCGAAGGCCTTCTTGAGATCCTGGGTGCTGCTTTGAGGGAGGTCGCAGGTGGCCTCGGCGCCGGCGGGGAGGCCGTCGACGTGGGGGAGGGGAAGGGGGACGAAGCGGATGAGACGGGAGAGGTGGGGAGGGACGTCGGGGAGGCGGCGGAGGTTTCGCGGGGTGGAGATGAAGGAAATTTTGTGGCCGCGCTTGGCCAAGGATTTGGAGAGCTCGAGGAAGGGGTGGAGGTGGCCGAAGGCGAGCCATGGAAGCATAACGATATGAAAGGTGGTGGCATCCTCCATGAAAGAAAATTATGCAAGGATTTGGGAAGTATTTGATCGCTTCCTCCTTTGACACTCAGAAAAAAAGAAGGAAAGAAAAGAATGCAAGAATGGCACAGAACAGAACGAAGGAGGAGAAGAAGAGTCGTAGATGCAGATATAGGAGGAGAAATTGGTAGCCGTGTGATTGGAGTTTCTTAATCAGGAAGAGACATTGATTGATATGTATTTAGTAGTTCATTGAGAATTTTGGACTTGCACGCTACGCTGGATTTCTTGGCTGGTTAAAACGTCAAAGCGTCGGTGTTGACTCAGATGAGAGATTTCTTTAGTCCATTTGGTTGTAGGTAAACTGGTACCAATTTTATATCGAACTACCATATTTGGTATAAAAAATAGCCCAAACAAATGGTAAAACAAATAATGGATCCATATCTATTTTTAAAAAAAAAGAAAGTGAAACAAATATCATCAAAGAAAGTTATTTATTTTTCACTTCATGATAAAAAATACCTTCACTTATATTATATTAGTATTGTATTAATTCTATTAATATTATATTAAAATATTTATGATTAATAATTTTTGTAACTAATAATACATTTAATATATTAATATATTTAGTAATAAATATTAATTATTAATAAAATAATTAATTCATTAATTATCGTGAAATCTGACATACGATTTATTAGTAATTGATATATTTATTTGTATACCAAAACACACTAAAATTATTTATAATAATATAATATATTTTTTAATATATAATTAACTTAAAAATATTTATTAAATCATATAAATACTTAAAAATTTTAAAAAATATTATTTGAATTGTTTAAATAAAAGTATTTTTGGACAGTTGGAGATATTTCTATATAAAATTACTTCAAACAGATTAGTAGTATTTTTCGATACTATTTTTAATTTTTTTCACCAATAAAATATGATAAAATTTATTTTTTTTTCTTAATTATTTTTTTCAATAAAATATTTTTAGAAATCGTCTTTACCAAACGAGCCCAGTAGCATTTGTTTTTTTATTTCAAGAATCAGCAGTGCACACCACCTAAATTGGCACCTAACCGCATCCTCTGATCGGCTCACGGGCCCACAAGTTACACACCCCCCGCTACTTCGGTGAGGGGATATTAGTAGAAATTGAGCGAGGTGCGATTTTTCTACCATAAAAATCGATTTGATCCCGGTCATAATCTATATTGAATTTTTAAATTTATTAATAAAAGGCCAAACATCATGAATAGAAGAATTACATATGAATGCACGGTTCCATCCTGGATCGCATTAATAATATCGCATCATTTTTTTATTACAGTGGATATTATCTTCTCGCTGGCCACGTTATGCAGTGGTTGGAAGGATATGAGTTATGACATGACGCGAGGAGGAAAGTATTTGATGAGATGAGAGCGATGCAACGTCAAAGCTCCAGATTTGTCGATTGTCATGCAAATCAGATCAAAACTAAGGGCGGCTAGTTCTCCCTTGATGGAATTTTTCTTTCTTGTTGAAAATGATGGAATTCTTAAAGGGTAAGAAGGGAACAAGTATCTCAAATTGGATAGACATAGCAGACTACTTCAAATTGGATCTCTCCTGGGAGGAGAGCAGGAATTTGGATTCCATTTTCCTATAACATGCATCACCACCACCTTTTTTTTCCAACAAAAAATTCCTTGTAGGTGTTGCTGCTGTATCCCACAGTAAGCAATTTAATTTGTTACTGATCGTTTCTGTCAAACCATAGAGAACAAAATTCACCAGTCTCCTGCTTCACAAACTGCAGATTAAATGAACCTTGAAAATAAGAATTACATGTGGTCGTCAGCAGGAGTTATTTATAAGGTTCTAAGAGAAAGAGATGGAATTTTTCAATTAACCAGCCAATGGAATAATTTCCCAGTGGAGTCATATTAAGTTGGTGAGATATTATGAGTGCAATATGTTATGGTTGTATTTGGTTGCGGAATAAATTTGAAGGAAATAAGAAAAACTCTCTTACTGTAGAAGGAATGGGCTTATTCTTGGAGATAAGGGTCCTTCGGCGTGTGTCTGGACGCCGAAGTTGGGAGGGGATAAGGAGATGGAACAGGATGTATTTAATTTAACGCATGCTGCATTTCGAGATAATTTGGATTTTATTCAAAGACAAGATTGCGTCCTCACTTTTTAATATGTTCCAGTGAATGGGTAATGCGGTAATGAGGCTATATTATGAGAAAGAATAATCCTATTCCACCCTTTCACATATAATCGACTTGTGATGCAAGCAATGGGGATGTACCTTGGGCATGATAAGGATAGAATAATCCTATTCCTTCAGTTCGAAAGGCCGTTGAGCAGAATAAGGGAAGGAATAGTGGGCTATCCACCATTTTTTTGCCGCTCATACACAGCTTACACAGTTACACATGCTGGTGCTAGTGATCGGGTTTCAGTTCACTATGTTCAAGCATGAGTTTAAATGATCACAGATGACTTATCAATTGATCAGCTATAAATGATCTCGATGGCTTCTCAAATAATCCTCTTTTTTTAGCTTTAAATGATTATTCTAGGAGAAGTTCTACTCATGCTTAAACATAGTTTTTCAATCCAAACAGACTTGATTGTATTCCTGGATGGCTTATCCGTCTAGTAATACTTTCACAGCTTCAAAACAGGGAGTTGACAGGAACTAATACAACAAAGAGGAAATGTTCTACCATTAGGAGGGACTTCGACTCTAAACAAGAATAAGAAAATGATCTTCTGAAATGGATGATTTATCCCTATTTTTCTGGACTGCCAAGCTCGGTGGAAGCTTCTCCTTTTCTTCTGAGAATAAGATGTGCTTGTTAGTTTCTCCTTCCATCGGTCCATGGCTATGGGCATCCAAAAACTGTGAAAACATTTAAGCACAATCATGTAGATATATAATAGAGATAAAGGTTCTAGTGTTGTAATCTGAACTTGGTCTTGTTGTTCCTTTGCTGCCTCTTTGGTGGCAACTCTTGTATCCAGTTCACCTTCTCAATGAATTGGTTGGCTTTGCCTCCCCTTAAAAGAAGAAAAAAAGGTAAAAGAGATAAAGGCTTTCACAAGTTGATCAAAAGCATTGGCATATAATTATATTGCCAAAAGTTTTCCAAAAGCCAGAAAGGCATTGCTCATATTGGGCATCCAATGACAAAGTTAAAGAATAACACAATCAAAGCTCGACAAAATAGTAGCCAAGGGTTGCATCATGTGTCTGCAAGACTTGATCAACTCCTGCTGTTAAAATTCCCTTGATGATGCCTAACATTCCACCTTTGGTCCTAATCCATGTTGATCTTCGCATTCCTAAAGAATTAGGATTTAGGGTGCTGTCCAACTTCAACAAGACCGCTGGACTCGGGAAAAATCATAGTCCAAAATATATCAAGAAATAGTCTTAAGAACCAATTGGTTATGACATAATAATAAAAAGATACCTAGCTACAGTGGTTATGCAGATGCAAATTCATGCAGTGGAGAGGTCCAACCAACAACATGATTTGTAGGAACAATGAAAATATAGAGCTTTTTGCTGAAACCTGTTAAAATCTAAACGTGTCCTAGAAACTTGACAAATTCATTAGTAAGATTGGTATGTGATTCAGAACGTAGTTAAATAGGGCACATACTTACCCAATTTCTGAAGCTGATATTTATGCTTGAGGAAGTACATAGGTTTCATAGGATATGCATGCCTAAGCATGTGTGCATGTGTGTGAGAGAGAGAGAGAAGGGAGGGAGGGTGGATTAAGGCTGACTTATATTTCTTGGAAAATAGTACTAAGATAAAGAAAAATGAAAAGTTCAGAAGACATGGTATTCAGATATTTGTGCTTGTAACAGTGAAATATGAGCTAATATAAGTAGCCTTAGTATTGTCTTTTCTTTTTATGATATAGTAGCCTTAGTATTGATGTGCAACAAGGAGAAACTAATCAAGAGAATGATACATATAGATCTATGAAGCATCAAAATATTAAACTATATAAACTCATCATGCAACCTATTATATTAATTTGCAGTCTTAGCTATTTTCTCTTCTATATGCTAACTGTTGTGGTTCAAATCTGGCCTGAGGGTAACCATGCCGGTGGAGCCGAGAGAGCCGCCGGTGTGGAAAGGGGATGACGGGAACCACCTCCTGCGCGACGGCCGCGGAACTGCACAAAGCCTCACCGGTGTTCCCAGTGAGGGCCCTCTAACAATCAAGTTAGAGTGAGTAAATTTGGTCCAGCCAAAGGTCCCTTTGAAATTACCTGACCGAGCTATTTATAGCCTCGGTGGAGTAGCCCATGTGACGGAGGTACTATCAGTCCCCATCATGAGGGGGCATGGCTCTGAGCCGGATGGCGCGCAGCTCAGGTTGGCTAGTGACATGCGGTACAATCCGTTCTTGAGAATGGTAGGGTGTTGACAGTCATAGCAAGGCATGGTTGGAGTAGGCAGGGTGCCGTCTGACTGCTGTTGGCCGGTTATGAAGATATGACACGGCAGTGTGGTGGAGTAAGATCATATAGGTAGGCGTAGGCCCGTGCACAGATGCTGTCACTATCGAGGCCGAGTTCGTTAAGTAGTCGTATCATGTGTTTGACAAGGTCAGCTTGGCGGATACTGGGAGTAGCTCGATTTCATGGGTTCTGAGGTGTGCTTGGAGGTGCACCCCGAACTCGAGGATTGGAGCGTATTGCTGGGGGTTTGGCGTCCCGAACTTGGTCGGGACAGGGAGTCGGCGAATGTCCGGAGTTGGTGAAGCTTTCGGCGAAGTTTCGAGGACGAGCCGGCCCTGGGTCGAGGTGAAGATTCATCCGATTATTGTGGATGTTCACTGGGCCGAAACTAGGCGGCCTTTCAGTTGTGGGCTGGATGACCTATTTTTCCCTCTATCACTAACAATAAAAGAACGATGCACAAAAAATGTAGTGAATTTTACATCCCACGTTTATAGCTAAATCACCCAATAAGGAGGTAGGGAAGCAGTGCATCAAAGCCAGATGTTGGACCTCTTCGGAAGTTAAAATCCAAAATATAGAGAGAGAAGCTTGAACCGTTCATCCAAACGGTTCAACCACGGTCAAACCGTCCCACCGACCGACTCGCTCCTTTTTGGCTCATCAGATGTACGGCGGTCCAGGGACGACGCAGCACGGACCCAGGCAAGCAAGAAACCGAGCAAAAAAAAGGAAAAGGCGGCGATAAATAAGAGGAAAGTGGCCCGGTCGCCACTCCAGTCCGTAGCCATGGAGTCCTCCCCTTCCTTCTCTACTTCTTTTTCTTCTCCTCCCAGCACCAATCCCATTCCCAATCCCAATCTCGACTCGCAACCGAGGCTCACCGTCACGCAGCTGGAGCAGCTCAAGGTGGAGGAGAAGGTGGCCGAGATCTACCGCCTCCTCAATGGCGTCTCCGCCCACGCTCGGTCCCTCATGTTAGCCTTCCTCGAACTCGGCCGTAAATTTTTCTCCTTTTTATTGCCTACAAATCGTTTGTTGTTTTGCCAGGCAAATAAACACTCCCTCGGTGTTGGCTGATTACCATGGCCACCTCCATCGGGAGCCGGAATCACTTTTAATGTTTCTTTGAACCGACCCTAGAGTTCACAGGAGAAGAAAAAAAAGATTTTTTTTCCGAATTCTAAACAATATAGAAATTTGAGTTTTTTTATAGTGTTTAAAAGCCCAAATTTTGATATATTTGTAATCCTCCTCCATATAGTAACAAAACGATCCTTCTGAACTCAAGTCCGTCAGATTTCGTTGAGACTAGTTAAATTAAACGAGTAGCAGCACAAAGAACAAGCTTAATTCAAGATTAATTGAACTCCAAACATAGCAAGGTTCAAACTTTGACCCAAATAAGTGAAAAGATGATGACATCTCTACCACTCACTAGAAAAGAGTTATCTTTGGATTGCTGGTTGCTTCATTCTAGATGGTAAGATCCTAATGTCAGAAAATCCTTAGTTTTGCAAATTTTTGGAATGGAGTTCTGAATCGCATACAAAAAGGTGATCTCTCAAGTTCAAAAGTTTGAATGTATAATTCAAATTTATTCTTTTATTTGTTTTAGAATGTTATTTATTTTATTTTAATATGCTCAACTTGTAGATCATCAACTTGCCAAATAAATTGTCTCAACATTTTGAAATAAATCAGAGGAGGATTTTTGTAGGTCAGAGCTATGGTGTGATAAGCATGTGGAGTTTCTCACAAGAGGACTGAAACAACTTGGACCGAGCTATCACGTGCTAGATGCCAAGTAAGACTGTATTTCATTGGTGCTCTCTTCGTTAAACAAATCATGTTTCATATTCATTTTACCGTTTGAATTACATTTATAGTTTTCTGAGTCTTTTATTGCTTATTGTGGATTGATTTCCCGAGTGCAGCCGACCTTGGCTATGCTACTGGATTCTTCACTCAATTGCTTTATTAGGAGAGCCACTCGACACTGAACTGGAGAACGGTGTGGTGGATTTTTTATCCCGTTGTGAGGTCTATAGTTCTGCTCAAACTTTCCTTATTGATATATATAACTGTGTTAGGTTGGTAATATTTTATTGACTGATTTATATCTGATGTTTTCATTGATCATCATGTTATTGAAGATTTTATTAGCAAAATAGACACTTTGACTTCTTTAGTTAAACTGAGGATGAAATATAAGCTTTATTGCCATTCTATTTAGAGATTACAATAAAATATATATCATGTTTTTGAAGGAGGAAAGGCTAATTACAGTAGCCTGTATTTTTCAAATTGCTTATTGTTGAGAGCGTAATCACAGTTTTGTTGTTTGGGAATAATTCGTAGAGGCTAAGAAGTTCGGAATTCAGAAAAAATCTGGAAAATTGGGAAAACATTCAGCATATATTATTATACTTAGAGTAAATTACGAAAATCTTCTTGAGGTTTATGTTTATTATACTTATATCCACTAGTTTGTAAAACCTACACTTACACCTAGTTAAATTAACGGCGTTAGTGTATTCATTTACCTCATATAAAAAGTCAAAATTGCCCCTATGTGATGAGTAAATTACAAAAAGACCCTAAGATTAGGGGTAAATTATACTTGCATCCAATAGTTTGAAAAATCTACGCTTATCTTCTTGAGGTTTATTTTTATCCAACACTTTAACCCATAAATTAATAGAATGTTAGCCAAACTATTAACTTAAATGGGGCTAAATGACACGTCAGAAAAAATTTTAAAAATGACCAAACTAGCCTTAAGTGATATAACATCCACCTAAGAAAGAGAACATCTATGAGGCGCCATGGGTCTGAGCATGATCTTGATAAATGAATTATCAGAAAAGAGCCATTTGCCAAGGAAAAGCAATCTAGATCTCTTAAGCGGGTGGATGCCTCTAAAATTTTTTGCTGTAGGAAACTAACATCAAGAGTTTTATCGCCTGAGCCAGTCTATCCATGGTCCAAGCCAGGCTATCGAACTGCAACTGAAACACCCTCCGGAAAGAAGGGTTCTCACGCATGTACTGATTTGAATCTTTTAATGATAGGCTACTAGAGCTATTATAGCTTCATATGTAAAAATAGGAATCCTCATTCATAGCGACAATGTTAAGAAATCATGTCTACAATATTGGACAAGTAAAACTCAAAATCAGCAAACAATACACCGGTATTCCCAATCTATGATGTGATGGGCGGAAAAGCGAGAACAAAACTTGATTAGGAAGGACGGAGGCTGTTCGAGAAGGATAATCATCGTCGGATGTCGGTTGGAAATGAAGCTTGTTGTTGGTCGCTCATTGGAAAGGGACGCTCGTGGTGGGGTGGTGAAGCGGGAAGGGGTGGTGAAGCGGGAAAGAACCCTAGCTACTTAATCTTGAAGAAAAGAAGACTCTTGAAGATGTAATATTTTGAACAGTTCCCAGAGTTGTAAAAGTGAAAGAGGAGCCTTATTTTCTTATAGAGATAATTTTGACTTTTTACAATAGATAAATGGTTTTACTAATGTTTCAATTTAAATGGATGTAAGTGTAGATTTTTACAAAATATTGGGGGTAAGTGTAATAAACATAAATCTTAGGGAGGTTTTTGGAAGGTTATTTCGGTCATTTTTAAATTTTTTTCCTAATGTGGCATTTGAGTCCCATTAAAAGTTAATGGTTTGACTAATATTCGGTTAAGTTATGGGTTGAAATATTGAATAAAAATAAACCTCAGGAGGGTAAGTGTAGGTTTTTTATACTTTTGGATGTAAGTATAATTTACCCCTAATCTCATGGTGGTTTTTGTAATTTACTCTTATACTTATATGTATATACATATATAACTAAATTGACGTCTAGGAGAGAAGAAGAGGAGAGTGAATGACCGTATGAGAGGATGTGAAGAGGAGAACGGATATGTGAGAAGAGAACTAAGAGAACGAGAGGGATGGAATTTGCTCGAGTCCCAACCCTTAAGATTTTTCCAAAGAAAGAACCTTTATTGGTTTCCCCCTGAGGGGGAAAAACTACTATTTTGGGAAAAAAACAACATTTTTTATGCAAGGGAAAGTCAACCCACGAACCACAATGCTTTCAACCCTCTCACGAGTAAAAATTTGAGCCGGATCTAGTGCTTCTGGTCTTTATAAGTTACCATCAAATAATTCATAATTCATGAATGAATCTCAAATTCCATGGATCATTCAAAGTAGATACAGAATTTATGAATTAGTTGCAGAATGGTTCGAAAGATCAGAAATTATGAATTTTCAAATTATTGACAGAATTTTGTTGTTAGGGTTGAGAAGACTGTATCATTACTTCAAGCATTACTTATATATTCTTTTATATAAATCATTTCTACACAAGATGCTCAACAAGTGCATTTTGTTTTGATTATCAGGACCAAGATGCTAGCAAGAGTTTACTAATGTTTAGTAAAAGATTTTGTTTTATCTTCATAATATGGTACCTTGCTATTAGAGACCTCCACATGGTCCTCAAAAAGTGTGCTATTCCTATTCTTCCTCAAAATGTGGTTTAAAGTGGAGCAAGCTGATCTTGTTATGAAGAGAAAAGTGGAGGTCTTTCTTGATTGAATGTTTTTACAGTTTCTTCACTAGCCATTAACTATGTGAAAGGATGTTTAACCTGCATGTATGAAAGTAGAAAACTGATGGAATATGCAGACTAGGATAATTAGCCTCCTTGGAGGGCATCGATGATGGACATTTTCTTTCTATAGACTATCCATGGTTAACATTTATGATAGTTCTATTAACAACACCAAGGGATATAAGTTTTTTGAGCTTTATATTAATCTGAAGGTGTTCTTGCAGCAAGGTCATGGATGATTTGAAAGTTTCCATGGAAGATAAGTGTGGCTATTTCATGTTATTGCCATAGGGATCAACTTATCTGGCTGCTATACTAATTGGCAAGTTTTAGAGTTGCTCTACCTTATGAAAGTACTGCAAGAAACAGCTAAGTTCAGTCTAAACCACATTAATGACGAACAAGATTTGTTAGTGAATGTGTTTTCGGTTGAATGAGAAGCAAAAGTGTAGACTCAAATGGTTTTGATGTAGGGAAGCTTGAGATTTCGCTAGCACTACTCCCACACAACAAGCAGCAACTATTGTGATTGATACAGTTAGAGGATTAGTAGATGGTTGAGAAAGAATTTGAGCAGGTAGCTGAGACATGATAGTAGAGGTTGAGCTTTGGAGCCATGGCAAGATTGCTCCATTTTGACCTGGGTGTCATGGGTTAGAAACACAATAATAGGCTTCGACACATGGGTAAGGCTGCGTACATTTGACTCTCTCTAGACTTTGCAATGACAGGAACCTTGTTCACTAGCTGCCCTTTTTTTTAACAAAGAGGTGATAGTGAATTGGAAGCTTCATTTGTCAAGTGCATCAAATTAGGCAACAAAGGATTATGATTGGAAGCACAATGAAGTATTCCCATTAGAGTAGTCTGTAATATTGGCACTAGCTTGATACATCAACTCAGGGAGCAATGAAAACCTTGTTTTCAGTGAATTGGTGAAGAGGAGATATCGTCTTTGTGAACATGCTAACTAAACTAAAATCTGTATTATTGTTGGAAGAGGACAAGATTCATTGAAGATCCTTTTGGTCCATAGTAAGTAATTTTATTAAGAAATGGATGTTAATAGCCTCAATGAATAATGTAGTGCTTGCCTTGAATATTTCTTCTTGAATGGATTGGAAGAAGCATTAGAGATACTTGAAGCTGATGGATGGAAGAGTTTGAAAAGAACAAAATCTTAATGCAGTGGCCTATTGTCTTCTGGAAACACTAGCTTGCTACTCATCAGCAGGAGTGCTCCCTTTATCTTTCCACTTGTTCGAAGCCCAGCCTAAGTGCCTCGCCTAGCCCAAGCACAAGAAAAACACGTCTTTTCATCTACTAATCTCAGTCACGGGATCTTTTAACCATTTGATGGTGACAATCAGCCAAAAAGGGGAGGGGAGAGTGGATTAGGGATCTGAAGGCCCGATTGGGAGAGGAACCAGCAACCCTTCTTCCCCTCTCGTGCATCTAGGGCTTTGACTTCTGCTCCAACTGATTTCTTCACTCTACTCCTTCTCCTCCTCCTCCTCTTGTTCGCTGCCAGTGCTGCTGCTGGTGCTCCAGCTCGTCGTCTTCTTTGCTGCCAGCTTCTTCTTCTTCTTTTATTATTTATCTTCTGATTTTCTCTTCTTCTTCTTCTTCTTCTCTGCCGACAGTCCTCTTCTTCTGCTCCTCTGACCTATCTTCTTCTTATTCTCAGCAACAGCTGCTGATTTGTGATGGCAAACTGTGGCAAACAGGGGACCTATATTCCCTTATTTTGCTTCTTTACTGGTGCCAAACAGGGGACTGAGTGCCTTTTTTTTCCCTCCAAACAGGGGACTCAGTTCCTTTTTTCCTTTATTTTTTCTTCTTTGCTGCTGCCAAAACATGGGACTCAGTCCTTTTTTTCTTCTCTGAAGCTGCCAAACAGCGGACTGCTTCAGTCCGTCTTTATTGTTGCTCATTATCTTATTATATTCAAATTTTTGATATTTTACGAGCCACGTCCTTAGTGCATGTGTATGAATCTTAATTCTAATGTTTCTTCTATTTGTATTTATGTTTATAAATTAATAATTTCTTGTTAAATATGCTTTAAATCATTTTTTCATTATTATTTAAATCTATGTTGATATTTTTGCACCTACTTTATCAAGGCAAGTGCATTGCATTGCGCCTTGTGCCTAGGCTCCAAGAGATCTTGGTGCCTTTAGCGTGCTTTGGGCCTTTGACAACTTTGGTTCCCTACACCTTGGAAAGTGGTCTTTCCCTTGTTATTCTACTCCATATCATCTAATTGCTGCCACCATGCTGGTGAGGATGTCAATTATTTGCTTTGTTATTAATATCTACTAGATATGGATTCGTGATGATGAATTTTATTCAGGAGCTGAATCAATTTAAATTAGTTCTGATGCAATTTTAAGTACAATGCTTCAAGTTTTAAAAAACATATTATAACTTTGTCCAAAAAGCTAAGATCTCTTCAGATTATTACTTTCTATTTCTGCTTATGATCTCTTGCTGCCAATCCTTTATTGTGTATGACTTACTGGTACTAATGATGGAAATTGTTGCCTTTGTAAATTTACAGGATGAAGATGGTGGATACGGTGGTGGACCAGGGCAGGTAAATTTTTTCAAGTAATTGCTGTGTTTTAACAAGAATTTTTTATGTTTTTTGTAAATTTAAGCCTTCACTCAAGATGTTGACAAACTTAATTCTAAACAATCGCTCATCATCTTCTAGATAGACAACAAATTCTTTGTGCTGGAGAGAAGAATTTGTTAGTTACTACTTCATACCAAATTGTATAAAGTTAAAACATCGTTTGATCCATCATATCTACGCAGAAATCTTTAATAATTTAAAGGTTTTGCCATGTGAGATGTGGAAAGTTGAGAAGATTTTGAGGATTCATCTGATCATGATGAAGCGTCTAATGAGGAGGTGAAAGGTGTTTAAAATGTCATTGAGCAGAAAAGCATTGATGAGAACAGGCAAACTGTTGGACACTATGACAATATGTTTGATCTTGTTACCATTAAGTTTAGTTACCATTACAAATATCAATCCATTGCTTTTATGCTTCTTTGACATAAATGGCTTGATTGGCAGTCTATATATCCTATAGAATTAGGCACTGAACAGTTGAACATAATATTTCATATTGCCTTGATGTATCATGAAAATAAGACATATGCTACATGTCATATTGATTTGTATTCAATTGGACTTCCTTATGGTCTGCAAGGAAGCACAACATAGAGTATTGTTGGCATCAAAGATGTGCAAGGAAGCTAAGCAAGGTTTGGGACCCAGCACCAGAGTAGCTCCATGTGACATTTATCAAGTATTGGATGAGTGTATGGTAAAAATCATGATTGAAATGGACCGAATAACAAATATGGTAGCTTATAATCAAATTCTTTGTAAGGGAGAAGGGAGTCAGGAGGATGGCCTCTTGAAGTGTAAAGGAAAATCTATGAGAAGCATCTACCATTCAGGACCTTTGGTGGCATCTAGTTTTGTCAAAGCTTTAATTTTTTTGCAATCGTAAAAAGAGATATTGGGCTACCCTTGGATGGAAATTAGTTAGTTCTCATGAAAAACCTTATTATATGTTAACCATGAGTATGGGCAATTTTGGAAGGAAAATCCTGTTGTAAAGATAATACCCGGTTGCTTAACTACCTCTGTAATATTTTTTTCTAACCGATCGTATCTCTTCCCAAATATCTCTCTCTCCAAACCCTTTTGATTTGTTTATATTGATAAATCTCCTTTTTTTTTCTAAACATGCATTTACATGTGTCCATATAGTATTATGTGTATGCAATCACATATGTATCTGATGGTATACATATTCAAAGGTGTGCATTGGTCTATTTCTTTCCTGTCTTCTCCCCTCCTTTTCAATCTTTTCCGATCATTGACTGACATGCATTCCTCTTGTAGCTGCCTCATCTTGCAACAACTTATGCTGCAGTAAACACACTTGTTACATTGGGAAGCGAGAACGCCCTATCATCAATAAATAGGTCATAATTTCCTTTTCTATCAACATCTCATTGTTGCTAGTGTATCACATGCTATTTGGATAACATCTAATTATTCTTCAATTTGCAGAGATAATATATACAAGTTTTTGCTGCGGATGAAAGACTCTTCAGGTGCCTTTAGGTATGGTCTGCTCTTATGCTAATAATTTTGCATTTTGAACTATATCTGGATGTATCTTAATATTTCATTAATGAGATTTTAGTGAGTTTAGTAATTTGACGTTGCAAAATGTATTTGGTTTGTTGGAAATTTGACATAGCAAAATGTATTTGGTTTGTTGGAAATTACAGTTTCGCTGAGTGGTTTAGGCATCCGTTTCATATAAAAAAGTTGCAGGCAGATTAGTACAGGAAGATCATTATTAAGGATGAATGAACCTCCACCGTGGGGTGTCACATTTCCCATGTGCCGTAATTTACTTATTATTAGGAACCACATCAGTGTATCGGGCATGCCAATATTTTGCTATCATTCTGTTGCATTGACCTGCTACATGAGAAGGAGATGTATCTAGTTGCTTTGATTTTTTATTTTGAATATCTTTGACATTCCAATACTATACCATAGGTGTCATGGTTTCATGGTTCTACAGATCACTTTCTAGGGCTTGTCATGATTTATTTTGAGCTTTACCACATTGGCTTGTCCATTGCTGATATGCACTTTGCTATGCTATCATTGTACTATTTAGAGTTTGGACTGCCAAGTATTTAAGCTTGTTGGAGCCCCTGAAAATTAGTTATGTGACAGGGCTTTGGCTATCTTTGTGAGGGGCACCAGAGATTACAAATTATGTTGCCACTCCTGTCTTTCTGCACTGAAAATAGCCAATCTTATTTTTAATCTTTAGATTTAGGGTTACTGCTGCTATCTTTTCTACCTACAAACAGTGGCTGGAATGTCTATTCAAGGAACAATCACCATTAAACTCGAGCTCAACTAATTTTTTGTGCTGACATAGTTTTTCATTTTGAAGTTGAGTTTTGAGTCTTTTGACTTTCAAGGTTCTTGATTATTTTTCAACAGTCCATCATTTTTACTCACCCAGCACTGTTCACTGTACAATTATGCCTTGAATTCGATGGAAAGTGAATTAAAGATATTTTTTTATCAAATCACCTTGAAATACATTCTCTTTACAATTTGGGATTATTTTGATAAAAGATTAAGAAGCTATTATTGTTGTTTATAGGAAATGGTGGCCTCACATAATAGGGTTTGAAATTATTGATCTGGTGTAAGATGACATTCTTTTGCTTTGATGACATAAAACAGAGTAGGGGAATTTGATTTCTCATTAGGATATTAACCCATAATATTTTTGTCACGAGGAAGTTACACCTTTGAGAGGCTGCACTAAAGGTAGCATGTGTTATGGCCCACATATAAGCTCCATAATAAAAAGTTATTGACAGTCTTAAGCAGCACATAAGAATGCTAATTTTTTAATGAGAAACATCATGAACTTTTGTTCATTATTCTATTTACTAATACAGGATATTGTACTTCCTTGCATCAATTTATTTTCCCGGCTAGAGCAGTGTTAAAGAGTACCTCTCTCTCTGATTACTTTTAAATGAATGAATCAAGTTACCAAAATGTTAGGCTTGGTGATTTTTTTTTTTGAATGGTTTCATTTTTTTATCTTTTGTCTCCTCTGTTCACCATTACAAAGTTTATTCTTTCTGTAACTTTATAATTGTTGGTTAATAGACACTTCCATTAATGACCCTTTACCACATAACGTGTAACGACTTTTTATACTATGTATCCAACTTTTCATGTAATACACATTCATCTTCTTTTCATTAGAATGCATGATGCAGGCGAAATTGATGTCCGTGCTTGCTACACTGCAATATCAGTAAGTTGATTGTAACCCCCTTCCCATTTGTTTTTTTTCCATGTCAGATTTATTGGTTTTATCTTTGGCAATTTTAGAAACAATAAAAGGAATCTTAAGGATGTGACTATTTGTGAATTGAACAAGATTTAAGAACTGTGATGTCTGCATATAAATTTCAATATCTTGTTATGGGTGCTTGCATGCATGTATCCATGTAAAGTAAAAATTTTATTGCTTTCAGCTTCAAACGATTGCTTATTAGCCAAAATGAAGTCAGAGAACACCTACATTTTATTTAAATTCAATACTAACATGGTGCATAGACTTAATTAAGGGGAAGTGACCAACTTGCTAGTATTTTAACTTCTATAACACAACTAATAAAATTGCATGGTTTTTTAAATTAACCATTGGGATTAATTATATATTTGCTGATTTCCCAGCACCATAAAGGGCATTTTTCAGTGCCCACATAAAAAGTCCTTTGTGGGTTTTAAGTTAACCAATGAATTTTCTTTGTTTTTTATGAATTATATCAATTTACGATGCAGATAAAAGAAGTGTTGCTGTTTGGTAATCTAGTAGTAATTTAATAGAAAGCCAAATAATGGAACGAATCCTAACTACTATAGTTAGGTTAGAATGGGCAAGGATTTATGATGGCATTCCTAAGATACATGCACTGAAGTGGCAAATAAGCACAGGTTCATGCACCAAATAACTTGACAGCCCTAGCATGAGTTTCTTAAATAAGTTTTCTTGCCACTTGGAATAGAAAGAATAAGTAATGAGCTGTACACCACATTTTATCATTATATATGATGCTCTGACAGCTGTCACTGCATTAGTAACTTAATGTCCACTTCGAGATACTGCAATGTGTATGAAGTGACAAGTGCATGTAAAATGGACACAGGTTTAAGAATTATGACAATCAATAAGAAGAGACATTATGAATGAGCTTGATGATAAGAGATATAGCTTGAAACTTACAGAGTGAGCTTGTTCTCTTTTGAATGTTATTTTGATTCTTTTGCCATTTTCTAATTCTTGGTGTTCTTTGACTTGATTGCAAAAATTATTTAGCAGTTTATTAATGCTGCTTGTTTACAGTTAAATTTGTAAATTCTAACAAGAGTTCAGCATGTGTGGAAGAAATGTAGGTGGAGATGCAACTCATTAAAGGGTTTATTCACAATTATTAGATGTTAAGGGTTTCTGTTGTTAAAATCTTGTTTGAACATTGATACTTGAGATTGACTCTGATCTGAGGATTATGAGAATAATATTAATATCCTCTTTTACACTAAAACATGAGGATTTTTTAAAGGAATTTCTTGGAATGCATGAAAGGTGAAAATCATTAAACATGTCAAACAAGCAATGAATGATGTAGGGAACCACGGGTTATAGGAATGAATAGATATTCAGGCTACATCTTTTCATGGTTCCAATTGAGCACAAGTATGTTATATTAAACAAAAAAAAAGTGTTTCAGTTCATGGATATTTAAGTGTCTTTCCTTCTGATATCTTACTCCTATATATGAAGTTAAAACTCTTGTTTCGTGTGAAACAGGTTGCAAGTATTTTGAACATTTTGGATTATGAGCTTGTAAAAGATGTTGGAAATTACATCTTGAGGTTGGTTCTTCTGAATATCCTGTTCATTACACTTGTATGTCTTTGCAGTGAACATTTCTTCTTCGTTTGCCACTCCATGTCAACAGCTAGCTCTGGTGGCACTGTTTTATCAGAAAATGAAAGAAAGTACTCTTTAAAAAAATTCTTTTAGAAAAAACTCTCTCCTGTTCATGAGTAGCATTTTTCACGTCTATTGAGCTGTTAATATTTCTGACTGAAATTAAATGCAGGACAGGAACCATAAGTTCTGATTCTCCAGTGTATACGTTGGTTGAATACATGAATTTGGTTTTTGGATCTCAAGTTCTGCTTTCAAATTGAGGTCCATACGCATTTCTTTTCTGAGCTTCCAGCACTGATGCATGATAGGTTTTGAGTGCTATCTGGGTTTCAAGGACAGTTTTTCCCTTTAAATTAAAGTTGCCCATATGAAAGAAAATTTGAGTTTGGGTGCTGGAATGTCGTTTGAGAAAAGCTTGAGTGAAGGGACACTTTGAAGTGTGAGGTTGTATATATCACATGTGCACCACATAGAGTACTTGGATTGGAAGCCTTGAATGCATGAATGTGTTTGTCCTGGACCCTATCCCTGTTATTCTGTTTGGAGGCAGCATGTTCTAAATTCAAGAATGTGCTAACAATGATACGTGAAAAGATATTGCTGCTTTTATGAGCCTTACGTTGCCAAAACCAAATGTAATACTGAGTCCATCTTTTGGACTTGCTCTCTGCTCTATGGTATAAAGTATCACTACATAAGAATGGACATGTAAAACCCTATAGGAAAGTATAAAGTAAATTAATTTGGATGATATCTGGTAATTTGTACCCACCTGCACAGCAAATGCTTGTAAATGGCTATTGGGTAGAACAGCCATGAGGTTACTTGAATAAGATGGCAGGGGTTTAGTTATAACCCTTTTTGAATATCCCAAGAACAACAAACAAGTTGGACTGGTTTGGTAAGCATTGACAATCCAGTGGGATTGCCTGGAAATTCATGAAATGGAAGGTTGATATCCCTAAAGCACTACTGGTGTAGAGGTTTGTTTTTTGTTTAAGAGTGTCTTGATGGGTATGATTGATCGGTGTATGGACAGGGGCTAGAAATGTAATATCAGTCATTCACTAATAAGAAGAGGAATAAGTGAGAGAAGACTTCCACCTCATATGGATCTACACCCCATGATTCAGCTTCCCCTCGTATGGTAAATCCACCACACCAACATGTGGTTCACCCGAACACATGGATGATGGATCTGTAAATTGTGAGCAGTGTATCCTACTACAAGGAAGGCATGATCTAGGGCATCACTTACGGTATAATGTGTATACTGTATAGACTGATAAGCAGCACAGGCTCAGCTCAACTGTCTTGTTTACAGTGACCTTTGTTTTGACTGTTTTTTGAAGTATAATGCTTTAGTTTGTTAGTTTGGACATGCCATTAGCATTCAGGGATCTAGCATTTTACATCTCAGCAAGCGAAAAAACTGGATGTTATTTTCTTAAGAGCAGCTTTCTGTCAGATTAAATAATATCCTTGGTTATTTGATGCATAAAAGTGATGGAATGTGCAATGAAGATATTTACACATTCGTTATAAATGTGATCGACTCTATAAGTCGAGGTTTTTCCTGAAGTCATTGTCTATATTTCCGTTTCAAATAACTCAGGTGCTTTTCAGATTAAATAATATGACTTCTTTCACGAAATATATGGAACTGATTATTTGGGTTTGCAGATGTCAAACCTATGAAGGTGGTATTTCTGGAGAACCTGGTTCAGAAGCTCATGGTGGGTATGTTTCATTGAAAACTTTCTTGTACCATCTCTATGTGACATTATTGGCTACACAATTGTGCTTTAGAAAGATGCCTATCTTTCTTCTCAGAGTCCTTAATGAATCCATTTGTTTTTTGAAGGTACACATTTTGTGGGCTGGCCACTATGATTTTGATTAACGAGGCTGATAGGCTGGACTTGTCAAGTTTGCTTGTAAGAAATGTCCTAAGTTGCACATGATGCATTTTTCTGCCTTTTAAAAATGGATTGCCTAACTCTGTTACCTGGACATTTCAAATTCCTAGAATCCATTCTAATTTTCCTACTTGCAGTTTCTGAAAATCGGTAGAGATTTTCTCTTCTAAAAATGATTTTAACTTGCTATTTTAGTGTTAGAAGTGAGGTTTTATTCTTCTTATTAGATTGGTCAATGATGCATGTTGACACTTTAGTATCAAAATAACTTTAAAAAATGTGAAATTTCTATAATCCTTAAGCAAATTGGGAATTTTGGATGAGAAACTGAATTTTAGGTGACCTTAGCAAATAATATGTTTTAATGTTCAACATATATATATACATATGTGTACATATATGTGTGTACATGCATATATATATATATATATATATATATATATATATATATATATATATATATATATATATATATATATATGTTCATGTCTATGCAACACTGCTGCCTAATTCGCTAGGCAGTTTGTCAGGGATCCCTGCTGACTAGGACTGCCCAAAAGCGCTGACAATCTTGGCAGCAGTCAAAAATTCTACATGTCACTTTCAAGAGATGTTTTTTTATTCAAATTCTAAAAGTGCATCGATTATTTTGTTCTGGATTTTCATTGTTTATGCTCATTATTAATACCTAGGCATATCATGTAAGGAAAAAATGTTTTTAAGTATAACTACAAATGAGTACTAATTTTATAATTTCTTTCCATCTTTTATTATGAAATAGAAAATATAGCCCTAAACTAAGCGGAATGAACGAAAAGAATTCATGTAACCAACCTCAGCTAGTTTGGAATTAAGGCTTGGTTGAGTTGAGTTTTGTTATGAATAGAAGACTTGTAGTATATTTATTCCATGAATGGCAACCTTATGATTGGGATCATGGTCTGTCTTCTTGCCCTGTATCGCTTGGTACTGGGTGTATTGTACTGTACTAAGAGGAAACCGGTATGAAACTCAACCTCGAGTTGATACAAGCTCCATACCGCTTCGTATCGAGCTGTGCCTCTCTATACCGTAGTGTACCAACTTGTACGGAGCCATATCGAGGTGTACCGAAATGTGTATTGACTTGTACCAAAGCATACCGACCTATATTGAGACGTATCAAGATAAAAATTAAGAAAAATAGTTAGAGAGCTATTTTGTATAGAATGTATAGCATATCGTACAGACCGTATTGTACCAAACTGATAAGGTACTAATACGATATCCAATGTCGAGATTGCAGACCTTGATTGGGATACATGAAATTGTATATTGAATTATATGCTTCTATACTAATTAGCTAGCTTTTATGTATTCTTTATTAATTATTGAAATTTTTAGCTAACTCATACAAAGCAATCTTTAATCAAGCTAGTTCTAATATTGTTCTCCTATTTTCACTAACACCTTCCTCAGCTCTGATTAAGTCCTTTGACGTTTACTAAGAGATGCTTCTTGCCTCTTTTTTACATTGCAGAAAAACTTACCATCTTGGGAACTTGTATGGTTCTAAATTTCTAATGATATGTATCATTATGATTAGGACTGGGTGGCATTTCGTCAGGGAGTAGAGTGTGGATTTCAGGGCCGAACAAATAAGTTGGTTGATGGTTGCTACTCCTTTTGGCAAGTAATTATTTTTCCCATCCCATTAGTTTGTATATTGACCAATCTATATACTAAAATTTCAAGATATCTCTAGGGAGGTGTGCTTGCTTTGATGCAAAGGTTATTGCCAATTGTTGCCAAACAATTGACACCATCATCTGTCAGTGGAGAGTCATCTCTTGGAAGTACATGCAATATTAAATCTTCTGATTTGGCTGGACAGGGAAGTGGTATGAAAGAGAATGTATTTAAAGTTGTTTAGATTTATTATTTTGAATTTGAAGATGCTTTTCCTAATTCTGTAGAAAAGAAAGGCACTCTTATATAGTGTCTTTTTTTTTCTTCTGCAGTTAGTATTGTTTTAGTAGATTCTTTATGACACCCTATTTTTCGATTAAGGAAAATTGCATGTTTCATCTTTTTGTCGTGCTATGTAGCAAAAATAGACAATGTTATGTGCTAAACACAATACCACATTATAACCATCAAAACTTATCCCCCATTATTTTCAATCACAAAGTTGTTTATGCTGAGCTGATCCAAGGATTTGATTACTAGTACATATTGGTCTGGAATGACTATTGCACCAATAAGGTACTGGCACCGATATGCCCCTTAGTACCAATCCATACTGGCACGACACATCACCTTCTGCGCTGTGCAGGCACCAAGAGGTATACCATGCATCTGTAGGTACATTACTGTACCAGTCCATACTGTAGCCATAAGTTACCGAGACTAGTACTGGTACAGTACTTCAAACCTTGACCAGTTCTGGATGGAAAAGGTGGAGAGTGACATTCACAATCAATTTTAAAAAAGAAGCTGACTATGAAACTAATGCCTGTTGGGTTTCTGGTCATGTATCCATAAAATGTTAGAACTTTCTATTCCAGATCTGTATGTTAGGCAGGAGACATTTGAAGGGAAAAAAGTTGATAATTTAAAGACAAAACGGGTTGATAATTTAGGTTTATAAGTACCGGGATCAAGAGGCTTAATGCATTTAGATGGAAGGGATGATGAAAATTAGAGAAAAGTGGGATAAAAGTCTCAAATCGGTTGATGCTGAAGCAGAAATGCCAGATATTTTCCAATCTCAATATTGTAGCTGATCATACACACACTATTAAGAGTACGTCCCTGACAGGTTGGACAAATACTAAAATCTCCTTTTGTTTTCTTTCTGAATTTTTACAAAAAGAGAAACAAAGGTATTGGGCACATGAAGGCATGAGAGCATGCCTTTAAGCTAATTTAAGCGCGGCAAGTCAGCAGTCTAAAGGGTGGTTGGGTATGTGAGTAGCCAGGTGCTCACATAGCACTAACATGAATACCCAGGTGATTTGGGGCAGAAAGTCTTTAAAAGTCAACTCAAACTCATAACTCTATAAAAATAACTAGAAGATTAGAAATAATCATAAAAAAAAAGGGAAAACAGTAAATTAGAGAAAACAACTTTACAGTTATTAGAGGATCTTTCTCGTTAGGTAGTAAGATTATGAGTACTATAGATCACTCATTAAAATGTTTATTTGTTATAATAATTATTGGAAAATTATAATAGATTTAAGCAAAAAAATGAAGAATTAATTAAATTTGCAAATCTTATGTGTTTAAGGCATTTTAGATTGTTTCCTAAAATATTTTCAACATGATCTTCCGTGCAAGACATGGTTGGTTAATAGAGGAGTCTTATTCCATTAGATCAAACCAATCAAAATCAGATACCTGCTTAAACAGAGTAAAAATGGAATAAAGAATAAGGTTTTCGTCTTGGTTGAGATTTTGGTTTGATTTGGTATCGAGCACCCCCTGATATTGATCCATGACAAATCTTGGCCCCTAATATCTTGGTGCATATAAATTGATAGATCCCAAGAAATTGGCCAATACAATATATACATATTGGCCAATATTGTTCGATCACCTTTTTACCTCCATAAACAAATTTGTAATTAATAAACTTCAAAATCAATGTGTGAATCCCTAGCTCAAATCTGATCACTGCACAATCTGGAACAGTGAATCCCTAGGACTAGAAACTTATCCATCTTTGTTCCAAAGTGTTGTAACCCAACCCTGGGTCACATCAAATATGTAAACTAGATTATGTTTATAAGACAACTCTAATAATTATGGCTTTGTTACTAGATGGCACAAGGTTTGATAATCGTTTAATTTATTAAAGGTCATGCATCTTGATTATAGGAAATCCTGATGACTGAGTTATAAATAATGGCCTCTTAAGTTGTAAGGCTTCCAAGTTGATGCATATTTGTCTGGAGGTCCTACTGAGCCCATGGCCTTCTGTATCAGGTGCATTGCTTGTATTTATCAATGACTGAAATCTACATATAAGCTGTACTGTAAAATAGATGCTAACTCTGTCTTGATCTGTACTTCATGCTTTTGTGGCATAATAGATTATCAATAACAATTATATTATCAGTTGTGTTGAGCTGAATGCACTCAGTTATGGTATATTTTTGAAACAGGAAAACTTTCAGATGTCAGTTTCTCTTTCATAAAAAGACATACCGAATCTGGCCCTCTATTCCATACCATTGCCTTGCAGCAATATATACTCCTTTGTTCCCAGGTAATGATGTAACACAACTAAGAAAACTTCATTTCAAATGAATGTGAAAATGTGTTTCCAAAAAAATTATGCACAATATGATTTGGAGAGTTTATTTGGAAATTGCAGTATATCTTTGTTGGAGATATCAAAGTAACAGCTCTGTTGAACTTTTTTAGCAGACTGAGTTGATTCAGGATGAACAACCAGAGTAAAAATAATTAGAAAAAACTTACAGGATCATGGATTTAGGGGTTAGATTCAGGAATAAAATGTTTTAATCTAGTTTAAAAGGCTATAATAACAAACCATAGTTTAAATTTCAGCTGAACCCTGAAACTAAAACTGAAAGTTGTAACTCATTTAATGGGTTGGGTTCAAAACAATTTGTTATTTTTTTTATTTTTTGGTTGGAAGGCCATACTTTCATTTCCTTGGTCTCACAGAAGAATTTATCATAATTAAACTTGAATTTTGCTAGTTTAGCAAGATTTCGAAACATTGTAGTATTTGGTGGAAAAATAGATCTTTAACATCGTTTTACTTAAATGAAAGGTCAAATCTCGTGGGCATTTAAAAAAATATTTCATGAGATATTCATCAAACTATAGCATGATATAGGTCTCTATAATAATTTGAAGCATAATCCTTTTAAAATTTTGGTCAATTTTTTTGCTGTTTCTTTATTTCGCTATGAAATCACCAAAATGATTCACTCGCATTTGTCAAACAAGTCAATATACTCTAGGCGATGCTTGCTTTTTCATTCTATTTTTCTTCTCATTCCTTTTTCTTTTTTCTTTAAGAAATTTATGAAGAAACAAAATTGCTGAAACGACTGAAATCTCTAGAAAAACTCATTTGATCTGAAAATTTATTGAGAATATATATTATCAAAGAGAAAACTTCAAAACTCTTGTGTTGGTTAGCATGGTTTTCATGGTGAAACGGCGGACCCAGAATTAAACAGATGGGTTCTGTCTCATGTTAACAATTATCCATATTAATTGGTTATGGCAGCAGAACATTTCTGAATATGCAATACTGTCCTGTTTAACACCAATACAATCTATATTGTAATGTTTATATTAAGATTTATGTAATTCAAGTTGCCCGGTGTGCATGCAATATTAAGAAATCTTTCTAGCTTTGTGATGTTCTTCCAATGATAGACTCTCATTAACATATTGGCAACTGTAGGTACTGGAAGGAGGGTTCAAGGACAAACCTGGGAAGCAGCGAGACTTTTATCACACGTGTTACTGTCTCAGTGGGCTCTCTGTTAGCCAGTATAGCTGGTCAAAGGATGCTGGTGCATGTCCATTGCCCACAGCAATTTTGGGTCCTTACTCTAACCTGTTGGAGCCCATCCATCCACTCCATAATGTTGTTTTGGATAAATACTATATATCACACGAGTTCTTCTCAAGGTCCTGAGCAGCAAGGTACCTCCATAAGCAGCCACTTGGTGAGAACACAGGAGTCCTAACGTTACTGCTTCTCAAATTAATCCCATGAAGACCTGACTTATAATGTGTGGCAAAAGATCTGGCTGTATCCATCTTACCCAAGGGATGATCATTTCAAGCTGATTCTTGTAGCAGGAATGGCAGCTCTTTCTTTTCCTTTTGCAAATTGAACTGAAACATCATTTAGATGTGGTAACTGCTGTTTGATTTGGTACACTCCTTTGGGCAATGGAAGTCTCATAAGTAAAATAGTCGACGCATCATTAAAAGGCATGTAGAAACCCAAGGCAAAGGGGGGAATGGGAGGAACAAGGACCAAAATGTAGGCTTAAATATTTTGTTTGTGTATGGTCGTTGAAGATATCATGCTAGGGTGCAGTGTTGTTTCTTAATATATCAAAAATATGTTCTCAAACATGCTCTACGACCTGCAGTGCAAATGCACGGTAGTGTTTGAAGTGCAACTCGGGAGTATTTCATGTGCTGTTGGAGCAGCCTCCCAGGTGATCAGTGGTGAATTGGTAATGGAATTATATCACTACAGATATCAGGTTCATTTTTTTCTCCGACATATTTGTTTTAACTAATGTGGAAGTTATTGTAGCCGGCGATAGAAATACATTTCATGGTGAGTATATACATGAACACCTAGCTTTTCCATTAGCTCCATTAGCAAACTAATTTACTAATCAAGAGTACAAACACCCAGTGGGTTAGCTTCTAACACTGCAGCTGAAGTGGCTTCAGAGAATGTTTCGAATTTACCTGCTGGAGGATCTGGTCTGAGATATAAGAGAGAATCCCTAGGCGCCTACGCCGCACTCGGTGTTGGATCATCATTAACAAATGAAGTTGGTTAATTTAGCTGGTCTCAAATCAGTGAGGCTTGCCATAAAATGTTTATGCACAATTAAAAAAAAAAATCGAGATGCTGTTGAGACCCCAGAGTTTCTGCACTCCTCAAAAAACAAGTATAAGGTATAAGAGAGAGGCCATTCATCCTACAATCTCAAGAGTCGTGGAACAGAAACCCGTCTTTTATATGATTGTGGCGAATGGGAACCTATACAACGCTTGCGTGCAATCAACGGCAAATAAATCACACGGCATCCACAAAATAAGGCTTTCTGAATCCAGACTCCGCGACGCCTTCCCAACCCTCACTTCGATCAAGAAATTCAAGTGCATAAAAAGGCAGACAGAGTCCAATGTGATTTATTGGTTGTTGTAGCCTACCATCTAAGTGAAGATGGTTAATTTTTGTTACTTTCATCCTTTCCAAACATAACCCTCCATTGAAATCGATAGAACAGCAGTGAATTCAGGTAAGCGTCTCTAGAGCTTCCAATGATGGTACCAAAACCTTCCTATCAACTTAGTTTTCTCGTCACCTCAGCTTCGAATCTGCACCATCAATTTTGATCACATGATCCATCAGCTTCCTGGTGAATCTCTAATTTGCTTGGATGGTTCCTTGCTGGAGCAGGAGGCTATTTACGGAATCAACAAACACAACCCAGCATGCTGCAAACCAAAACCGAAATCATTTCTTTTATGAAAGGCTTCCATTACCCATATGATTTCAACTAAATACCTGGCTCACAAATACCTGCCAGAAACCAAAATGTTTCACACAATTTCAGATAAGCATTGTTAAAACTAAAACACTTCCGCAACTAAAACTCAGTTGATGGCAGTTGAATAATTTTTGAAGTCTCATTCTACACAGGTGAATTGAAACTAAAACACAGAACCACATGTTCTTATGCTGCCCTCGCATCGCAACACGCTCCTTGCTGGGGTTTCCAACAGATGGGCGAACAAACCAGCTGTGGTAAACAAACCATGATGAGATGAACTGTCATTGGTTCCAAAATAACAACACATGACAATCTTGGTAGTCCTCAAGGAGTGAAACTGACCTAAGAAAACAAATTTGTCAACAAAATGGCACCTGACTGAATGCTCCATTGGATCCCTGATAAAACTTCTCTGCTGATGAGAGAACAAGCACGCACACCCAGGTATTCAAACACTCCAGTGAGCAAATAAACAAATTTCATATTCTACTCCGGAAGTATCTGCTCGTTGTCTGCATCTCCTTCTTCCTCTATCTTAGGTTTTGATGGGGTTGGGCCAGCTCCAGGAGCCTGCTTTTTCTTTATCCCACTCACAATATCATCAATCCTCAAAATCATGCAAGCAGCCTCAATAGCTGTCTTAAATGTTTGTGCCTTAACATTGTAAGAGTCCCATATCTGAGAAAGGAAAATAGGTGAGAGAGAGAGAGAGAGAGAGAGAGGTTAGGGAATGGTCCAAGGGGGAGCCTGAAGCCCATACCTTTGTCTCTTTCATATCAACAATGGCACCCGTGTTTCCATCAATGCCAACCCATGCATTTTCTTCATTAGCATGCTGCAGCAAAGAAACACATAAATGGTAATTAGGAACCCATTGTTTTGTTAAGCTTTAAACTATCAATAACTACCATAATCCTCTCATAATGGCATTCCTCCTTTGCATGAGTGGGTGACGCATTTCAAGTTCAGTCAGTCTGCCAAGGTTGGGTGATGTACCACTGCCCATACCTATGCCTGTCTGCTTACCTGCACGAACCCACTCACTCCTACACAGGAGAGTGCCTTGTACGATGTAGTAACAAATGCAACTATTTTTAAATAAGGCTTTTGCTTAAGTAGTAGCGAGTCTTGTTGAAATGTAGGGTGTGGCACATGGGATAGAAGTAATTACGCATGAAAGGTGATCTTATAAACAAGAAACAAATCAGGGAATACATTATTCCAGCATAAGATAATCTACATGAAAGTGTAAGACCACTAGCATAAGATAATCTCTATGGTTAGTGCAGTTCATGCATATTAGGATACAGTTCAGGCTTTTGTGAGTGGCGTAGTCCAAGTGTGGTTTAGTACAGTCTGACCAAAAATCATAACTAGGTTTACTAAAAGGCAAATGCAAAATAAAAACAAGAGGGTCAGGTTCTGCCTTTCACCTTTCCTTGGAGAGCAGTCATTGTCCGAATAACATTCACCCCACAATTTTGAGCCAAGGTTCGGGGGATAGCCTCAAAAGCTACAGCAGCAGCTTCATAGGGCCACTGTTACACAATCAGACAAATGTAGAGCACATTATCACACAAAGGACTACAAGTGCATACAAGTAACAACATTCATTAAAGCTCAGCCTAGGATAACACATCAAGTAATAAGCAAGAAACAAATCTTACCTTTTCAATACCTTCAATCGATGAACTCTTCTGTTTCAATGCTGCAGATACTGTTAACTCCGTGGCACCACCTCCAGGAAGGAGTTTTGGGTTTTTCAATATGTTCCGTGCTACCGACATGGCATCCTATGAAAGCAAAGTTAGTCAAAGGTACATCAAGTCCCTAGTTTAGATGAACATGTACTGGCACAAACCAATACCTGCAAGTTTCTCTCAACCTCGTTTAAGAGATCCTTACTTGCACCTCTTAAAAGAACAGTACATGCTTTTGGATCTTTGCAGTCCACAACAAATGCAAAGAACTCATCACCAAATTTCTTGACCTCAAATAGCCCAGCTCCTGTTCCAACATCAGATTCTTGAAGCTCCTCTGGCCTATTTACAATAACTGCTCCACAAGCCTTAGCAATCCTATTGTTGTCTGTCTTCCTCAATCTTCGGATAGCACTGACACCAGCCTTGCTTAAATAATGGCATGCAAGATCGCTGAGCCCTTTTTCCGTTATAACCAAGTCAGGTTTGAACTTCAGTACCTGCATACAGAGATTCTCTATATATTCCTCTTCCATCTTCAGCAAAACTTCCCTGACAACAAGACACTTCTTAGCGCCAAACTTTTAGCAGAGCACTACAGATTAATTGTGCAAACCAATTTCTTCTAAGATGCTCGGATATCAATAAAGAATGTTCTTGATAATATGATGTCCTAAAGAATATTTTTGCCTTCATAACAATGTTAAGCTATCAACGGAATTATGGACAAGACAAATGAGAACCGATAAAGAACATTTGACATATGTTATCTACAAAATGAAAAAAAAAAGTAAGTCCACCAAGGTGGCAAGTACAAAGTCAAGATTATCTTTAAGAAAGATACTAAAATTCCTGAATAATTACACCAAGTTATCTATATAATTTATTCAAAACTTTTGCAAACAAATTTGGACATTAAAATTCAGCTTATTGGGACTTTTAGATTCTCAAAGAGAACAGAACTTGTACTTCTTGCAAAAGGTTCATCTGATCATGACTGAACAAGTGCAATTGACACTTACAATAGGCTGTATAGTTTTATTGAACAATTTCAATTTGAATCCAACTAAGCCTACTCAAATTACAACAACTAGATTGAGCATTGTGGAACCAAATCTACCTAAGTCCTCAAGGAAAAACCTACGAATTGGTATTAGCTATGACTGACTTCAATAAGTTGATTGCGTTAATAAGGGCCTGTTTGGATGATTGGGCTGAAAATTCTATGGGATTCGTGGGTTGGGCCAGTACAACTAGCAATATCATAGGATCACAAGCGGAGCTAGGCCTATATTCATAAATACCCAGGAATAGCTTTGGAGCGGGACGGCCCGAATCCCATAGGGAGGGGAAAAAAATGCCTGTAATCCTATGATTTTGGTGGTTGTCCTAGCCCAACCTGCAAATCCCATAGAATTTTCAGCCCCATCATCCAAATAGGCCCTAACTTAAATGAAGTTCCAAAATTGTTTAGACACATCTTAACAAAGCTTAAAGGCACTCTATTCTGAACAATATCAGGTAAATTAGCTAAAACTGAAGCCATCACTTGATGTTAACACATCCCAGTAACAGCAATTACATGCTAATATAACATAATATGATTTAGAAAAGTTCAACTAAATTTTCTTTGGATGCTTATTGTGTTTCTAATAAGGGAGAGTTATCTTGAATTTCCATCATCTTCCAGCAAATTACTTAAGTTTGTGCAAGCATATTGCTGTAGAAATGTGTATTATTATGCTTCAATTAATTAACTAATTATGCCATTTGAGTTCTTTTCAAAAGAAAATGCATTTCGTTTTCTTTTTGCAAAGATTGAAGCTCACCAAAGAGCTTCTTAGTCCTTCAGAGCTCACTTATTTAATCATCAAATAGCCTCAGTGACAACATCATTACCGGTTCTACAAATATTTATAACATTTCCCAGCCAAAAGAATAAACTTAACTTCATGATTAGATTTTATGACAGCTGGATTTCCAAGATAAATCAGTTGTAGAATCAGAGAAAATTTTCCATCTTAAGTAAATGAGTAACAAAAAAGGAAAATATAATTATAACAAATGACTAAAGTTAAAACATGGTCTTTGCAGTTTGCATCTTCTACAAAAGTATGAATATGGATGCACTAGCTTGTTTGTGCAATAGATGACAGAAAAGAACATAAAAGTTCTTACCAATCTTCTTCTTTTACCAACTCAGCATTAGTTTGATTTTCTCCTTTCTTATACTCAAGGGGGCAGTCAAGGAGAATGATACGCGGATTCAATATTTTCCTTCTCATTTTTCCAGGGGCAACAACATCTTTGTTAATCATAACTCCTTTAAGAACCTTAGAGTCCTCCAACTGGCCACCAGGAACCTTCTCAATTTTTATATACTTTTTAATGTCCACCTCACGCACACCTTGGCCAAGGTCCACACCAACTGTTGTGGTAGAATCAATGGCAAGATCCTAGATATGATACAATGCAAAACTATTAAACATCAATCTCAAAAGGGTTTAACAAACCATACATCACTTGGAAAATAATAATGGACAAATCAAAGAGAACGCTATAAGAGTTGTTCAGAAACTCAAATCAATCTGATAGTTTTATTGCGATATGGTCAACCTCAAATTTTATGAAATACAATTTAAGCAGTTACAAAAATCTGCAAAATGTAAAATTTTCCCTGCATTATCTTTGTTACCAATAAAAACCAGTTGATGTCCCTGGATAGATAAATACCTATAGAAAGAGACCTGCTATTTCAAACAAAATCCTTCATGTCATACAATATAAATAGAGTAAGCAGATAAATATGCAATAGATGCATTATTATACTAGAAACCTCCTTTTGACTAACACTAATGCAAGGATTAAAATGAAGGTTTTGAGATTAAAATTTATAAGTATCATTATGGATATGAATCAAACATGACCACTATCCATATTCAGTGTGAAAAAAAAAAAATTTGGAACTCAGTGCCTTTTACAAATTACAGAAGGGTCTTATAAAGACAGTCAAACAAACAGGGAAGGTACAAACAGGTCAGGTTGAATATGAATCATGAATTATCTTAAGAGACCTTATGGTTCAAGAATGCCTGTAAATATTTGTACATATTTACATCCATAATTTATTCAAAAATGCAAAATAATCAGACAACTAATACAGCTGAAACCTTACAGCAAAGATGATGGTTTTATAAGCTGTGTATGTGATAAGAAACTTTAATAGCTAGATATGAATTCTTCAGTTATCTGTATGAAAAAAGCCTGATCAAAAGAAAGAAATAAATAATGAAAGAAAGAAAGAAAGAGATGATACGAGATACCGATGTCCAAAATTTAGGGTGTGCAACAGATGACAAAGGAGACAACAAAAGCATTAAATATTTTTCGAGAACTGCAGCATTAAGCATTCTATATTACAAATTTTACCAAGATCATTAGGACCAATTAATATATAGCAAATTCAAATTACAGAAATTACTAGAAATTACTAGTAAGAAAGACAATAAGTTCCTCTCATAAAGCCTACAAAAAAGCAACATAAAACAACAAAAAAGATGGATTAGAAGCAATACATTGGGCATACCATACTGGCACCAAACCAATACAGGAACGTACAGAGTTTCAGTATGTTTAATTGAGCCCCATACAGAGTTACCGACACTACAATAACATGGTACCAATACGGGGTCTGGTACCAAGATTGCGAACCTTGATTAAAAATATTGCTTGCATATGCTTGTTGTGCATATAAAGCGTATGAAGACATCTAGAAAAAAAAAAGCAAAAATTTGTAATTATGAGGAAAATACTCACAGCAATTAGGTCACCAAATTGTCCGGTAAATTTTGTACCTATACAACTTTTTACCAGACCCAGCGTTGTGGCACCTGCCAAAGGATATTCACAAGAAAGGAAGTTAATTGAAATACTAGTTCAATACACTACTACCCATCAGAAATGTAAAGAGTGTTTGAAAGAAAACAAAGGAACAAAGTTAGAGATAGAAGAAGAAGCTCGCATGATCATATTTTCATGAGCTCCAAGGTATCAAAACAACTACTGCACAATACTGAGATATAAGATGTGTAGAACTTACGGTCATTCACATCAATGGGCATTGCAATCTTGTCAATAACTGATATTGCATCCTCGAGAGCTTTATTATAAGCTGTGAGGGGCATTTAATGGTGTTAAAGGAAGAATTTAAATGGCACAAATTAAGAGAAAGGTCTAGATGTACAGAAATTACCTCGACAGATAATTGTAGGATGATAGTTTTTTTCAATGAAAGCTTGCGCAACATGAAGCATCTCACCAGCTTCAACAAATTTTCAATCAAACAATCAGTGAGATATCTTCTCGAGATTCAAAGAGAAGCATCCTTATTGTCACAAATCAAAGATAAGAAATAAAATTACAAAAAAAAACACATAAGTGTAAATACCAAAGGTATAGTTCGTATCCAATCCTGTAAATTAACAAGCACGACAGATAATCTAGATAGCAAAACTTCCTATATTGACAGAGTGGTTGCATTTATTGAAAATGAACTAAAAAAAATTGTATGATACATTGACTACAATAATTCTCTACTAAATCCAAATAATCTAATGATTAAGCTAGTCTGCTACTAGAGTGAGGTAAATGTGATCAAAGCACTTCATTGAGGAGACATGAACAATATGCACAGAACATACCAAGAACAATGACAGATGTTGTGCCATCCCCCACTTCTTCATCTTGTGTGCGGCTTAGTTCAATCATTGACTGTCAAATTGCAAAGCACAGTTAAGAAGAAGTACATATTCTTTTTAAGTATAGCACCTGTATAAAAGATCTCGCACACATAAAACACCATAAGAATTGTAAGAGGCAACAGATGAGAGTAGATCCATGGCATGCTAGCTATCAATCAAAAGCGAATAAGCATATGCAAATGATAATTATTTTTTATGGCTACAGCGGCAGATGACTGATGGCAACACAGGACCGCCTCTTCTTTCCCTCCCTCTCAAGCTAACGGCCTCCCTCTCTCAAATCCTCACTCCTGGCTTCTCTCTGTAACCCCCACTCCTGCAACCCCATCCCGCCCGGAGTCAGTTTCTGCTGGCAGCCAGTGGCAGGCAGCTGATCCCAACCACCTCCACCACCCCCGCCCCCCTGTCTCCTCTCACTCTCCAATTCGGCCTGATGGCAGAGGTTAAGCCTCCATCCCAATGCCCCCCTCCTCCCCCACCCACCTTAAAAAAAAAAAAAAAAAAAAACCCACCAACCACCACCAAGTCTGCTGGATGTTTTCCCTCATCTGCCCCAACCTTCACTATCTCTCTCACTCACACGCGCACACACTTAATGCTGCCTGTTACAAAATTAATTTTGATGGAAATATAATCTGAATGGCTTTCCATTTAACTGTATTATTAAAAAATCAATACTGTGTTTTCTCAAAAACGAATGGGCCATAATTTGCATTTGGGAAAGTCATATATTTGGGAAAGTCTACTCTTTGCTAAGAGCATGAGATTATTGAATTTAAGATGCTAAAGGTATTAGATCTTAGATGATAGCAGCAGGACAACTTGCCCTATACAAGATTGACATATAATGCATTTTTATCCATGATTATTGTTTCTAATATAGTTACCATTACTTGTTAAAAATCAACATTATATATGAAAAAAATGATGCTATGCATTAGTATGATGTTAAAATGATAATAAGGAGAAGTAATCAATTCAGAATTTTTAACTAAGTTTACTAATTTATAGAAATTAAATAATGCTTAATATATCTATCTTGTCATTATGATGTCATAGTTCAACCTAGTTGATCCAATGGTCGACCCACTACCAATGACCAGTTATTTTTCAAGTTTGATCAATGGTCCGTGTTTTAAAACACTGCAACAAATTTGAATGATATCGGACAAACATAAGAGGCATAAGTTACCTTAGCAGCTGGATGGGCAAGATCCAACTCACGTAGGATAGCATTTCCATCATTAGTAACAACAATACCTGTTACCAACCAAAATTATTTGAAGAAAAAAGAAGGTGAGGTTAGATAAGTCAAGAATATCAAATGAAAGTATGAAAAAGAAAATCTATGGCACAAGAAAGTGTGACAAACACATGCTGGCCAAGGTGCTTTAACGCAACAAAGTATGAAATTTGCAAGGAGAAAAAACAACAAGGTCTTTGAACACACAAGATAGATTCATTCTTGATAGTTTCACTTGACAGACAATTCTATACTAAAAATATGCAATATTAAAAGGTCAAGCATCCATGATGCACCTCCTCCAGCATCAAGAAGCATCTTCAACATAGATCGAGGACCCAAAGTAGTACGGATTATGTCAGCCACAGCCTGTGCAGTAAAATGCACAAAGATTAATTGAATGATACATCCTCAGAAAGAAGTCACAAGCCAAGTTTCAAGTTTAAATTTAGAAAAAAGTTCTCAAAAGATAATTATCTAACACGATAACAAGCAAAAGAAAATCTGTTACAAGATTGATGCATTAAATTCCAAAGACACTGACATTACAAAAAAAATGATGATGAAGTCTTGAAATAGAGAATTATCATATTAAATTGTTCATAGGCCAACTAATATAGGTCCCAATCTAAACTGTAGGAACCACTGGATGATTACACACCATTTCCATTGCCAACAAACCTTACACCAACAGCTTTGTCTAATCATCCATTTCTATAAAAGAACGTAAACTCTGACTGGAAAGCAGTCCAAATCGTGCTCATCAAATTTATTAAAAAAATCATGTAGTTCTTTCAGCCTAGCTAACTCCTCACAAAGTTAACTTTTAGCTACAAGTGCATGTCGCTCAGCCTCACTAAATGACCTCAAAATCTTTAACCAAGCCATATCATATGATCCCTCCTCATATACACCAATTTAATTTTCTAATGGTTCTGTATTCATTTTAGAATTAAGTCCATACTTACGAACATTTGTACAAACATATACATATAATATGCATACATAAGTATGTGGGATTTAATTTTCATCATTCTACCCACTTGTACAGTCATAAAGCTAATGTACACAGAATGGTTGAAGCAAAGATTCAATATACTAAATGGGATAAAGAGGCCACAGAATAGAAGAATGATGAGACCCTCTTCGGTATTTAAAGTTGCCCCCGTTAGACCTTTTTATTTGTTGCATTTACTTTATTAGTGGTGGTCATTGTTGGGAAGGGTGCTCTGGGCGCTTGCCTAGGCACTCAGGCGAGGCAAGGAAGCCCCTGAGCACTTCAAGAGTCCCCAGGCGAGGCAAGTTTACCAAGGCAAGCACTTGAGGCAAAGCAAGAGGTATTTGGGCAAACCCCTAACCAATATCTAGCAATACCGGTCCTATCACTTTTTTGCCTATTCTTTTAGAGCTTTATTAGCTTTACTTTGGGGGGTTATTTTGGTCCCTTGCAGTCCTTATAAATAAAAGGCTACTCTAGGATGGTCAATAACTTAATTTTTTGCATTATATTTTGTTTAGAAACATCAAATATGTTTTGGGAATTGGTATTTTGCTATCATGTTTGAACTAAGAAGCTACTAAAGTATGTCCTTTTTTTTTGCTGATTTTTCTTTAAAAACATGTTATGGGAGGGGAAGTGGTATCTTTATGTGATGTTCTTAAAGATGTGAAAAATGATATCTAACATACAAGATATTTATGATTTTTTATTTTGAAAATTGGTATTTTTATGAGATGTTCTTAAAGATGTGAAACATGATATCTAACATACAAGATATTTATGATTTTTTAATTTGAAAATGGAATAGCCAATCATATAATGCTAGTATTGTTTTTAAATGCAGATAATATTTATTTCTAATACATTTATTTAACATTTTTTTAAGTTAGAGCCTTGCTTTCTTGAGGCAAGCACCTTTTTGGCACCTAGCGCAGTGATACAGGTCCTATCTCCTTAAGGTCACCTTTTGCTTTTGACAACCTTGGTGATGGTAGTTAGCTTTCTTGAGGGTTTGTTTAACAAATCCCTACCGGAGAAGGTGGCTGAACGTAACAAAAAAAGACCATAGCAATAGATGAGGGAGATAAAAAGAGAAACATAAATATGAAGGATGAATGAGTGAGACAAAAGAAAAAAGAAAGAGATGCCTCCCAGCCGGGGGGGCAGATCGAATCGGAGTTTCCTTAGGTAGCCACCGACCTACAGCAAGGGAAGAAAAAGAAAAAGACGAGCAGTGCGATCCGGACATGTTGAAATCTAGGATTTTTGCTATGTCCAAAAACCTAAACATTTCCTGACACTCCTTGACAATTCAAATCAGCAAATAATAATATCATTATGATTACATACCTTCTTTTAACACGTATACCTAAAAGCTTTCAGGTCTAATATAACATTAAGAAGGTTTTCTGAAATTCTATCAAATAACAAAGCAATTGGTTGAACAAATTATTCATTATGCAAGCAATTGGTTTGACAAATTATTCATTATGTATACGATCTGTGCATATTCATAAAAATATCTAATATAATATGGATATTTCCCTATATCCAATTTTTAAAGAATCCCATGTCCAACTCTCTTAGACACTTGGACATTTGACACCTGTGCCCATGTCCAGGTAATATTGGACAAGAAGGGAAACTAGAGGAAAAGAGGGAACAATAAACAAAGAGAAGGCAGAAAACAAGAGCAATAGAAAGAGGATATTTTTTTCAAAAGCCCAAGCACACACTTCATTCATAAAATTCATTAGAATGCAAATCCAATTTGTCTACCTCCTCCAATCACCCTTTCTACAACAACCCAAAATCCTCAGAGCTTGTTCTTATGATACCATTAAGAAGTGACATTTTAGAGATACCTAAGTAAATTGTTATTGAGCAATGATGACCGCAAGAAACCTACTTCTACATAACTCATAAAATCAAAAATAGGGTTGTTATGGCAGCTAGGCAGTTCTTAATCAGTAGGGGCACCTCAATTCCCAATTTTTCCTCGATGCATGGTCAAACTACCTAAAAACCTGCATGATAGGTTGCAGAAAATGGAGAAGAAGAAGATCCAAAGGATGAAAGCATAGAACTTAGAAAAAGCATGCATGCTACTGATTGGTAATTATGACAATGGAAAGATTGTATAGGTCCTACAAAAGAAGTAAATAGATGGTTAGCTGAGTGGATAGAGAAGGCACTTTCACCTCCATCTACAAACCCTTGTTTAGGAAAAGGAAGATGGAACAGAGATTACACTATGATAAAAGCTGACATCTTTCATTAATGCTACCCATAAGACAGAATGAGAGTAATGGTATAATAAGAAAGGTGAAGATAATAAATTTTACTTCATCATTAGTTATTAAAAAATCCATAATGGCATTGTACTGGCTTAGTTATGTCAATATTATAAAAAAAACTTTAAATAAGCATATTAACTTAATTTATAGATGTCTTGAATCAAAACTAGCTGCTTATATTTGACGAGTCAACATTTTGCTTTAAAAAAATAAATAATGAATTAATGACTAGACAAAATGATAATTTTTAATATAAATACATTTGCAAAAATGTCACGATTAGACAAAAAATGATTAGTTATTTCCAATAGTCAAAAATTTATACACCATCAAAGATAAAGCATGAAACATGTACTAGTCAACGGAATAAAGGTGATCCATGCAAAAAAGTACTTTGATTGTAACAACTAATCAGAAAAGGTGGCATCTTGCACTATGCAAACTCGAAAATCAGCATAGGAGCACACAAATCATTAATTCCACAAATCTCCATTCCCAGATGTAATATCAAAGGCAAGCATCTAACATCCCACAACAAGGCATCCCCAACCAGCAAACAAACAGAAGTTGTGAAATGCTCACCTTAGATGCTTGGATGTTGGCATGGTGCACCTTACTTCCAGATTCCCGTTTTAAAGAATCTTCTGCTCAACAGTGTTAGCACAAGTTATCAGAGACAATGCAATAAAGGAAACTGGAGGCTTCCAAACAACTTTACAAGAACAGCACCCAACAACTTTAGAAACAGAAGGAATGAAAGAAAAATCATAAAATGGGAGGTAGCTTAAGGCAACACTGAGTCAATTGTAAAACCAGGCCACTGGGGTAACAACAGAACATTCGTGCCAGATGTGACAACATAGATATCATGCATGGCTGACAAAGCAATCCAAGCTCAGTCATTTCATATTATTTCTTTAAGGAACTTGTTTAAGCAATGAGATTTATTTTCATATGAAAGGTAAAAGAAACCAAAAAAGAAGCATACTAGATGGAAATTTTGTTGCATTCCTTTATTGCCCCTAAGCCATGTGACTTGATGTTTTCAATTCTACCCCGTAAACCTTGAGAAACTATATTTTGGTTGAGCTTTCAGAATCATAGAATGCCATTGATGATTATTTCTTCCTGATGATTAGAATTAATGGGGGATGTAGGTCGGCATTTGTCACCGTGCACTTCTACGAATTTCCGAGAAAAATGAGGCTATAAAATATGAGAAAAAAAATCTTGTTAATCTAATTTAAAACCAAGATAAGAAATTTTTGCGTGACCAAACAGAGAGCTTTGCAACGCCTGCCATCTCTCCCCGTCGGTGCATCCAAATATCTCCCAGGAAGTCAAGAAAAAGAATATGAAATCAAATTTAAAACCACATTATACGCCTTTTTAATCCCAGAAAAAGGCAAATTTTTATGCAGCAAATCGGAGAGTTTCAAGCACCCTATGGCAAGAAAACCTAGACACCAGATTTCCCGGTCAACCAGCACCCAAACACCGCTCGTCTTCGGCAAGAAACACGCGCATCAAAAACCCTAGCTTCCAAGCAGGCAAAAAAAGATCGTAGGGGAAGAGAGAGAAAGAAGCCATGGAGAGGAGCCTTACTCATTTAAAACTGTGATAAAAAGAAACCATTAGAAAGAAGCCGTGGAGAAAGAAAAATATTGCCATAAAATGTGAGAAAAAAGGCGTGTTTTCCCATTTAAAACCAAGACAAGAAATTTTGGGGGAGTGAGAGGGGCGTACTGAGGACGAGGACCGGGGCGTGCATGACTGGAGAGAAGAGAGATGGATTCCGAGAATGGCCTTTTGTCCTTCTGGAGGCGATGCCTAAAATGGCGGCGTTCGTTCTTGGGACAGCGACGCCCGGGTAGACTCGATGGTTCTTGGCGCTTCGGAGCGACAGAGAGCAAAACCCTTGCCCCCGCACCTTACTGTTGTCTTCTTTAGAAGGTGAGAAGATGGACCCGGTCTGGTGTTTTAGGAAGTGGGCACATTAGACCAGACCGGCTTCTGGTGGGCCGATAGAGTCTTCTTGCCCGGCGGCTCGAATTTCTAGAGCCAAGCTGCGACTGACCGGACGGACTGGTTCGTTCTTGTGATGGATCGCTTCCGGACCTCCGATTCATGTAACCTCGCCAGTGCCGAGGATGTTTGCTTGTTGGCCATAATGAGGTGGATGGATGAAGCAGGATACCCTCGGCTTCAAGATATTTGGGCGGTGATTAGAGATGAAGTGATCTTTTAGGGTCAGCATGTGCATTAAGAGGCTAACAAAATAACGGACTGGGTGGTTGCATATATGCCTAGCCACTCAGAAGGCATCCTGTGGGCCGGAAGAGAGAGAGAGTTGGCTAAAACACTTGGGAACTTATTGTTTATTGATTCCATTGGATGTATCTGTATTTGTAATGTATGAAATATCTATTTTTAGTATAAAAAAATGAATGGATGGATATGGATGGAAGTTTTTAGTAAAGTACGAGGCCATTGTTGTAGAATGAGCATATCGATTTTCTTTTTAATAAATGGCTCTAGAGGGTTACATTATAAATGTTCTATTGGTACAAGGATCAACGTTGGATAAAAATAATGGCTATGAGGTTTCAAACAGCAAGTAGTTCTATCATGTGAACAACTGTGTGTTAATCAAGCTCTTCTTTTTTTCTTTTTTTTGTGCTAAAATGGACATTTCATACATCACGGGTACGAATACATCAAATAGAATCAAAATACAAAAGGTCCTGAAGTGTTTCGGGCATCTCTCTCTCCCCAGCCCATAGAGTGCCTCCTGAGTGGCTCGCTATATATGCCGCCACCCAGTCAGCCGTCCTATTGGCCTCACGATATACATGCATAGCCTGACATGTAACACCCTCCCTCACCATCATCCAAATGTCGCAGAGCACGGGATGAGCATCTCCATGACTATTCAGGCCCCTATAGATCCAGCTAATCACTGTGGCCGAATCATCCTCCAGAAAAACAGAGCTCGCCCGAAGCACCCGTCGCGCGTAGGACAGGCCCATCCAGGCCGCCCGCAGCTCTGCCCCTAGAACCGAAGTATCAAAAATTTGACAGCCCCCTGCTACCACCGCATCGGAACTCGGGCCCCTGATGACCAATCTGGCCCTTCCCCTCCTACCACCATCCAAGACAGAGCCATCAAAATTGACCTTGAGAAAACTCAGAGGTGGAGGCTCCCAGGTAAAGAATACCCTATGTGAAGCTGCCGAAGCAATGTGGGGGCCCCAGATGTCCCGAACTGTCAAAGGTCCATGAGCTGACTCTGCATGGATAATCTCTGCAGCCTAAGCACGAGCCCGCTCCATCACGAACTGCAAGAACAGCCGGCGCTCACCAAACACTCGAGCATTCCTGGCCAATGATATCCGATACGCTATACAAGACACCCTAATAGCCAAACTCCGCATCTGAGGAATACCAGCCCAATGCCGAACCTCCTCCAGGAAAATATCCCTCCCACTCCAAGCATCTCCCAGGATCCTATTCATACTCCAAACATCTCTCGCCCACACACACTGGAATAGTACATAATCTATAGGGGGAAAAGGCTCATACCTTGTCTACTCAACACTGAGCATGTCAGTAGATGCTCCCAAGCCACCTTCCAAAGGAAGAGAGCAACTCTGGTATAGCCCAAACCTCCACACCCAACCACAGTCTAAGCGTGGCTCTGAACCCGGTTGAAGAACCCGGAAAACCTCACCAATCCCAACGTTGGCTCTACAGGTAGTACTCCAAACTCTGACATCTGGACCTGTGGATCCCGAAATGGGAAATGCCCGAACCCGCTCTGCTAGATGCTCTCAAAACAGCTTGGCCAGCCTATCGGCATTCCACTCTGCCTCCCCCAGCCTAAGCAGGTCAGAAACCCGGAGTCCCACCACTGCCTCAGCACTAAGCATCGTCGGCCATAGTCTCAAAAGAAGTGCATCCACCCATGGGTTCTCCATCACATCAATGCTCCGTCCGTTGCCGATCAGCCACCTGGAATGTGCCAGGGCCATAGGCAAATACCTCCCAATCTCTCGCCACATAAAGGATCTCCTCCGGTGAGCTGTCGCCTGCTCCTCGAATCCCACTCGACCATACCTGGCCGTCATGACCTGACTCCAGTGACCGTGTAGCTCCAGGACAAACTGTACCGCCCTCCGTACCAACAAAGCCTTGCGTCGTACCAAGAGTGGCTGCACCCCCAGCCCACCCTCGCGCAGTGGTAGATATACTCTCTCCTAGGCCACCATGTATATCCCATGCCCCCCAAGGGAGCCCCAAAGAAAACTCCGCATAAGCTGCTCAATCCCCTCCAGCACGGTCTTTGGCACCGCTGTGTGAGCCATCAGATAAATGGGCATGGAATACAGAACTGATCTAATCAGCGTCAATCTCTCCATCATAGAAAGTGATGATGCCCTCCATCCCTCTAGTCTGCTCCACACCCTCTCCAATAAAGTAAAGCACTCTGGCACCCGTAACCTCCTGTGATGGGAATCCCAAGATAAACCGGGGCCTCCGTCTGCTCCTGCATCCCCAGAATCGTCCTGATCTCCCGTTGCACCCTCCACTCAGTGCTAAGACTGAAATAGATGGTTGACTTTTGTAGATTGACCCTCTACCCGGACATCGCACAGTACTCTGTCAGCACGCCCTGAGGGGCTTTGGCATCTTTCACCCTCGCCCTAGCTAGTAAGAGACAATCGTCTGCAAATAGCAAATAAGAAATAGGACGGGCACCTGAGGCTGGACTATAGGCTACCAGCTCTCAGTTCTTACAAGCAACATGCAAAGCACGAAAAAGCACATCAGAGCAAATGATAAATAAATACGAAGACAGAGAACATCCCTGGCAAAGTCCCATAGTAGCACGGAAGAAGGGCGATGGCGTGCCGTTGACCAAAATGGAAAAGCTAGGCCCCTACACACATCCTAGAATCCAGTCAATCCAAGTCCAGTGGAATTCGAAGCTCTCTAATGCTCGCCGTAGAAAATCCCACCGAATCCGGTCATAGGCACGCTCCATGTCCAGTTTCACTGCCATCAAATATCACCTCCTCAAGGCTCACTACAGATCCTCCATTATCTCCTGAGATACTCCTTCCCCCACAAAGGCTTCTTGCTCCTGACTGATGATCCTCGGCATCAGGTTCTTCATCCTCCCCACCATAATCCTCGTCACCACCTTGTACAAAGTAGTACATAAGCTAATGGGTTTGTAGTGCCTTGGCTCCGAAGCATCCAGATGCGTCGGTATCAATGTGATGAAAGTGGCCTTCCAATCGTCTGCCATCCTCGCCCGGCTGAAATAAAGCGGTATTGCCTCCACCACTGCCCTCCAAATAATGCACCAATATCTACGAAAGAAGAATGGTAGAAAACCATCCAGTCCAGGGGCCTTATCCTCTGCAAGACTCCATACCGCCTCCGGCACCTTCATCTCCAACACTAGCCGAATTAAGGCTGCATTCTCTATCTCATTAATTCTGACCTCCGACCAGGGTAGCTGACCTATCTCATATGTCCCGCCATCCTCCATCCACTTGACCTGAAGAACTCAAATAATACCTGTCTCACTGCCGAATCCTCGTCCACTCGGTGGCCCACCCCAACCTTCATGGAGCGGATCATGTTTCTCTGCCTTCTGATGACTGTCGATCGGTGAAAGAAACTGGTGTTCCGGTCGCAATCCTTGACCCACTGGATCCTGGACTTCTGTCTCCAAAAGATCTCCTGCTAGCACAATAAAGAATGGTGGGAGGCTAAGGATCGCCGTAGATCCGCCATATCGGCCTCCGTAAGCTCCTCCCTCGATCCTCCCACCCCTGGACGTCTAATATCACAGCCTCCACCTCCTCTATTCTCCGAAAGACATTGCCGACAATCTTGCGATTCCATCGACGAAGACGACGTTTGGTGAGCTCCAACCTGCACGACACCCTCTGCATGGCATCACCCCGTACTGACACACTCCAAGCCTCCCTGACTACATCCCAAGACTAGGGATATGACAACCACAACTTCTCAAAGCGGAATGGGCTATAATGTACAGATCCCAAAGCTATAGATATCAAGCTCTTCTTCGCTCGTATAGTTTTTGGTGATCAGGCATGCTCTATTGCAGTCACTCATAAAATTGTGGTTATACTTCATAATCTACGTCTATATCTACTTAATAGGCTTCTTACGAGATAGCAAAACTGTGAGGGGGGCTTATTTTGTTAAGAAACCTACAATGGCAAGATACCATACATTAGACTCTAGCATAGCTAGAGAAAAAGGATGGGAGTCGAGAATAGAACAAAATCTAGAACAAGAGAATGATGAATCACTACGAAGACAAGTCTATTTTGACATGGATTCCAAGAAGGCTTAAGGGGGTGTGATATATTAAAAAAAAAAAAGAATGCAGGGCTCACGTAGACTGCATGCATGCGTGCATGTATCAACGAGCAATGATCATACTAGGATGGATACACCGATGGACAGGTGTTCTGCACTCTAGAGGTGGTTGTGCAGGGATACACGGATAAATGTATGCTTGACAAAGGGAACAATTAAAGGGAAGGCACAACAAAAGCCAAGCGAATAGGGATTGAAAAGCCTTGAACTCTAATTCAATGTTAAATAATGGTGTTAATTGGCTAGGATGGTGAAAGAGTAGATGTCCTACAAGCCAATCGCAATATGTATTGTGAAGGATTTTCTTTTGATTTTCCAAATCATGTACATGACATTTAATATAAATAAAGGCATTGTGTTTCATCATATGTTGTTGATTATATTTGTGATGAACCCCTTAGATTAAGGCAATGATTTTGAGGCTATGATGAGATCATACTAGTGAGACCTAAAATCCTAAAATCCTAATCTTAAATATTTTCAGTCATTGGTACATTGAGTCGCGGATCAATATTTATCGGAAAGACTGGCACATCTTATGTATGCTCGATGCAGAGGGTGATTGATCTCACAATCACTTGTGTGGAGACACTAATACAAAGATGTGGGTGCTCATTAGAGAAATAAGTTCACTGAATTGACCTACAAAGAGAAATCTTATGAAGTCTTACTTATATGTCAAAAGATGATTCTCTTAGTGGGAGTTGTGCAACTAATCCTTTGACCTGAGATCACCATAGTATCTTGTGCACATAAATCCATGTTTTGGTTTCCACTCATTCATGACAATAAGTTATGTACGAGGTCTTCTGGATACGGTGGATTGTGTACGAAGGTTATGAGTAGGTCAACAAGGAATTAATCACTTCTAGTAAGAGAAGATCGCATCCTATTTATTCTAATCATATGATAATTCAGGAAGTCTTTGATCAAAGCACAATGAAAATTAGAAAGAGTTTCTAATGTTTCATTATTCGAATTATCATTAGAAGATTGAGAAATATATGAATATGAAATTGAGTTTGACATATATTCATACTCATATACATATTCGGGATGCAGTTTGATTAAAGGATTGAATTGCACGGTAACTTGCTACTGAAGGGTATTTTTGGTATTTTCACCAAATTTCATATTTTTCGGGTAGACATGACACGTTGCTAGACGTCAATCTTGTCTTATAGGTTTGATCAAATTAAAGAGTTTAATTCGATCACCAATTAGAAAGGATTCTAATTGTTAAGTTCGGGTTCGCGCAGTTTGGACTTAAATCGATTAGAAGAGTTCTAATCAAGTTGGGTCAACTCGCACTCACACCTATTGCTGGCTAAGTATGGAACCCAATGGGTCACACACAAGAAAACTTATTATGGGTCTAATTGGATTAGATCATGTTTGCAAGATAGACATCCTAGCAGGTGTTGCAAATCCTTAGCTCTTAATTCGAATTGGATTCGAATCCGATTCTTAATTGATCTAATTTGATTAGATCATGTTCTAATATAGGTTAGCCAAGAGTTGGCACCTAATTGGCTTGGTTTGAGTCTAATTGGATTAGATTTAATAAATCATTCAATCTAGACCGTTAGATCTTGATCTACCGTTGGATGAAGACATAATGGAGAGTTGGTTTAACCCAATTGGATTGGGTTAGAGGATGGCTATCATAATTGACCATTGGATCTTAATCCCATCATTGGATGAAGACATATTGGGTCAAGTGAATGGCGCCTTGCATTGGAGCCCTTGGATCATCATCATGAAAGATCAAGAGGTGAGGCGTGATGGACATGTGATTAGCATGTGATGTTGACTTGGTCAAAATATGGCACCACATGAAAGGACATATCATTTGATACACCTCCTCACTTGATCTGCACCTCCTCTTATTTGATATGGCCCTTTAGATGATGCTCTTTCATGAGAGGATGTGTGGAGGATGCATCCCTACACCTATTATAAATACGTTAGCACTCCATGGGTTTCATCATTCCAACTCCACCCCACTCCTCTTTTCTTTCTTTCTTACATTAGTTTCTTTCTTTCTAGCATTGCTTCTAGTGTGTCCTAAGCCAAGACAATATGGTCTTCTTTAGGACAAAAGGATTAGAAGTGATTTTAGAAGGTTAAAGAAAAATAGAAAGAAAGGAAAGCAAGCCATTAGAGTTCTTTAGAAGAATTCTGCATTAAGGATCAAAGTCTTTGGAGCTTAAGACTTAAATCAAGTTTTCATGTGGATCAACGTTGGAGGGTGAACACTTGGGCCCATAGTGAAAATTCTTCACATTGGATTAGCGTTAGAGGTATTCTTTTATTTCGGCATTTATATTATATTATTTGATTGCTTCCATTAAGGTGATCTTGGCTTATAAGGGTTTTATGTTAAAGAACTTTATCAAGAAATTTTTAAAATTCATAGCTTCCGCTGTCCATTATAGCATGCTAGAACCCTACAGATGAGCCGTGTCAGGACTAGGATGGAAGAAAGCCTACACCGTAAACATCAAGCCTGAGCCTGGGCTGGCCAAGTCATGGCTCCAACCCCGAGCTCCATTGGAGAGGGTACTTCTTCTTCAAGCTGACACAAACCTTAGACGGGACTATTGAGTCAGAAAGATTTGTACCTCCTTTGGCTATGTTTTCCGATTTGCTGGTTCAGCTAGTACAGGTTCGGGTTCAAAATTCGAAAAATCGCAATTGGTTAATGAATCCGATCCGTTGGGACTTGGGAGTAGGATTAGGAAATACATTTCCAGATATTAGAATGAATGTCTTAATTTGATATGATAGAAAAATGCTGGAATTCCTTTAATTAAATTGGACTCTTGATTAAATAAAAAACTAAATAATACATGTACTGCGGACTAAAATTTGTGTATTGTTCAATCCTAGATTCATATTACTCTCCATTCAAATAAAAAAAAAAATACTTGAGAAATATAAAATCTTCTCCAGCCCACCCCTCTATAATTTTAATTTTTCTTTTCTTTTACTTCTGCATAAGAGAACCCCGCTTCCTTGTGTTGCCCAAGTGACACTATACTTCTTTGTCCTTTTTGGGTCCAAAACCATGCTCTTATTGGCTTAGCTATCTTAGAAACCCCTTGCGACTCAAAAGACTTACAATTACAAATTTTTGAATCTTAATTGTCCAGTGTTTTTTTTACTCATCTCCTTCCTTCCAAATTATAATGAGTTATATGGTGAATCAACTCCAAATGTGGCAATTGGCAAATCATCTCTATCATAAGTAATGTATATCTTGAGTTAGATGTAAAGTTTTAAATCTTGTGAGGTAGAACTATCTCAATTTTTTAATAGAACAAGATATATCGCTATCTCATCCCTATTCCAATACTTGAAATAAGAAATGTACCAATTCGAATTCTAGGATAATAGAAGAATGATTATGTCTCGACACTTTGGATGGTACCTTACCTCAGCATTCTATAAAATATCTCGATGAGACTTATATTCATGGTTGATCACTCAGACTTTTCATACATCAACTGCTAGCTTGAAATGTTAAAATAAAAAAAAAATTTATGCCTTACTATTACATGGCCGGCATATAAATTAACTTTTTTTATATATTTTGTAAAAGTAAAATTCTAATTCTTTATCTACATTGAAACTCAAATATATTTTTGATTTACTTTGTGTTTTTAAAATATATCTTTGTTTGATGGGTTTAAGGTGGCATGGAATAAATTAGAAATATTTGGACCTGAAGATGGTGTAATTTTTTATGAAAACATGTTGGCAACAATAAGTTTATCGTTTATTTATTTATTTATTATTTTATTATTAACATAATTTATTATATTTCACCGGAAAAATTTAAAAGCTTACCAAGTGCGTTACTATACCCACAAGAGTGTCGGACTCACTCGTTCACAGTATCCGAGATAGGAAGAGAAAAGCTACGAGATCCACAACTTCAACGGAGGGTGGATAAAGGGGACGATCCATGGCTACGGTGTCGCCTCCAAACCCCCACCACATCTTCCTCCACCCAATCCATCGCCGCCGCCGGGGCTTCCTCCTCCTAACTCTCGCCGCCCCCTTCATCCTCCACCGCCGCCCGCTGGCCGCCGGCGCGCGCGGTCTCTTCCGCATGCCCCCGGCCCGGCTCGCCAACCGGTACTTCTTGGTGCGGGCGGGGGAGTCGGAGTACGAGAGGGCGGGGGTCGTGCGGACGAACCCCGTGGCCAAGACCGCCATGGACAGCGGCCTCTCGCCGGAGGGCGCGAGGCAGGCCGCGAGAGCGGCGCTCGAGCTCAAGAAGATGGGAGCGTGCGACGATAGCTGCTGGATCTGGCCCTCCATCACCCAGAGGTCTTATCAAGCGGCCGAGGTCATCGCCTCCGTCAACGGCGTGGATCGGAGGTTAGTCCAACCAATTCAATTGATCTTTGGTGCTTATAACTTGAGTCTTTTCCATTTTTTCTAATGTATTAACTGTTTTTTTCCCGTTGGTTTGTAGCCGCATAGTTCCGGAGTACAGTTTTTTGGATGCTCGGGGTCTGGGAGCATTCGAAGGAAGGAGATTAGGTTCTATAGCTGAGGTATGATATGAAAGAAATGTCAATATTTTATTCTTTTACTTGATATATTGTTCATGAAAATCTATCTTTTGGAGATGAGCATTTGGGTAAAATGTGTCACAATGTTTTTTTGCGTACATATCCTTCTAAATATTGGAATTTGCATGAATACCCCTCCAAAATTGATATTTACATGTATATCCTCATCAAATACTTGTTTTGTATGTATATCCATGCCATCTAATATTTTACCCATTAAAAAGTTAATGATTAAAAATTAAAAGGAGGAAAATATCATTAATGAGTAAACATACAAAAAGAAACGTTTATAAGAGTATAAATGAAAGTAGCAATTTTGAAGGGTATTCATACAATTTTATATATTTAGAAGGGTATACACGCAAAAAATTCTTAGATTTTTGGATAAATACCCTTCTTAATATTACAATTTGCACGAATGCCCTCCAAATTGATATTTATTTTTCTGCCCTCACAAAACACTATTTTTGTATAAATACATTTGATATAACGATTCAGCTAACGTAATTTGCCAAAATTATATTTATTTAAATTAAAAATTAATTAAAATTATGAAAGTATTTTTTTATTTCTAAAGTGGGTAACAGGTTAATAGATCTCACTAAAAACTAAAACATATTGAAATAGAAAAAATAAAATTAGATTTTTTTACATGTAAACCCTCATAAATATGTGAAATTGCATGAATACCCTCACAAAATATTATTGCATATATACCCTTATCAAAATATATTTTTTTTTGCACATCCACCTATTAAGGGTATTTCATGCAATTTCTTAACGATGTTAGATGGGATGGACATATATGCAATAAAAAAGAAAAATGAAGGGTATACACGCAAAATAAGTATTTTATAAGGGTATACATATAAATGTCAATTTTGGAAGAATATTCATACAAATTTCAATATTTAGAAGGATATGTATGCAAAAAACCTTTAATATTTAATCTGAAGAAGGACCAAGAGAGTAGCTTGCAAAGATCCTGGTGTAATGTAAGGAGAAGTCTGAGCTCATAATACGAGTTGGTTCGTATGAATGTGCACACTTGGGGAACAAAGCACATCAGAAACTGGAAAGGAAACTAAAGAAATTTTATTTGAAAACAAATATTGAATAAACATCTTCTTAAAGTCGAAACTTTTACTGGATTTGATGTTAGTATTGATGCTCCATTGCTTTATAAAAGAGTAAATAAATAAATCGTGGAATTGACATCATAAGGAAAAAATGTGAGGAGTGCAGCGTACTTCTTATAAGGTGCAAATAGATGCTGGAGCTGTTGTCTGTAACAACACAAGACCTCACCCAAAATGGCTAGCCGGAAGGTATTATTTGGGTTCCTTGATCCTGTATAAGTACCCAAGATCTACCCAGTAAATAACCGATGTGGGACTAAAACACACGCCCGCACGGGTCCTCACATACTCCCCTCGTTTAAGCCCTAACGTCCTCGTCAGGCTAAGGGTTCAAATCTAATCACAAACACTACGATTGGCCCGTAGTCAGCCCCAATGGATCTGTGCTGCAGTGTCCCCTAGTCCACATAGGTTATGGGCCAGGTTCGCTCTGATACCATTTGTAACAACCCAGGACCTTGCCCAAAATGGCTAGCCGGAAGGTATTATTTGGGTTCCTTGATCCTGTATAAGTATCCAAGATCTACGCAGTGAATAACTGATGTGAGACTAAACACACGTCCGCACGGGTCCTCACATTGTCAGTTTTGGAAACATCCTCCTTCATCCTTGTCTGTGCTGCAGACTCCCGCTTCTTATTTTTTTTTTTTCGTATCATGGATGTCGGTTCGCGTTTTATGGTGCTTGGCTTTCACTTGCCTAATGTAAAAACAAGACCAAGCTATGGCCCATGCCTATTGCCCCAGCCTTACCAACTACCATAATGATGCCCAAAAGGAGAAACTACGAAAACAAATTCGTAAGGCTGTAGCCAAAGAATCTTAAGGGAATCAACATATATACAAAGGGACCTGCTGTTAAAATGTTTAAATTCAAAATGCAATCAAATGGAAATATCAAAAGCTAAGACAACAAAGAATATATGAACACTAAAAAGGTCATACTTATGTATGATATGAGAGAGCTTGGGTTTAAGCCTGAAGATTGTTACAGGGGCTGTGCAACTCAGCATTGTCTAGCTGAACTCCGGTGGGAAGCCATGTGTGCGTTCATCGCCTCCATCTAACTTCATTCAGACTGAGAAAGTGAATGATAGACATGTTTGAAGTGACATTGTCTTCTGGTGCTATATCAGGTGACCAAGATAGTTTTAGACGGTCCCTTTGTGCAATGAAAACAAGACATACTAACCTACCTATCTTTTTATATGATTGATGGGATCTGAGAAAAAGTTAAGAAGCTAACATCAGATGAGAAGTTTCAGAGGGTATATATATGAAATTTGGGTGCATTTGAATGAGGATTCCAGCAGTTTGGCAAAGGCTGGTAACGAGAGAAGAAATTTCAAAACAAAGTTGTTGAATGAGGCTACAGTGTATACATCAAAGGTCCCTTGAGATAGCATGCATGTGTATCATCGTTAAAGTTGGATAACTGATGTATATGTTATTCTGGAAAGATGAATGGGAGGAAATTTGACCAATTTCAGGGAACAGTCAAGTTATGGAGCATCGCAGGATGTACTTGGTTGATTTGGTTGATAAAGCTGAAACATAAAATGCTCAATGAATAATGATTGAAGAAGTATGCTGGTGCTTGCTCGTAAGAAGAGCAATACTACAACCAAATACAATTTTCTGATTTACTTTGGTGAATCACCTCTCCTGGTAATGGAAACTCTGTCCTCAGAGGGACTGCTAGCAGACACAGGGCTATTCATTTCATCCAAAATGAAAATTACTTAGATGCTAAATGTCTCAGCATGATGGGATTCTGAAGTGTGGATTACTTCTTCTTTTTATTTTTTATATCTTTTGGGAAGAGAAGTGTGGGTTACTTTTCATTTGCAAAGGTGTATTTTTGCTTACATATATATTAGATAATCTTGATGCTCTAAGAAGATAGAATCATGCTATGGATCCAACTAGGGAAAGACTTTAAATAACTAGGTAAAACCTGGGAGGGAAGGATTTGAAAATGCATTTGTTGAAAAAGGATACAGCTCTGGTAGGAACACCTGTAGAATATTCAAAAAGCCGACTGAAATAGATGCTGTAAAAAATATCGATTAGGGATATGGTTATGGAACAACTAAAGAACATATCAGTTTTCACTAATACAATCATCAAGTCAGTTGCAAGTGTTATTTATTTATTTTTAATAGTTTACTTTGGTACAAATTCTTCAGGTGTATGAATCGGATAGTATTTCTCCAAATATTAAGCCACCTCCAATTGATGATGGAACACCAAATGAGAGTGTGGAAGATGTATTTGTTCGGGTGACACAACTTATGTCTATATTAGAGACCCAATATTCTGGAGATACTATAATTATTGTTTCACCAGATTCAGATAATTTAACAGTCCTACAAGCTGGCTTAGTAGGACTCGACCTTCGCAGGTAACAATCATTTCTTTTTGCTCTCTGAAATCTTTACCTGATGAATGTCAATTTATAGCCACTTTGCTGCCACCATATATATTAGTCTTACATATTTCAAGAGGCTCTCTGAAATCTTTCTGTTTGTCAGGACCTTTTCTTTCCACCCTGGTAGTGATTTGTCCAATAACCATCCCCTAGAAGTCACATGGAGGATGGTTGCTCCTCTAGACCTGTTTATGCCAAACAATGTGACCTTGAGAGTTAAAATCTATCTATTGATGACTGGGTTTTGATCAGCCTATGCTTGTGCCAAATCCTCTGGCCCAAACCTAGGCTGTCCAAAATTTGTTCATTCTGAGCCTGGTGCAAGTCTGGGTAGCATTACATGGCTTTGATATGCGTCCCAGACAAATTTTGCTAAAACCTTCCATTTGCATTGCTTTGTATGAAAGAAAAGACATGCCTCCACTCCTGATTTCTTGGAGACATTTGCAACTAAAATGCCTTTTCCTTTGGATACAGGCATAGCGATCTGTTCTTTGGTCCTGGTGAGATAAGGTTCGTTGATCCCGATAGCATACCTGATTACAAGCAACCAGCATCTGCTGTTTATAAATGTACAAACCCACCAAGCTGCAAATAATTATTTGTTGTCGCTGTGAGATTGGAAACTCAATCTGTACATTTGCTTTTATTTATTTTCATGAGCCCAAACTCTACAGCTGCTTTGATTTCTTACCTTGCTGATCTGGCAAAGCTAGTTTGATCCTATGACTGTCTTGTTAGCTGGGTTTGATTCTGTACCTACTTAAGTTCCACATATGACTGAACTGTAACACTAATTGCTTGAGACAAGAGGATATCTTTTTATCTTTAATGTTACCAGTGATTCAGATGATTCAATTCACCGTCCTAATCTACTTCTCCAACTCCTGAGGAAGCTGATAAATTAAAAATAGTCGACTTGAGCAAATTTCTGACACCATGAGATCACAGTTAAGCTGTGTGAATAATAGAATACAATTTAAAGGTGCTGTACAGTAATCGGGCATTCGGATATTAGCAGTCTACCAAGCATAGTGTTGTTTATGCTTATGAACTCCAATAAAAAGAATGGATTGCATGGGGGTGAGTTAATCATTTAGTTGGAGAGCATTCTTCCATATACTCAATGCCATGATCATTTACAAGGTGATTTGTAGCATGTCAATTTTCAGGAAACAAGAGATATCCTATGCCGGACTCATCCATGACAAAGGAAAAAGGAAAGACTCTCAGCCAGTAAAGCGCCTTCTAATTACTGGAAACTGATGGATCTGCAAGTATAGCATGGACTGTACATCCATGCCTATCCTAGACATTGCTGGACAGTTGCTTCACAGTAGCTACAGTTGTATCTAGTTTGGCAGGTTAAACACCTCCATGAAGAGTGAGGTGATATGATTTATAGGCCATAACCATTCCATGCAAACGTTACTATTCAGGCAGTTCATAGATGACAACGATAAAATTTGGTGGCGCATGGCAGCAGACACAATTGTTTCAGTATTGCTGTTGCCAAATAGACAACCAGCTTGAAGCTCTTATTCCTTCTCCTTTTTGTGCTAATGACTATTAATAAAACTTTAATGAGAATAAACACATTGAAGAGATAGATGTTCTTTTTAGGAAACGATAAAAGTATAGATATTGAAATGTTCCTGCTTCTAAAGAACCTTTTGAAATAATGCATGGTGATATTTGGGGTGCTTTATCATACTGCTTTTCTTACGGATGCTTTCCTAATGCTGCTCTCACGCTGGGGAAGAAAAAAAAAATAGGTCTGGACTTTAGGATGGTGGCTGCTAGAGACTACCAAATTTTTGATGCCTCAGTTTCAAAGATCGAGCTGAAGGTGACATGGGCCGGCCTGAGCTATGCTCGGCGCGTGTTACGGAACAATATAGTTATGCTTGAGGATGATTCAGCTACAGTAATTGGCTGGATTCGGAGTGGCATCGACAGCGCAGGAGAGTGCTAGCTCTGCTTCAGAGGGTATTCTTATATGTGGCCAATCACTTCTAGGGTGTTATGTAGATTGGAGACAGAGAGCTGTACTGTGATTTATTATTTTCTAATTTTATTAAATTATTTTTTTAAAAAAAAATAATCAAATCTCACATCTCACGAGTCACAAGGGCATCTTTTGTTTTCTTTCAACCCGGTTTTCCACATTTTTTGCTTACTTTATCGCCACTCTTCCGGTAACAGAGTTCATTGTTCCTTTCTCTTTCCTTGAACTAAATACTCTTGACGCTTCCACCAAGCTATGCGTGCCAAGTGGCGAAAGGAATCCATTTTATGTCCAGCTTTTGCCTTTCCAGCACTGAGAACCACCCTCCGCCAACCATCTTGCTGGCCAGCAGCCACTAATCCCATTCCGTGTATCTTTATCTGCAGAGCATCACAACCGTCCATCCAGCAAATAATCCCAAACCCAGCACTAATACCATGGCACTGGACATAAATTAGTAGATTCGAGAGCACCGTGACGCTGCTAGCCTTCGCCAATTCTTTCCTCCACAACTAATTGACACCGCCAAATATTTACTAGTGGCCCTAAACCCTTCACTTAATAAAACCCAGCCGAGAATCGGAAAGGAAAGAAGAGCCAAATTTATTGCCCAAATCCGCTGCTTGAAGGAGGAGCGATGGGTTCACCTCTCCGATCGCTGCCGCCTCAGGAGAAAAGAGAGGAAGAACCGATAGGCTCTCCTCCGCCATCGACGATCCGGCACGCGGAGAACCCGTTCCCGTTCCCGCTACCGCTTCCGGCGCCGCCGGAGAAGAGCCCCCTCGACGGAATGAAAGAAGAAGCCATGGATTCCCCTCTCCGGAACCCGATCCCGCCGGCGCCGCAGAACAGCCCGGAGATGCCGCGGTCCCCGGGGCAGGTACTGAACGCGGCGGCGCTGGCGATTGCGAACCGGCTCACCCGGACCGAGCTGGCGTTTGCGACGAAGATAGCAACCGGACGCGGACGCGGAGCAGGGGGCGGGGCTGGGGGTGGGGATCATGGCTCGAATGCTACTAGGGATGCGGAGAGGGGGTTACGGGGTGTGCCGCTGTCCGTCCGGCGGGCAGCGGTGTGGAGGGCGGCGCTGGGGCTTAGGGTTTCAGCGATGTTGCTGTGCCTCGTCTCGTTCTCGGTCATGGCCGCCGATAAGACCCAGGGTTGGGCGGGCGACTACTTCGACCGCTACGAGGAGTACCGGTACGATCCGACTCTCCCAACGCCACAAACTACGTTTCCGATGGCAATAAATTGATCCATATTTTTTTTAATTCCTTTTTTTTACTGCGTCTTGCTTTTAATTGCAAAAGTGGTCCCAGTGGACCTGTGGTTCAGAAGAGATGAGTCGACCTACGGTATGATCTAAGATTGGGCGGTTTGGTTTTTTGCTGTCGTTCGTTGGCCACCGTCTGATGGAGTTCGGACGGTATCCGATTTTTTTTATTTAATTGTTTATTGATGTGTATGCATGGCGTCTGCTTTCGGTGCAGGTACTGCCTGGCGGTGAACGTAATTGCGTTCGTGTACTCGGCGTTTCAGGTGGTTAAGGAGGTTCACAATTCGATCACAAAAAAATTAATCATGCGCCGTCGAGAGGGATACTGCTTTGATTTCTCTATGGATCAGGCAAGTATTCTTCTTCTTCTTTTTTTAAAGAAGTTAATCTTATGTGCAATGGCTGTGGATTTTTAAATTAAAGCTTTAGTTTTAATTGATGTCGCGTGGTCGTCGTCTCCCAGGTTGGACGGTCACGGACAGTGACTTGTATTGGTTTAATTTGGACTGAAGTCTTACGCCCGCCGTAATGCGGGCTAATTAACAAGTCTCACATACCGGAGTCAAATTACAGCAGTTTTATTCCACGTTAAAAAAAAAAAAAAAAGCTTTCCCTCTTTCACAAAAAAGTCGCATTCATTCTCACCAGAAAACGAAATTCAGAAATCTCATTCATAGTAACATGGCTACCAGAACATTTAGTTGAACAAAAATATTCTTAATTTAATCAATGAAGAGAGCTAGTAGTACACGTACTGCTTCGCACTTACGGGTGGAAATCAGGTTAATGTTAGATTTAGTCGTAATTTGAACCTAGTCAATAGCCAGTAATTTTACCAATGAAGAGCATGTTTGGATGATCAAGTTGAAAATCCTGGATATTTATGAATATAAGTTTAGCTCAGCCTTTTTTTTACGGTTCTTTTTTTTTTCCTCCAATAATTTTGCTACTTGTACTAGTCCAACCCATTAATCCCATATGAACTTTCAGCCCAATCGTCCCAATAGGCCATATAGAATATTGACCCTTCGGGCTTATTTGGATGGTTGGGCTAAAGATCGTCTGGAATTTATTGGTTGAGCTAATACAATCAGCAAGATTGAATGATGACAGACTGAGCTAGGTCTATGTTTGTAAATACCCAAAAATAGCTATGCAGTAGTCTTATAATGTTGCTAGTTGTATTGCCCTATGAATCTTAGAGGATTTTCATCCTAATCATCCAAACAAGCCCTAACTTTTTTTTTTTTAAAAAAAAAGTTAGTTTTCCTTCCAATCTTTTCACTTGGTGATATAAACTGATTACAGAATTCAATGGATTTAGTTGGTAAATGCTAGTAATTACCTAAATTTTGCCACTCACAACTCCAATCTTTTCAAATTGTAATGAAACATGCCACCTATAATGGCCTATGGTCATAGCATGTTGAATGGTCATGAACATGTTAAACCATGTCTGCATGAAATGAACTATGGTGCTAATTTGCAAAAGCTTTGTCGAATTCTTGTGAAACCCCCATGAGTTTTATATCTAATATCCCCTCAAATTGTTGGAAGGGGTGCTACAGAGGGCTATGGCACCATGGTATTTTCAACAATTCATTGCTTTAATGGACCAAGTTATGATCCATCAAAGTTTTGTAAGAATTCACATTAGGTATGTGTCTTATGTTTATCCAGTATAATTTAGTCCCAAATTTCTGGCCATGCAACTTTGACTTACCAGAGGACTAGTTGAGGCTATCATGAATTACAGAGGGCTAGTTGCTAGAAAGAGAAATCTACCTTCTTGTTCTATGACTTTGAGTTACCACTTTGTTATCCTAGACGTGGTTTTAGGGCTATATGTGTTGTCTAAGGTATCAACTAAAACAACCCCAAACCTCACCCAAAAGGACTAATCGGAAGGTATTATTTGGGTTCCTTAGTCCTGTATAAGTGCCGAGAATCTCTCCGACAAATAACCAATATGAGACTAAACACATGCCCGCACGGATCCTTACATACTTTTCCCATTTAAAACCTGGTGACCTCGTGATGCTAAGAGTCTAAAATTTATTCAAATCCAATTACAAACACCACGATCATCTCGTGATCAACTCAAATGGATCCATGCTGCAGTGTTTCCTAGTCTACATAGGTCATAGATCGGATCCACTCTGATATTATTTATAACAACTTAAGACCTTACCTAAAAATTAGCCGAAAGTTATTATTTGGGTTCGTTAGTCCTATATAAGTATCTATGATATCTTCGGTGAATAACCGATATGAGATTAGACGCATAGCTGCATAGACCCTCACACAAACTGCAGCAGTGCAGCAAAATCTCGTCTTGCAGTGTCTCTGCCCGGCAATTTTTTCAACCTCAGCATTCTGAGCTCTATTTTGGGTTTCTTTCCTGAATGTTTTGTTTGCTGCAGATACTGGCTTACCTTCTGATCTCAGCATCATCAGCAGCAGCCTCTCGTAATGATGTTTGGGTGTCGAGATTTGGTGGTGATGACTTCACGCACATGATCAATGCTTCGGTTGCAATGTCGTTCCTTGCATTCATTGCCCTCGCCCTCAGCTCACTCATCTCCGCCTATAATTTCTTCAGCTCGGTCTACTAAACTGCGGCACAGGGAACCAGTGCCTAGTATGCTTGTAAATTTGTAATCGGAGCATTACCACTGAAACTTAATAAAACTTCAATTTTTTTTTTTCTGGATTTTTATTCCAGCCTTTTATAAGTTTACAACTGAGGAACGGATGTACCTTGGCTGGACTCCTGTAAATTCCTGGTGACTATGTAGAAATGTGTAGATAGCGAACTAGTGGCCGTATGAACTTTGTGAATGTTCTATAAAACGATCAATACAGCAAATACTTGAATGTGGTTGATGTCACCAGCTTAATTACTACTGAACGGACTGATGCTTCAGAGTAGCCACAATTATCCAGCCTTAGTTTGCTCTCTGGAGGGGTTGTTTTGGGAGTTCATGGCATCTGGAGCTGCCATGAAATACGTAGGCATGTTGAGAAATCAAAATTGAGGCAGCCAGAAGCTCTACACAATTAAAATATAGCATGCACAATGGTGCATGGATCGCTGTTATCTTCAATCTAAGAAAACTTTATAAATACTTTTCTCAAGTACAAACGATGCCTGCTTCTCTAATTTCACTCCCTTGGTGCCAACGCTAAACAAAATCAGGTGAAGCACTCTGGAGCTGCAGCAGAGCATCAGAACAGCTTTTTGTGCTATTTATTCTGTTTCCATGGCTGATCCCGAGAGTCAATTACATGCTCGATTTTTGTTTTTTGATGATAAGGGAGGCCCAAAAAAGGCCACCCAAATTTTATTGAGAAAAAGGAATATACTTCATAGGAGACCATGTACAATAAAGAGATGAGTAAAAAGTGATTAAGTTAAAAAATCTAAAGTTGTAAGATTAAAACTTGCCAGTTAGCCAAAACATAACTCGATTTGATTAATTATCAGGCTTTCGGCCGGAGGTTGAGTTCTAGACTTCTAGTCCTTTGTCCTTTTGTTTCCTTTCAAGAAGAGTCCTTCCCTTAATCCAGTGGAGAGGCAGATGAAGTCCGGGAACTCCCTATTCCCTTAATCCATCAAGAGGTGAACATACCGGCTGCTGAAAGGAAATCATCGTTTCATCTACCGACTCTTAAGGACTGGATTCCAAGAAGAAAAGCTGAAACGCATGCATTTCCCATGGGAATAAGAATATCACTCTAATCTTGTTGCCACTCTCCTCAGTTGGAAGTTGGAACTTAGAAGTTCTTATAAATAGCAGCACCATTGGTCCTTCAAATATGTATGCTCTTGCTCAGAAATTGGATGTGGGGGTTTGAACGTGAGATCTTGGAAGAAAACAAATCCTTTGGTGACAGGGGTTGGATTTCTTCCAATGTCTCACCTTCATTGGCTTCATGCCCTCCAAACCAATCTCTGGAAAGTAATGTTAGGTTTTTAGTGTAAGAGTTGGAGGTGATCGAATCTGCTCTAGTGACAATTGGTTTGGTTTCCTCCAACATCTCACCTTCAATTGCTTAACCATATCCGGACATTATTTTTGGGTGCACAGTGTGAGAAGTGGAGGGGCTCAGTCCAACCATATGTTGGATTATTTTCCTCAATGTCTCCCCATTTCAAGCTACTGATTTCTTTGAAACTTAGATGTTTGCTGATTCTGTGTTGGTTTGATTCTCCACAACATGGATGAGAAATGCAGGTTTGGGGTTTTGAACATGAGAATTGGAGGAAATCGAATCCATCCCCAGTTGGTTCTATGGATTCAATTTCCTCCAATATCTCACCTTCAGATGCTCCACTATTTTTCTGCATGCTGCACAAGTATCGGAGAAGAATTGAAACAGCTTTGGATGTAGGAACTGGAGAAAGCCAAATTCATCATGCAAACTATGAGTTTGATTCCTTCCATTTCCTCAAATTCACATGCCCAAAACATCCCCTTAAAAACTGGAGCCAAGTAGGCAAAGTTGAATTGCAGCAAATTGAGCAAGCTATTGTAACTTGTATTCATTAAAAAAATATATAACAAGGCAGTTGAGCTATCCCAACTCATTGTTTTTATATTAGATGGTGACTGTAAACTCATATTAGATAAATGGTTTCACAAGAAAACATATTTTTGCTCATGAAAAGCTTGCCTACTAGCATTATAGGAAAAATAGAAAATCGCTAACAGCATGATGGAAGAATTACCTTTTTCCAGAAAAGAAGTTCAAAAAGGATAAAGGAACAAAAGATAAGCAAAAGAATGGATTTCTTTTTCTTTAGATTTTACCAGGAGCCTAGCAGGTGAAATTTTACTATGAAATGTGTTCTGATAAATTCTGTTCATCTTCATACCAAATTTTGTTATGAAATTATTTATTTTTCTCTGTCACAATCATAAGTAAATTTATTAACATGTCTGACCTTGCCCTGTATATAGTTGTCTGAAAGTACCTTAAAAGATGTTCACATCCATGAGAATTGAATTTGAATAATTTTGGCATGGAATCAGATTGGGGGTTTTTGTAGCCGACCATTCAATAGTAATTATACTTCAAGCCTTGCTGCTTGGAACCCATATCTGATGATTTATTTCAGAAATTCAGGAATCCAAAGGCTTATTATATAGACTGCATGTGATACCTATATCTTAGCATGCCTTGCACAAACATATAGAATTCCAGCCAAAGATTAAGCTCTTCATATCATCCATGAAATTCAATATTAAGGCACCTCAAATCAGCAGCTCTAATCTCATTACAGAGTGCTGTCTCTTGCTCATGCATTTTCACATGTACTAATTTTTCAGGCAAAGACAGTGCACTCGGATTAATCACTCTCTTCATAGCAAGAGTAAATTAATTCACATCCCATCACCTAACAAAAATGCTCCCCTTTGGCCTTCCTATGTGCGAGCAGAGAATATTCCCCAGGAGACCGATCGATCTCTTCGCCTTTCCATATGTGAAAGACCATATTTCACGACAGTGTACACGGGGAGTCAAGATAAGATTTCAGACTTGGAAAGAAGGAAGTTTGGCCTAGTAAAGAATTGGTCATTAGAGTATGCTAAGAAGTACTTAGTATAGAGAGAGGAGCTAGAGTATGAATATAAAGTCTTGTTCAATGTTCAGTTACTATTTAAGAATAGAACATGAAATAATCTCAATTTTCTGGTCTACACAGATTTATACTCAACAAGAATGAAAGCATAACATGTATGCATTCAGAATGGGGAAAGTAACCTGTAATCAACGATGATGAACTACATGTGGCCAGTTTAAATAAGAGGATGGAGGAGGAAGAGAGCTGATGTATGCTAACTTAAACTGTCTTCAAGATTCGACGGAGAGGAGTGCCAAAACCACCCTTTTCCTTTCTACACAGTATTGGGGAAAAAAGCCCGAGGGAATTGAGAGCTCTGGCTGTTGGTTGTTGGCAACAAAGGCTTCAAGTTGATCCACTCCGACAAAGGTTTGGGTGGCAGGTGGGGCTGGTCAGCCTGGTCAATCGACCTGTGTCTTCAGGGTTTGGGTTGTATCTTTCGCACGAAAGAATGATTGATCTTCTTTTGCAATGTTGACCCTTGCACAGCTCTCAAAAGCATTCCAAACTCCACTCATCTGACTACACAGATCTTAAAATGATCAATGCACGATCCAACAGTGGATCCACACGAAGGGAGGTGAAACCTTCTTTTACGCGAAAGATACAACCCCACCTATGTCTTAAAACATGGATCTCTGGTGCTATTGCAAGTTTTTCCAAATTTTTCTTTCATCCACTTTATTGTTTAGATAAACACCGCACATTTATAACCCTTTCTGCATCAGTTTATATTCTTTTGATTATATCATATCATATTATGTTATACTATGCTATACTATACTAAATTACTTGTTTCAAAGTGTTGCTTTTTCTTTTTCTTTTTTTTGGTGAATAAAGTGTTGCCCCTCATCCATCAGGTTGACAAAGTCATTTTGCATCTGTTTATTTTGTCTTAGGATCAGCCGCGCAACCTTCATCAGCAATAGTTTACTTTGGTCGCAGCGACACAATCGGATCTCACCCATCTGACCTAGGTCCTTGTGTGCTACTTCCAGAGTACATTGAAAACATGAGCAGGATTGGCGAACATGTTACTGTGTAATAATTTGGACCTGAAGGTTATTGATCTTTGGACTGCCATACAGAAGCCTTCACTTGAATCTGCTTCCTCATGCCTTGTTAGTAGACTATTCTAAATTCACTGAAAGTCTGAGAAAAACCTTTAAATTTTCTCATGCATTCTCTTGTTTTAATTATGACAGGAAATCGCATGTTCATATGATATCCTGTCTCACGTCGCTGCAATTTTTCCTTGTAAAGATCTTTGCAATACTTTGGCATTTCCTTGTCAGAACTGACCAATATTGTATAGCTGCTGCATTTGACATGCAAATCATTCAATAAGAACAGACCAAAAAATTGATTATAAAATCATATTAACGGTCATCTCTATCTAACTTAGATATTGAAGCTGCCCTGTGAGAGAAGAGGCCATGCCTAGCCAAATCTGAGGTAACAACCCAGAATTTCACCCAAAATGGCAAGCCAAAAAATATTATTTGAGTTTTTCGATTATGTACAAGTACCTAATATGTATCCAACGAATAACCGATGTGGGACTAAATACACACTTATACTTATCCTCACATCTGATATACTGAAAATAATGCTGTTCCATTTGTAACCGGAGCGAATGCTGTTCCGTTGGGTGCTCGAAGACAGAGCGCTGAGAATTTTGTTGCCTTGGGATCCAGAAATCTGGCCATGGTGCCTCAAAAAGCAACTTTAATGGCATTCAAGCACCCCCTTCCTTGGTTGGAATCCTTGGTCAAAAGCCTCTTTACTCCACGTTCTTGCTTCAAGATGTCCTGCTCCTCCTTCAAACAGAAGATAAAACGGGACTCGAACAACGAACGAACATAAATCACCAAAAACTCCAAGATTTTGAATATAACAAATGGAGCGAGGTCCGGATCGAGATGATCATCACAAATCACAAATGCCAAAACTAGACTCTACACGGTAATCACCATATAAAAATTAAGAACCTTATCTAGAACCCAAATAACACGGCAACCAAAGTATAATTCAAGAACCGTCCCTAGAATCCAAAGAAGAGGCAGCAAATGAAGAACAAGTAATCAACTAATCGAGAAACCAAAACCAATCGGGAAACCAAAACCAATCGTGAGACCAAGAATCATCTCCAAAATCCAGAGAACACCGAAACTAAACTATAAATCAACAATTGTCTCAGGAATCCATCGAGAAAGCAAGAAGACAAGAAAACGGCTATCAAGAAACCATATCAAGAACCCAAAGAAAACTTAAGAAGAGAGGAAACGGGAACGGATCGTCTTCCATATAGGCAACGGCACCGTCGGCCAGCTTCATCTTCCCGCAATAAAAAATAAACCATTAACTCACCAAAAATTATATGAATATTAAAATAATAGAGATAACAACTAACGTTGTAAAGGCCGTTGAAGTCACCTTTGTAGCCCTGGCTTAGCTATTACATAGAAATCATCAACTTGTATCAATATCAAAAATAAAATACATGGACCTTATAAAAATATAATAGTTATTTTGTAACTGAAAAATAAAAAAAATAAAAAAAGACCAAATCCTTTATAAAAAATATGATCATGAATCATCAATATCATCTTCTCCCATATCAAAAACATGGACCAAAGCTCTAGTTTCCATTGTGCTAAAACAACTACAATGCATGTCTGTACTTCCATAACCTGTTGTGTTATGTTCATGAGTTCAATATGCATTTAATAAACTATAATGTCTTGAATTTTTTTGAACCATTTGTGTTCACCAGGTAGGCCGTGGAAAATGTCAAAATAATTTTAATTTATTAAAATATTATGAAAATATCATCATGTAGACTCAATAGAGATAGGCAATATCAAGTGATGTTGGTAAGTTTGTTGCCTAGGCAACCACCTGCGTAGAGCTCTCTGCATTGCCGGAGTTGCTTGGGTTTTTTAACAACTTTAGTTTTTCTTTTTTTTTTTCTTTTTTTTTTGCTAAGACAGGTTGATCATACCTGACAAGTATGGATACACCCAATAAAATTGAAAAACAAAATACCTTGGAGTGTTAGGGACAACTCCCCATCTCCAACCCATAGGGTACTATCGGAGTGACTGGCTACATAAGCAACAACTCTAGTTTCAACTGGTAACCAATATAGAAGGAAAGCTAGTAAAGTACGGAAAAAAATTAGAGAAGGAAAGTTAGTAAATGGTACATGGAGCTCTTAGTTAGCTAGCAAATATCTTCTCTTATTTGATTAGTGATGCATTTTGAAGCATAACCCTTCATGCAGATAGAACAAATAAATCATTATAAAATAAAAAATTGACCAAGAAAAAATGATATAAGATGACAAACAAACTAATACTGAATAACAGGAAGTAAAAATGCAAAAGATTAGCTGCAATTATGAAATTATAGCGACAAATCAAAGAGGATAATGGAAAAAATAAATAATTAGTTCAAATCATTGACAAGAACTGAGCTCTTATGTGAGCATGACTGAGTTACACTAATTAAATGAAACAGAAGTTGGGTAGTCTATAAGATCATCACTCAAAATAAAGATACTGCAGTTTGATGTTGTTCGATTTCTGCTTACCTAAAAATATGCTAAACAAATCATTGTTAGAACCGACAAACAAAATTTAAATTAATTTTACTCTTACCTGTTCTACTTGAAGAATAGTAGTCGTAAGAGGTTGATCCACAGGGAGACGATTGGAGTTGCATAAAAATTAAAACGTTCACTCGGATTCGAAATCGATTTTTGAATGATAGAAGAATAACATTACTTCGAGGATATTTGAATGATTCTCTGGTTTACCAGAGAATGTTTTCTACTTGAAATTGATAAAAAAACAAGTATTTAAATTCGAAAGGCATTTATATATTGAACTAATCAAAGAAAAGCTTTGGCATAAAATGGATGAAAACAGTGCTAGGAAAATTGCAGACTGGAATATAGATTATATGAAAGAAGATTTAATGTATTGCAGAATAGGAATTAAAATTGCAGAATAAATACAACTTTCTACCCAAATAAACTCTCAAAAATTAAAACACAAAACAAAACCTAAAATAAAATTAAAAATAAGAACAACATGCTCTGAAACTCAAAACATAACTTCTCAATTAAAACTTTCAATTCAAATAAAACTTAAAAAAAATGCATTGCTCTCGTAAACTCAAACTAAAGAAAAACATTGCTCTCATAAATAATAATAAAAAAACTAAACTCAAACAGAAAACTAAAATACTCTCTCTCTTTTTTTCTTTCTTTTCTTCCCCAGAGCTTCCTCCCCTGTTTCGTTGGCCTCAAACCCAACCGAGCACTCCATTCTTTCTTTTCCATACTTCGTGGGTGCAACATCAACAAATTCGCTCGCACTTCAGCCCTAGTCTCACCTCCTTATAGAAGAATGGAGCCTTTTTTCTTCGATTCGGTGAGGTTGCCTGAATTGGTCTAAGAGTCAGGTAAGACCCTGCATTACCGTAGAGATAAACTGAACAAATCTCACCCACGAAAGATGAACCAAAGGGATAGCGCCCACGCGATCGACCGATGAACGCTCTTTCAGGAAGTAGTCCCATCACCCTCGGGCCCGGCGCCAACCAAGAGGAGGCGGGGCTCTCTCCAACCATTCCAAAGAGCCGAGATCTTGTAAAGGAAAAATGAGCTAGCTCAGCTGGTTTGGACCTGCGTGAATCAGTTCCACCAATTGAACAATAAGAAAATGACCAACTTCCCTTATTCCCTTAGGAGGGATTTCCTAGAAGGCGTTGGTGTCCGCTATAGGCTAGGTCTGTATCTGCTGACGGCACCAGAAGTCAGAGGGGCAGGCGAATAGCTTGATGAAATTCCGTGAGGTGAAAGACTAAGTCGAGATCAGCAAGCAGCAAGCGGGGGAGAGTCGACGTGTTGCCGTAGCGCGCGTACTCTTGGAAACCATCCCCTCACCTGATCCAACGGAAATAAATTATCGAAGAGAAAAGATTCCCCCTCCCCTTTGTCTCCCCTTCTTATACCCATTCTCCCCCTTGATGGATCCCTTGAGAGCGCGCTGGAGATGCAGATGTGAATCACGGGATGCCCGGACGCGGCGTAGGCTGGGATCACGGAAGGAAGGAGAGGGCGGAGGAGGGGGTCGTCTGGGATGATGGCGTGGTCCGTGGATTTCCTTCACGGGATGCGGAGAGGGGCTGATCGCATGCGATGCTGGAATCTGGGAGGTGGATCATGGTGACTGCGAGGAAGAACACGGGATCGCTGGATCACGGCATGGGATCACGGAGAAGGTGGGGAAGGAGCTGCAGACGGACGCCTGGGGTTAAAGCTCGTTTGTGGATGATTCCTCGTTGGAGTGAAGAAATCGCGTTATAGCGCGATTTCGTCTAGAAAGTGATACCTTAAAATGACACCTTGTGTCATTACAGCGCGCATGTGTGCGCGAATAAGTAAATCCCCCTGAGGGGGACGAGGCCACAGGCCGAAGGGGGGTAACGACCAATTCCCAGGTGGATCTTGAATCTGGAAGAGGAGCGTTGGGGGCGTTGATCACGGAATGGAGCTGGGAGGATGCGGCTTGCTGATTTGGGAAGGAGCTGGGACGCGGAAGATGAATGCCGACGGACTCTTGGGCTGCTGGGATCATGGATTAGCATCCGCATCACGGGCGGAAGCAGAGGCGGAGGAAGGGGTCTTGAATCCGGAAGAGCTTGGATCACGGTGCTGCTGATTTCCTCCTTCACGGGTGGCTGGATCATGGCTTGATTGTTGGGAGGAATGCACGGATGCTGGGATTTGGGATTCGCTGGCTCAAGAAGAAACGGATGCATTAGTGTTGATTGCGGGAGAGGAACTTTGGAGGATGTGGACTGCACGTGGGAGATTGGAAATGGAAGAAGTTCCTGGGATGGATCGCGGATGCTGGGAGGAGTCGATCACGGCTTGATGGGCGCTGGGAGATTGATGGGTCGAAGGAGACGCGGGCTGGACACTGGATCTTGGATGCATCACGGGTGATTACTGGTACTCCGGTTGGGATCTTCATCGCGGGCTGAGCTCCATCACGTGAAAATGCTGGCTTAACGTGAGCTCAGGCTGCCGGGCATTGGGCTCAAACCCAATGTTATTGGATTTCTTGGATTACTTGTACTCAAACACAAATACAATGTTAATTAGTTAATTTTCTTATTAATGATTAGGTATAATACTAATTAAGATGGTATGACGATTGCACTTTTGTGCTCTCATCATTTGACAAAAATAAAAATGATCAATGGTAAATATGAGAATATCAGTCGAAATCATCTAGAATCAATATTGAAAACATGAAGATCAATTTTGAGATGAGTGCATGCAGGGCTACTTTATTTAGGTGGTCATGAATATAATAATTTCAAGGTATATCTAATTAGGATGAGTTGGGCTTGGAAATAGAAATGAGAATGAGTAACTCTCATTCTAGCGGTTTGTTTGGAGGGAGTCTCATATCCATTTCAATTTCAGAGGAAAATGGAAATATCCTTGTAATGTCCGGGCCCACTACCAACTGGGCCCAATATTTTAAGGCCCAGTTACGGGGGGAGTGGGGCCCGATTTTACTGTAGGGGCAGTACTGAGAGGGGGCAACCGTGAAAGGGTTGCCACCTCTTGCTGAGAAGGGAAGTGACAGGGCCATAGCTGGCCGGCAGAGGGAGAGCCACCGCGCGCCCTTGAGACAAGGGGGGCAACTGGGAGCTCCTGGACCAGAGAACAGGGGAAGATGGGACCTCACTGAGGGACCCTCACCCATGCAAAACTGGGGGCCACCACCTCACCCCCTTGCTGGCAGCCGATTCCGGCGGGCCTGAGACAAGGGGGGGTAGCTGGAAGCCCCCGGAGCAAGGGGGAAGAGAGGATGGGACCTCTCAGAAGGGGGTCTCATCCCTTAAACAAAAGTATTTAAGCCCCAATACTGTACCCTCTATTCCCTGACCCCTTAGAACAAAAAAAAAAAAAAAAGCAGAGAGCCGAAACCCTGGAGCTAGAGGCGGAAGAAGCCCTGAAGCTCTAGGAGAGGAAGGAGGGACTACCAAGGGGTGGTATTGCCCGACTGCAACCGGCCAAAGCCAGGTAAGGACCCTGTTAATGAAATTATAAGTAGTAGAGAAACCCTCTGTGGGGTATTCTCCCCTTTGTTTCAATAGTGAAACAGAGAGGAGGAGATCGGCAGAAGGAAGAAAGGGCCACAGGTAGGGCCCACAGGCCGCGGGCCGGGCCGGACTCACAGGCCGCGGGCCGGCCTGAGAACGGCCGCGGGCTGGCCTGAGAACGGCCGCGGCCCAGACCCAGGCCCGACAACTACTCGGGCCGAGCCCGGCTGCAGATGAGCAGGGCACCGCAGCTTCGGCTGCGGCTACCCTAGGGCTCGTGGGGCAGCCCCAGGCCGCCGGTCTGGCCGAGCCGGCAACCGGCGTGGCCACAGGGCCGCCAGCCCCGGCCGGACCACCACCTCCTCTCCGGCAAGAGGTGGTGGTGCCGGAGGGAAGGACCAAAGAAAAAAAAAAGAGAAAAAGAAAGAAAAGAAGAAAAAGGAGAGGGGAGCCTACCAGTGTTTCGACCGTGGATCCGGCGCGGTGACCTTGGCCGCAGTCGTGGTCGCAGCATCGATGGCCGGAGGCCCTTCCTCCCCTCCCTCGGGCACGGTGAGCTCGACCGCCACCTTCCTTGGTCGCGGCGAGTTCGACCGCAGCCATGGCCGCGGTGGTGGGTTTCTTTCCCCACCACAGTGGGGACGAGGGAGCCGTCGGCTCCGACCACGGGCTCAGCCGAGGACGCCTTGGGCTCGGCCTCGGGCATCGGCCGTAGGTACCGCCGGCCGTGGCTCGGCCCCTCCGGAGAGCACCTTCCTCCCTTCGCAGGCGAAGAAAGGGGGAAGGAAAAGAGGGATCGGGAGAAGGGAAGAAAGAAAGGAAAAGAGAGAAGGAAAAGAAGCTTCGGGAAGGAGAAGAAAAGAAACAGGGAAGAAAAAGAAAGAAAAAGAGAAAGAAAAAAAAGAGAGAGAGAGAAAAGAAAAGAGTGGGTTAACGGGTCGGAATCGGGTTCGGGTCCGAAAACCCATTAAGCCCAATAATAAGAAATTGGTTTAGCCAATTGAACCTAAACCCGAGCCCAATCAAATTGGGCTAAGCCTGGACGAGCCAGACTATAAATTTAACCAAAATTAAGCCCAAATGGAATGAGGCCCAAACCCAATTCGGCTGGGATTGGTCCTAACAGACCAAATTAGTGGAAATAAGCCCAATTCAAGCCCAATGTGACTAATTTGGGGCCAAATTGACCCCAGATTAATCCTGACTCAGGCCCAAATAGACCACGGTGACCCTAAACCCGGAATTAAACCCAATTAAGTTGGGGATTAAGCTTATTGACCAATTAGCAGGCCAATTAACCCATATGGACCCAATTAAAGCTCCAATACGGATGCATTAGACTTGGGCTATAGTTCGGGTAGGATCCAAACAAGTAAAAAGGAAATAATATGCTTATTATGACGTGATTTTAGGTGACTCAGGATCCGTCACCAGGACGTGAGAAACTTGGGAGAAAGCGAATCACGGTAAGTAACCTGTCCTAATCTTTTATAGATCATGCATGAAATTTAAACCGTTATACTTGTACTGTAGGTCATGTACCCTAAATTATAAGTTATGAACGGTGAATGTATATGGCATGCTTTAGTTATACAAGTTATGATTATATGTGCTTTATGATTTCCATTATGCCTACGAAATAAGTAGATTACGTTATATCCTAAGATATGGATTATGAATCATGTATATGAGTGGCATGCGTTAGCCATATAATTGGTGATTATGCTTATATCATGCTTATGTAGATTTCATGATGCATGTAGGATGAATGGAATTACATGTCATAATTTTCATTAACATGAGCATAAAAGAATGATGATGAATTGCCTCTAGTTATTTGCACTGCTTGCAAGGGGTACCTAAGAGTTTTCGATGCTACGGGCCGAATGCAACTGAGCCGGCCTTGCCAGTGGCCGATAATGACTGAGCCAGCCTCGCCAGTGGCCGACTAATAACTGAGCAGGCCCTGCCAGTGACCGATAATGAATTCGCCGTAGCATCCATAAGGTACTACCTACAAGAAGTATTGTTTACGGACTCTTAAGAGCTACTGAGCGAATGCAACTGAGCCGGCCTTGCCAGTGGCCGAGAATGACTGAGCCAGCCCCGCCAGTGGCCGCCTAATAACTGAGCGGGCCCCGCCAGTGGCCGATAATGACTTCGCAGTAGCATCTGAGAGTATGACCACGGCATGCCAGCGGCACGATTTTCTTTATATATATATGCATGTACAAGATTCCTTAATAATGTAGGATACTGAATTATTTACTCAGCATGGATATTTTATCATGATGATTTATTAGATAGCATACATGTCAGCTTCTCAAACCCTGATAAGCATGGTTAGCATTTTTAGTTGATTCAACAAGATTATACAGGATTACTTACTGAGCCGTGTAGCTCATATCTGTTCATTTACATTTTTTCCAGATCACCACCAGTGACAGCTGCTAGAAGCATTTTTCTTTTGCAACAGGGCTTCTTTATTTTTGGGATGATATGAATATACTTTTGTGTATATAAACTATGTAGAAGCTCTGTACCTTATATATACCCTCTGTTGTAATGCACATATTTTGATATATGCAAGTTTGACTGCTTTTGACTACCCTGTTACCTATGTATGAGGCTGCGTGCTATTGTGGGCGGTAGTCGGCAATAGCACGACCGTGTCACGGATCCGGGTCCGGGGCGTGACATCTCGTGGTATCAGAGCTCTAGGTTTAACACGATCATGGCTGTAAACATCTGGGTTAATGGGTAGTTAAGAATATTATGGCTTATCAAGATATGTTGATCTTACGTTAAACTTTGGCTGCAGTAACCACTGTAAGATATGGATGACGATAGGAGGGTACCGTCAGCATCCCCACATCCTGGCTACCTCTCAGACTCTCCGGATACGCCACGCGTTGCGGCAGGAAACGCAGATCTAGTTGGGGTATACCAGTTGATGGCGCAGTTACTCCAGCAGCAGCAGCAGATGCACCTGGCTGCCATACAACCAGCTAACTCCTATTATGAGAGGTTCCGACGGTTGAACCCACCAGTATTTGACGGCGGATCGGACCCGATAGCAGCTGAGACATGGATTCGGAAAATGGAGAAGATGTTCCAAGCACTCCAGTTCCCTGAAGAAACAAAGGTCCGATTGGCCATTCCCCAGCTGATAGGAAGCGCCGAATTTTGGTGGACAACCATGGAACCAGCATACCCTGCCAGCAGGATAACTTGGAGGGACTTCACGAGGCTGTTCTATACAGAGTACTTCCCGGACTCGGTGAGCCAGATGAAACAAGATGAATTTTTGACACTGACGCAGTCCGAGCAGATGTCCGTCCTACAGTATGCCAGCAAATTCAACGAACTGGGCCGGTTCTGCCCCCAGTTCATGGACAATGAAAGGAGTAAGGCAAGCCGGTTCGAGCGGGGGCTGAGGTACAGGTCAGATCTCGGATATCTTCTCACCTATTCACCTGCTACAGAGACGTGCTGGATCGGGCCTTGAAGGTTGAGGCCGACTTGATGAGGCTTGACATAGAAAGAAATGATCTGATAAAGGCCAGGCCAGTAGGAGGACAGAGCAGTAGGCCTAGGGGCATCAAGGGGTCTATGATTAAGAAAAGACAGAACCGAGGTTGCCCCAGCTGCGGCAAGCATCATAGTGGGCCATGTCTGAGGAAAATTGGGGCCTGTTTTACCTGCGGGCAGATCGGACATATAGCACGTGACTGCCCAAGGAGAGCCCCCAGACCTCCTGCACCTGAGGGCCAGAGGCCAACGAACAACCCCCGAGTGTTCGCGCTGACTCGCCAGGACGCCAGTGCGAGCGATCAAGTGGTGACAGGTACACTGCCAATTAATTTGATTGATGCCTCTATTTTGTTTGATTCTGGTTCTACACATTCTTTTGTGTCTGTTAGCTTTTCCAAATAGTTACATTGCACATCTGAGAAAATAGAACCATTGCATGTTGCCACACCCCTCCAAGAAACAATAATAGTCGACACTAAATACAAGAACTGCATAATTCAGTTGGGAGGAAAGGAGTTAGAGGCAGATCTTCTACAGCTTGACATGCATGATTTCGACATTATTTTGGGAATGGACTGGAAGTCCCAGTACCACGCCCATATTGACTGTTACCATAAGAAAGTGGTATTCCGGATGCCAGGGGAACCAGAGTTCTTCTTTCTGAATGACGATACACCCCCTCAATGTAATTTAACACTGCATTTCATTTCTGCCTTGCGAGCCGCCAAAGCACTAAAAAAGGCGTGTACGGCTTATCTGGCATGTGCGGTGGATACCCAAAAGGAGAGCAAACTAGAAGATATTCCGGTAGTCAGGGAATATCCGGATGTTTTTCCTAAGGAATTACCGGGACTACCCCCTGATCGCGAGGTCGAATTCACTATTGACCTCACACCAGGAGCAGGACCTATTTCCAAGGCTCCTTATCGAATGGCCCCTGCTGAGCTCAGAGAATTAAAGACACAATTACAAGAACTTTTGGATAAAAAGTTTATTCAACCCAGTGTGTCTCCATGGGGAGCCCCAGTACTATTTGTAAAAAAGAAGGATGGGAGCATGCGACTGTGCATCGATTACCGGGAACTAAACAAAATAACTATAAAGAACAAATATCCTCTGCCCCGGATTGATGACCTGTTTGACCAGCTGCAAGGTGCCCAAGTCTTCTCCAAGATAGATTTGCGGTCCGGTTACCATCAGTTAAAAATCAAGCCTGATGACGTGCCAAAGACTGCATTTCGAACCAGGTATGGACATTATGAATTTCTGGTTATGCCATTTGGACTAACCAATGCTCCAGCTGCTTTTATGGACTTAATGAACAGAGTCTTCAAGCAGAATTTAGATCAGTTCGTGATAGTCTTCATCGACGATATACTGATTTACTCAAGGAGCAGGGAAGAGCACGAAGTTCAGTTGAGAATGGTACTGCAGACCCTTCAGAAGAAAAAGTTATATGCCAAGCTGAGCAAATGCGAGTTTTGGTTGAACAGCGTGGCATTCCTCGGTCACGTGATCTCCGAGAATGGAGTGTCGGTGGATCCCAAGAAGATCGAAGCAGTGGTAGATTGGCCTCGTCCCACCAACATCAAGGAAATTAGAAGCTTTTTGGGACTAGCCGGGTATTACCGACGGTTTGTGGAGGGATTCTCCAAGATAGCCACTCCCTTGACCCGATTGACCAAAAAACGGGCCAAGTTTATTTCGGACGGCAGTTGTGAGAAAAGCTTTCAGGAGTTAAAGCAGAGGTTAGTATCTGCTCTAATTTTAACTCTGCCATCCACAAATGGAGAATTTACTATTTATAGTGATGCTTGCAAAACTGGGCTAGGCTGTGTATTAATGCAAAATGGCAAGGTAATAGCCTATGCCTCCAGACAGCTGAAACCCTATGAGCAGAATTATCCGACCCACGACCTGGAGTTGGCTGCAGTGGTTTTTGCCCTGAAGATATGGAGACACTACCTATATGGGAAACATTGTGAGGTATACACTGATCATAAGAGCCTAAAATATATATTTACCCAGAAAGAATTGAATATGCGGCAAAGAAGATGGTTGGAACTTCTGAAGGACTATGATCTGAGTATTAAATACCATCCAGGCAAAGCTAACATGGTGGCCGACTCTGAGTAGAAAGTCAGCGGTGACTTTAGCTGCACTACTCACCGCCCAGGCGCAGATTCAAAAGGATCTGGATAGGCTACAAGTCGAAGTAGTTGCACAAACTACAAGGAGTCTGTTGGCCACTCTGAGGATACAACCGACACTGACCGACAGGATAAGGATCGCCCAGCAGTCTGATGTACGCACAGGTCAACTCAGGGATGAAGTAGAGAAAGGGTTACGACCCGAACTCCAGATTCACCCAGATGGTACCCTGAGGTTTGGTCATCAATTATATGTTCCGGCTGATGCTGAATTGAAAAAGGAGATCCTAAAAGAAGCCCACCAATCTCGTTTCTCCATCCACCCCGGCAGTACCAAGATGTACAGAGACCTCCGAGAGCATTACTGGTGGAAAGGTATGAAAAGAGAAGTAGCTGAATATGTTGCCAGATGCATGACCTGTCAGCTGATAAAAGCAGAACACCAGAGGCCGGCAGGATTACTAGAGCCACTAGAAATTCCAGAATGGAAATGGGAGCATATAACTATGGACTTTGTTACAGGGCTCCCAAGAACAGTAAAAAGAAATGATGCAGTGTGGGTGATTGTTGACCGCCTCACAAAGTCAGCCCACTTCCTACCTTTTTAGGGTTGGAACCTCATTGGACAGGCTGGCCCAAAAATATATTGATGAAATTGTGCGCTTACATGGAGTGCCAGTGAGCATTGTATCTGATCGCGACCCCCGATTCGTATCCAGATTCTGGGGAAGCTTTCAGAGGGCTATGGGTACCGAATTGAGGCTTAGTACAGCATATCACCCCCAGACCGACGGTCAGTCAGAACGAACAATCCAAACTCTGGAAGACATGTTGAGAGCATGTACCATGGACCTAGGCGGAGGCTGGGACGACCACATACCTCTGGTGGAGTTTGCCTACAACAACAGTTACCATTCCAGCATCCAAATGGCACTGTATGAAGCTGTATATGGACGAAAATGTCGATCTCCTCTGCATTGGGATGATGTTGGAGAGCGAAAATTACTGGGTCCTGAATTGGTTCAGAATACTAGAGATAAGGTACTTCTGATAACGCGGAGATTACAGGCCGCTCAGGACAGACAGAAACGATGGGCTGACAAGGGCAGGAGGGAATTGGGATTTTTGGAGGGGAACTTTATCTTCCTAAAAATTTCTCCGTCAAGGGGTGTTACTCGATTTGGGCGGCATGGTAAGCTGAGTCCCCGCTACATCGGCCCATTCGAGGTTCTTGCCAAAGTAGGCAGGGTCGCCTACAAGCTGGCCTTACCTCCGGAGCTATCAGGCGTACATGACGTCTTTCACGTCTCTCTCCTACGCAGGTACATCCTAGATCCCAGCCATGTAATACAATATGAACCCCTGCAGATAAATGAAGACCTGACCTATGAGGAAGTCCCTCTACGCATCGTCGATAAGAAGGAGCAGATTCTTCGGAGGCGCACCATACATTACGTCAAAATCCAGTGGACCAATCACACCGAACGGGAAGCTACTTGGGAACTTGAAGAGGAGATGCGTCAAAGTCACCCCCAACTCTTCGAAAATTGAGGTATGTTTAATTTCGAGGGCGAAATTTATTTTAAGAGGGGGAGGATGTAATGTCCAAGCCCACTACCAACTGGGCCCAATATTTTAAGGCCCAGTTACGGGGGGAGTGGGGCCCGATTTTACTGTAGGGGCAGTACTGAGAGGGGGCAACCGTGAAAGGGTTGCCACCTCCTGCTGAGAAGGGAAGTGACAGGGCCATAGCTGGCCGGCAGAGGGAGTGCCACCGCGCGCCCTTGAGACAAGGGGGGCAGCTGGGAGCTCCTGGACCAGAGAACAGGGAAAGATGGGACCTCACTGAGGGACCCTCACCCATGCAAAATTGGGGGCCGCCACCTCACCCCCTTGCTGGCAGCCGATTCCGGCGGGCCTGAGACAAGGAGGGCAGCTGGAAGCCCCCGGAGCAAGGGGGAAGAGAGGATGGGACCTCTCAGAAGGGGGTCTCATCCCTTAAACAAAAGTATTTAAGCCCCAATACTGTACCCTCTATTCCCTGACCCCTTAGAACAAAAAAAAAAAAAAACCAGAGAGCCGAAACCCTGGAGCTAGAGGCGGAAGAAGCCCTGAAGCTCTAGGAGAGGAAGGAGGGACTACCAAGGGGTGGTATTGCCCGACTGCAACCGGCCAAAGCCAGGTAAGGACCCTGTTAATGAAATTATAAGTAGTAGAGAAACCCTCTGTGGGGTATTCTCTATTAAAACAGAGAGGAGGAGATCGGCAGAAGGAAGAAAGGGCCACAGGTAGGGCAGAATGGCCGCGGCCCAGACCCAGGCCCGACAACTACTCGGGCCGAGCCCGACTGCAGATGAGCAGGGCACCGCAGCTTCGGTTGCGGCTACCCTAAGGCTCGTGGGGCAGCCCCGGGCCGCCGGTCTGGCCAAGCCGGCAACCGGCGTGGCCACAGGGCCGCCAGCCCCGGCCGGACCACCACCTCCTCTCTGGCAAGAGGTGGTGGTGCCGGAGGGAAGGACCGAAGAAAAAAAAAAGAGAAAAAGAAAGAAAAGAAGAAAAAGGAGAGGGGAGCCTACCGGTGTTTCGACCGTGGATCCGGTGCGGTGACCTTGGCCGCAGTCGTGGTCGCAGCATCGACGGCCGGAGGCCCTTCCTCCCCTCCCTCGGGCACGGTGAGCTCGACCGCCACCTTCCTTGGTCGCGGCGAGTTCGACCGCAGCCATGGCCGCGGTGGTGGGTTTCTTTCCCCACCACAGTGGGAACGAGGGATACCCTCTATGTAATGCACATATTTTAATATATGCAAGTTTGACTGCTTTTGACTACCCTGTTACCCATGTATGAGGCTGCGTGCTATTGTGGGCGGTAGTCGGCAATAGCACGGCCGTGTCACGGATCCGGGTCCGGGGCGTGACAACCCTAATCCTCCAAAGCTAAATCTCTACTTTCTTCTAGTAATCAAATTTTATTTTGATTTAGATTTCAATTCTGGTCACGAACCAATCATGATTTCTATTTCAATCCATTTCTATTCTGATTCCAATCGCGAACCAAACATGCCTAAACTTAAAATATGGTTATAAACTGGCAATAGCTCGAGCTAAAAGAAGCCATCCGATAACAAAAGCGAGTCCATGCAATAAGCTTAATGCTGCTGTCTCTTGACACATTTAGCCACAGTCTGACTCCATAATTTAGTTGCAATATAATTCCAATCGATTTTAGTTATAGAAGAACAAATGTAAAACCAAGTCACTTCCTAAGTGTAGAATTGAGGCTTGAAAGCATGATTATGAGCAGTTACCCAACCTCCAAGTTCACCAACTCACTGGCACCCTTCAATTATGAACAACAGAAGCCTGTGCCAATGAATTTAGCTTCTTTAATGATCAATACAAGTACAAAACATATATGCCACATTTCATCCCCCAACAATAAACTGATCAACTAATAAGATGCATTTTTAAAACTACAACAGATATTCCAAGTCCATTTAACTTCTCCAGGAAATCGGCAGATGCGAAAAGGAGAGGTCACAGTGTCCGCCCGTGGACAGGCCAAAAAACCGTATAAGGAACGGAAGGCAAAGGCTACTGGCAGAGGGGTTCACATATTGTTACCGGAGGTGAACGCAATCATGCACTTTTTATCACAGGCTTCGGTCTTCGAGTGCGATACGAGATAAAGCGTTTGAAGCGGTTGGCCGCTCGGTGATATCCGTGGTAATGGAAGCTCTTCTCAGCTCCACCACCCCCTTCCAAACCCACCGTCTCTCCTCTCTCAGACCCAGCTTCCCACCTTCCTCTCTCTCCATCTCAGAGAGGAGAAGTCGTGGGAGAATTGGAGGAAGAATCCAAGCTCGCAAGCGTCCTCTTCTCAGAGTCTCTGCAAGCCCCCAGTCTACCCCTTCTTCGGTAGAAACCATTGCAACTGGCTCGGAAATCCCCTCCAAGATGAAGGCTTGGGTGTACGACGAGTACGGGGCTGCCAGCGTCTTGCGGTTCGACGAGGGGGTCTCAGTCCCGGCGGTGAAGGAAGATCAAGTCCTCGTCAGGGTGGTAGCTGCCGCTCTCAACCCGGTGGATTTCAAGAGGAGGCTGGGGAAATTCAAAGCAACCGATTCCCCTCTTCCGGTGAGTTTTACCGTTTTAATCCTTCAATCTTTGCCTCTCTTTATTCTTCGTGGGTTTTGTTTTCCTCTTTTCAGATTCTTGTCCATGGGTTTATGGCTCCAAATGCTCTGTTCTTCCCATCTGCAAAGAGTGCTTCTTTATCAAGCTCTGCTTTTGTATAAGAAGTATAAACGTAGGGTCAAATATCGGCATCCTTACTGATACTGCCTCGCTTAACAGGGATGACATCTGATGAACGAATGTATTATAATATGTAGCAGGTTCATTAGCAATCATTACAAAGACAAGGGTGGAAGTCTGATGTTTCCCAGATGGAAACTACAAGAAATATGTGTATATAAATCTTACCTCCAGCATTTCTTCAAGGTCATAGAATGGGGGAGGGATGATTTGCAATTTCATTATATAAGATTCCCTTAATGCTACCGCTTTTAGCTAGGAGAGAGATGAATATTTCTTCTTCTTCTTCTTTTTCTTTTTCTTTTTCTTTTTCTTTTTCTTTTTATTTATATATTTTTACTTTGGTGATTGAGATGAATACTTCTTGATGCTTGGACCAAGAAAGGAATCTATAAACATAGGCATGCCTGAGAAGAGCAAATATGATGATAAATGATTCACGAGCATCTTTTTCTCAGAATACAAGACTGAATGATGGTGAATACTAAAATTTTATGTAATCACAGAGAAGCAACAGAAGCATGGGGAAAACATGCTGATTTTACATAGGCCAAATGAAAATGGTATTAGTTCAGTTATAACTGCAGCCATTAAACGACACTTAGCTTTTTCAATTGACCTGTCAGCTGCATATTCATCTTTCCTTGTTCACAAGTTATTGAATTCTTTTTATTTTTATGTAGTTTGTTTTTGGACAATTTGCCAAGTTTCCTTCTGAAACTGCACAAAGGACTTTTCAATTGTTATCTAGAAGTTGGTGTATGAACTGATATACATAAAAACAAATGTCCAAGCGTGCATATGAAATTCATCGAGAGTAACAAATTTGGAATTTGTCCAAGATTTTGGAATTATGTACAAATTCTATCAATTTAGAGGCTGTTTATTTTTAAGATTTTTGACTGGTAATGGTGTAAAATTAGCCTCTTGTGATCTATATTACACATTTGTATTTTGGCATTTTATCAGAGTTGGTATCTGGTTTTATTGATCTGTAAATATGTTATATAACATCTCTTTGAGGCCTGTTGAATTTAGATATCTTCACTGCCTTTGTTGATCTGTAAATATATTACTTAACCTCTCTATGCCTTTTTTAGACTGTTCCAGGTTATGACGTGGCTGGTATAGTTGTGAAGGTGGGTAGCCAAGTGCAGAACTTCAAGGAAGGAGATGAGGTATATGGTGATGTAAATGAGAAAGCTCTGGAGAATCCTAAGCAGTTTGGGTCACTTGCCGAATACACTGCTGTAGAGGAGAAATTGCTGGCAATAAAACCCAAGAATCTGGATTTCATACAGGCTGCTGCGCTACCACTTGCCATTGAAACAGCCTATGAAGGCCTAGAAAAAGCTGGCTTTTCAGCAGGTAAATCTATCCTTGTATTGGGCGGTGCAGGTGGAGTTGGATCTTTAGTGATTCAGGTCAGATTCCATTCCATTTAAATTCTGCATAAAAGATAATAATTTGGTGTCAGACTGATCTCTGATTGGCTTGTTGTTTTGTTCCTCCTTTTTATTTAAATCTCTTATGGTTATCTGTTTTTTATTGCTTGAGTTGCAGAAAAAGCTATAATAACAACTTTATTTCGTTGCTTGTAAGTTCAATACTTGATATGTCTTCATCTATAACATAGAGGTACCTCATTTCTGTTATATGCGTGCTCTGATAATCCATGTGGGCGTGTATTTAGTCCCATATCGGTTATTTGCTGGGTAGATCTTGGGTATTTATATAGGATCAAGGAATTCAAATAATACCTTCTGGCTAGCCTTTTTGGGTGAGATCCTAATTTGTTACATGTGCTTTTTGTTATCGTTGAATTTATTACCCCCCCCCCCACCCCCACCACCAAAACTCCCTCTTTTTTTTTTTTTTTTTTTTTTGCTCTTGTTTTCCCTTATTTTGTTTTTACTATGTTCCTCTGGTCTTCATTTTGTTGTACTGAAAAAATGTCACTGAAGACATTGTTAATCCTTTTCTACAGGATACATATTTATGCTGTACAATAATACAAATAAAAGTGCATTTTCTGTGGCAATAACCAAAGAAAAGTTGTTGGCATCTCCAAAGGTGTATCAAGATTTTAAGGAACCATATCTTGTATGCTTCACTTGATTATCATGTACTGTTATCAATATGAGACAACCACTCACCTCATAAAGTACTTTTCAGTAGATCCTTGATAAAATTAAGTGGGGTTATGTCCCTCTTCAAAGCTCATAATAAACCATTCCCTTCATATGCTTATCTCCTGTTGTGTAGATCTCAGAAACTTGGTAGCAGGTAGCTAGTAATAAATTTTGGTTGAGATAGGATGCCCATGGTTAAGCTCTTTGGAAGATGTTTCGGTTCCTGTGATGGTCCAAGTCAATCGCATATTCGGAGGCTCAACAATTGGTGGATCGAGTCCATAGCACATAGTGTGCCATTTTGCATCCATTCCAATTATATGGCAGGCTGTAGTCCATTGTGCCATCTCTATTTGCATTCGTAGCCTTGTAACATTGCTTTATCAGATCATTTAACTAGCATCCGCATAGTTGTTGCTTACATCTATCTTCACATAGCTATTAGTTCACCTCTTTAACCATGTGGAAGCAGTAGTGATATTTCATTTGTCTGACAATTTCGACATCAAATATTTGAGCAACTCCTTGAATGACCTTGTCTATTACTCTAATAATTAATTTTCATCTTGCACCGGGCTTCTGTGTTGCCATATGATCAATCAGCTCATGATGACATTCATAGATATCAAAATTACTACTTTCCTTTGTTTTGCAGCTAGCTAAGCAGGTTTATGGCGCATCAAAAGTTGCTGCCACTTCCAGCACGGGGAAATTGGAATTTTTGAAGAGCTTAGGAGCTGATTTGCCAATTGATTATACCAAGGAAAACATCGACGAACTACCGGAGAAATTTGATGTCATATATGATGCTGTTGGTAAGATTACCTTTGGATGCTTGATTCTCTTTTGAGACGAATACTCAGCATTCCCCTTGAAAGAAAAACAAATAGGAGATTACAAAGATAAACTGATACTAGATTATATGATATCTTTCTGACATCCAAAAAATGCAGTTTCAGGTAACTTTTAGTGATTTTTGCAGACAGGTGCTGATTTTGATTTAGAACTCGTGTTTGGGCAGAATACTGGATGATTTCTTTCTAGATCACTCAAATTCATTTTATATTCATATTTTAATTAAATGATCCTGTAACTAGAAGCCAACATACATCTCATGGAGGAACTGCTCAAAAGTTCTTTTATTGGTGAGGCATTTATGATGCACCATGTAAGACAGGCAGTTAATGGTTAGAATAAGGTAATTAACATCTAGAACCACTACTAGTAATACATAGTGTCTTGAGTAGTCTTCATTAGTGTTCGATTGGAATTCTCTGAGCCATCTTCTTGCACAAACATTGTTATCTGATAATAGCATTCAATCAGCCGTGATCCTCCCCTTCCATCCATTTTATTGCCTTGTAATTTTACTTGATCTCCAAACAAGCGATTCTCCACTTTCGCAGCATCTAAACTTTTAGAGGAATCATTATAGATTGCAATTGAAGGGTATTATTTAACTTGTTTTATTTCTCTTCCTTCCAATATAACTAACGAGAGGTGTGTACTTGTACACAGGGCAGTGTGAAAAAGCAGTGAAGGCAGTGAAAGAAGGTGGCAGTGTTGTGGTGTTGACGGGTCCCGTGTCTCCACCAGGTTTCAGATTTGTAGTCACTTCTGATGGGGCTGTTTTGACAAAGCTAAACCCATTCCTTGAGAGCGGAAAAGTGAAGCCAATTGTGGACCCAAAAGGTCCATTTCCATTTTCTCAGGTGATTGAGGCATTCTCCTATCTTGAAACTGGGAGAGCTACTGGGAAAGTGGTTGTACACCCAATACCATGAAGTAGAACGAGCATTTTTCCAGTAGCCTTGTGGTGGTTCTGCAGTAAAGCTTCAACCTGGATCAAAGAATACTAGAAAGCTTGTAGCACTAAAAAAAGGTTTCTTGTATCCTTTTTACTGGGTTCTCTTTCTGTTGATGAATCCTGTTTTAATGTTTGTGTGATCTTCTGTAATAGTAATCCTAATTTTGAAAATTCCAGCTTTCCAACAACCAGTGGTCTCGAAAATAGTTGGTAAAGGAGAGCTTTGTCATATAAATCAGACATGGGGGAAAGAAAAACTCAATCATAAAAATGTTAACTAATCCAGAAACTAGATGGATGAATTAGATGGTTACCCTTAATCTAATGAGTAATGGGGATAAATGTTAGCAAGCTGTTTACACTTTCTTTTGTACGTGGATGTGCATATGCACATGCATGTCTATGTGTCCAAAGGCTTACAAACTGCACTAGTTGGGAACCGTTGAAATCACCACTTGTTCTAAAAGCTTAAGCTTATAGGATGAGGTAGATTTATTTATATATTTTATATTTTCTTACATTCTTCTTCATATGTGGGCCGGATTTTTTTGAATGGGTGAGTCCAACATGTGAATTTTTTAATAATGGAGTTAAAGAGTACGGAGACAGGGTTCGAATTTTAGACCTCTACTCTGATACCATGTTGAAATCACTACTTGTTCTAAAAGCTTAAACTTACAGGATAAGGTAGATTTATTTATATATTTTATATTTTTTTATAGCAACCTCTTATGGCAGTGGAGTTCATGGAATGTTTAATATTGATGAGCACGAGCAATGTGCCTATATGCGTGCAAGGGCTTTACTAACTACGCTAGTTGGCAATCTCTTAGAGCAGTGTAGTTCATGGAATGTTTGATGTTGATGAGCATAGTGATTAAATGACACTAAAAGAGCAAATGAGAATCACTGGACTGCATTTGGAGGATTTTAATTTGAGAATCATAAACCTTTTTTTAAGATTTTATATTTTTAAAATGTCAAAAAATAATATTTTTTATAACATATTTGGTTGCTAAATTGAGAAGGTTCAAAAATGGGAAAAAGGGATGCTGAAGGAGAACATGAGCTCAAGATTGGAGTCAAAGTAAAAAATCCTTAGTTTTGTCATTTTTAGGACTTTCAGGGGATTTCATTGCACAGTCAGGATCCAGTATTCTAAATCATTACTTGTAATTTCAAAGATCCAGTATTTAAATCATGACCTGAACTCAAGATTTCTCTGTCTTTCCTATTAAACCAACTGGAGTAGGATACGAGGCCAAAAGGTCAACACCAGACGTCCGAATAATACAGCTCGCTAAAACCATTAATTGCCGATTACTCTACAGTTATATACACCGTGAATACAAGGAACCCAAATCAGGAGATTGCTCCAGTATACCGAATGCATAGGCTGGTAATTTCGAGTCCTTCATTAGAGATCTGATACTGACTTGATTTATGAGGGAGTTGGAATGCTTTAAAGACCAACGAACATAATCACATAATTAATGGGGTCACTTCATAATTAATGCCAAAGGAGGATTGGATGGATTTGATCAAGAATCACATAATCTCATTCTCTGGAGATTCTCTTGTCCCAACGAACATCACCAAAATGGTCTGATGCTGTCCAGAAATTGGCGTCACTTCATAACAACTAAATTTACTATAATTGGTCTCATTAATCTTGATACCAAAAATAACATATCATCACCTGGGCACTACTTGCTCATTGAATGAAGTGCCAATTACAAGCGGCGAAAAAAAAAAGAAAAAGAAAAAAAAAAGAAACTTTACTGCCAACAAGTTATAGATTGACCTGCAAGCAACATGTTCAGAGATGATATTTACTCATAGATATAACCGAAAAAAGGAATCCAAAATCACTCAGCAAGTTCCAAAAGAATCATACACTATCTTTTATTCTGTAGCCCATGCTGATTAAAGGGGAAAAAATAAATTCCGATTACAAAAATGGATTAATTGTTTCCCCCACAAGCTTTTAATGACGAAAGTATTGATAACAATTATGTATATATAAAAATCCTGTAAGATACATGCAATGTGTGGTTAGCTCACAACTGATAAAGGAGATCAAGGAAATACTTATGAAATAACTAGCTTGTAAAAATAAATAAATGCCCCCAAAATGAAGACAGCAGAGAGAAATAACCAAAGAAAGGCTCTAATAAGGTGGAAAAAAGGTGGGCTACATTAAATTATCTATTAATAAAAGGATCCACAACTTGATTCATGCATCATGACGAAAAACATGTAAATCCAAAACACAATTTATTATAATATCGTTTACTGATAAATTCTAAAAAATTACAGAATAACAAGCCGGTTAAGCAAAACCATTTTCTAAAAAAAACAAACAAATATGACTTATTGGTTAAAGGGTTCCATAACCAATTAAGTAGACACCTACTTATCGTTATCGAATTATGCTTCTCCTACCTCGAGTCTGTTTGTACTTTCCAACTCTGGTATCCCCTCCAAGCCTTTTCACCCCCGTACTGTTGTTCTCCTCATATTTAAGCCCACCACCCTCGTGGCCAGAAGGGCTGCAAAAACACTCAAGAGAGAATTCATAGAAAGACTCTGAGAGAGAGAGAGAGAGAGGTGATATGGAGTCAGTGTCGTGGGAGACGAGCGAAGGGAGGCAGAAGGGGTCGGCCGTCGGCCAAGCTAAGGAGAGTGGCGGCGGAGGCGGCGGCGGCGGCGGCGGGAGCTTCCGGATGCCGGTGCACTACCCAAGGTACAAGAGAGCTGATTACGAGACGATGCCCGAGTGGATGCTCGACCACCTGCTGACCCAGTACGGCCTGCCCATCTTCGGCAACCTCAAGGAAAAGAGGAGCTTCGCCATGGGTGCCTTTCTGTGGCCGACTAATACCCATTAACATCTTTCTTGTGCGAGCGTGAGGGGGAGATTTTGGTTGATGGTGTGGGTGCGCGCGCGAGTGTTGTGATTCTTCCGTGTCCCAGTGTTTTTGCAAATTTTGCAGTATTTTCTTTCTTGTTTTTATTTGAAATAGTGGATTAGTAGGAGAATATGATTTGTTCGGCCGCTGCAAGGTTCAGGGCTTTGCGTTGTTTTGCTTATTTTTCTTATTTGAGGTGGTAGATTATTAAGAGACGATGATTTGTTTGTTCACTGCAATGTTCGAAGTTTTGCGTTTTCGATTGAATAGATATTAATGGGATGCGACGCCTTTAGCCTTCAAATCTTATATGCCTCTGCGTCAATTCGATTGCTATCACCTTGATGATCGAAGGTCGGATACATAATTGAGAGAAAAAAAAAAAGAAAAAAATAAAACTATAAAATATTGTATGAGGATTTGTGCGAGCGTGTGTTTAGTTTTATACGAATTATTTGCTGAAAAGATCTTAGGTAGTTATACAAGAAGCCCCAAAAAATATCTTCTGATTAGCTATTTTGAATGAGCTCCTGAGTTATTATAAATAGTATCAGAGCAAACTAGCTCCATAGACATCAGAGCTTGATTAGGAGGAGCATGTGAGGACCCAAAGGAAGAGTCATGATCAAGAGTTTGGCAACCCTCAGAAATCCAGCCCTATCATAAAGAAAGAAATTATATGAAAACAATCTTCAAAAATCTGAATATGGAGAGACCATGCCACCGGGAAAGTATAAAGACATTTTATCAAAAAAAGAAAGTATAAAGACATGAAATTGTCCACATTCTTCCTAAGGAACTTGGTAAGTACTGAAATTGTAATTATTTGATCCCAAGCAGGTATTCAGCTGACATTCCAAGTGCACCAGCAAAAAAAATGTGAAATAATGTCACGGAGATAAAATCGACATCTTTTATGCAATCACAATCCCAACTTGACTGATAAGAAGGAAAACGAAATAAATCCTTATTAAATCCTGGTGGGCTAGCTTCTTAGAATGTTAATAATGGCAGAAAAGCAAAAATAACTTAATTAAGAACATTTATTCTGTCGAACAGAACCGATTTACTTGGCTATTTGAACCTGTATCCATGTGGTGCCAGTCCAAACCCCCCCTCCTTTATAAAGCCAATCGCTGGAGTTAATATAGACATAATGCTGAGTCTATGGGGCTAGTTTTACAAATTTACATTTAATATAAACAACAGTGCCGATCTTCAAACTATAATTTGTTCGATCTGCAACCCACCAGGCACCAGTGCATGACACGGTTGGTTCCTGCAAGAAGCTGCAACTTTTCATGTTCCTGTTACCTGTTTTGACCGTTGCCAAACAAATACTAATCCTAATCGAATTAATATAGACAACTTTTCATGTATCCCCTCCAATATACCTTTTCACCCCGTATTGTTCTCCTCCTATTTAAGAACACCACCCTCGCGGCCAGAAGGGTTGCAAGAACACTCAGAGATAGTTCATAGAAAGAGAGAGAGAGAGAGAGAGAGAGAGAGAGAGAGAGAGAGAGAGAGAGGTGAGATGGAGTCAGTGGCGAGGGCGACGAGCGAAGGGAAGGAGAAGGGATCGGCCGTCGGCCAAGCTAAGGGGAGTCGCGGCGGCGGCGGCGGCGGCGGCGGCGGCGGCGGGAGCTTCCGGATGCCGGTGCACTACCCAAGGTACACGAGAGCTGATTACGAGATGATGCCCGAGTGGAAGCTCGACCGCCTGCTGACCCAGTACGGCCTGCCCGTCTTCGGCAGCCTAAAGGAAAAGAGGAGCTTCGCCATGGGTGCCTTTCTTTGGTCGACTACTATCCATTAACATCTTCTTTGTGTCAGCGTGAGGGGGAGATTTTAGTTGATGATGTGGGCGAGAGAGAGAGAGATCTTTGGTTTTTGCAAATCTTGCGGTATTTTTTTTTTCTTTTTCTTATTTGAGGTAGTAGATTAGTCGGAGACTATGGTTTGTTTGTCCGCTGCAATGTTCTGGATTTTGCGTTTTCAATTGAAATAGATATTTAACGAGATGAGACGTCTTTATTCTTTAAATCTCAGGTTTTTTTTTGGCCTTCTTCCACCTCCACCGTTCATCCATGTTCGTAGTTTGTTTATAGTAGTTTTGATTGCACTGGAGCACTATGATATGTAGTGTAGATTGTAGTCTTGTACTATGAAATTAATATTCTTTGTCCAATATTTGATATTGTGCCAAGGTGAACCATGTGCCCCCTCTCATCTTCTGAAAGACAGCAGAATGTTTCCTAAGCCATCATAATCACATTGGTTGCCCTCCGTGGGCACATCAGAGACCATGATGACGCAAAAATATATGTTTATTATCAGCATCCTTCTAACATTCTTCCCAGTTGCACCGCAAAATATATAATATGTTTATTATCACGAGCATGCAATGGATAGTTGCTTAAAAAATCGTGCAACCCCTTATATCCTTCCTTGGGTTTGCATTTATAAGTCTCTTTATCTAAGGGTATCAAATCTCAGCCATCCGTTACCCGAAAGAAGAATCTCAGCCATCAGGTCCATCATGATTGTCCACATATTCTGGCATCCTGTCATGGGCCCATTGCATCTATCGATGCGCAATTTAAGCTATTTTTTTGGGGGAAAAAAACTAACCATTCATATGTACAGCTTCTTTTATGTCTTCTGCTGATTTTGGAATTGCAAATCTTGAAGAAGGATCAGATCTCGAATCAGAGTGATGGTTTAAAATAGAAAAGATTGTAAGAATGAAGGAAGGTTTGTTATTGGCATTAGTGGCATAGGTTTAATGTCAAAAATTTGTATCCATTTTTATTATTAAAATAATCATAATTTAATTACTAATTTAAAGAAAATGACTGCACAATGAGCGGTCGTCGTCGCACTCGTTGTTTAAATAAAGGGAAAGGATAAAACTAGCCTGTTGCAAGCGGAGGAGGTGGCGGTGGCGGTGGCGGTGGGGGAGAAGCCGCCTTCTTCACCTTCCCGCCTCTGCAACTCAAATCCCTATTGAATTTATAATTCTACGTTTTTCTCCTTTGGTCTCTTTTTAAGGTACGATCTCCCTCCCTGAATCCGTTATTGGAATTGCTATCGTCTTCCGAATGGATTATTCTGTGCTGTTCATTATTTCATATATATGGGTTTGAAATCAAATGAATGTTACTTTTCTATGGTGAAGTTTTGTGGAGGCTCAAACAATTTGATAAATTTAGTGCAAGAGTTTGATTAGGATAGCTTTGGGCAACTTAGAGAGATTTTTTTGGCTTCTATTATTGGGATGGACATCACATTGTCCAATTTTTTGCTATCTCAATATCATAGAATCGAGAGTTTGGATTCTGATGATTCTTTTTTTTTTTTTAAAGAATACGGTGGTTACTCATTGATTTTTCTATATTTACGGACTTGTAATTTGATTTTTTGAGGAAAAGCTTTGTCATTTGAATTGCTTGGGTAGTTTCATCAATGTTTCTCTCAATGTGCTTGCAATTTGTTAACATTTGCTTTAATTTGCTGCCCTCATTCTTTCTTTCATCTCATTAAATACGGGAGGGAGTAATTCGCTTCCTCCGTTTCCCATAAAAAAAAGGTATAGTTTGCTGCCCAAGCAGAAGCCGGGACATTGCTCTTTTGTTTTTTTTCTTCTTTTTGGTTAAATTTGGTTTTATCTGGTCTAATTGTTCTCTAACTAAAGGTTGTTTTTATCTTAATGTTGACACAGTTTATAATTCTTTCTGTTGACTGGATCCAAATTCTTCATCTAATATCGTGAATTTCTCCTTGCCTTACAATGCCTGGATCGATAATGGGTGTGGTTGATGGGAATATGGCATCTCGTGGCTTGAATTCCCCTCGTATTAAAAAGAATCTTCCATCAATAAAAACCACGAGGGCTTCTCCATCTCCAACGAGCTCAGAGAGTTCTAGTGGTTGGTCGAATTCAGAGCGGAGCTCTAGATCTTTTGGTGTTGAATCAAGAAGTGATGCAGAGTTGCACCATCTCATTAATGGGAATAAGAAAGTTGTGAAGGATTTGGTTGTGAGAGGGGATAACGGTTTGCCGGATAAGAAGTTTGAGCATGCATGTAAGGTCCATTCTCCAAGCACCAATTCTCCTGCTTCATGGAAGAAGTCTGCAAGGCCTCCTCGATTGCCATTGGAATCCTCAGAAATAGGTGGAAATAATGTAAGAAAACCTGGTGCAGAACCAACTTCTCTGAAGAAATATCAAAGCTTTCCTACTAAAGATGCCTCGATATTAAAGAATGGGACTGAAGATTCCCCTAAGATGGAGCCAACTCACCCAGATCTTGGTCCTTATTTGCTTAAGCAGGCAAGGGATGTGATATCTTCGGGAGAAAGCCCTCGGAGGGCTCTACAGCTTGCACTTCGGGCAGCCAAGTCATTTGAGAGATGTGCATGTAAGAAGCCCAATTTGAACTTGGTCATGAGTCTTCATATTGTTGCAGAAATCCACTGCACTTTGGGGCAGTATGATATGGCAATCCCTGTGCTAGAGCGGTCGATTGAAATCCCATCTCTGGAACATGGCCATGACCATGCCCTTGCCAAGTTCTCCGGGTATATGCATTTGGGAGATACTTATGCCACCATGGGCCTGATAGAGAACTCGATACAGTGTTATACAAGCGCTTTGGAGGTTCAGAAGCTAGCATTGGGTGACAGAGACCCAAGAGTCGGCGACACTTGCCGGTATCTGGCAGAAGCTCATGTGCAAGCACTGCAATTCGATGAGGCCGAAAGGTTGTGCCAGATGGCTCTTGACATCCATAGAGAGAAAGGCAATTTCGCTTCTCCGGAGGAGACGGCAGATCGGAGGCTCATGGCCCTCATTTGTGATGCTAAAGGCGACCATGAGTCCGCCCTCGAGCATCTGGTCATGGCGAGTATGGCGATGATGTCCGATGGCCAGGAGGCAGAGGTGGCTTCAGTTGATTGTAGCATAGGAGAGACCTATCTAGCGTTGGCTCGATATGATGAAGCTGTGTTCGCTTACCAGAAAGCACTTACTGTATTCAAGTGCACCAAAGGCGAGAACCATCCATTGGTTGCTTCTGTCCTTGTGCGTCTTGCTGATTTGTATTTGAAGACTGGGAGATTCCGAGAATCAAGATCTTACTGTGAAAATGCTCTCCTGATCTATGGAAACCCACTCCCAGGGACATCCCCTGAGGAAGTTGCCAGTGGTCTCACTGATGTCTCTGCCATATGTGCGTCTATGCATGAGAATGAGATGGCACTGAAGTTGCTTCAGAGTGCCCTTAACATTTATAATGATTTGCCAGGTCGGCAAAGCAAGGCTGCTGGAGTTGAGGCTCAGATGGGAGTACTGTATTATATCGTCGGAGATTATTCCGAGTCTTATGCCTCCTCCCAGAATTCGGTCACAAAACTTCAAGCATGTGGGAAGAAAAAGTCTGCCTTCTTTGGCATTGCTCTGAACCAAATGGGGTTAGCATGCGTGCAACTCGATGAAATAAATGAAGCTGCAAAGCTGTTTGAGGAAGCCAAGAGCATTTTAGAGCAAGAGTATGGACCATATCATCCGGATACACTGGGAGTATACAGCAATTTGGCAGGGACCTATGATGCTTTGGGAAGGTTTACTTCGTTTGATCTCATGCATTAGATATGCTTTGGAATGATTTAATGTGTTGTTTACTTTTTTGTTGCTCAGAATAAATTATGCCATTTGCTATATAGCCTGAGCCAATCAATTACAATTTTGCATGATTCTACATGCTAGAATGCACTTTCTGCATCCCATCATTCTAGGATAATTTTAGGACTATGATGATTTAAAATTTCATACTAAGATAACCTGATAATGTAATGGACAAACTTAATCATGAAATGCATACTATTTTGTTTCTTCTTTTTTTGAGGGAATCAAACGCATACGATTTAATGAATATAGGAAGTAGTTGAAGGACTTGTTTTCTTACCAAAATGCATGCGAAATGCAGGCATTTATCGCTTATCAAAATTTTAAAGTAAATGATTTACACCTTGGCATCATTTTAATATTTGAAGAAGTATAAGCTTTTGACATTTTGCAAGTAATACTGGCAACTGGTTTAGTCCCACCTAGTTCTGTAAATATGAACCCTATAGATGTAGTGCGATGTTTCCTGACCTGCTACTTATCCTTTATATCTCAATAAGCTTTTCATCAATGAAGAGTTACTTGCAATTGCATTTTAAGTAATTATTTAAATCTCGATTTTTTATTGACTAATGGACTTCATGTAGGAAGTTTCTAGTTAGGAATGAGTCCATGTTATGCGATATATTTCCTTATGCTTGAGAAAGTCAAGGGAGTTCCTGAATCCATTATTTTGTGGAAGCTACTCTATGGGCTGTTATATTACTCTTTAACAAGACAGTGTGCGTGATAGTATGACAAGACATCGAACATTTTTCTTCTTTATAATAGTGCAAATGTTATCGGTTGCTTCTAGCTTTAAGACTTAAGAGTGCTCTTGCTTCTTTAAAATAGTAGAATGCTATGAGTAAACTAATGCATAGTTCATCTCATGTTCTGATATTTCTAATTTCGGTGCAGGCTGAATGATGCCATTCGAATATTGGAATATCTTGTTGAGATCAGGGAGGAGAAGCTGGGGACAGCCAATCCAGCTGTAGATGATGAGAAGAATAGGTTGGCAGTTCTGTTGAAAGAAGCTGGTAGAGTTCGGCACAAGAAGACTAGATCACTGGAAATTCTCCTCGAAGGCAACTCCCATGGCATAAAGAAAAAGGCAATTCCAGTGTGATGCCTATCATGAAATGTGTTTCCATGCATACTAAAAGATCTGTACCAATTGGCTTCTTCTAATTCGATCGTTAAGCGCAAATTGTAGAAGGGCTTGTTGAAGCATCATTGTATGTTTCTTTATACCAATGAGGCCACTGTCCCTTATATTCTGCAATGCAACCATCTCTTTGCCTTCATGGTCATAATTATTATTATTAAATTTTTTTTGATGGTAGGCCATGATTCTTTGTTATAAATGTCTCCTAAAAGTCATTGCCTTCACTTAGAAAATCTACTGATATTAATGTAGTGGAATATTGGTGGGAGAAACAGTGAAGCATAAGATGGATTTTAAGACATTCCAGGTTCCACAGTGGACATCGTAGCAATGGTCGATAACGAAATGTAAGAAGAAAAATAATAAAGGTAACTCCATTAGCGGTCATCAAATACCGCGTGCGTCTGGGAACTCCTTGGTTCACTGCGTAAATACACTCAAACCCGAGGGCTACTTTCGTTATAAGCAAATCCTATATGAAGGGTGGTTCTATATACAACCCCCCCCCCCCCCCCCCCCCCCCCCCCCCCCCTATTGCTAAGGACACCCCCAAAAACCAAAAAAAAATACCCAAACTAACCTTTAGTGTAATTACCATATTGCCCTTGAAATTTTCTCAGTACACCCCCCTTCCTCCTCCTCCGTTTCGTTTTGAAAAGAAAAAAAAAAAACACCCCTCAAACCCCCCTTAAATCCCTCGATCCATTTACATCGTTTAGGCGATCTTTGAAGGAGATTTAAGCCCCATTCGAAGCATGGACAAGCAACTAGTGATTTGGGACGAAGAATCGGCCGCAAAGGTACGTGTTCCACCTTGTTTCGAAATTTTTTTTTTTCACGGTTCGTGCTCCGTTCGGCACTGGATCGCCGAACAAAAGGCTTCTGTTCGGCTGAACAGTGCCGAACAGAAGCCTTCTGTTCGGCAACCCTCAACCGAACTCTTTTGTTCGGCTGCACAGTGCCGAACAGAAGGCTTCTGTCCGGCACTGTGCAGCCGAACAGAAGGGTTCTGTCCGGCTCTATGCAGCCGAACAGAATGCCGGCGACGAGAGGGAGAAGGGGGAACGGGGGGGTTTTGGGCGTTGGCGAGGTGCTTTGGGCGGAACAGTTCAAAGGGAGACGGAGGGGGTTTGGCCGCCGGCGAGGTGCTTGAGGCGAGGTTTTTTGGGCGGAAGGGAGAAGCCGGCGGGTGTTTTGGAGGGGAAGAGCGGGGTGGGGGGGGTTTGGGGGGTGTAGAGAGCAATTTAGGTGAGGGGGTGGGGAGGGTAGGGGGTAATTTAGGAATTTTTAATTTTTTAGGGGTGTCCTTAGCAAATGGGGGGTGTAGAGAGTATTTAATTTTTTTTTAATTTTTGGGGGGTGTCCTGAGCAATAGGGGGGGTGTATATAGAACCACCCCTATATGAGGGGGTACCGTCCTGCGACTCGAAACCATCATTCCCTCGCCCCCGTTTGGGTCTCGAAGAATTCAAAATCCTTGCTCTGAATCAAGAACCGTCAAAAGCCCTGAGCTTCGCCGGAGTCTGGCATCCTCCTCCACCGTCGCGCCGGCGGCGCCAGACTCGTCTTCAAGAACGAGCTCTTCCATCATCGAGAACTCGAGCACGGCGTCCGAGGGCGAACCTATAGCAGGAGCGGTCGGAAATGGAGGTCTAAGGCATCGGATCGCCGAGGGGACGATCTTGATGAGGAGAAGAGGGCGATTTCGGCCACACTCGTCTTCAAGAACGAGCTCTTCCATTATCGAGAACTCGAACGCGGCGTCTTAGGGTAAACCTATGGCAGGAGCGGTCGGAGATGGCGATCTAAGGCGTCGGATCGCCGAGGGAACGATCTTGATGAAGGGAAGAGGGCGATTTCGGCCAGACTCGTCTTCAAGAACGAGTTCTTCCATTACCGAGAACTCGAGCGCGGTTTCCCAGGCCGATCCGAAAGCAGGAGCGGTCGGCAATGGCGATCTAGAGGATTGGATCGGTGAGGGGAACGATCTTGGTGTGGAGAAGAAGGCGAGTTCGGGCCAGACTCGTCTTCAAGAACGAGCTCTTCCATCACCAAGAACTCGAGCGCTGTGTCCAAGGGTGATTCTAAAGCAGGAGCGGTGATGGGGACAATCTTGGTGAGGAGGAGAAGTCGAGTTCGGACATGATTGCAAAATTTACTGGATTTCCACGATAATTACATATCCGAAATATTATACGTACGTATGACCTTGCCTTTTGTAGGTCGCAGAAGAAATCTAAAGAAATCGGGTTGGACGGGTTAGAATAATGTTTATTGCACGTGCCGCATTTAGGTGTCAAAAATGATTTAAAATATTCTAGTCGCAATATTTTCATCGCTTGTGATTTAAAAAAAAAAAAAATCAAGTTGAAGAGAAAAAAGCGGGATTCCGAAGAATGAGCCAGGGGATGTCGCCGTTCCTCCTCTCACTCTCTCTCTCTCTTTCCAATTTCACCAGCAGTAGAAAAGATTGAGAGCGAGAGAGGGACAGATGGGCAATTGTTGAGTTTTTTCTTCACAGCCGATGGTGCTGGTTCCCCCAATCTTCGGTTTCCCTTCCCTCGCAGCTCGCATCAGGTGGTCTTCTTTTTCTTTGGTTTATCTGTAGTTTCCATGCTTTTCTTCTCTCTTTTTCTGATTCTTTTCCGATTTCTTTAGTGATCTGTGTAGCCATAGCTTGTCTCTGTTGAGAATTCTTGTTTTTCTGTACTATTCTTGGAATTTCACGGGAGATTTTTAAGATTCTGGGTTTCTTTTGATGGGATTTAATCTGGTTCACCTCAGATTGAAAGTGACATATTTGTTTGGGCGCATGACATTGCTTGGAGATACTTAAAGTGCGTTCAACGTCTCTCCATGTTGAATTGATGTTCCTAATTTATAGCCGTTCTGGTTTTCCCAATCTGTTGATTTGTTAAACTTAAAATGGCAATATTATTTGATTATTCTGGTAGGGAGATTAGTTATGCAAGCGTAAAGATAGAGGTTTTATGCAAAGGAAATTGAAAACAGAGCTCTTTCTCAGACTGGCTTGAAGACCTAGGCTGTCAAGCTCTAGATCGGTCAAAATTTTAGAAAGTTTGTGCTTTTTTGATGTTTAATAGGGAACATTGTTTGACGCCTTTTCATTCTTGATGCTAAGTGGTCAATATGCTATTATGAAAATTGATATAGTTGTAGTGCTGTGCATAACTACCTCGGCCAAGTTGTTTGGTTGCATGGCTTCAAAATCCTTTTGAATCACCCATGCCAATAATTTTCTTATTTCTTCTTAAAACTAGTTGCTTGAAATTCAGTCCTTTGGAGACTTGATAGATCTTTTAGCTAGCTGGGAAGTCACTCAATATTGTCCATGACAGTCCTGGCTGGTTTCATATTTTTAAATGTTAAGATAACCAACTTTTGGCACTTGTTACTGAAGCGATCTTTTTGGTGAGAGAAGGAATTTCTTCCTCCAGTCCACTGAACTGGAATCTCTCACATGTTCTAAAAAGGTTGACATCCAAAGTTCAGTTGGATCTCACTTTAATCTGTTAACTAACCACTAGAGACCACAGCTTAAGCTGTTAGGGTGAAGGATGTATACCAGGCCTCAACATAATTGTCTTCCACTTGAATCATAGATGGAAGGATCATATATTTGTGATTTTTCAGGAGCACAATAGCAATCACGAGTTGAATTATCTGTTCAAAATCGTGATTTGATCCTTGAATGTTGTTTTCCATCAAATCATGCTGCATCAACTTGTTTCATTGTTAAAAACTTAAAATATAAAGAACTTGGAAATAAATATATGAGCAACAAACAATTTTTAGTTTTGCATGTTACTGAATTGAACAAAACTGCTATGTATCAATTTAGACCCTCTGATTTGTACTACTGGTAAAATATATGATATCCATGCATACAAATATGAAAAACACGATGACAAGTGTACTCTCTCCATTCTTTAAGCTAAAATCTAGGATCTGTTCAGAAATATGGCATATCATGTTCTTATACTTTAGTCTCTGATACTATGGTTTACAGCAAAGTCATGGGGTGAAGTGTTATTGCCTTTCGCAGAAAAAAGGGAAACTAAAGGCACAGTTTAAGTTAATATACGATGATATTAAACCTTAGCTGCCTCTATATATTGCTCTGTATTTTGCGTTCCCTTTTTGACCATTATGGGACAGCTCACATATCAAGTGATTATTTATTCTTCTCTGGGTTAATATTTAAATTCTGAACTTCATTTTTTCTATGGTGATACAGGATGTTAGTTCTTATGACTTAGTATTTGGGAAGTTTGCATTGTGTTCCCTTTTCGAGGACTACTTTGAGCAAGCAAGGAATCTCAACACGAGGATCATGCTAAAACCATTGGAAGATCGTCATGTGGATTTAGTTGCAACTGTATCCAACAAACTTTAGATGCATTTCATGACTGTTACATAAATCATTCCTTGAATGCTTTTGATGTTTCAATTTTTTTTTATATCTTTTATCATATTCTGTATACATACCCTTCTCTGTTTTGAAAAGGTGATATGATAATCAATTACAAGAAGTAAAAGCAATGGAGTCTTTTGGCCTACAAAACGATTATTCTTAGATTTCAATTATTCCTCAATTTGCTTTCTCATCAATAATAATAATAATAACAACAATAACCACCATTATTGTTAGATTTCATCAACAACAACAACAATAACAGCCACCAACATTATTCTTAGACTTCACAACCTAATATAGAGTGCAAGTTTCTGTATCATTTTTGGTCGAATATGATGTTTTGAGCTGATCTTAATCAGTTTGCATAACTTGTATTGTTATAATTTATACTGCTCCGTCTACTTATCTTTCAAATACAATGCTTTAGTTTTTCAAGCTAATGGAATGGAGTCTGAGTATGTGGTACTATCAGTCATTCAGTTGTTTTAGTTGCTTGCTTTTTCTTTCTTTTAATTGTACATGCCGAAGTATTGGTTAGAGCAATCTTGCATTATTCTGGTAGTTTTTCTATATAATAGAAGAGCTTTTGCTTTTAGCAAATGAAATGTTGCTTGCCTTAATATATTTAAAGTGTTTGATCCCCTTGATCAGAAATCTAGGAAGGCCTTTGAAGGAAATGCATTATTCCGCTGGCAAAAGTTGTGCTTCTTATTGATTAATTTTGCTGTTTAATATTCTCATAATAATCAAAATTGTATTTGTATCAACGATTGACAAAAGAGGATGTTATTTCCATTTTGGCTTTCTTTTACAGGGACTTGGATGATCCACATACATTTATGGACCTTATGTATCTACTTCTGGTGCGTAAGAATCTAATCCTTGGAAGAGACATCTACCCTCAACAGCTTGTTAGTTTTCACCTTAAATCATTAGACATGCTAATCTCTTAGTGTCAATTGCATTATGTCTTGTTTTCCAGCATACTGCATTTAAGGTCATGTGCTTACCATCCTAGATATCAATTTGGGGCTTTTGGTATATTTCCTCTGCTAATAACAAGAAGGTACGTTCTTTAAATCATCATATCAAATCCCCTAGTCATGTTATTTATCAAATTGTTAGATATTAGTTTTTTTTTTTTTTTGGTACAACGGCAGTTCACACCCGCCGTAGATGGGTGCAGCCAACAAAATCAGAAATTAGATATTAGCTTTTACCGATTCATGTCCATTGGAAAATGATAGATTTTCTTTAACTATCTTTGCTCTTATATACATTAACTGTCAATATTTTTCAAATGAGATATTGTTTTACAGTATTATTCCAAACTGAGAAAATTAATTTTAAAAGAAGAATTATTTATTGTTTGTGATTAGAATTATTGATGATTTGTGGTTATTTCTGTTTTCCTTTGCCCCCCTGTCTGCTTTAGGCAGAAATTGGTGCATTTCATGAGTTTAAAAATTAGGCTTGTTCAGAATTTTTTTCTTACATGGGTAAGTTATTCTCTCCATTGTTGTGGTTGGTTCATTTATCTTAATGTCTTATTATGGTCAATTTCTAAAGCTTTCGGAAGTTTTTTCGGCAAATATTCATGACTTTCCTTTTTTATCCTATTGTGCCTTTTTTGCATTCTTAATATTCCAATAGAAGTAGTTAATCTGCCATGATTTATAAAGTTGGAAAAGAAAACATGAAAGCTTTTTTTTAGCACATGCAAGTGCACTGAGTTTTTTTTTTTTTTGGTTGGGGCGGCGGTGTTGAGGGAGCATTGGGATTGAGTGTCAAAGAGATGGAGACAGAGCATTGATAGTGGGAGTCCTGCTGTTCGCTTCACTTTACAAGTTAACAATACCTGCAAAATGACATGTCTATCATGGAAAGCATTTCTGTATTTTGTATGGTCATTCACATATCTGAGTGTATATGATTTAACCCAAACCCATTTACTCCACGAAACACCAACTTTGTCCAACTATTCTAATCAACATACTTGCCAAATAATTATTTAAATCGAGTTTAAAATCTTTTTCTCTTTGTTTGCATATTAGTGAAGATGTGAAATTTAGAAATTTGAAGTGTTACTTATTTCTTAGGATTGCAAACATTTCAAAAGACAAAAACAGAATCATTTGGAGTATCCTTTTGCTGCACTGCTTCTCATGCATCTGTTTCTTTGCTTTTACAAGATTCGCACTTTATTTTGCATATAGTCTCATATTACAATGTTTCCTTTGAGAAAGTGTATGGAAAGACCTAAATAAATTATACGAAAGTTGTTGAGATCATACATCATCAGTGCCTTGTGAAGTGCAAAACGAGTGTTCGTTTCCAGTTCCAAAGCTACTTTTGAAATGTATCAGTTTCCTTTGATCTTTTCTTCTCTTTCCTGATCGTTTACTGTTGTTGTTGTCGGTGTTATTCCTTCAAGCCTGAAACAATGATTCAGTTTGTGGTTATCTCCCGTTGTAAAATTTAGCTTCAGCTATTTGAACAAATGCATTCTGTTCAACTTGTATTTTTCTTGTCGATTTCATATTTATGCGGTTCTCAGATCGAATTGCATAGCAGGGCATTTCCAGAAGATTATGGTGTTATGGGCTTGAGATATGGATCAGAAATCTATCCATTGGCACCTCATTTATGCCATTTCCTTGTGACAACCATATATTTGACTGATTTATCTTCTGAATTGTGATCTAAATCCCTTAAATGTGTATCATCTTTCAACTTTCACTGTCTCTTATTCATCAAACTTCTCGTATAGGTTTGCTAATATTAGTTTGCATAGCATTATTTGTATGGGATAGAACTTGAATTACATCTATATGAGAAATTCATGGGCTTATACTACAGTTTGCTGTCAATCTTGTATAGCAGTGTGGAGAATTGGGAACCAGAACATGTCAATTTGAAACATATTTTAACTGTACATATTGAATCTTAACTATATAGTTAAAAATTTTCGAAGAATAATACAGCTGTTTCCCTTCAGCATCAATAAATGTCGCAAGAAATAATGACAAAGAAAATTTGGTTGATGTTGAAGAACAAAGACAGGCTAACTTAGTAAGGATAATTTTTCATTGTTAGGTGGAATATAACCGAAGGTACTTCAGGTCTAAGCATGTGCTACTTCTGTTTTAGGTAGTATTCTTCTGTTAATTGCAGTCATTTCCCAGGATAAATTTTCCTCTTCTGGATACTGACCAAAGTGGACACTCCTTGCAAATCAGAACATGTGATGTTTTTATTTTGTTCCTTCACCATTGAAATTTTGTACTAGATATCTCGTGTAGTTTCATTTATGCTGGTCAAGATTAAGCTAAGAGATGCCTGAGGTAGGCAAGTGTGCATATATGATGACGTTTAAGGTATGCCTTTGTTTCATTTGCTTATTGCCTTTATCCTCATATAATTTCCTGAAGTTATGGAAAAAACTTTCTGTTGAAGTTGGATCGTTTTGATTTGAAGTTTAACTTTTGTTTGGTTAACTGGACCTTGTGAATTCTGTTATATGATTTATATGAAGTTTATCACATTGTTTTCATCCTAATTATTACTTCCATCTTTATGCCCTAGCAATTATATGTTGCATATAATTGCAATCTTTTCCAACAGTTCATCTCAGTGCTATGATCAAACAGCTTTATATGAAGGATGTGTTATTAACACGTTGTTAAGTAACTGACACTGACCAATATGCCTAAATGGATGAACACATGGGACTTATTAAATCAATATGTTAAAACTTGTATGCTTAAGTAATTAGTACTAGTGGTTGGTTTATCTGTTTTAATTAACTAAATTAATTTCATTGATAAAGTTCCATATTGTGAAGGTCGAAACACTTATAGCCTTCGTATTTCAGTTCACCATTTCGCTTAGCCCTGTTTGGATGCTTTTGGTAATGTGCAGTTTGTTCAATGGTTGACATTCATTAAAAAAAAATATGGGAGAAACTATGAGTAGTGCAGTAAACTAGAAATTAATTGTCACTATCATTTATGCCTCTTTTTTTTAATTGGTGTTGTACTTTATTAGATGAAAGCAAACAACATATGAACTTCAAAGGCTTGAAGAACTGGAGTCGTGCTGTTGGTTATGGATTAGGTTCAAGCAGTCCACTGTGTCCTTCATCTAATTTTGGTCTTGAGCTTGCTGGAAGTTCACAAGTATGATTATATTATTCTTTTGAGAATCATAATATTTGCTTACAATTCCATTAGCCTCTTATTTGCAATTTTGAGTTTCTTACTGCATAGGAATAATAAATAAATAAAATCTTGTGTGGATAATTTGATTTTTCATTGGAAGATTACTAATGTTGCATTATGAGATTATAATCTTGGCATTTGTAAAATATGTAGTCAATGTGGATTAGTGTGAGTTAGGGTACATTTTCTGGTACTGCTAAAGCATCTACAAAGGTTAAATATTTAACTTAACTGAAAGTACGGACGGTTAATTTCTTCTAAAGCCCTTCAAGATTTATTAGAATATTGCCATGGCATCTAGAAATATTTTAATTCAGCCTTTCTATACTTACTTTAAGTTATTATATCATGCATAATTTTATGTTTATAGTCATTTGTATGCATTGATGGCCCTATAGAAAAGTGTTATCATGCATAGGAAACACTCACCATGGATGAAAGCTTTAAAACACATGGATGCTATAACACATATTATGTTTTTAGGTCATAGCATCTATTGCTTGTTAGGACTCATCTAAGATGACATCATGAAAGATGATGAAGAAGAGAATGAAAGAACAAAGTGTAGGATTTATTAATGATTAAATGTTTTATTTGTCCCTCTTCCCACGGGTTTTTGTGTCACCCTTTTCATGCTTTCCCTCAGTTTTATGTCATGCTTTTACGTCCGTGCAAGAGGGGATTCCTTGCACGAACGTAAAAGCAAGTGCTTTTACGGCTTCCTTGCACGAACGTAAAAGCAAGTGCTTTTACGTCCGTGCAAGAGGGGCGCGAGTTTTTGAGGGACGCGACCGTGGCTTCGCGGTATCGCAGGGACGCGACCATGGCTTCGCGGTATCGCGCCTCACGCGAAGGATCGCGCCCGCGACCGATTTCGCCACGCGAAGGATCGCGCCCGCGATCGTGAAGAGACGCACCCGACAGGCCCTCTCGTAGAGGTCTATAAATAGACGGCCTCTACAGATTAAAATATATATAAAAATATATGAGATTAGAAGTAGAGGATTCCTAATCTCTCTTCTTTCTCTACTCTCTACTAGTTAAAATATTTCTTCCAAATTCTTTTTAAACGGGCTTGCTGCATATTGATTCTGGGTTCGAAGCCTTCTTTGATCTGTGCAAATCATCGAAGTTGAAGGAACGAGAGGCTGTTGTATCTCAGGAGTAGAACGCTATCCAAGCCTAGTGCACTGTAAGGCGGCGAAATCTACTTCAAGGAAAGTGACCAACATACCACGCCTCAGCATCTTGGATTCCATTTTTCCTACTTTTACTTTTAATTTTTTGTTTTAGCCTATTACTGCCTATTATTTATTGAAGTAGAATAGTTTAGTTTTATTTCTGCTTCAAATTTAGATTCAACAATCTTGAAGTAGATTTCCCTACGTATAATAGGCTAGTAATTAGAATTACCCCAATGGCCAATGCAAGTGATCTGGTTCCTCCTGAAAAGTTTAATGGAACTAATTTTAAGCGTTGGAGAGAGAAAATGGAAATCTTCTTAACCACGCTTGGATTATTTTCCATAATTTTTGACTCTCCTCCAAATGAGGATGAGAATGAACCGGCTAGGACTTGTAATTTAGAGGAATTTAAGAAGAAAGGCTACCTGTGTAGGGGTAGGATTTTGTCCTATCTTTCTGATCCCCTTTTTGATGTCTATTGCACTCTGAAAACCTCTAAGAAGATTTGGGATGATCTTAATAAAAAATATGGTATCCAAGATGCCGGAATGGACAAGTATACTGCTAGTCAATTCCTGTCTTATAAGATGGTAGACACCAAGCCCATAGTTGACCTAGCTCATGAGCTAACAGTGATTTATCATGAATTAGGCTTAAGGCAGGGGCGGCCCAAGCCTTAGGCGACCTAGGCGGTCGCCCAAGGCCCCGGCTCGAGAGAAGGCCCCCGCGCGACAGCACGATTGCTACTCTGCTAGTTCTAGGCTCCTAGCCTCCCAGCTCCCGCTCCTGGCTACAGTGTCCGTAGAACAGAGGTAAGGCCGCAGGAGCCAACGGCTACCTCGACAAGACGCGGGTGAGTGTGAGTCGCCGCGACGCCACCCCGTGAGGCCGTGACTCCCGTCCCAATCCTATCGGCCATCGCCCATCATTCCTCTCTTTGAAATCCTCATCGTGCTCCACTCCTCAATCCTTATCCTCTTCTCTTCTGTTCCGTGACTGCCTGGGTCGTCTACTCGTCTCCTCCGCGGCTCCGCAGCTCCGCGCCTCTGCCAGTCCACCTCCCCACCTCCCCGGGCCCCGGCATCTCACGACGGTCCCCGCCTCCCCGGCATCCAGGCGGTCCCGCACCTCCTCGCCTCCCTTCCGGGCCCCGGCTCCCGTGACCCCGTCGGCCCGTCCAACTCAATCCAGCGAGCCGGCGAGGTCGTCTCTTCCGCCTGAGCGCCTCCCCGGCCCCCGCCTCCCTGGCATCCCGGCGATCCTGCAAGGCTACGACCTCCTCGCCTCCCTCCCGGGCCCCCGGCCCCGGCTCCCGCCTTCCGTGAGGCCGTGACCAGTGAGGCAGTGACCTCCACCTCCTCGCCAGTCGCCTCCCTCCCCGGCCCCGGCTCTCGTGACCTCCTCCGCTCCTCGCCCCCCGCCCCGGCTCCCATGAGGCCGTGACCTCCTCGCCTCCCTCCTCAACCCCGGCTCTCATGACCCCGGCGGGCCCGGCCGTCCTCTCACGTCTGTCTGTGAGACTGTGAGTCTGTCAGTCTGTGACAGTGAGTCAGTGGCATGGACACACGGTGTGATTCTTCTAATTCTCCTAATTTTGTTGTTTGATTATATTTTCAACCTTCAGCGTTTAATTCCTCTAATTTTGTTAGAATATCTATAATTTTGTTACAATTTTTCTCTTCTAATTTTTCTCTTTTGTATTTTACACTTATTAAAAATTTATTATTATTATTATTATTATTTTAAAAAAGGCCTCATTTAGTGAGTTTGCCCTAGGCCCCCAAATGCATTGGGCCGCCCCTGGCTTAAGGGGAATGGGTATAACTGAGAGCCTTCAAGTTGCTTGTACCATTGACAAGCTTCCACCTTCTTGGAAAGATTTTGGGTTGTCCCTAAAACATAAGACCGAGGAAATGAGCATGAAAACCCTATTATCTGCCATTAGGATCCAAGAGCAACATCTTGAGAAAAACAATGAGCAAATTATGAACCCTGAGTTTCTAACTAAGGTGAACTTTGTAGAAGGCCAGAATAAAACCTATAGGTTCAAAAACTCCAAATTTGAAAAGGGTGGACCTAAGAACAAAGGAAAGTCCATGAAGCCAAAACACCAGATCAATAAGAATGATCGGAGGCCGATTTGCTACAATTGTGGAAAATCCGGTCATATGGCACGAGTATGCCGGATGAAGAAGAAGAAGTATCAAAACTATGAACATGCGCCTCCTCAACCTGCCAATCCACAAACCAACATGGTGTTATCCAGTACTGGTCCTACTAGTACTGATGATCGGTATGTAACTTTAAGTCCAGAGTTAAATTTGGCAATTCATTCTACCGATTGGTTAGTGGATACAGGTGCGAATGTTCATATGTGTACTGATCGTACCCTTTTTACTGTTTATCATGTCCGGGGCGGCCTAACAGTGACTATGGGAAATTCTACCTCGGCACGAGTACTTGGAACTGGGAAAGTACTTCTAAGGCTTACATCTGAAAATGTGCTTCCTCTATTTAATGTGTACCATGTGCCCGAAGGAAGGAGGAATCTGATCAGTGGATCTCTTCTGATAAGGAGTGGCTATTCTTTGTTATTTCAATCTAAGAAAGTGATTATAACAAAGAATGGAACATTTGTAGGCAAAGTCTATGAGTGTGATGGCTTATATGTAATTAATAAAATGAATGATGTACCTGTGGATATTCCTTCTCATAGCAATAATAAAGTTATTCTTTCAGTATATTCTTCATTTCTTTGGCATGCTAGATTAGGACATGTGAATAATAATACTATTAAAAGAATGATTAGTTCTGGTTTATTGCCTAATGTTTCATTAGATGAAAAAGAAAAGTGCCAAATTTGTGTTCAATCTAAACAACCTAGAAAACCATTTAAAATGGTAAATAGAAATTCAACTTTATTAGAATTAATACATTCAGATGTATGCGATCTAAATGGAACTTTGACTAAAGGGGGTAGAAGGTATTTTATTACCTTCATAGATGATTACTCTAAGTATTGTCAAGTTTATTTAATGAAATCTAAAGATGAAGCTTTTGAGATGTTTAAGACTTATAAATTCTTGGTAGAAAATCAACTTGACAAGAGAATAAAAATTCTCAGGTCAGATAGAGGAGGAGAATACACCTCTAATGACTTGAATGAATTCTGTAGAGTTAATGGAATTCTACATGAAGTAACACCTCCCTATTCACCTCAGTCTAATGGAGTGACTGAAAGGAAAAATAGGACTTTGCAAGATATGGTAAGATCTTTGCTTGCCAACTCAGGTTTACCTGAGGTTTGGTGAGGGGAAGCAGTGCTTACTGCATGTTTCCTGCTTAATAGGGTTCCATTTAAAGGTTCTAATGAATCTCCTTATAAACTTTGGAAAGGAAGAAAACCTAACGTAAACTTCCTAAAAGTTTGGGGTTGTTTGGCTAAGGTTAATATTCCTTTAATTAAGAAAAGAAAATTAGGACCTAATACTTTTGATGCTATATTTCTTGGTTATTCTCTTAATAGTGTTACTTATAGATTCTTAGTCATTAGTTCTGACATTAATGGCATTGATAAGAATACTATAATTGAATCTAAAGATGCTTCTTTCTTTGAAGACATTTTTCCTTTTAAGGATAAAATAGAAAAGCATATAATAGATAGAACAAATAATGAATCTTGTAATTCACCTTCTAATGAAAATGAAAATGAACTTATTGATGTTAATGAACTTGGTAGAAGCAAAAGAATTAGGAAAAAGAAAGATTTTGGATCTGATTTCTATACCTTTATGGTAGAAGATGATCCTAAAACATATAAAGATGCTATGAACTCATTAGATTCTATGTTTTGGAAGGAAGCTATTAATAGTGAAATGAATTCACTTATGACTAATGAAACATGGTTTCTAACTGATTTACCACCTGGTAGTAAGGCTATAGGTTGTAAATGGATCTTATAGAAGAAATTAAGACCTGATGATTCAATTGAAAAATATAAAGCAAGATTAGTTGCTAAGGGCTTTACTCAGAAAGAGGGTATAGACTACTTTGATACGTATTCTCCTGTGACTAGGATAACCACTATCCGTACTTTAATTGCACTGGCTTCAATCCATAATTTGATAATCCATCAGATGGATGTCAAGACTGCCTTCCTCAATGGTAATTTAGAGGAAGAGATTTATATGGATCAGCCAGAGGGATATGTGGCTCAGGGACAGGAAAGAAAAGTTTGTAGGTTAGTCAAATCTCTTTATGGTTTAAAACAAGCTCCTAAGCAATGGTATAGAAAATTTGATGAAATAATTGTTTCTTATGGCTTTAAAGTAAATGAATCTGATAAATGCTTATATTCTAAGTTAGAAAATATTTCATGTGTTATCTTATGTTTATATGTTGATGATATCTTAATTTTTGGTACTGATATGAATATTGTAACTGATATCAAGAATTTTTTATCTAATAATTTTGATATGAAAGATTTAGGTCAGGCAGAGGTAATGCTTGGTAATAGGATTACTAGAATACCTAATGGTATAATCTTTGATCAATCACAATATATTGAGAAAATTTTGAAGAAATTTGATAAGTACAACTGTAAACCAGTGAGTACACCTTATGATCATGGTTTGAACTTGAAGTGCAACAAAGGTGATCCAGTAGCCCAAGAAAAATATGCTCAGATTATTGGGACACTGATGTATATTGCAAATACAAGTAGACCTGACATTTCCTATGCTATAGAAAAGCTCAGTAGGTTTAATAGTTGCCCTAATCTTAGTCACTGGGAAGCACTGGACAGAGTACTTAGATACTTGAGAGGTACCATGTCTTATGGTTTACATTACTCAAGATTTTCCGCTGTACTTGAAGCATACAGTGATGCTAGTTGGATCACTGATTCAGTGAACCGAAAAGGAACTAGTAGATACATATTCATGTTGGGTGGTGCAGCTGTTGCTTGGAGATCATCCAAACAAACTGTGATCACCAGATCCACTATGGAGGCTGAGATTGTAGCCTTAGATTCTGCATCTCAAGAAGCAGAATGGTTTAAAAATCTTATGTCAGAAATTCCTATTATGGAAAAGCCTATGCCTGCTATCTCTTTGTTATGTGATAATGAAGCTGCAATTAATACTTGTAGAAATACTGAATATAACAAGAGAAACAGAAGACACATTAGTGTGAGACATAAGATAATTAGATACCTAATTAAAAATGGCATCGTGACTTTGGAATTTGTTAGATCTGAAGGTAACCTAGCAGATCCTTTGACTAAAGGACTAGCTAGAAGCAAAGTTATAGAAACATCAAGGGGGATGGGACTGAAACCCATAAGGAATCATTGACAATGGCAACCCAACCTATTCTGACTGGAGATCCCAAGACGAAAGATTCAACGGAAAAAACAAGTTGTTTAATGATTAGTTAGCACTATTATTAAAATGACTTTATGTCATTTGGTCTCTCCCTATGATGTGAGTGCTAAACACAGCAGAGGTATACGGAGGATTTTAAAACTCTGAATGAGTCCGAGTCTATGACAAGGTGCTGTGCTGCGAGCACCCTTGGAGGATTCACCTATGTGAGTGTGACTGTATGGCCGCAGTCTATGGGGATAAGGGTTAACCCCTAGAGCGCTCATGAAACTGAGATATTGGTGCATGAGGCCGAAAAGCACCACCTATGATGAACCCAATATTTGCATTTGTCATGGGTGAAGTATATGAAAATCTGAACCAAAGAATTTGGTTCAAAGCTTTTTGGCTACCACTATTCCTTTCAGATGTAAGTATACTTTCACTAGGTAAAGGTTCAAAGCCGCAAGCTACCTTTATTGAAGTCATGACATGAAAAGCCTGGTATGACTATTTTTTATATAAAATCTTGAAAACATTTTAATCAGGTGGGGGATTGTAGGATTTATTAATGATTAAATGTTTTATTTGTCCCTCTTCCCACGGGTTTTTGTGTCACCCTTTTCATGCTTTCCCTCAGTTTTATGTCATGCTTTTACGTCCGTGCAAGAGGGGATTCCTTGCACGAACGTAAAAGCAAGTGCTTTTACGGCTTCCTTGCACGAACGCAAAAGCAAGTGCTTTTACGTCCGTGCAAGAGGGGCGCGAGTTTTTGAGGGACGCGACCGTGGCTTCGCGGTATCGCGCCTCACGCGAAGGATCGCGCCCGCGACCGGTTTCGCCACATGAAGGATCGCGCCCGCGATCGTGAAGAGACGCACCCGACAGGCCCTCTCGTAGAGGTCTATAAATAAACGGCCTCTACAGATTAAAATATATATAAAAATATATGAGATTAGAAGCAGAGGATTCCTAATCTCTCTTCTTTCTCTACTTTCTCTACTAGTTAAAATATTTCTTCCAAATTCTTTTTAAATGGGCTTGCTGCATATTGATTCTGGGTTCGAAGCCTTCTTTGATCTGTGCAAATCATCAAGGTTGAAGGAACGAGAGGCTGTTGTATCTCAGGAGTAGAACGCCATCCAAGCCTAGTGCACTGTAAGGCGGCGAAATCTACTTCAAGGAAAGTGACCAACATCAGCATCTCGGGTTCCATTTTTCCTACTTTTACTTTTAATTTTTTGTTTTAGCCTATTACTGCCTATTATTTATTGAAGTAGAATAGTTTAGTTTTATTTCTGCTTCAAATTTTATTTGCAACACAAAGAAACTAAAGGATGAAGCATATATCCATTTTCGATGAGAAGGATGACAAGGAAGCTTGTTTTTGGTAACGATATGAGGCAATGTCAAGGGGTTGCCTTACAAATTTTCATTGTATATGTGATAGAAATGTCTTACATATTTTGTAGATTATGCATCATGTTGATAATAAAATAAATTATAATTCAGTACATTATTTTTTTTAATGTATCCCTGTATCCTGTTTATTCACTATAGTTGAATCAGCCATTTTGAAACACATGCTAGTCTAGCTACTGTTTCTGTGCCCGTGCAACATTAATATCCGTAGTTTCAGCACTGTGATCCCTAAAATCAAGAGCATCCTGAGCTTATCTTGACCTTAATATTCATTTGCATGAGGACAGGGTGCTATTTTCTAATGTTTTCATATTGAGTTGTCTAAATATATGCATAGACTGTAAGTGCAGAGGTATTATTAAATTATAAAACTGATGCTTGTTTCCTTTTAAGTTTGGTGGCATATTGTACCTGATGCTTTATTTAATAGGCTTCTTAAGAAAACAAAACAATAAACTAAGTGCAATGACTTGTACATAAATCAAAAGCATTTGGTGCAAATATATGGCTATGTATAACTTGATAATCTACCATGTTTTTTTGAATTTTTTTTGCTCTTATCTGTAATGTCATCAAAAAGTAGTGATTGGAATGTCAATGAGATCAAGTACGGGTAGGAAATTTTCTTAAGTTCTTACTGTTATAATTGATTATCCTGAATTTTTATGGGAATTTGATGTTACTTTCACTTGCTAGATGTTTTAGATCATGTTTCATATGTTTATCAATCTTCTAAAATCCTGGTTAACTTGCTGCTCTCTTTATTATTTTTTTTATTTACTAGTTACATTCACACTTAGGTGATGTGTGCTGGCTTTTCTTTATGCTCTCTTCATTGGCATGCTATATGCACATTTAGCCTAATTAGCACGAAAGCCCAGATCCTGTGCATACTTCATTATTGATGCTTTTTTCAGATTCTTCTCTTTTATCCTCTTTTCTCCCTTCTATTTTAGGTATTGTGTTCCTGCAGCATGTACCGTGTGTGGAAGATACGGTTCTTGGTATTGTTGTAGATAGTAAACCAGATGTAAGTATCTTTTATTTTATACTGTAAGAGACTCCTGTATGCATATTTCATCGCTCTGTAGCAGTTAGAAATTATTTATATGTTTTAAGTCATTTAATTTTGCGAAGTTCCTATGCTTGTTTGATCTTTAAATGAAGTTCTCAAGAATAATAAATTCTAAATAAGATGATTGCAACATGTTAGCCTTCTTCCTCTTCTACTTGCAAACCAAATACTTGATCACTACCTTCTTATCCAAAGAATAAAAGCTAATACTACGAGCTCCTTCTCTAGAAAGCAATATGGCCATTTGTTCTTTCAACCCAGGTTAAACGCTTAAACTTGCCTTATACAAACATTGAATACAAAAGGGTCGTACTTAGATTAACCAAGGGCGAAACCATATTTTATTTGGTTACAAGGAAAGGTCTATGTTTATATAATGAAATTTGATTACGCCGGGCATTACTATTAACTGTTCCAAGAAAGTGGATTAGCATATGGATTTATATAAGTTGATTTGAAATTGCTGGTGATGGAGTCCAATATATGTTTCCTAGTTACATTTGAAAAAGCTTAAATGCTGTATTTTCTTTGATATCCTTCAGAGGTCGGCAGGCGTGTAGCATCCCCTCATACTCTGCTGACAGATATTTTTCAAATCTAAATTCATCTTTTCACTTATTGGTTACTGTTTCTGAGATCGCATTCTTTGTACATGGTTTTCAGACATATTATTCTGTTTTCAGAAATTTCTGGTTGACATAAAGGGACCAACTTTGGCATATTTACCGGTACTTGCATTTGAAGGTGGAACTAGGAGAAACATACCAAAGTTCGACGAATCAGTTTCCTTAGTTATATTACATCAATTTTGCTGATTCAGACTTTCAGATTTTCCTTGAATATATATGACATCAACATTGTTGACTCGTATGTCATATTAGTTATGTTTCGGTCTTATATCTCTTTGTTCGCTGGCAGCATGCTTTGAATTTTGTCGAGAAATAATTGGTTTTACTTTATGTGACATGGACTTCATATCCATAATTTTCGCCATGTGAAGTGTCTGCAACACATGGAGACATTGATCTACAGATGTTTTCATGTTAAATAGATAGATATATCACCATCTTGGTTCATTGATGTTCACAAATCTCCAATTTTCTTGTCTTTTTTGCTTTTCAGACGTGTAATCTCTTCGGCAATAAAGAATGCTGTCTTCTTTACCAAATGTGTACCTTATTGTATGTGTTTGATTTTATAGGTTGTTTCTTATGTCAAAGAACATGCGCACCGTTAAAAAATGTACTTTGTTTGAAGGCATTTAATGGCTGATGAAGCTAGGTTATGTGATCCTAGGAAAAGGTTGGAAAATCTTGTTTGAGTGGAGACCATGAGCAGATGATTTGACACAACTCAAATTTGTATATGGAACCATGACACATTCATAGGTAAATTGGGGTGTTCTGAAACAAATAGCTTCTATCATTTGAGAGAGATTTGACAGTGTTCTTTGGGATTGTTAAATTTTGAGGTAATGTTGGGAACATTTTTTTATGTTCCTAATCCTGAAATTTGTGCTATTCATATCATGTGATATTATTTTTTAGTTCATGTGTGGAATATTTACTCATCAGTGATAGTCTACTGCAGGTAGGTACTTTACTGTATGCCCGAATGGTCAAAGCTAATAACAGCATGAATCCTGAACTTTCATGCACCGATGGTAATAAACTTAGTGCTGACTGATAGCTTGCGTGCCATTTGCTATTATCTTGCAAAATAAATCATATTGTAGTTCACAATGGCAATCGGTGGTCAAAGCTAATTCCCATGTACCATCCGAACTTATAGATTGCTTGCTTATTTCTGTCAATATGCATGTGTTTATTTGACTTTTCTACGTTTTCTCATCTGTTGCTTGTTTTGTAAAGGCTAGTTATAGTCTATATATTTTATGATCTAAATGTGCCTAAACCTGCCAAATTGCTTGATGCTTGGTTCCTAATTTGTGTTATATCACTAGGTTAATTATGTAAAACATGTAAAACAATTTGAAAGGTTGTAAATAAGTGGTCATTATTCCTTACTAGTTCCACTAACTTGCTTCCTGTTGGATATGCCTGTATGTTGGATATGATTGCAGAAGGGATAAAAACCCAGCAATTTCAAAAATTAGTTACGCTGCAAAGATTGATAGCTACTTAGATATGCAGTGTAAACTGTGGACTTTTAGGAAGCTAACATAGTTAGACCCAGTATATTGGTCTATATCACAAGGATTCTAGTGTTAGTATCTGGTTTGGATGCACATTTAGGAGTCCATCCTCCTCGAAGAATTTCCTCTTGTAGATCCGCATCCAAGTGACACCCACATACCTGTCTATCGGGATCTGGTATGCTGTGATAAGCAAAGGGACCAGGTAACACTGGCATTGGTTCCTTGGCTTCCAATTTTTCAAAATTAGCTTAACGTTTCCTTGTCTTTCAATTTTTTTAACGTGTCTCCCTCTATCATTTTGCTGAGGGAAACTAAATGGACAGATATCACTTTGTCAACAAGATATCTCTGTGTCTAAGAGCTTGATGAGTAGAATTATTAACTTGTGCATGCGGGTGTCTAACTTGTTCCTTGTCCATACCCTCCCATCAAATGTTAGATGGTGTAATTTTGACAGGAATTTCTCTGTGTTGGCTTATTTCTTTAACAATCTATTTAGAAGTTAATAATTTTCTTTTTGTTTATTAACACTAGACTTGTTTGAATTGAACTATGTCTTTCGTGTGAAGAGGTTCTTTGAGTTATTATTCAATCTTAACATACCTAAATGAAGTTGAATTAGAGTTGGAGGCATGGGATTGGTCTTGCTTTCAGGCAAGTATTATTTCGTAGGAAGTGTATTGATTCCCTAACAAACGTGTCTATGCAATAGGATTTGTTCTTTGCGAGGTTTCTATCCAGATGCTCACGGGACTTTTGTAGTTAATTAATTTTTGATACTGGTTGTTAAAGGTGGTGTATGTTGAGGTCGGAGACAACATTTGACTTGTTTGATTCAGAACAGGAAGTAATGGATCATCTAAATGATTATTGGTACATGCACTTGTAATTAATTATGAAATGCTTTCTAGTAAGCATTGCAGTGCCAAGCAAAGCACATATAGCGGGGCTAATTACAGGGTATGTGAATTTAAACATCCAATACCATCGTGAAGTCCATGGTTCACTGTCCTAGTTTTGGTACCCGTATTGGGACCGTGCCCGTAAAATGTCGGTGTGGGCTGGTTCTTGGTATCGACACTCGATACACCTCCTATACTGAGTATTGGTTCACTATTCGTATGGTAATGGTATGCCTAGCGCCGGGTGGTGTGGTCCAACATGGCGAACCATGTGTGAAAATGTAAGGTCTTTTCTATTTTGTGATTGGTTTTCTTCTAAGGAAAACTGCCTGGAAGACTTTGTTTTCGATGGGAAATCTAGTTTTCTTTCTTCTTATTTCAACGGAAAATTGACAAATTTGAAATATATGTTTCTATATTTTGGGAATACTTCTCCTTTTCCATGGAAGAAATTTGATCTTTCCTTTCCCTTTTCCATAGATTTCTCTGCAACCAAACTGACACATGATCAGCTTTTGTGCTTAACCAATATGTTACTCTTAGTGGCTATTAACTGATCAAGAAGAGTTTCTTGATTACCCTGGAGGTGAGCAGTTGTGATGATATTTGGAAACCAATGATCATTAACTTTCTCATAATACTTCTGTTGCTTTGCATCGTTGTGGAGGCTAGTGGTGAACTGAAAGATGCCCTTATTAAACAAGACTCATTTTTAGTCACCATCTGGTCTTGTTCTCGTTATTCCTTAATTTTCTCATCAGGTAGACTCTTCAAACCAAGACCGGATTCAAATTTGGGGGGATTAACTAAAATTTGAGCCTGCACTGTTTGTAGAAAGAATCTAGTTGGTAATAAGGCATGATATATGCAAATCTTCCTTGTTTACCCTCCCCCCCCCCCAAAACCCCCCCACCCCTTTCCTTAAAAGGATACGCTGCAATGCTTTTTTCTGTGCTTTATCTGATCTTGATTCCTACCATTCAATCCCTATTTCTGTAATGTCCGGGCCCACTACCAACTGGGCCCAATATTTTAAGGCCCAGTTGGGGGGGGGGGGAGTTGGGCCCGATTTTACTGTATGGGCAGTACTGATAGGGTGGCAACCGTGAAGGGGTTGCCACCTCATGCTGAGAAGGGAAGTGACAGGGCCATAGCTGGCCGACAGAGGGAGGGCCACCTCGTTCCCCTGTGGCAAGACCACACACAGTGGCAGAGGAAGGGGGGCAGCTGGAAGCCCTGGAGCCAGGGGGAAGGGAAGATGGGACCTCACTGAGGGACCCTCAGCCATGCAAAACCTAGGGCCGCCACCTCACGCCCTTGCTGGCAGCCGATTCCGGCGAGCCTGAGACAAGGGGGGCAGCTGGAAGCCCCTGGAGCAAAGGGGAAGGAGAGGATGGGACCTCTCAGAAGGGGTCTCATCTCTTAAACGAAATTATTTAAGCCTCAGTACTGTACCCTCTATCCCCTTACCCCTTAGAACACAAAAACCAGAGAGCCGGAACCCTGGAGCCAGAGGTGGAAGAAGCCCCGAAGCTCTAGGAGAGGAAGGAGGGACTACCAAGGGGTGGTACTGCCCAACTGCAACCGGCCAAAGCCAAGTAAGGATCCCTGTTAATGAAATTTTAAGGAGTGGAGAAACCCTCTGTGGGGTATTCTCCCCTCTGTTTCAATAATGAAACAGAGAGGAGGAAACCGGCAGAAGGGAGAAGGGCCACGGGCCGAGCCCACAGGCCGCGGGCCGGCCTGAGAACGGCCGCGGCCCAGGCCCGGGCCCGACGATCACCCGGGCCGAGCCCAACCGGGCTTAGCCTGCGGATGAACAGGGCACCGCAACCTCGGCTGCGGCTACCCTAGGGCTCGGGGGGCAGCCTCGGGCCGCCGGGTCCGGCCGAGCCGGCAACAGACGCGGCCACAAGGCCGCCGGCCCCGGCCGGACCACCGCCTCTTCTCCGGCAAGAGGTGGTGGTGCCGGAGGGAAGGACCAAAGAAAAGAAAAGGAAGAAGGAAAGAAGAAAGAAAGAAAAAAATAATAATTAAAAAAAATAAAAAATATGAACTCACCGGACCTTGAGGCTTCATCCTCTCCGGCCATACCTCGCCGTGGACGGAGCGGGTGGAGGCTCTCGGGTATAGCCCGGATCCCGACCCATCTCCGAGCCCCTTTCCCCTCTCCGGCATCACTTCGGAGAAGAGGAAGGGCCGGCCTTCCACTGCTACTGCTTCGAGGTGGGAACCCTGACTCGGCCGGAGGGCCGGGGAAGTCCCACCCCAGTTGCCAGCAAAAAGGAAGGGGAGAAGGCGATTAGGGTTTTGGCGAAAACGAAGAAGAAAGAAAGAAAGAGAGAAAGAGAAGGAGAGGGAGAGGTCGGAAGGAGGAAGAGGTCGTAGATCCGGCCGGAGGAGAAGAAGGCCGGAGGACCGGTCGAAACGGCTAGGGCTTTTGATCGGAACCAAGGAGAGAGAGAAGGGGAGGAAGAAAGAGAGAGAGAGAGAGGGTTGCTTCGGCCGGAGGCGGAGAGGAAGGCCGAAGGACCGGCCGGAGCAACCGGGGTCTCCGGTGGGAGTGAAGGAGAGAACGAGGGAGAGGAAGAGCTGGAGGAGAGAGGGAGGCAAGGGAGACGAAGAGGCGGAAGCCTCTGGAAGGGGGAAGAAAAACCCTGATAACGGGTTCACGGGTCGGATCCGAATCCGAACCAGCAACCCATTAAGCCCAAAAGAAAAGAAAAGAAAAAGAAAAAGAAGAGAGAAAGAAAAAAGATTGATAACGGGTTTGCGGGTCGAATCCGGATCTGAACCCGCAACCGTTAGGCTTAAAAGCCAAAATGGGTTAAGTGAACCCAATTAAACCGAGCCCAATCTGTTTGGGCGAACCCAAATGATGAATTGCGTAAAATCTGAACCCAATTGAGACCAATTTAAGCCTAGTCCGAACCTAATTAAGTATGTGGGTCCTAGCAGACCCAATTGAATATAAATCAGGCCCAATTCAAGCCCAATTCAACTAATTTGAAGCCAAATTGTCCTCGGGCTGACCCTTGTTCAGGCCCAAATGGGCCACATTGACCCTAAACCCAAAATTTGACCCAATTAAACTTGGGATTAAGCCTATTGACCAATTAGAAGGCCAATTAACCCATATGGACCCAATCAAGGCTCCAATATGGACGCATTAGACTTGGGCTAAATTTCGGGTAGGATCCAAACAAGTAAAAAGGAAATAACATGCTTGTTATGATATGATTTTAGGTGACTCAGGATCCGTCACCAGGATGTGAAAGACCTGGGAAAAAGTGAATCATGGTAAGTAACCTGTCCTAATCTTCTATGGATCACGCATGTAATTAACCCGTCACAATTTTATTGCGAATTATGTATCTTAAGTTATGAATTATGAATCATATATATGAGTGGTATGTTTTAGCCATATAATGTATGATTATGCATGTATTAAGCTTATGCAGATTTTTATTATGCATGCAAGATGAATTGGGTTACATTGCTATGATCGCAGTTAATCTAATTGTGATATCAATATGAAATAAGATAATGAATTGCATCTAGTTATGCGCACTGCTTGCAAGGGGTACCTAAGGGCTCTTATTGCTACGGACCGAATGCAACTGAGCCGGCCTTGCCAGTGGCCGATAATGACTGAGCCGGCCCCGCCAGTGGCTGACTAATAACTGAGCAGGCCCCGCCAGTGACCGATAATGAATTCGCTGTAGCATCCATGAGGTACACTGCTACTGCTTCGAGGTGGGAACCCCGACTCGGCCGGAGGGCCAGGGAAGTCCCACCCCAGTTGCCAGCAAAATGGAAGGGGAGAAGGCGATTAGGGTTTCGGCGAAAACGAAGAAGAAAGAAAGAAAGAGAGAGAGAAGGAGAGGGAGAGGTCGGAAGGAGGAAGAGGTCGTAGATCCGGCCGGAGGAGAAGAAGGCCGGAGGACTGGTCGAAATGGCTAGGGCTTTCGATCGGAACCAAGGAGAGAGAGAAGGGGAGGAAAAAAGAGAGAGAGAGAGAGGGTTGCTTCGGCCGGAGGCGGAGAGGAAGGCCGAAGGACCGGCCGGAGCAACCGGGGTCTCCGGCGGGAGTGAAGGAGAGAACGAGGGAGAGGAAGAGCTGGAGGAGAGAGGGAGGCAAGGGAGACGAAGAGGCGGAAGCCTCTGGAAGGGGGAAGAAAAATCTTGATAACGGGTTCACGGGTCGGATCCGAATCCGAACCAGCAACCCATTAAGCCCAAAAGAAAAGAAAAGAAAAAGAAAAAGAAGAGAGAAAAAGAAAAAAGATTGATAACGGGTTTGCGGGTCGAATCCGAATCTGAACCCGCAACCGTTAGGCTTAAAAGCCAAAATGGGTTAAATGAACCCAATTAAACCGATCCCAATCTGTTTGGGCGAACCCAAATGATGAATTGCGTAAAATCTGAACCCAATTGAGACCAATTTAAGCCTAGTCCGAACCCAATTAAGTATGTGGGTCCTAGCAGACCCAATTGAATATAAATCAGGCCCAATTCAAGCCCAATTCAACTAATTTGAGGCCAAATTGACCTCGGGCTGACCCTTGTTCAGGCCCAAATGGGCCACATTGACCCTAAACCCAAAATTTGACCCAATTAAACTTGGGATTAAGCCTATTGACCAATTAGAAGGCCAATTAACCCATATGGACCCAATCAAGGCTCCAATATGGACGCATTAGACTTGGGCTAAATTTCAGGTAGGATCCAAACAAGTAAAAAGGAAATAACATGCTTGTTATGATATGATTTTAGGTGACTCAGGATCCGTCACCAGGATGTGAAAGACCTGGGAAACCTGGGAAAAAGTGAATCATGGTAAGTAACCTGTCCTAATCTTCTATGGATCACGCATATAATTAACCCGTCACAATTTTATTGGGAATTATGTATCTTAAGTTATGAATTATGAATCATGTCTATGAGTGGTATGTTTTAGCCATATAATGTATGATTATGCATGTATTAAGCTTATGCAGATTTTTATTATGCATGCAAGATGAATTGGGTTACATTGCTATGATCGCAGTTAATGTAATTGTGATATCAATATGAAATAAGATAATGAATTGCATCTAGTTATGCGCACTGCTTGCAAGGGGTACCTAAGGGCTCTTATTGCTACGGACCGAATGCAACTGAGCCGGCCTTGCCAGTGGCCGATAATGACTGAGCCGGCCCCGCCAGTGGCTGACTAATAATTGAGCAGGCCCCGCCAGTGACCGATAATGAATTCGCCGTAGCATCCATGAGGTACTACCTATAAGAAGTATTGTTTACGGATTCTTAAAAGCTACTGATCGAATGCAACTGAGCCGGCCTTGTCAGTGGTCGAGAATGACTGAGCCAGCCCCGCCAGTGGCCGCCTAATAACTGAGCTGGCCCCGCCAGTGGCCGATAATGACTTCGCAGTAGCATCTGAGAGTATGACCACGGCATGCCGGAGGCACGGTTTTTTTATATGTGTATTTTATGAAAATTCTTGTTGATATAGGACACTGATTTATTTACTCAGCATGAATATTTTATCATGATGATTTATTAGATAGTGTACATGTCAGCTTCTCAAACCCTGCTAAAACATGTTTAGCATTTTTAGTTGATTCGACAAGATTATGCAGGATTACTTACTGAGCCGTGTAGCTCATGCCCGTTCATTTATATATATTTTTAGATCACCACTAGTGACAACTGCTAGAAGCATTTTTCTTTTGCAACAGGGCTTATTTATTTTTGGGGTGATATAAATATACTTTTGTGTGCATAAACTGTGTAGAAGCTCTGTACCTTATATCAACCAGTATGTTGTAATGCACATATTTTGATATATGCAAGTTTGACTGCTTTTGACTACCTGTTAACCATGTACGAGGCTGCATTCTATTATGGGCAGTAGTCGGCAATAGCACGGTCGTGTCACGGATCCGGGTCCGGGGCGTGACATCTCGTGGTATCAGAGCTCTAGGTTTAACAAGATCATAATTGTAAACATCTGGGTTAATGGGTAGTTAAAAATGTTATGGTTTATTAGGATATATTGATCTTACTCTGAATTTTGGTTGCAGTAATCACTATAAGATATGGAAGACGATAGGAGGGTACCGTCGCCAGATCCTTGCTACCACTCAGATTCCCCGGATACGCCACGCTTTGCGGCAGGCAACGCAGATCTAGCTGGGGTATACCAGATGATGGCGCAGTTACTCCAACAGCAGCAACAGATGCAGCTAGCTGCCATACAACCAGCTAACTCCTATTATGAGAGGTTCCGATGGTTGAACCCACCAGTATTTGACGGCGGACCGGACCCAATAGCAGCTGAGACATGGATTCGGAAAATGGAGAAGATGTTCCAAGCGCTCCAGTTCCCTGAAGAAATAAAGGTCCGATTAGCCATTCCCCAGCTGAAAGGAAGTGCCGAATTTTGGTGGACAACCATGGAACCAGCATACCCCGCCAGCAGGATAACTTGGAGGGACTTTACGAGGTTGTTCTACACCCAGTACTTTCCGAACTCGGTCAGCCAGATGAAACAAGATGAATTTTTGGCACTGACACAGTCCGATCATATGTCCGTCTTAGAGTTATGCCAACAAATTCAACGAACTGGGTCGATTCTGCCCCCAGTTCATGGATAATGAAAGAAGGCAAACCGATTTGAGCGGGGGCTGAGGTACAGGATCAGATCCCGGATATCTTCTCACCTATTCACCTGCTACAGAGACGTGCTGGACCGGGCTTTGAAGGTTGAGGCCGACTTGATGAGGCCTGACAGAGAAAGAAATGATCTGATGAAGGCCTGGCCAGCAGGAGGGCAGAGCAGTAGGCCCAGAGGCATCAAGGGGCCTATAATTAAGAAAAGACAGAACCGAGGTTGCTCCAGCTGCGGCAAGCATCACAGTAGGCCCTGTCTAAAGAAAATTGGGGCCTGTTTTACTTGCGGGCAGCTCGGACATATAACACGCGACTGCCCAAGGAGAGCACTCAGACCTCCCGCACCCGAGGGCCAGAGACCAAGGAACAACCCTCGAGTGTTCGCGCTGACTCGCCAGGACGCCAGTGTGAGCGACCAAGTGGTGACAGGTACACTGCCAGTCAATTTGATTGATGCCTCTATTCTGTTTGATTCTGGTTCTACACATTCCTTCGTGTCGGTTAGTTTTTCCAAACAGTTACATTGCACATCTGAGAAAATAGAACCATTGCATGTTGCCAAACCCCTCCAAGAAACAGTAATAGCGACACTAAATACAAGAACTGTATAATTCAGTTGGGAGGAAAAGAGTTAGAGGCAAATCTTCTACAGCTTGACATGCATGATTTCGACATCATTTTGGGAATGGACTGGATGTCCCAATACCACGCCCATATTGACTGTTACCATAAAAAAAGTGGTATTCCGGATGCCAGGGGAACCAGAGTTCTTCTTTCTGAATGACGATACACCCCCTCAATGTAATTCAGCACTGCATTTCATTTCTGCCTTGCAAGCCGCCAGGGCACTAAAAAAGAGGTGTACGGCTTATCTAGCATGTGTGATGAATACTCAAAAGGAGATCAAACTAGAAGATATTCCGATAGTCAGGGAATATCCGGATGTTTTTCCTGAGGAATTATCGGGACTATCCCCTGATCGAGAGGTCGAATTCACTATTGACCTCACACCAGGAGCAGGAGCTATTTCCAAGGCTCCTTATCGAATGGCCCCTGCTGAGCTCAGAGAATTAAAGACACAATTACAAGAACTTTTGGATAAAAAGTTTATTCAACCTAGTGTGTCTCCATGGAAAGCTCCAGTACTGTTTGTAAAAAAGAAGGATGGGAGCATGCGGCTGTGCATCGATTACTGGAAACTGAACAAGATTACTATAAAGAACAAATATCCTCTGCCCCGGATCGACGACCTGTTTGACCAGCTGCAAGGTGCCCAAGTCTTCTCCAAGATAGATTTGCGGTTCGGTTACCATCAGTTAAAAATCAAGCCTGATGACGTGCCAAAGGCTGCATTTCGAACCAGGTATGGGCATTATGAATTTCTGGTTATGCCATTTGGACTGACCAATGCTCCAGCTGCTTTTATGGACTTAATGAACAGAGTCTTCAAGCAAAATTTAGATCAGTTCGTGATAGTCTTTATTGATGATATACTGATTTACTCAAGGAGCAGGGAAGAGCACGAAGTTCATTTGAGAATGGTACTGCAGACCCTTCAGAAGAAAATGTTATATGCCAAGCTGAGCAAATGCGAGTTCTGGTTGAGCAGTGTGGCATTCCTCGGTCATGTGATCTCCAATGATGGAGTGTCGGTGGATCCCAAGAAGATTGAAGCAGTGGTTGATTGGCCTCGTCCCACTAACGTCAAGAAAATTAGAAGCTTTTTGGGACTGGTCGGGTATTACCGACGGTTTGTGGAAGGATTCTCCAAGATAGCCACTCCCTTGACCCGATTGACCAAAAAACGGGCCAAGTTTATTTGGGACGGCAGTTGTGAGAAAAGCTTTCAGGAGTTAAAACATCGGTTAGTATCTGCTCCAATTTTAACTCTGCCATCCACAAATGGAGAATTTACTATTTATAGTGATGCTTCCAAGGGCTAGGCTGTGTATTAATGCAAAATGGCAAGGTAGTAGCCTATGCCTCTAGACAGCTGAAACCCTATGAGCAGAACTATCCGACCCACGACCTGGAGTTGGCTACAGTGGTTTTTGTTCTGAAGATTTGGAGACACTACCTATATGGGGAACATTGTGAGGTATACACTGATCATAAGAGCCTAAAATATATATTTACCCAGAAAGAATTGAATATGCGGCAAAGAAGATGGTTGGAACTTCTGAAGGACTATGATTTGAGTATTAAATACCACCCAGGCAAAGCTAACGTGGTGGCCGATGCTGAGTAGAAAGTCAGCGGTGAGTTCAGCTGCACTACTCACCGCCCAGCCGCAGATTCAGAAGGATCTTGATAAGCTGCAGGTTGAAGTAGTTGCACAAACTACAAGGAGTCTGTTGGCCACTTCGAGAATACAACCAACACTGATCGACAAAATAAAGATCGTCCAGCAGTCTGATGTACGCACAGGTCAACTCAGGGATGAAGTAGAGAAAGGGTTACGACCCGAACTCCAGATTCACTCAGATGGTACCTTGAGGTTCGGTCATCGATTATATGTTCCAGTTGATGCTGAATTGAAAAAGGAGATCCTAGGAGAAGCCCACCAATCTCGTTTCTCCATCCACCCCGGCAGTACCAAGATGTACAGGGACCTCCGAGAGCATTACTGGTGGAAGGGTATGAAAAGAGAAATAGCTGAATATGTTGCCCGATGCATGACCTGTTAGCTGATAAAAGCAGAACACCAGAGGCCGACAGGATTACTAGAGCCACTAGAAATTCCAGAATGAAAATGGGAGCATATTACTATGGACTTTGTTACAGAGCTCTCAAGAACAGTAAAAAGAAATGATGCAGTGTGGGTGATTGTTGACCGCCTCACAAAGTCATCTCACTTCCTACCCTTTAGGGTTGGAACCTCATTGGACAGGCTGGCCCAAATATATATTGATGAAATTGTGCGCCTACATGGAGTGCCAGTGAGCATTGTATCTGATCGCGACCCCCGATTCGTATCCAGATTCTGGGGAAGCTTTCAGAGGGCTATAGGTACCGAATTGAGGCTTAGTACAGCATATCACCCCCAGACCGATGGTCAGTCAGAACGAAAAATCCAGACTCTAGAAGACATGCTGAGAGCTTGTACCATGGACCTAGGTGGAGGCTGGGACGACCACATACCTCTGGTAGAGTTTGCCTACAACAATAGTTACCATTCCAGCATCCAAATGGCACCATATGAAGCTCTATACGGAAGAAGATGCCGATCTCCTCTATATTGGGATGATGTCGGAGAGCGAAAATTTCTGGGTCCTGAATTGGTTCAGATTACTAGAGATAAAGTACTTCTGATAACGCGAAGACTACAGGCCGCTCAGGACAGACAGAAATGATGGGCTGACAAAGGAAGGAGGGAATTGGAATTTTTGGAGGGGAATTTTGTCTTCCTAAAAATTTCTCCTTCAAGGGGTGTTACCCGATTTGGGCGGCACGACAAGTTGAGTCCCCGCTTCATCGGCCCCTTCGAGGTTCTTGCCAAAGTAGGCAGGGTCGCCTACAAGCTAGCCTTACCTTCGGAGTTATCAAGCGTACACGACGTCTTTCACGTCTCCCTCCTATGCAGGTACATCCCAGATCCCAGCCATGTAATACAATATGAACCCTTGCAGATAAATGAAGACTTGACCTATGAAGAAGTCCCTTTGCACATCGTTGATCAGAAGGAACAAATTCTTCGGAGGCGCACCATTCCTTACGTCAAAACCCAGTGGACCAATCACATTGAACGGGAGGCTACTTGGGAACTTGAAGAGGAGATGCGTCAAAGTCACCCCCAACTCTTCGAAAATTGAGGTATGTTTAATTTCGAGGGCGAAATTTATTTTAAGGGGGGGAGGATGTAATGTCCGGGCCCACTACCAACTGGGCCCAATATTTTAAAGCCCAGTTAGGGGGGGTTGGGCCCGATTTTACTGTATAGGCAGTACTGATAGGGTGGCAACCGTGAAGGGGTTGCCACCTCATGCTGAGAAGGGAAGTGACAGGGCCATAGCTGGCCGGCAGAGGGAGGGCCACCTCGTTCCCCTGTGGCAAGACCACACACAGTGGCAGAGGAAGGGGGCAGCGGGAAGCCCCGGAGCCAGGGGGAAGGGAAGATGGGACCTCACTGAGGGACCCTCAGCCATGCAAAACCTGGGGCCGCCACCTCACGCCCTTGCTGGCAGCCGATTCCGGCGGGCCTGAGACAAGGGGGGCAACTGGAAGCCCCGGGGGCAAAGGGGAAGGAGAGGATGGGACCTCTCAGAAGGGGTCTCATCCCTTAAACGAAATTATTTAAGCCTCAGTACTGTACCCTCTATCCCTTGACCCCTTAGAACACAAAAACCAGAGAGCTGGAACCCTGGAGCTAGAGGTGGAAGAAGCCCTGAAGCTCTAGGAGAGGAAGGAGGGACTACCAAGGGATGGTACTGCCCGACTGCAACCGGCCAAAGCCAGGTAAGGACCCCTGTTAATAAAATTTTAAGGAGTGGAGAAACCCTCTGTGGGGTATTCTCCCCTCTGTTTCAACAATGAAACAGAGAGGAGAAGACCGGCAGAAGGAAGAAGGGCCACGGGCCGGGCCGGACTCACAGGCCACGGGCCCGACGATCACCCGGGCCGAGCCCAACCGGGCTCGGCCTGCGGATGAACAGGGCACCGCAGCCTCGGCTGCGGCTACCCTAGGGCTCGGGGGGCAGCCTCAAGCTGTCGGGTCTGGCCAAGCCGGCAACAGACGCAGCCACAAGGCCACCAGCCTCGGCCGGACCACCGCCTCTTCTCCGGCAAGAGGTGGTGGTGCCGGAGGGAAGGACCAAAGAAAAGGAAGAAGGAAAGAAGAAAGAAAAGAATAATAATAATAAAAAAAATATGAACTCACCGGACCTTGAGGCTTCATCCTCTCCGGCCATACCTCGCCGTGGACGGAGCGGGTGGAGGCTCTCGGGTATAGCCCGGATCCCGACCCATCTCCGAGCCCCCTTCCCCTCTCCAGCATCACTTCGGAGAAGAGGAAGGGCCGGCCTTCCACTGCTACTGCTCTGAGGTGGGAACCCCAACTCGGCCGGAGGGCCGGGGAAGTCCCACCCCGGTTGCCGGCAAAAAGGAAGGGGAGAATGTGATTAGGGTTTCGGCGAAAACAAAGAAGAAAGAAAGAAAGAGAGAGAGAAGGAGAGGGAGAGGTCGGAAGGAGGAAGAGGCCGTAGATCCGGCCGGAGGAGAAGAAGAAGGCCGGAGGACCGGCCGAAACTGCTAGGGCTTTCGGTCGAAACCAATGAGAGAGAGAAGGGGAGGAAAAAAGAGAGAGAGAGAGGGTTGCTTCGGCCGGAGGCGGAGAGGAAGGCCGAAGGACCAGCCGGAGCAACCGAGGTCTTCGGTGGGAGTGAAGGAGAGAACGAGGGAGAGGAAGAGCCGGAGGAGAGAGGGAGGCAAGGGAGACGAAGAGGCGGAAGCCTCTGGAAGGGGGAAAAAAAACCCTGATAACGGGTTCACGGGTCGGATCCGAATCCAAACCCGCAACCCGTTAAATCCAAAAGAAAAGAAAAAAAAAGAAAAAGAAGAGAGAAAAAGAAAAAAAAATATTGATAACGGGTTTGCGGGTCGAATCCGGATCCGAACCCGCAACCGTTAGGCTTAAAAGCCAAAATAGGTTAAGTGAACCAAATTAAACCGAGCCCAATCTGTTTGGGCGAACCCAAATGATGAATTGGGTGAAATCTGAACCCAATTGAGACCAATTTAAGCCTAGTCCGAACCCAATTAAGTATGTGGGTCCTAGTAGACCCAATTGAATATAAATCAGGCCCAATTCAACTAATTTGAGGCCAAATTGACCTCGGGCTGACCCTGGTTCAGGCCCAAATGAGCCACATTGACCCTAAACCCAAAATTTGACCCAATTAAACTTGGGATTAAGCCTATTGACCAATTAGAAGGCCAATTAACCTATATGGACCCAATCAAGGCTCCAATATGGACCCATTAGACTTGGGCTAAATTTCGGGTAGGATCCAAACAAGTAAAAAGAAAATAGCATGCTTGTTATGATATGATTTTAGGTGACTCAGGATCCGTCACCAGGATGTGAAAGATCTGGAAAAAAGTGAATCACGGTAAGTAACATGTCCTAATCTTCTGTGGATCATGCATGTAATTAACCCGTCATAATTTTATTGTGAATTATGTATCTTAAGTTATGAATTATGAATCATGTATATGAGTGGTATGTTTTAGCCATATAATGTATGATTATGCATGTATTAAGCTTATGCAGATTTTTATTATGCATGCAAGATGAATTGGGTTACATTGCTATGATCGTAGTTAATATAATTGTGATATCAATATGAAATAAGATAATGAATTGCATCTAGTTATGCGCACTGCTTGCAAGGGGTACCTAAGGGCTCTTATTGCTACGGGCCGAATGCAACTGAGCCGGCTTTGCCAGTGGCCGATAATGACTGAGCCGGCCCCGCTAGTGGCTGACTAATAACTGAGCAGGCCCCGCCAGTGACCGATAATGAATTCGCCGTAGCATCCATGAGGTACTACCTACGAGAAGTATTGTTTACGGACTCTTAAAAGCTACTGATCGAATGCAACTGAGCCGGCCTTGCCAGTGGCCGCCTAATAACTGAGCCAGCCCCGCCAGTGGCCGCCTAATAACTGAGTTGGCCCCGCCAGTGGCCGATAATGACTTCGCAGTAGTATCTGAGAGTATGACCACGGCATGCCGGAGGCACGATTTTTTTATATGTGCATTTTATGAAAATTCTTGTTGATATAGGACACTGATTTATTTACTCAGCATGAATATTTCATCATGATGATTTATTAGATAGTGTACATGTCAGCTTCTCAAACCCTGCTAAAACATGTTTAGCATTTTTAGTTGATTCGACAAGATTATGCAGGATTACTTACTGAGCCGTGTAGCTCATGCCCGTTCATTTATATATTTTTTTTCAAATCAGCACCAGTGACAGCTGCTAGAAGCATTTTTCTTTTGCAACAGGGCTTCTTTATTTTTGGGGTGATATGAATATACTTTTTTGTACATAAGCTGTGTAGAAGCTCTGTACCTTATATCAACCAGTATGTTGTAATGCACATATTTTGATATATGCAAGTTTGATTGCTTTTGACTACCTATTAACTATGTACGAGGCTGCGTGCTATTGTGGGCAGTAGTCGGCAATAGCACGGCCGTGTCACGGATCCGAGTCCGGGGCGTAACAGTTTCTTCTGTTGATCATTTCATTTTTAATGGTGAAACCTCCACAACAAGTCTTGTTAGGTCTGCACAGGTTTCAGAATGTAGTTATTCAAGGTTTTGTCAATTTACAGTTAATGGATGATTTGACTTTATTGAATGAAGTTATTCAGATGTTTGGAGACTGATAATTTGGATAAAATGGCTTTTTGATACATCGACAATATTGTAATGCTATACATTAAATTTCAGCATATTTTAGTTGTGAATCATCAATCTCATAACTGATGGAATTCATTCCAGTTTTGCTATATGGGTCATTGATGCGTGGTGACATCTGTTTCATTTATAGCTAGTGGAGAAACTGCCGAGTTTGGTCCTTTGAAAGATGGTTACATGTTTGAAACATCTAGTGGTCTATCACGGATGTAAGGATACATCATTGTGGTTTAAGCAATTGAGTTTAAACTGAGCTGAGGTTTTCTGTTGTTAAGATATATATTTCCCTTTCCTTCTTCAGGTTGCTAAGCTCTCCAACTTGTCCTGTTATTGAGATTCTTGGGAAGAAGCTGTCATTTGAGATAGCTATTGGGCTAAACGGCCGTGTCTGGGTATAATTCCTTTTCCATCTTGGCTTTTAGCTTGCATCAACTAGATAAACTTGATAATTGTAAAATAGCAGCCTTTTTAATGCATAGATAGTTATGTTCCTTTTTGAAAGCCCGTGTTGATGACAAATCTTCTGCTTCTACAATTGTGTCATGATTTTGGCAATCAATGTGTAGGTGAATGCTTCCTCTCCTGCTACAGTCGTTGTATCAAATGCAATCATCAATTCAGAGTTTCGAGTGGGACTCAGCAAAGAATTATGATAGGGAAACTCATGCAGAAGCTTCAATGATGGTGAGTGATCTCATTTTTTTGAATTGTTTACTGATTTCCCATTTTGGTTAAATAATATATCAAACTATCAAAAAGTAGGGGTTCTTATATCTTGATTGTATCATCCTAACTTCTATTAAAAAAATATTTTATAATCATAATTTTTGTACAGGTGTTAGTTACTTTTAAAAAAATTCCCAAAAGGAAACTTCTATACTGGATGTTATATTCCATGGTGAGTTTAGTACAGTAGAGTTGAGGTCAAGGGAAAAACCCTTAGGTGGCATTTGGTGTTGCAAACGGGGGCACTAAGGCGATTTTAGATCACTGGTAATCCTTATTGTGGGGTAATTTGATTTTCGATGGTCTAAATTAATATGTTTGGTATGCAATATTCCAGTGATTAAATATTTTCGATATTCATGAGTAGCCTATTTGGTATTCAACAAGAATCCAAGATTACTGACCATATAATACCAAAACGATCTCTGATATATTCCATAAAAATATATGTATTGATCATATATAAATATTATAACAGAATATTAGTATACTTATTAATATATTGATTGTTAATATATTCTATAAAAATATATTTTATTAATCATAAGATCACTATGGTGCAACCAAATACGGTAATATTGTCACCTCTACCTACATCACTCTTGATCTTGGGGTTATCACCCTATACCAAACCTTTCTTAATTTATCAAGATGATTGTTTTTTTGTTTTTTCATTCGATCAACATTTCTTTGGTTTTTTCAATTTTTAGTACAATTTCTCTTTTTTTTTTTTTTTTTTGCTAGAGAGTATAGTTTCTCGCTCTCTCTTTTTTTTTTTTTTTGCTAAAAAAAAGGGTAGGGGGAGGAAGGGACCAGCCCGCCCCCGCGTAGCAGCCCCCACGCACTGGGCCTCCGCCCCGCCAGGAGAAAGGTGAGTACGTCACATCTGGCACCACCAAGCTACAGGTGGAAGAAAAGCATAACCGCTAACGAGCTAACCGGACGTGGGGCATCCGGTCCCCGAATTTAATCGACGCCCGCGTATTTCGAACCTGGGCAACTCGAGTGGAATTATCACCTCCTTATCACTAGGCTACCACGTTAGTGGCAGTACAGTTTCTCTTTGAAATATAAGCAATTGACTCCCAGGCAACTCTAATCAGCCCGGTTGGGCTGCTTTCTAGGTCCATATAGCGTACTGGCTTTTGTAATTTGCATGCAGCACTCAATCTTGGGCACGTGTATCCACTGCCAAACCCACCTTTACCCGTATCTAAAGCTCAAAATCTTGGGTACACATTCAAACCTTAGACTTAGGGTACCAACTAAGGTGAACCTTAATTGGTTGATAAGAAGCAGACTTGCCTTTACCTTGGGCTATTCTCATAAAATCTCACATATTTTTTACAAATCTAATTTAATGTGTAGGACGTGGGATGAGAATTGCAGCATACATGAATCGATAATTGAGCTATTTGTGGTGCCTTGTGGCTCGGGAAAATTGAGGTCATTTTGTTAGTCAGCTTTCTTGAAGGCAAGGTGTGGAAATGGCTAGAAATTGAAGATTAAATAACAAAGGATCTGTATCGTCAACGGCTTAGTTGTCCTTTTGGGATGTAGTGGCGAGACAACGGCCAAACCTTCATGCCCCTAATAAGATTACCTGTGGAACTTTGAGTTATTGGTAAATGATGGGTTGCATCTGGTGCTTTTAACCTCGCCTGTCTAATAGATTAAGCTGGGCAATTTCTATAGCTACTTCGCCTTGCTTCAGCACCGTCCAGCAATGTCTGCAGCCTCGGAGAATTTAAGCTGTACATTTTCCAATTATTTTGCTCAAAATAAAAAATAATAAAATAAGGACTCCACGTTTCTTCAGGATCTTCGACTCCCGGCTTACATGATTTCACTAAATGAAGAGAGACTTCAAGATTGAGGTTGTATTTAGTAATTTTTAACAATTTGGGGTGTATGTCGCACCTAGTGCGGCTGTCACTGGGACCTGTGGCTGTGGGCTTGGATGGAGCACGACCGGCCGTGGGAGGTGTCCTTCGGGATCTGTCAAGACTCCAAGTGTCAACACCACATTAGTTAGAAGAGTATATTGGTGCTCCCATAATTTCAACTAAAGCCCAAAGCGCTGCTTCATATGCCATCCGCTTTCATCCGGCCTGTCTCTTGTTCCATATCCCGTTTCAAGTAAACTCCGAGTCACGCCTCTCTCCCACAAACAACCTGTTAAATGGAACGAATTTTAGATTTAAAATTTAAATAGCACCAACCTGTTAAATGACTCCTGTGGGCACCAGTCCCTCATGGGTAGGGTACACGCGTCAGTGGGTGGCAGGTGTCTCCCGTGTATCATTCCACCGTGAAAGGGAGCGGTGCGATGAAGCGTATATAGTTATAGTTGATAATTTTATTTTATTGGTCAAAATCCACTATCGATCCAAAGCCACGGAAGGCTGCCTCTTCTTTTGGTTCGGTCGAAGTCTGCTCGTTTCAATGGAAAACTATCGAAGTTCAGCTTTCTGATAAGATGCTAGCATATGGTTTTATTTTTGTTAGGTATCTTGCTAACGAGCTAAAACCTCTTGGATATCTGCCTTGGCTAAGTCTTATTTGTAAGCTGGGGGTTCCTTTCTCTGGTACATTTGGGGAGGAGTAAAAATCAAAAACAGGAAGAAGAAATAGCAAAACTAAGGAACTAGAAATGGAGATCCAAAGCTCTTAGCTGCAAGCAGTGATGAAAGCTCAAAAGGAAGAAGATGACCTTCAAAGTAATGCAAGTCCTGTTTGGAGCCTTCCTTTGCCAACCATTCAACAAATTGGTTACCTTCACGATATATATGAGAGGCTCTGAAAACCGGCAACACTTTCTTGATTTGCCAAAGGTCTTGAATAAGGCTGCAAATGGGTCGGGTCGACCCGGGACCCGACCCGACCCGACCCGCTTTAGACCCGACCCGACCCGAATTTTAGGACCCGCGGGGCCGGGTCGGGTCCTAAATTTAGACCCGATCTATTTTTCGGGTCGGGTCGGGTCCACCCAATTTTGATCCGGGACCCGACCCGACCCGTTACTATATAAAGCTAAATCCCTAAATCCCTTCGGCCTTCCTCTCTTTTCGATCCCGTATTTCCGTGTGGCCGACGGCCGTGCCCTAGATCTCGATCGCCTTCCAGCCTTCCTCTCCTTTTCGATCCCGTGCGGCCGTGCCCACTGCCCAGCAGCCCAGGTGCCCTGGATCTTGAGCGCCTTCCTCTCTTTTTCGATCCCGTGCGATCGTGCCCAGGTGCCCCGTGCCCTAGATCTTGAGCTGCGGCGGCGGAGAAGAGTAGACCGCTTCCGTGTGGCCATGCCCGACTTCCGGCTCTCCAGTCCGCGGATCTCCCCCTTGGCCTCTCTCCATTCTTCAGCGTCCCAAGGACCTTGCTGTACGTCTGTACCAGGTGCTAGTCGCCTTTGTCCTCTATATTTTTCATCCTGATATCTTGCAAATCGTTTCCAAAATATTTTGCTAATGCTATTCTTGTTCTATTATGATAATGGATAAGTAGATCTTGAGCTGCGGCGGCGGAGAAGAGAAGACAGCTTCTGTGCCCGGTGCGGCGGTGCCCTAGATCTCCCGACTTCCGGCTCCCCATTCCGCGGATCTCCCTCTCCCCATTCTTCGTCGTCCCAAGGTATGTCCCTCCTATGTATTTTTTTTAGCATAGGCCGGGAGGAGGTTCCGGCGAGGGGGGCTTGTCTTGTAACAGGGCAACGAGGCTGGACTTGATGTTGGGACTTGGGACCGAACTAGTGCAGCAGCGCTGAATATGGGATTATCTCAAGAAAACAGTACGAGTATCTTTGAGGAAAGATAATGATTTATTGATTTAATTGAAAGAATCAGGATGACTGTTACTGCATGGGCTGGCCGAATATTATTTTGGTTCTCACCTGGTCTTCATTTTTATGTGCACTATATTTTAAGTTTATTAGTGCTTTAGTAATTATATTTACCTCCATTTTATAACTATTTAAAAGATGCTTTAGTTATATGAAGTACGCTTTAGTTATATGAAGTCTGTAGTGTCACTTTGTCAGTAATTTTGAATAGTTAACTACATGACATGGCATTTACTTCAGCTTTTAGGAATACTGAAATGTTGTTCATAGCTTAAATTTTGTAAATAAACTGATCATGATTTTTTTATGCATGCAATAAGTTATTCTAACAATCTATACAACTCACTAGTCACTACATGATCAGCTTTCAGTATTGTTTCATGGTTTTGTGTTGATTAATTTATTCCTCCATAATTGCACTTAGCGTGATTCTTAAGTGTGTTCTTGTGTGAGTTTCCTGCAGGGAAAGAAAGGGGTATGGCTAAAGTTGCCACTCGATCGCTCTGAGTTTGTCCCTATTGCAGTTGAGGTATAAAACCATGTTTGTAATAATCTGGTTTTTAATCCATACCTTCAAAATGAAGATGCTGCTGCATTGTTGTTTGAAATTAGGTCCTTTAAAGCAGTGAATTTAGTGAATATATATATTATTCATGTGTTTAACGAACATCTGAATATCGACGAGTATCCTTTTCATTTTTAAATGATTACCGATCTACCTGAAGCCTGAGTGCTGTATTTTTGTTTTCTTCCAAATTTTGTTTGATCAATTTGTATCACAGTTTTTCACCTTCACCTAACATAGTAGGCTCTGTGTCACATCATGGTGCATATTGCTAAAAGGAATCGATATCAGAAGAATATAACGACTTATTTCTGGAGAAACTTTGTCATATTGGGTGTCAGTATTACGGTAAGGATCGTGTAATGTTTATTTTTCAGACAGTTATCAAGATATACTTGTTCCATGTTAAATAACTATAATAGAAACAACAGATGATTTTATGCAAGCCTTTTTGTCTCTTCCAGGGTGACTCGAGACCAGTGGTTGAACACTGAGGAGTTCATTGATGCAGTGGCAAAGGAGCTGAGAGCAAGACTCCTGGGCAAATGAAATTTGTAAATTCTACTAAAGAAATTTGTAAATCATTTGTCGCCAAAATCATTTGTAAATGAACACTGAGGAGTTGCTTCTTATGTCCGTTTGAGTGTGCCTTGGAGTCACTTTTGCATGCTATTTTTTCATTTATCACCAAAATGATTGTTGCTGACTTGCTTCTGATGTCATTTTGAGTGTGCCTTCATGCTACCCCCATCTAATGTTTGCTTTTTTGGCATTGTGCAGTTAGCACAAAACCACTTCTTGATAACAAAATGACTGACAGGTTCCCAGTCGCTATCATCATCATCCTCATCATCATAATATTCTTCAAGATACAAGTCTTGTAATGTGCTGCTATTCTGCTTCAGGTTTTCTTCTGCTTCACAACTCTCATGTTGCCCATGCAAACAAGCATTTTCATTAGCATTCACAACATTTCTCGGCCTTTGTGTGGGTTCATCAGCCATGCATTCAGATAAATCAGATTGGTTGGTTCTAGCATTGCACAGTTCATCATTGTCCTCTCCTAAAAGTTTTTGCTCAAGACAGTCTTCACGAAAATATAAAGATCCTTTGCTTCCTTCTGGAGCTGATTTTCCCTGCCATTCATACAACAAAGAAAAGCTGCTTTGGCTCTCTACTCGATCAACTTGATTGTGCATTTTACTCTCCAGAAACACTCTCCTCTGCTGAGTATTTAGACAAGTTTTTCAGATGCAACAGAAATAGGCATGGAATTTTCTCCTCGAAGCTGTCAATGGAATTTGCACTATCCACATAATTCGGAAATGGACAGCGTAAACCCATATGCAAATAATCAGAGCCAGCAGCAAAAGGAATTATGCCAAAGAATGAAAAGGAAACATATGATAGGAACTAGAAAAGATGTCCATAAGAGGCACAAGGTATTAACATATAACGTTGCACACTCAAAATGAGGTTAAAACTTGCAGAAAACAATTGTTTAACTTTGCTTGCTCTGGGGTTAAAACTTGTTCATCTCATGGACCCGATCGGACCCAAATCCGGACCCGATCGGATCCGGATCCGACCCGACCCGAATGATCCGACGGGGTCGGCATCGACCCGACCCGACCCGACCCGAATTTCAACCGGGTCGGGTCTGGGTCCAAAATTAGGACCCGAACAAAAAACCGGGTCGGGTCGGGGTCACTCAGGACCCGACCCGACCCGACCCATTTGCAGCCCTAGTCTTGAAGGAGGCGATGATAGGAAGTCCATTAATCCCCTGAATTATTGTATTCGAATCTCCTACAAGTCGAGTTTGGTATCTTTGTATATATACACAGCAGCCACGCCCAGGCAAGTAGCTTGCAATTCAGCTTCCGGAACAGAGCAGCTGCGGAGATGTCTCGCAGAGACTTTGGATGAATCTACCATCAACGGCCCCTACAGTGAATCAGGCGCCGATAAGACAGTCAATGACCCATCAAGATTAACTTTCAACACTCCTAGGGCACGGGATAGACGGCTGACCGAGAATAGAGGAAGAAGAGAGGTCAGTAATACCTAATCCATCTTAGAACCGACCTCTGCTCTGCTGACAAGGTGAATTAACTAATAAAATCTCGCCACCTGGCTGCAGGCCCTGCTAAATTTGGTGGCTGGGTCAGGCCGGTGTCTACGTTGGTGCACCTAGCTGCCTTGGTGAAAGGTAATTGACATTGTGTAGAGATAAAATTCATTAGCCCGAAAGCTTGCTTTGATGACAATGGTTTACGTTGTACGCACATTTGGTTAGAACACCCGACCAAAGAACCCAACCAGCATACATGATCAATGCTCTGGCCTCATCCTGTAGACCTTCACCGGCGAGCCTATCTAATAATTCATCTACTGGCCGCCGGTTAAACTGTAGCTTGAGAATAGTTCGTTATGCTCTCCAGAGATTAATGCATAAACACAACTGACCGTCGCATGTTCTAGATTCTCTTCTGATTTCTTACATGGATCACAGAAAATCTGACTGGAATCAAGTAGATGGAAACAGAACAGGGCTACCTTAGGGTGACACAGGAATTCCATATCCAAGAGAAATTAGAGGTCGTAGAACTTAGAGACTGTATAATTAATTGCCTTTGAATATCTTGAAGACCCACCTTGGCAGTTTTATTCATCCCCCATACTCAATTGATCAGACCGGCAACCCTTTGGTAATGAAAGTTTGCATATATCCTCTACCAATTCTGGTGGAAAGTTAGTAGTGTTTCTGAACATTCATAACCACCAGCATTTTGTCAATTGGGATGGTAGACAAACGTGAATGCTTAAAAAAAATCGATCTGCCTACCTGGACCAATCATCCAAATAAATCCATCTCTGACAATATGGGAAGACCAAGATCGGGAAGGGATAAATTGGACATGGTAGGATTTATGAAAATTCACCTGCTTTTCAGAATTCCAACAATATCTTATAGCAATTTGCTTCAAGACCCTGCAATTCTTGAGAGTAGATTTTGCAATGCGAAGGCAGGCATCAACGAATAGAATATGGGAAACTAATGGGCCTTTTCTAATAAGGCGGAATTAACAACTCCTTTTAATGCCAATGAGAGCATTAGTAAGATAGAAAATGAATGGCTGTCACAAGCTTTGATCCAGTGAATGAATTTATCAAAGCTGCCACACTGCCGAAGAACCATCAACAAAAAGTGCATTCTATCATGTGCTCTCTCTATATCTACCTTTACTACCATTAGAGCCTTGGATTTTTTAGGAGCCATAGTAAGAGAATGAAGTACTTCTTGGGCTAAGAAAATAATTTTGAGATATATTTCTCAAAGTCACAAAGGCCCTGAGTATCCGAAATAATCTGATGATGTATAGGTTCCAATCTTTTAGCAATGACTTTTGTCGCAATTCTATGAAGGGTGTTTTGCAAACTAATAGCTCTGGAAGTCCTTCAGCACTACTGGGTTATTTCCTTTGGGAATCAAAGCTGTATATGTATCCACTCTGAAAGCATTCAACCAGTTCGAAGAAAGTATCTAACTGCAGTCACAATATCTCTCTTGATGATAGACCAAAAGGCGTTGAAAAATAAAAGGGAAAATCCATCAGGCCTAGGGGCCTTTTCAGAGGCCATGCTCTTAATAGTAGACTCCATTTCATCCTCTATTAGTGCTAAGATTAAACCTTAATTATCATCATCAGATAATTTATAAGAACTTGAATGTTTTGTACATGTATGATTAATCTCTGACAACAAAACCACATAGTTTAAGTACTAGGCTAATCATACAAGTATGCAAAATAAAATACAAACACAGTAAACTTAAATTCTCGTATTAAACTTATGCAACCATACATCGTTACACGATCTATGAATGCTTCTGCACAAATAGTTCTTAAGCGATTTACAAAGGGTAGTCCTCATAACATTGTAGTTACTAACACTTTTTATTATATCATGGACAAAGCATACATCATAGAACCAATAGACCCCAAGTTAGAATTATATTTTACTAATAAAACCTCAAAGCATTTAAAGGGGTCCGCCAAATGCGAGCTTAAGCCTCCCATGTTTCAAAGCTACCTTTGACAAAGTCATAGTGCCCTCCAATCAACTTCAGGGTCTTCTTCTCTAACCCTTCTTTAACAAAGGGATAAGTCAGCAGATTTTGAAGAGAGACATTCACGGCCTCCTACAAGAATTTTAAAGGCATTCAGTATAAGTAAGTGCAATGGAAGAAAATAAGCTTGAGTACATACAAATAAAGGACTATTCAGAAAACAAGTTTTATGACACGTTAATACAACAGGATTTAGGGACGTTAAACCAAAATGGTTGCTATTGAAATTCAAATATTCAGTCAAAACTTGGATTTGATTACAAAATATATGTAAGTTCTCTCTCACTCACATACAGGCTCCAGCATATAAGTTTGTTGACAGAAGCAAAGGTATCTCCGGCAATATGTCATGGAACAAGAACTAAATTATTATAAGAGAAGGGTTGGAATATTAACTCAACATTCATAGTAGTAAATTGATTGACAGCTACCTCCAGACAATTATTGTGATATGATAGATACCAAAACCCTTCAAACGATATAACTCATAGCAGCCAATGCTGGATAAATTTAACACTTCTTGATAATTTTGATAGAGTTATGATATAACTAATTGTGCCCCTATGTTAGCATCAAATGTATCCCTTTTCTTTTAATGTGATGTGTATGTTTGACCATAGAAGAAATCATATATTTTCTTGGAAAATAGAAGCTTTTTACTCTTTTGTCCTTACAGACTAAAATAGGAATGCCAATGCAAACAAACCAAAGGAATGAAAGAAAAGTTCTAGGCATACTTAGTTGTCAAGTGAAAACTAAAATCCAAAGACATAAAAAAAAAAGGGGAAGCAATTTCATGTCATAAATCCTTTTAAAAGACCTAATAAAATTGCTAACATATTACATGAACCAATACCTATATGCTAAAGATTCGAAACTTGTCACACTTTTTAGATAATGTATCTTTTAAACAAAAGGTAGATTTTTCTTAAATTTCATTTGAGATTAGCAAAACAATCATATGTGGTAGGGTGCAGCTTATATATCTTCTCTTCTAATACCACATGGCCAATATGAGCATTAGAAGACGTAGAAAAGGCAAATCCATTGAAAGGTCCGAGTCATTGCTGGCCATGGAATCAGCATCAACACTCAAAAGTAAAAGAGAATGCTTTCTAACGCTCGCCATGGACAAGAAAAGAAAAGGTAAAGGGCTTGGCAAGTACTGGTGGAGGAGAGAGTTTTGTTTTTTATTTATTTATTTTCGATACCTTTTCGCATTGGGTGCACTGGTCCTCAAAAGGCAAACCCGCGTGCTGGGCCTTCACCTTCTCCCTCGCTGGAAGACAGATCTTCACCCAATCCTCTATGAAGGCGCTGCATAAATTTTTTTACAATCACAGTATTATATCACAGTGTGAGATTTCAAGGAACTAGAAGTTATTAAAAAAAAAAAAATCGAGCTATCTAAAAGAATATAGAATATTCGAAAGAGGAAACGGCTTGAAAACCGCGATCCTGATGCCCATCATCATCATCGCGCCTAGCGGGATCTTCCCAGCCGTACAATGCTTATCTGACGTCCGTGATTGAATAATCACATTCTAGTACTAAAGTACGATATTTACCGAACCCCCACGCTTTTGGGAGGCGAAGATTCCATGATGGAACATGGGCATACGCTGAATGCCCCTAAATTATGACAAAAAGAGAGTGCGAACTACTTTTTTTTTTTTTAATAAAACAAATTAAAAATAATTAATTTATTTTTTTTTTAAAAAAAAAGCCGGCCTTACGTGCTGGTAGTTCCATCGTCTTTGACGGACATCAGCCCCTTGATCCCACCGCAACGGCTGTGGCCGATCACAACAATGTTCTCCACCTGTCCAAATTCCCCCATGAGCCGTCCGATTAGTAAACATCTTGATAATTGTTTTTTTTTTTTTTGGAAGTGGTCTCGGTCGTAGCAAGGGAAAATTTTGAAGAAAAATAATTTAAGAAGCGATTGGTGCTGACCTTGAGATGGATGACTGCATACTCGATGGCCGATCCGACGCCTGCATACTTTGTCTGTGCGGATAAGAGCATAGCAACGCAGGGTGATCAGAGAATGGACGGGCAGTGATGGAGGAAAGGGGCGAGGAGGGGAGGGATGGTGTACCTGGTCGTAGGGTGGGACCATGTTCGCGATGTTGCGGATGGTAAAGGCCTCGCCAGGCTGGAAGTTCAGCACCACGGAGGGGCACACGCGGGAGTCCGCACAAGCGAACACCATGAACTGCGTCGTACCACGTGTCGCTTAGTGAGCGGAAGCTTCTGGTTCATTGTGGTGGTTCGTAATTCGAAGAAAAAAATTAAAAACACGATGCTCTCTAATGGTGTCCACGACGCTTCCATTTCCGCAGAGAAAATCCAAGAATATGAACTCTTTATCTTGTGACGTTGTCCCCCTAAAACAGTCTAAAACTCTTTTGTCTTGCACCATAACTAGATTAGATAGAATCCAATAAGAGAGTTTGTAATAGAGACATTTTGTTTTGTTTGTTTGTTTTTTTTTTTTGATGATGAAGCTGGAGTAAGTCTAGTTCCAACTTCCAAAGCACAGGCCATTCATACTTAACAATCTCTCTATATGTGACATAGTTAAGTTGGAATTCTCTCTATTTGAGATGAAACTGGATAAGCCTAGTTCCAAGGCACAGACCATTCATGAATTGTTACACAGCCTGCGATTGACTGGAGCTTGCAAGACATGCATTACAAGATACCTGGAGACCCCTACCCCTAAATTACGTCTGCAGCACAAGATGGCCAATGATTTGAAGCTAGGTCTTTTTGTTTCAACATCAGTTAGCTAGAGGGGATCCCAATTCAAAACTTTTTTTTTTTTTGATGTAACATTCAAAACAAGTTTTGTTATGTATATAAAAGATGAATCAATATTCCAATGATTGTCGAGGTAAAACCTAAGTGTTCAATTTTCCAATTAATCTTCAAATAGGGAAGCTCACCTTTGGACTTTGACCTTCTGCAAGTTGACCAAACAGGTCTGGTTTCTTACTGCGAAATAGATGGAGAGTGAAATGTCAGGACTTGAATATCATGCTATACAAGAGTAGATTTGTTACTTAATTAGATCCTGAGATGGTATATTGTATGCTTGTCTTACAACAACAACAAGGTGATTTTTTTTTCTGTACTTCTCATATCTTCCGTATAATAATTATATAAATAGTTAAATATGTACATAAGTGTTGCCCGTCTATTTCTACAAAATTAAGCTAAAATTTTTATAAAATTTAAATATTGTCTTATATCAACCAAACTTCATCCAGCTAATTTTTTTTTTCTTTCCGCAGCCTAAAGGCTAGAATCTAAATGGGCTTTTAAAAAATACAAGCTAGATGAGCTAAAAGATTTTATTTATATAAAATTTTCAGCTCAATTCAATAAGGAAATCGGGAAAAGCTCTAAAAATGTTATTATATCAACCAATTTTAGTAAAAGTTGCGTAGGGCAATTTGGTAATTCAATGCCACTTACTCGTAGACCTCTTTCTTGAACTGCTCGAACCCGGTCTTCATCCTCTCCACAGGCTCCATTTCCTGCAATTTTTCAGAAAGTAAAAATATCACAAAATTAAAGAATTGGAGTGATTTTTTTCAAACGATAGATGGGTGATCTTCGTTTCTCCTCATGATCCTGATTCACGAAAAAGGAACTAATTTAGGATAAGATGCTCCCTCATACTGATAAACAAAGGAAAAAAGCAGAAGAGGTCCAATGGATCTTCTGATGGCAGACGGGAATTCAGGTCGAAATTCCGAATCAAATGATCCAAATCCCAAGGTATAGATACTGATTCAGAGAGAGAGAGAGAGAGAGAGAGAGAGAGAGATATGGCGATTCTGGGGGACCTTGTTTTTTCTGGATAGGTTCTGCTCTAAAGTCTTGAAAATGAGGTGGAGATGCGCTCTCTCTCTCTCTCTCTCTCTCTCTCTCTCGCCTTCTCCGCTACTTTTTTTTATAGGCGTTTTCTGCCTCCGGCCTTTTCTGCTTCCGGATGGTTCGCAGGCCGAATTAGTTAAAATATATCTCACCGTTTTCTACCCTGAGGTCATAATTTTTAGCAAACGTTTTCTAGAGAGCGAATAAAGTAGCCGGCCCAAACGACGGACGGTTCGCAGCAGATCAGCTGTTGGACTGCATCACCGTATAGGTCATAGAAGCAAATGCATATACCCAACGTGTCCCTACTAATGGTGGTAGGCTCCCCTAAAGTTACATACTTTCCTATTTTTTTTTATTATCATCACCATCACCATTCATCGAACTAGCAGTCTCATAAAAGATGGACGTGTACCATCCGTTGCTTAGAAATATCTAGACTATGATTAGTGATGGGATGGCTTTACAGCACTCATATTGTGAGGGCAATAAGACAACATATTAGGATGTGGCTGATCACTCTGGAGAACTCCGTGGCTAAAAAAGGGAGATTATTTAGTGCGCTTGGAAATTTGTTATTTTTTGATTTTTTTTTTGGATGTATTTATATCCGCTTCAGCAAAAAAAAATAAAAAAAAAATAAAAACAAAAAAACTAGCCGTCTCAAATTGTTTTGTTAACGTCCAAGTGTCTTCCTCTCTGCCTCTAATCAAAGGGCGGTGAGTGGTGGGACCTACGAGTCATTTGGAGAGGTTGAAATAACGAGGGCTGCGCTGCTATACTTCAACATCGATGGCGCGTTCTGGGAGAAAAAAGAGAGCGCCCTTGCCGTCCTGGAAATGGTGAGAAGCGCGTGGGACCGTCTACTGTAACCAAACCGATCAAACCATACAAAACCTGGCATCCGAAGTTCTTCGGCAGTCCGGAACAAGCCCGGCGAGTTTTGATTTTGATTTTTATTTTTTTCGGTAATTGAGAGCTGTCCAAGGATCAACTGTACTTTTATATTTTGAAAAATTTATAATCCTTAATATTGATGATCATTTGAAATCTAATTCTTCATCTGTTTTTCCTTTTTTTTTTTTTCCTATGAACTAGAGGATTCTTGGTTTGTTCAAAAGTTTGCACTAAGGACGAACCACCATGTCTAGAAAGCAAATATAGCTGCATGCAAGTTGTAAATTGTAAATTTATGTATGAAGACTAATTGTAAGATGACAATATCAAACAAACAACCAGATGAATTTTTCTTTCAAAACCATTTCTGTGTCTTTCATAGCTGACTTCTAACGATTTAAAGAGTCTTCTATTCCGGAGTCCAACTTCGAATTTGTCAGTTTATTATTATTTTTTTCTTCTGTCCAGTTGCATCATTAGTAATGGGTGTAATGGCCCAAGCACTGGGTGAAAGGTCGCCAAGGAGTGGGTTGGCCCCGAGAAGAGAAGAGAGACAGTGACAGAGAGGCACCTGTGGTTGGCTCCATCCTGCTGGCTAAATTGAGGGGCTCGAAGCACGAGTCGCCAGGTGCGGACAATTATCCAGCCTTGAATTGCATCAATCTTTTCCATTTTTGTCGTTCATATTAACTAGGGCTAAAATTATATCAGATAATAGCATATCTAAATTTATATCTATTTTATTTAATAAATATAGACATGGAACGGATACAAAAATTTATCTCTTTATTTATTTTAGATGGATAAAAATAAAAATTCAATACCAAAAATATGAATATAGATTGGATAAACTAAACTTTATAACTGCAGAATAAAAGATATTACTAAACGGATGATAAATCAAGTTAATAATATGCTAATATGGTCATTTATTTTTTAAAATATTTTTTAAATATTATATAAAATGGAATCGGATATTTAAGTATGGATCAGATAGTCATCTATTCATATCTATATTCATTTCTTTTGATATTAGTCGGATACTTAAATTTTTATTTTTATTCGAATATATTCGAATATAAAAATAAATTTAAATGGATATTATTCGATCCACTGTCATCTCTTGATATGTTCTCCACCCAACCAACTCTCCTATTTTTATCCGACCAATGAGAATGTTCTCCATCTCGAAGACATGCGTGATTGGAATTACTATTATTTTTTTTTAAAATTAAGTACCACCGAAATATCATTCTCATTGCAATGAATTTTTTTTGTATACTAATGTCAAATTAACAAGTTACAAAACAAAGTATTAAAATGTTTGTAATGTTGATATGAGATGTTATTATAATAAGCAACATAACAACATTATCGAGTAATGTTCTGCTCAATTAATGGCTCTCGTAAAGAATTTAGTCTGCAGCAGATCGTTGCAGCGAATTATAACATAACCCGGCCCACCAAAATGGTTAAATATGTATACTGCCAGGTTTTGACTCGATGGGTGATAGCAATATATTGCAAACAAATGTCACACCCGCTAGAGAGAGAGAGAGAGAGAGAGAGAGAGCGGCGGCGTTACCACGGCAGTGGCGATTGTGGACGGAGCGGCAAAGACAGGAGAGTTCCTGATGAGGCGCGGAGTCGAAGGTGAGGGAGATGGGGAGGAGGGGGTGAGGCCGGAGACGGCGGCGGGTCGGACGGTGGTCGGTCTCCGGGAGTTGGCGCGGGCGAGAGAGGTGAGGCACCAGCCTTGAGCTGCGGCGGTCGACATTGTGCAGGGGGGCGAGGGCTGTATAAGCTTCTTATAATTTTTAAGGGCCCGGGAAGAAGAGGATAGAGAGAGTGATCGGCCTCTCTGGCTTCGGTTTCTTATCCTTCAGCCTCCACTCGATTCAGATGAGGATTGAAGATAAACAGGCCACAGCCACATACGAGAGTGTGAAAGGAACGGACTCAGAAGAGAGTTTGTGATGGAGAGGGTGGCTTGGGCATGCATGGTATCTGATGCATGATCTTGGAAGAACGAGGTTTGAAGCAAGAAAAGAAGGCACGTATCATATACATGCGAGTATAAAAAAAGATAAGATTAAGAAGAAAAAAAAATCAGGAGATGGAGTTAGCAAACCGGCCCACATTTTTTCTCACTGGAATTCACTGCATTCAGAGATTCAAGAATCCTGATGTCTAGATTTTTGATTTATCGGATTCTCTTGATGTTTTTCTTTTTCTTCAGTTTTCAAATTATAGTATAGAAAGAATTAAGGGTACAATTTAACAACGGTAACCGATATTTGTTAAAAAGAAAGGAAGAAAGAAAGAAAAGAAAAGGGAGGAACCTTATGTTATAATTCTGGACAGAGCTGTGCCCAAGTGACACTATCAGCAAAGTTGAGGCCAAAATGGCCTCGCGATTAATCTATACGGAAGGAAGAAGGAGCCACATCCACACCAATGGATACTATTTCGTCATGCGAAATCAAACAAAAACTAGATATAATTTAACCTGATCTAGACCTGAATCTGCACCTCATATTGATTTGTGCACCAAAAAAAAAAAAAAGAGGAGTTTGGGATGAACATTTTTGGAGGAAGTGGTTTCATGATAGACCTGACTGAATCGAAGCAGAGATTGGTGCAGCCATCGGGAGGATGCAAATGAATCGAGTCATATTCAGCATCAAGATAGAGCTAAGGAGAAAATTTCGACTTGGATATCTGGGTTGCGCGAGGTCTGGTCCGTAGCTTAATTATGCTTTCACCTTGAATTGGGTCTGGTTCTGTAACGTTAGACCTAGACCGGGTCATCAAGGCCCTTCGTTTCCTAAATCCAAATAAGCACTCACCTGAGGAGGGCACATTTCCTGATGGCCAATGGGCCTTTAGTAGATAGAGCGTGCAACGGAAAGATTGGTAATGGCAGGCGTAAATAAAATAGCCAGGGAGCGAATGCCTCGGAATGCTCGTACCTTTGTACACTGCCATGTAGAGAATTTGCATCAGAGCAGTTCATTGGAGATATCGGAAATTGAAAGGGAAATTTGTGCTTTGAGTGCATGCAATCCTCTGCAACAAAACAAAATGCACCGGAGGAAAGCAGATCTTGTGCTTGCCAAGGAACAATATTTGATCTGTCTCCAAACTACTAGCGGGTCTCGCCCTATAACATAGTTCCAGTCATTGCTATTAAAATTCTTACTTATTCTATTGATATTAAGGCCGAATTTGGCTCACAACCGAAAACAAAATCGGAATAAATTGAAATAGGAATTGGAATGGAAATTATATTCTCCGATATTTGGTTCATGACTAGATTTGAGATTGAAATCAAAAAATTAATTAAACAAAAAAATCAATTAAACCGAAGGGCATTTTAAAAAAAATACTTTTAAAATAAATCCAACAGTAGAAAAAGCATTCCCATCTCTTTCTAGAGTGAAAATAGAAATAAGGCTTCCTCTAACCAAATGGTTGGAGTATGAGTTACTCATTCTCATTCTCATTTCAGAGCCTAAATTTTTCCAATCAAATACGTCCTAAATTGTTTTAAAATAATAGAGAACATTAGAACCTATTGGCATACCTTGTCCGATCCTTTCTCCGGCGCAGAGAAGATGAACCTAGCGGCCGCACATCTGTCATTCACCCTCCGTTGAGATATACATGTATGTACATGGAAATGATCAGGCCATATCAGCACTCCCCACATGCAATGTATTTCCGGCGATCGATCCCTTGCTACATGCCTGCAGACACACAGGCACGAACATTTCTCCGAAGTATCCCAAAAAAAGCGTGTCCACTGCCATGGGAACGTTTGATCGACCATGTTCGCCCATGGTTGTTTGTATAGGAGCTGCACGGTTGAAGTAGAGGGATGCGAGGGCTGTTTGATGGAGCAAGGGATTGGAGAGAGAAGAAGAAAGGAGGGAGGGGAGGTGTAATTTAAGGATGGTTCGTGTAAGAAGTTGGACATGATGTGCTCATTGTGGCGACATCTTGGATTTATGTCCGATAAATAGCTTTTTGGTCCATTGGCTCGATTCTATGTTGAGTCGTCGGTCGGTCTTAAGGCGGGCGGTCCCTTTTCAACCCTCCGACTCAAGTTCTCGGTATACCAAGCCACGGCTAATTTTCCATATTGAACATCGGGCTTTCTTCCCTTTCAGGACAAGTATTTTTTTTTTTGGAAGCTAATGGGCTGCAGATTGGATGGCCATCTATGTGGGCAGTAATACGGATAGTGCCATGTAGGCTGAGGATAGGAAGTTGCTTCGAGCACTTCGAGATATTTTGTTTTCTAACTTTATTAGATATATCCGTACTCGTCCGATATGAATCACCTGTTCTAGTAAAAAAAAAAAAGTTTTTCGGAACCTTCCAGTTTACAACATATACGATACAAAATATAACGAGTATGATACTACCTAGATGGGATTTATAGAGGAAGGCCTTTTTGTGGCTCGATTGACATGCATGTCTAGGCTTATTAGCACTCCACTCATTTCAGAAGTGTGATATCTAAGCACCATACGTGGATGGGACGTGTAAAAGCCCTCTCTCCAAATCAAACACATGGGGCATTCCAATCGAGGCAGCCAACTTTTTTTTTTTTTTATACAATGAATGGCTTATTTACTTTTAGTATGAATACAACCAAAAAAGTTAAAAAATAATAAGTCACATAGCACTCTAGGCAACTCTCCCTCACTAATCTATGGGCCTCCCAAAATGGTCAGCCACATACGATGCCACTCAATCCGCAGCTCCATTGGTCTCTTTATATACATGCTTGGCCTCGAAAGTAATGTCTCCACCTACTATGATCCAAATATTCTGAAGCAAGGGGTGACACCCAACCATGCCGCCGGTGTCTTTCTGGATCCAACCAATTACCATTGCCGAGTTACCCTCGAGCAGAAGGCAACCAAACTTTAAGGGTGAAATCGAGTCGTGCCAATCCAAGTAGGCTGCTCGGGGCTTGGCTTGTGACCATATAGGTTGCTCGGGCTCGGTTGTAACTCACAGCCAATCTCAAGAGAACATATACTTTTCGATGCTCCATGGAAAATGAACCTATTTGCACTAATCCAAACTCAAATGTGTAATTTTAGATTGGGCATGGGTCATGACATATCTAAACTCGAACACCCAATAGATCCTCATTACTCAAAACCATCCTTGGACCTGATCTTTTAGGCAGCCAAATATGGAACAAAATTTTGACCTGAAGCTTAAATGGGTCTGGGTATGAGTTCATTAAAACCCTGACTTGATCCAACCTATAGCACTCCTAAATACCGTCAACACCCAACAAAAACTATTGTATGTCCCTTACGACGGCTAGAAATGGCCATTATTTATCTAAAGGGTAACGATTTCATATTTTTAATGTTTAAACAATAAATTCTATAAAAATATTATAATGAAAAATAATGGACAATAACACGAAAACAATGGCATTGTCTTTTTCTTTCACTTTTTATTAAATAAAAACATTATCTTTTGAACCATTCAATCATTTTCCGAGGAAAATTTATTGAAAAAAAAATTGAATTTTAAAAAACTAGTGTTCTATCAACAGAAAGGTGAGTGAAAATAGCAGTCATTATTTAAGTTATAACGGACTATTATAATAGTAAATAATATATTATAATGATTATTATCAACCCATCCATTATTATACATATAATGTAATGGAGGTAACCAAACCATTATAATGGTAATATCATTATTTAAAACCTTGATTATCTTATATATTTGAGTTTTTTATTATTAGAAAAGATAAAAAAAAATCTCTAAAATAATTTCTGACTTATATCAACATAATACTTGGATATCGTGTACAAAATTTCTTGCCTCAAATATTTTAGCTAACAATCTGAAAATATTACTAGCGGACGACGTCCATACATTCTCATTTTCTCATGCAATGAATATGTAAAATATTTTTTCATCAAAACTGCTAAAATGTCTCGTACAAAAAGAAACAAGGCCAGTTGGGAATTTAGAATCAAATATATTGATTAGGAAAGTGAACATACATTGCACTTGTCATTTACATTGAAAGATTTTGTACTGCTTTAAGATTACACAGATCTACATGAACCTTGTTGAGCTCACAAAATGATAATCTAAGCATGCATGGGCATGTCCATGGAAGGAAGACTGCTGTTGAATTTGGAGCACGCAACACTTCCTCCAAGCATACTTGGACCCTTGTAGCATTCCAAGGGACCAACAACATGGCTCGTTCCTCCATCATAAATCTCCAGAGCAAATTTCATCTGTGAGGTCCGGATGCAGACATGGAAGAGGAGAAATGTCCTGCAGGTCACAAATTACATGATTAATATTCATCTATATATATGGCCTTTTCTTCCTCCTACAACTAAGATACTAAAAGGAAAAGGAAAAGGAAAAGGAAAAAGAAATTATAATTAAGCAAAAGCAGGGGGTATGAATGCAGAGCAGAGGAGAAGAGGTTTCTAAATTGTAATAAGCCAGCCTGAGCCTAACAAGGTTCTTTGGTTAAATGGACAGGGATGGGAGAAAACAGGGATTGTATGGGTAAAAGAGAGGGATGAGGAGTTACCCCCCATGCGAGGATCCAAGGATCTTGGTGCGGCAACCAAGAGAAACATCCTCCAAATCAGGCTCAATTCTTCATTAATGAGCTAAGCAAAAGACCAGAAACATAAAGAATGGTTAGCACATAAATCATTCACCATAAAAAAAAAAAAATTCGAGACATCTCGTAGTTTCTACTATTGGGCAATCTAATTCTGAAGTGGGCCTAGCTTTCTAGTTTCTACTTGAGCCTTAGTTAATTAGCATTGACCTTACCAACCAATGGAGGAAGGCTTGAACCTTTCTTTGAGATTGCTCGACTCTACTGATGAAGACTAACTACCTTTGTGATAGTCCATAGTTTCTTCGCCTTGCCCCTTGGATCCGAGGAGGACGAAGAGGTACACGAATCCACTTGATTATAATGAAATATGTTAACTTATTTGCAGGAAACAACAATGCATAAAAACGGGCTATAAAAAGATAAGATTGACAAGTCTAGAGTGAGGAGGTGCTGCATGTGTGTAAGATGTTGAGAGAGGAGACTGAATTGGGCCCTTCATAGTTTCAACTCCAAATCTTTGGCATCTAGGGTATAGAATAAGCCACCTAGTAGAATTGTTTCTATGATTATATAAAGATTCCTATGCTTGTAATATGAATAGAATGAGATAAAAAATAGTAAATAAATATTACTTATCCTTACCTCGAGCATGCCGAGCCAGCCTGTTGCTCTAAGGCAAGGTATTGATGATCTCACACATCAGAGAAATCCTTAGGACTATGAAGCCAGAAAGCCATGAAATTCACCTCATGGTTGGATTTCGCTCGAAAGTACGAAGAATGTAGATGAATGAACTCCACTATACCGAAAATAAAAGGAGGATATACAGAAGATGGGTGGGGATTGAGGAAAAGGGTGATGGTAGGATGAGTTATATAGAGAAAGCGGAAGCCTTAGAAAGAGGGCAAACATTAAATCTAAAACCGAAACAAGGCTTCACTTCTCCACGTGGCTTCAAAGAATTGCTATTTATGTGGTATCAAAAAGTTTTCTCTTCTATCTGGCACAATAGTCGTATTACACATTTTGTCGTTTGAAAAACTAATTACCAGAAAGAAATGAAGAAATATCGTGAAACAATTAGTTTTTATAGAAAAAGGAGATTATTGGTGTAAAAAAATTATGAATGAAAGCTCGTATTTCAAAAAGTCGAAAATCATGAGGTATTCATGTATAATGAAGTGCTATATATGTAGTATCAAAAAGTTTCCTCTTCCATCTGGCATAATAGCTATATTACACATCTTGTTGGTTAAGAAACTAATTACCAGAAAAAAAAGAAATATGTTATGAGACAATTATATTTTATACACAAAAAGAGGTTATTGGTGCAAAAGCATGTGAATGAAAGTTCAGATTTCAAAAAATTAAAGATTCATAAGGTATTCATGTATAATGAAATACAATATATGTGGTATCAAAAAATTTCCTCTTCTATCTGGCATAATAGCTATATTACACATCTTATCCTTTAAGGAACTAATTCCTTGAAAGAAATAGCATACATTATAAAACAGTTAGATTTTATAAAGAAAAAAATGGTTACAGTGTAAAAGAATGTGAAGGAGGGCTCAAATTTTGAAAAGTTGGAGATTCATGAAGTTTGTATAATGGTGAATCATGTTCTTCTTCACAGATTTTGGATAATCATGTGTTGTTCACGGGAGCAAAAAGTTTCCCTTTCCATTTAGCATAGTGCATACGCAACCTATCTCGTTACTTAAATAAATACTTTCAAAAAAAGCAAAAAAATAAAGGTCATGAAATAGTTGGATTTTATAAAAAAAAAATTATACTAGTACAAAAAGAATGTGGATGAGGGCCCAGATTTTAAAGTTGAAGATTCATAGATTTATACAATATCGAAGGATGCTATTCCTTGCAATATTTGTGCAATGAAATGTTGTTCACGTGATTGCAAAAATTTTTGCCGGCCATATGTCATAGGAGTCATGTAACATGCCTTATAATTTAAGTAATTAACAGAAAAAAAAGGAATACAAAAAAGGTTATGCAACGATAGGATTTCATAGATAGAAAAATAAAAAATTTCCTACGGTTTGTGCAATAAGGGCTGAGGAGGTGTTGTTCATATGGTTTGTGCAACAAGGACTGAGGTGTTGTTCATATGGTTTGTGCAATAAGGACTGAGGAGGTGCTGTTCACATCTCTCAGAAAAATTCAACCGTTATGCAACAGTTTAGCCATTTAATATTGGCTTGTATCCTCCATGCAAAAGAAGAATTCACCTCCCATTTATCCAAAGAAAATTCACTTTTTTTCGTGAACCACCACAGTCAGCATTAAGATGGCGGATAGTATGCGAGTCTACGACCTATTCCTGGCTGGAGAAAGAAAGTGGAACATTAGTTTTTAGTTATATCACCCTGGGCGCAGTGTTCCCGAAGTGCAGGTTTGGAGATCTACCTGCAGCCCGAGAATGAGGGCCAGGGACCTCTATCACCTCTTCAGGGGAGAACCTGCACAGAGGCACGACAATGCCTGGATCTGGAGGCTTCGAGTCCATCCGAGGATTGCTCTATTCATCTAGAAGCTTTTTGGGGGCCGTTTCGACCAAGGGTGTTCTGAGTAGATGGGGTCAAGTATTCCACCAACCTGCCTGGGACTACCTTCGGAAGAGCTCTATGAGGTCGCCATCCAGATCTATGGTCACGATTGCTGCTTATGTAGCTTACCATATCTGGCTAGCCCGAAATGCTTGAATTTTTAGAAGTCGTCAAGATTCATACTAAAGGGGACACTTGTTCATGTCCCTGAAATTACCCACTCATATACTGTTGGAGCTTTTTTGATGACTTAGGGCACCTGGGACTTCTCAACTCTTGCAGCAATCCGGACAATGTTCATCTCTTGAAAGCTTCGATTTCTGAGTTTCCTCAAGGTCAACTTCAATAGCTATGTGTTGGATGGTAATAGTAGAGATGAAGTTGTATTTGTTATTAGAGACCTGGATTCCAGACTCATAGTTGTGGGTGGGAGTTTGATTTTCGATACTTCAGTCCCAGGAGCAGAGTTGAGGGCCGCTTGGGTGGGCATCAGCTATGCTAAGTCCACATTGCCAGAAGGAAAGGGCTGGGATGTCTAGGAAAACTCTCTTCAATGGAGATGAGCAGAGGAAAGTGGTTCGAGCAAGTCTTGGGTGATAACATAAGTAATGGTTTCTGAAGAAGAAGCCAAAGTAAAGTCTCGACTTTTTATACGGCTCTCCTTGAGCAGTGAGCAAAGAGGGACGGAGGGTCAAGTCAGATTTTGGTTTCAGGCAGGAGGGAGTTTCAGTTGAACGAACGGATTAGTCATCACCCACCGATCATGAACGTTAGGTGTTTCAAAGAGAAGTCCAGTAACCAGAAGATTGAAGTGGGTCTCGCCTCTTTCATCTAAGATCAAAGGTGAAAGCAGATCGATCGTCACACATATATCGCTAAGCCGATTTCATCTTAGTTGAAGATAACTCTGCTACAGTGATTGTTTGGGTATAGAAATAAGTCCCGACATGTCGGAAAGATGGGGGCATGCCCCTGCTATAGGATATTTGAAGTCTGATGAGAGGAGGTACGTTTTTGTCGTAAGGCACATATACTCCAGATGGGACGGTCTCTAGACTCATCACTTTTATTTTATGCTTTGGACGGATTGGATGCTTGCGTTGGTGCATTCTGAGATACGTTACTTTTTAAATTTTTTTTGAATGGATTAGGACCGTGTGAATTGCGCATCTTAGCCGGAAACCTATTATTTCTTGGTAGGAGCTTCTAGGAACAGAGGAGAAACGATATGAGGCATCAGGTCTGGGTCGGTCAGGCTTCCGCAGTTCAGGCGTTCACAGCCCTGGCCACCGCCAATCTCTATGTCGTCTTCGTGCTCTCCTCCCATTCCGCCGCTCGGGACCGCCCTTCGCCCACTCTCCTCGCCGGAGCCGATTCTCGAGTCTCGAATTTCTTCTCCTCTCCTCTTATCTTCTTCTTTTTAGATGGAAAATTTAACTCGTAGAACCATGTACCCATGGAACCATGGACCCACACTGCTCCGCTATGGCCTTCTTCCCACCATCATCTCTTTTGCCCCGGGCTCCTCCCCGGCCGTCAGCACAGCCGCTATATGAAGGCTCTTTCCATTCTCCGGAATCAGTTCTTGGATGTCGCTAAAGAAGCCTTGGCCTGAGATCTCCCTTCGTATCCTCGCTTTCTCCTCGTCATGTAGGAGTATCCGTGGGGATTTCGCTTCTACTCTTCTAGCACTGCTATTTCTTTTCTCCTTATTCTTCTTAGCCTTCTCCTTCTCATTCTCTTCTTCGTCTGTGTATATTTGAAACTGAGGCGACGATGATGGGTGACTCGTCAAGGGTTCTTCTTCTTCTCCTCTTCATTGCCGTGGATGTATTCTTTTCTAGCAAGAGGCGAGGCAGCTCTGGAAGGTCTGCTGTTCCGCAGACAAACGACCTGCAGAATTTGCTAGCTGGGCGAGTCATCCGAGAAGAAGGAGAAGAAGAAGAGAAGGAATGATCTTTCCCTCTCATTGAATCAAGAATCCCCTCTAGGCCTTCAAACCCTAGGTCTCTGGCTGCTTTTCTTTCTCACTATTGGCTGGTGGTCTTCTTCTTCCTCGTGGGTATGGAGCTTGAAGTCGTGCCTCTTTCTCTCATTCTTCTTTTCTTTCTTCTCGCTGGATTTTATTCTTCTTCTTGTTATCTGGTCTTATATGAGGAGGCTGTGGTGATTCTTGAACGAGGATTTTGCTACATTATCAAGTGGAAACATGGCTTTTCTAAACGGTGAGGCAAACTTGGACGGTTGTTTGTTGTTCTTGTGAAGGCAACAATTTGCAGCCGTTTCAATCTGAGTCTCCTTTTCCTTTTCTTTGATTTTCTAGTTTCTGGGTTTTCTAAATTTTTTTTTATAAAAAAAATAATTCTTGTCATACATTCTCTTTTCTCCTGCTGAGCACAGGAAACACAACCAGCAAATGGAAAAATAATTCAAATACTCACCAGATGTTTTCCTTTCTGATTTGCATAAGAATTGATGGCTTAGAAGTATGGTTTTGCTTTTGTGGATTAGAAATATGCTACTGCTTAAGGATTAAAATACAATGCCAAGTGTCAAACTGTAATTTGCAGATCATGGAAATGGTACAAAGAGGGGAAAAACCTCCTAACATCAAGGTATACTATTCCTTGGGTTTTCTACATTAGTTTTTTCTGGGATGTTCCAATTTTAATAATTTCCTCTTTTATCTGATCCACAGGGGATTAATGACATGCCTTCCAACCCTAGTCAGCATATACCAAGACCTCTTTATGGCACCTGGACTCAAGGTTTGGACTTTAAATGTTATCTAAGTTTTTCTTTTAAATATTCAAGTTTTTTTTTGGAGAAGGGGGGGGGGTTGCTCTGCACTAAATATTTGACTCATCTGGAACTTTGCAACCGATGAACACTATGCGACTCGTGCAGCCAGTTGTGATCATCACTGTCAGGCATATAAACTCCAGCTTCATGTTTCAAATTTGGTGCTCCAAAAGAATCTGAAATGATAATCTTTGTAGATACTTGACAGAACGAGTTAGTGAGCGAGCGAGAGAGAGAGAGAGAGAGATTACTCATATGGACCGAATTTCAATATCATTCCTATCAAGCATGTCATGTAGGTAACAAAATTTTCTTTCTTCCCTATCAGGCAACCCTCTATTGTTATTCTCTCCTAGACCATCCACCCCTCAGTTCTGTATACCTCCAATTACTGTTAACACTTTGAATCCTTGCTTTTTCTCAACAGGGGAGGGACAGCATATGTAGAGAGAGCTGTACGTGCACGTATGTACCCACATGCATGTGCAGTCCCACACACACACACACACACACACACAGAGAGAGAGAGAGAGAGAGAGAGAGAGGTTAAATTGTTTTGGTGGTCGTAGTAGCTGGAGTTTATTGGACAGGTTCACAGTGAGGGAAAAATCATGGTGGGTCGTTTCTGCTGAAATTGGTGGATGAAACTTCGTTGGTGGGTTGGGGTGGATTGATGTGGTTGGCTAGTGTACCCAGCAGAGATTTGGAGAATGTAGGTAGCAAGTTTTGTTGATTAATCTTAATTGTAGTGATATGACATGGGGTTTGTGGTGATAGATTCAAATGTGCAGGCAGTGATCTATAAGGTGAATTGATAAGCAGACAAGGAGCAGATATGGGAGGAAATTGTTGTAAGATGAGGACATACCATGCCAAAAAAATGGGTGGTAACTGTGCTTAACTTTGAATAGGAAGCAGAGCGAGCCTTGAATCTACTGAAAGTGAAAGATTAGCATATATTAATTCTAAAGTTGTATTTCTTTTAAATTGCAAACATCATTCTGAAATCATTTTTACTAGGTAATCTAATACCGACATGCATGAGAAAACAATACAATTGGTGTTTCTGAGATCAAATTTGCTGTGATATCAGGATAGCTGAGTGAAATATATGCTAAGCAAATTTTTAATGGTTTTTTCCACCTCGTCAGTTGCCTATCAATATTTGCAGGTATTTTTGGAGGATCTCATTGATCTACATACCATTTCTTTCCATTCTTCTCTGCTCTTCTAAGTCTTTGATATTATCTCTTCAAAAAAATAATAGCTTTTCGATATTATGCGATCAGATTTGCACCAATTGAATACTTCAACTTCCATATATTTCATCCCTAGATTAGTTGCTTTTGTGATAAAATTTATGATATGATAAGGCGTAACGAATTGGAAGGGGGGAGTGCTCGGGGAGTGTCAGGAAGAGGGCACAAGTTTGGAAGTAGTTTGTGGTCAGAAAAGGACATATCATGCCAAAAATAGTCTAGAGGTGACTGTTATATTTGAAACCTCTTGCATAAGACCAATTCCTGCTCATAAGAAATTATAGAACTTGTAACAATTAAACTTATGTTGATTTTGAAAAAATTAAGGGAACATTTACTCCATTGTTACATTATCTATTACCTTCTTGCATGGAAAATGTATATTTGTTTTTTTGTGGTCTGATACCTTCTCCAATGCTAGAACTGATCATTAAGTGATGTATGAATACATTCTTAGGACAGTAAGTTCACTGCTGATAATCATATCAGTATTCATACATTTGGGGAGGGACTCTTGAAATTTTCTTTGCCATCATCACTTTCTACCTTTTTGAGTCATTGATCCAGGATCGCTTTTCCTTTTGACTATTTGGCAAATAATTTCTGCCTAACAAATGGATTCAATATTTGTATTCTCAGACATAACCTTGTAAGCGCCTTGTATGGATTCATTCAGAAACTAGAGGAAAGGGATGCTCGACAATTTCATGAGCTTAAGATACATAACTAATAGCATTGCTCAGCTCATCTGCCAACCAGCCTTCTAGGTTTCATTGAAAGCTTCTCACTTATTCAAGGTTCTGTTGGCCAGGATTTTGGCCAAAGTAATTGATGAATAATGTGAACCAGGCTTGTGGATCATAGACTCTTTAAGTCAACCATATAGTTTAGATTATGGTTGAGCATTAGACAAGTTACATTACCAATCATCTCTTGAAAGGTGTCTTACGATATCTTTGGCTTCCATTTTGTTGACCAAGAGGTTTTGTTCAGGAGATTTACAGCTGGGTAATCTGTGTTATGCTTGTAAATGATAGACTTCTTCTGAATAATCTTAAAGAGCAAATGAAACTGCAATTTTATGACTATCATATGATTGCAATCACTTTAGTGTTTGATTGTACGATAGGTTTTGAGCATCTGCACTGCACCAAATGAAGCCATTTCTACAATTTCTAGTGCATCATCACAGTACTGTCAACTTGTGTAGCAATGATACTAGTAACATTTGGATTTTGAAGCACCCAGAACGTAACAAGTTTACAATATAGACTGAGATGGATTCCATGTTTTTTTTCATTCATTGCAAAAAGTAAAAATTTGGCAGATTAATATTCATTTTTTTGTTGTCAAACAGCCATGGGAACACACTCAGCAGGCTCAGCAAAGGCCCATTGATGGCCTCCGATCCCAAGCAAGCAGGCAAAGGTTGAGTTCCAAAGTAAAAAGGGAGATCTCCCAACTGAATGGGAGATGTTTTGATGGTTCAGAGCCTTGGGGAGAAAGAAGTTTTGAAGAATACAGAAATAGAATCTGAAGCAGAAAAATCAAGGTAGTTCTCTTACCAAACTAGAGCCAATGAACATCCAAACTGCCGGGTTTGGGTCCCACCACAGCCCCCGGCAGTTGTGATGCCAGAAGCTCCAGTCAAATCATCCATTCAGGAGCACGAGTCTGATGATGAGAGGTCGACAGCTCTTGCCGACAATGGAGAAGATAAAAAGTAAGAGCATCTGATCTTGCTGCAGAATCACAGAACTCTAGTAATGTGGTGGCAAACATGAATTAATCTAGAACACAAGAACAAGAAGTTGGCATTTGAAGTTAAATATTGGGGCCAAATACATTTGACCAGTATTAAATAAACATCAATAGAGGATCATGAATGAGGCAGCTGGTTATTCAACATATGTAGGCTTTAGTGATATAATTCATGTGAATTTTGATCATCAAACAAAAGTAGATCGGAAAATAGCATAAGAGAGTCCATGGGAGAAAACTTCTCTGTATCTCTCCCCTAACACATGATTACGCGAACATCTTTAATTCCATATGGAGAATCCAAGTACTTTGCGTTTCATGTCTGGTCATTTTGCATCAAACTTGGTCTAGAGTGAATCTCAGAAGATTTTGCTTTTGTTGCAAGGCTGGGAGAAGAGCTGGCTTATAGGCCGCCGTACACAAGTTTATTAATATAATAAATAGCACTATAAATTGAGTTCATGAAGTCTACAGCCTTAATGTTACCTTCCTAAGTCTTGAAATGGGGGTAGACTGGAGTTGCAGGAACCTGTTTTAGCTGCAATGCAGAGTTGTCTTGCTTTGGGAGTTCCGGTCTTGATGATTCCATTTTACTATCTGCTCTTCTAGGAGCTGCTTGAAGGTAATTGTAGACAATTCTTAAGAGAGGCGTAAATGAAGTTTAGTATATTTTATCCTTTAGATAATAATAGAATATGAGGCAAGAGATGAGTGTTTTTGTTTTCTAAAATTCTGTCTTTCTTAAGTTCAAAATTATTTAAGTCTGTCTTTTTTTTTAAAAAAAATGTTTGTTCCGAATTTCAATCATTTGATCTAATAATTATATGTTCATAATATAATTTCGGTAAACTTTTGTAAATAAATGATGACCTACCGGCCTCTCACGTGATTTTTCACGTGTCCAACACCAGCCCAGCATGTATTGCAGCGGAGTGCGGACTCGGAATTCCCACCTCCCACGTGGCCGCCCAGGTGGCATCTCCTCCTACCTATATTTATATGGCCTTTCTTTGACTTACTGTGTTGGTGCTCATCTGATCCCTCTTTGTTGTCGAATCTCTAGGGGCGCACCTTGGGATGCATAGGTGGCATCGTATTCGTGGGGACGGCGTCGTCGTCACCTAAACACCGTCGTTTTTCGTCCACCACGCCTGCCCACCTTCGGAGATGACGTCCCCTCGCGGTTATCCAAAGCCGCCCCGACTCGCTCTCTCTTTCACGCCTCCTCTGCTCTTTTCTCCCCTTCTTTTCCTCTTTCGCAGAAAAGATTCCATTCGTCGTACACATGCTCTGCGTTCATGCCTGCCACAGAGAAGAGAGAGAGAGAGAGAGAGAGAGAGTACCGTGTGGGAAAACCAAGAATATAGATGCAAATTGATTAAGATTCTGGAATAAGATGGTATTATCAGTAGATGATCGGTTCCCGTTGTCATTCTACTTCAGAATCGCCGGCCAGATCGTAAAACAAGTGAGGCTCTCTCTCTCTCTCTCTAGATTTTTCTTTTAACTATTTGAGTTTTTATTAGTTAATTTATATTTGTTTTTTTCCTTCAAAATAGGCCAAAAGTTTATAGGGACGAAGGGAATTTGGATGATCTTTACCCGACCCTTAATCGATACTTAGGGTCTCTCCCTAGCTCTTTAGTGGTTTTGCCCTGTTAGATCGGATAGGGCTTGGTAGCTTTGGTTGTTTTTTTTGTGTGGTTGGCTGTTTGGATGATTCTTGTGTGGTTTTGCCCAGTTAGATGGGATAGGGCTCGGTAGCTTGGGTTGTTTTGTTTGTGCGGTTGGCTGTTTGGATGATTCTTGTGTGGTTTTGCCCAGTTAGATGGGATAGGGCTTGGTAGCTTTGGTTGTTTTGTTTGCGCGGTTGGCTGTTTGGATGATTCTTATTGTCCATCGAAATAGAAGTGATAAAATTTAAATTGATGGTGACTATATGACTTTTTTCCTTATAAACCAATCATTTGATTGGTCGGGACTCTCCATATGTTTTCTTGATATGGTAACCATTAATCAAACAAGACATATTCATGAATTCTAAAATCCTTCTTGTTCATGCAGTTACAATATAAAAGAATGTTAACAATGTCATGAATGGATTTTTTGTGACACATGTTTGTGAATTTGCAGATTGATGTCTGAGATTATTCCTCAGCACCGGAGTTTCTCAAAGTACGCCAAAAAGGAAAAGCTTCACCACAAGAAGGTATTGCTTGCTACTTTGGCTTCTTCCATTATTTTAAAGCAATACTAAAGTATGTTTGCTGATATATGTTCATTATACTCAACTGTATGTTATTTTTGAATGCTTCTTTCTCTTTTGCGTTAACCTTTTCTTCAACACTGGATCAGATTCTGCACGAATTCTCCAAAGAACTTGAAAAATTGAAGACACTCTTTGGTAGAAATAATAATGAGACTGGCAGTCAGCTTACAAGGAGGTCTAAGGATAGTAAAGATGATTCCAGTTTGACATCTCAAAAATGGATTGAGAACAATGACGAGAAGGTATGCCACTGTGACAGTATTCTGCAGATTTTTGTCCCATACAAATGTGTATTTATTGGTTTAAAATTGAGTTTTTCTACGTGCTTAATAAGATTTTACTATAATAATAAGGCTACTGTCGAGGCATTTCTTAGATCATGCCATGGAACCATTCTCTAGGTATAAATTCTAAAATCTTACACAGTAGAATTAAGGAGAAAAATATACAATGGGGTCCAAGATATACACTAGGTTGAATTTGTTTCATGGTTTGAGCTGCACTTTGCAACTGCTGTCAACCTAATGTCACCCTTCTTTCTATAATATATTAGAGCTATTTGATTTATGGAAGTTTCATCTGATTTTGGCTGAAATTTATCAGTTTCACTCCATTTTTTCCATTTTGGTGATTTTGGCTAAAACCCGTAAATATTAGGTGTTGTTTGGCATCACTTTCCTTTTTATATTTTCATAAATAAAAAAATTAAAATTTTCTGTTATTTTTCTAATTTAAAAAATGTAAACATGTTTGTTATAGTCAATTATTTTTTATTATTTTTAAAAAATCAACATATTGATGGTGATGGACATGGTGGTAGTTGTAGCAGTGGTAGAGGTGGTGATAGTGTTGGTGGTTGGTTTGATGGTGGTAAAGTAAAGGTGGTGATGATAGCAGCAGTCATGGTATGCTGAATCGGCCCATACCGTATGGGCCGATTCAGCCAGTATCGTATCGGTCCGGACTCTAACCGGTACGGTTTAGCCGTGGAAAATGGTACACAGCCCGTACCGACAGAACTTAGCCAGAGCTGGAGAAGAAGAAGAAGAGAAGGAGAGAGCGAGCGGAGGAGGGAGGGAGAAGGAGAGGCCTCCGCCGGCCCCCCGCGGCCCTCTGTGGGCGGCGGAGGCCTCTCCTTCTCCCTCTCTCGCTCGCTCTTTCTTTCACCTCGTCTTCTCCGGCTCCGGCTCTTGGTACAGGCCCGGTACCGAGAACGATGAACCGGTTTGGCAGACCATCGGTACGCCTACTAGTACCAGTTCAAAATACGTTGGCAACGGTGATGTGGTGGAGACGATGCAGTGGTGACAATGGTGGTGGTGAGGGCACCAACGATGTGGTGGAGGCAATGGCTATGGTAACGATGATATAGTGGAAGAGTTGATAGTCGTGTTGGTCATGGCGATGGTAGTGGTGGTGAAGGTGCCAGTGGTATGGTGGAGGTGGCGATAATGGTAGCTATGGTGTGTTGACAATGATGGCGGCAACGATGGTGGCAACAATAATTCAAGTAGATTTTAAAATAGAAAATAAAAACAATAGTATAAAACATATTTTTTATTTGATTTTTGTAATGTTGTTTTTAAAAATAGAAAACAAGAAATAAAAGCAATGCCAAACAGGCTCTAAAGGCTAAAGATTTTTTTCTCTTTTTTTGAGTGAACTTGCTCATGGTAAGATGTCAAGCCTCTAGGAGGCATATCTACATGATTAAATTTAATTTTATAAGTCTTTAGTAGATTTGAGAGGACATAGATGTTGGGTTGCAAGAAATTCAGGGGAGGATTCTTTCTTTAAATATATTGATGTCTTAAGTTTATGCAAAGAAGAAAGATCTTGTAGTCCACACTTACACTTCATGCAATATTACCAATAATCAAGTTTCAATGATTGATAAGTATTTTTTGTTGTTTCAAGTTTCAGCATGAATGTATATGATTGGTGTTTTAAGTTCCTTAGATTGAAAAACGGTTTCTAATGATTTTTTGATGTTGCATTATTTTGTAAGTTTTCTTTTGTTTTCTTGAAGCTCTGTTGTTTTAACAGATTTTTGAAAGGTTAAGGGCTGCCCAATGTGAAAGACTACACTCATCAAGAGTAAATCAACTATGCAAATACTTTCAACATTATTTTGACAGCACAAGTAATCCATTTATTTCCTGCAGTAGCTACTGGATGCTAATGCAATGCAAATTGTTGTGATGCCTCTTACTTTGGTGAATTCAAAGTAGAATATATGGAAGACGCTAGGAAGAGACACTATAGTTGCAGGCTGCATGAAGTACTCCGTCAGATTTAGCAAGTTTCAGGCACGTGATTTAAGGTCCTCACTTTAAAAAGTTAATGTCACATTTACAGTGTTCCATCCCATTCCTACAAGAAAAGAAGATGAAAAGTGGTTGTCTGTCTTTCTTAATAGGTGGCCTGCTCACATAGTTATCACTGGGTCTCCTATAGGTAAGTCCCTCAATGAGAATCTCTAAATTCAGCCATGAATTTGCCTGTAAGACCTAGGCCCTCCTCGCTTGGTGTTTAGATGAGTCATACTATAAAAGGTCACTTCTTAGTTTCTGTTTTAGAGCAAGGGTATGTTAATACTAACACTCAACATGTAAACACGGATGCTTTTCTGTACCAGCTTCCATTGCCTTTCACATGCTGACAATGATCTTTCTTAAGATCCATATGCCTACATAGTGTATAATATTATTTATTCTGTCTTATTTTTGTTGCTAAGCTTGTCTTGTTATCTATAATGCTTATGTTATAGTACAGTATGAAGCCATGCTACTTACTAATGTGATGCTATAGTATCACAACCTATGCTTTCAAGAGCAATGGATAGGGTGCTGGTCATATTAAGCTAGCTTGAGAACCCCAAACCAAAGTCACATCATCTACAAATATGTAATTGTAGAAATTTCAGGCCTAGCTATTGCCAGATCTGAAAATAGTAATCCTTTTCTTTTCAAAATATAAGCTGTGGTTGACAGGTTTTATTTTGATTACTTGATGTCAAAACTTGGTCTATCCATAGTAGATGCTTCCATATATCAAGGTTAATCAACATGGGACCAAGTCCTTCAATTTATATATATTCGATGTTACACGACAACATCAAACTTCATTTACTATGAAAAAAGTAACATCATTCGTGAAATTCCTCTATAAGTTGCCCCATCTAAAGATCAGATTCTTGATGTTCTACCAAGAGACTCCTGATGGCAAATCAGACCTCTTCGCTTGCTTCATGTTCCCTTGCTATCACGTTCACAGTTGCACTGTTGCTATTCATTGATTTTAAATAGATATTCAAGTTTAGGCTCATTGCCACTTATGATGGCTGACATATTTTGACCACTGTGGTTCCCAGTTTCCATATTCATCAATCAAGTTTTAAATGTTTGCAGGCAACATACTGCAGGTCAATCAGAACATGTGATAGGTATCATATCCCTCATTCATATCATTAATATTTCTACATTGGATAGTTCAATTCACATTGCTGTACAACAGTTCTCCCAAAACAATAACCCATCTGTTGTGAAAAGTGACAGTTTTGATAGCAATGCCTTCATGGATAATATCAACCTGGAATCTGGGATTGCAGTAGATGCAAATAGTACTTGCACACCTTTGCATGTCTCCTTTCCAATGGCTCGTACAGCAGTGAGAGATCATGATAGCACATTACATGCTGTTGGGCAGTACTCTCCTTCTCCTGCTGTTTCTTGGATAGAAGATCTTCCACTTGTTGGCCAAGTTTCTCATGTCATCTTTCCTGAAACGACAAATGAGCATTTGGTCCCTGTATGCGGAGAGTCTTCAACATCGACTGGTATTCACAACATGCATATAGTAAGTTCTGACCTTCTATTTCTGTAATGCTCCTTTAATTGCATGCAATGCTGGGCATCTTCGGTTAGCATGGTGTGCAGGCTACTAAATTTTTGCTTTGTTCTGATGACCCTGCATTGTTTGTCAGAAAATGCTTTTGGGACCTGGTTACATGCACACAAAAAATTGCTTGGGCCCACTAATGCTGGGCTGGTAGCTTCTTGATAAATTGGCCCCTGTAGTGGCAGTAATTCCTGTTGCTGATACCAACCTCCTTGTGCCACATGGCAGAATGAGCTTTTTGTGTGCATAGAACCGGCCCCCTATAGTATTTTGCTTGTTTGTCCTCAGATTTGAGTCACTCATATGTTTGTTTTGCAGTCAGCGAGATTGATGGAAGAATTTATGGAACTTGCTAAAGACAATACAGACAAGAACTTAGAGACTTGTGGGATCCTTGGTGCTTTCCTTGTAAGCTTGATACTTCGTTAATTAACAGATACCTTTTAAGTTCTTGAAATAATTTTTGCTATTATCATTTTTTTGGTCTCTTTTTATTGAAGATACGGATAGCAAATGTTTGAATTTTTTTGAAAACATATTTGGGAAATTAATTATTGACCTTATGAATGCAGAAGGATCGGACTTTCTATGTAACCACGCTAATAATACCAAAGCAGGAAACAACTTCCAGTTCAGTATGTCAATAACTGAATTTATTTACTTCGTTTTTCTTAAAATATTTTCAATATTCTCCATTTTTTTTTTTGCTCTTTAGTTTCATATATTCTCCCACCAGTTACCAGCTGAACTGCATGACAGTGTCAGGCATTAAATGAGGAGGAAATACATGCCATATTGGATGAACAGTCCCTCTTTCCAGCAGGATGGATTCATGTTTGTATCTGAACTTCTGTTTCCATTTTCTGCATTTTACGAATTTCTCATTGTTCATGGGATGCCATGCAAGCAATATTGGCAGTATTCTGTTATTCCCAGAATAAATGAGAATTTTTATTAAATTCTATTGAGGTACTAACTTCTAGTGATAACCTCATTTGTCTTGTGGCAACCATATATATTGTACAAAACTCCTTGATTTTTTCTCCTGTTTCTCAAGCCAATTAGCAACCCAACTGGCTTTCCTAAACTTTTGCGGCAAAATAAAGTTAGTACACTTGCTCCTGATATTCATCGAATATATTCCTATGGATAGACAGGATATGCCATTTTCTGTTTACCATTCTGATTAATGCCAAGCGATCAGTTTCCATTTTAATTGTCTAGTCACATTTCTTTCCTGAATTGCTGAATGGGTGGGATACTAGTTGAAATGCATAATATTCATTGCAATGCATGTGAAAATATGAGTTGACAAATTGAGGTAGCTACTTGGTACTATAAGTACTATTCAATTTTTACTTATATAGTGTTAACCTTGTTTTGGAGAAGTTAGCTTGATTTTATTTGGAACATGTAGCAGTTCTTCAAGTATATATACTAGTCTAATCCCAATTCTTTCCTTTTGTTTAAGGTTGTGAAGTGGAGAATTATGTAAAATCTACCATATTAACTAAATACTTTGAGTATACCAAGACAAAAAGAATTGACAATATGTCCAGATTGGGCATTGCTTGGGTACCATTATGAACTTAGGACCTTTAAAAACTTAGTAGGACACTATGCAGACGAGGATTTTATTAGAAGTACAACATAATGTGACTTACTGAAAATATCATTTTATTTTAACCGCCTTGATTTTATTGTGCAATATGCTGGGAACTTGATTGAGGATTTTTAGATAAAACTGAAGCAACATGAAATAATAAATTGCAACTTTGAATCATAATTATGCTATAACTCAGTAAATAATTATATGAACTTGTTGTGTGGATCAGACTGTCAGGTAGTGAAGAGGGAGCATGTAGTCAAGATCAAACCATGGGAAACAGGTTGACATGCTTATTATGGTAAAACTAAGTACTTAAGCATTAGATACAGATACCTAAGGAAAAATTATAAGTAGAAGCTATGGAGGATAAGATGAGGAAGAACAACTTGAGATAGTTTGTGCGGTAAGAGAGATTGAATGACAGATATCAAATTACTTGAATGTAGGTAGTAAAAGAAAGGAACAATTTCTATTTGGCTTAAAAAAAAACTAATGGTGGAATATAATCCTTGAAGCTGGTCCAGTTGTTGGCATTAAGCATTTAAATCTTGAAGATTGCTACTTTATTAACGCCAGTACAGTACGATCCTTGATATGGGGGCAGTAGACTTTGGTACAAATTAGCAAAAATAGAGAGAGAAAGTGTGGTTTGAGATCAGTATGGGGTTGATTTGCCTTGATACCATGTATTATGAGCCCGGTATGCCAAATTCAGCACATACCGGGATCTCCATTACCAGTCTCTGGATGGTTTAGTACTTATCAGCCGGCAAGGGGCTGGTATAGGTGGTTTTTTAATCCTGCGTTGGTGTAGAACTTCTTTTTAAGTAACATTTTGTTTCTATGAGGTTTAACAGTGGCATGTCTTGGTCTGACTTCCTATCGTATTTGATTTGTCTGCATTAGTATCTTGTCAACATTAGAAGTGTGTTGAGAGGCATTTTTATGTGTGCATGTGTCCAATTTTTTATTTATTCACATGCTAGTGTAGCATGAATGTGGATGCTAGAGTTAGTATGTTCCGCACATTAAATAATCAACCTTCACAAGTACTATGATGAGAATCCAGCAACCATCCACAAAACAATTATTTCGTTAATAAAATGTGTGGGTTACAGCTAAATCTATAATTACAGATGAGGAATCTTAACTTAAAAAATTTCTGGTAAGAAATATTAGTTCCATTTTTTGTTACCATGTCTTGCATAATCATAATTTACAATTTTACGTTGGTAATAGTAAGGAAAAGAAACTGTGAAGCTGAAATAACTTGGTGCAATTGGGTCAAATAAGCCTCTATAGAATCCTTTCTATTGCGCCTAAAATCTCTATTTCTGCAAATATGTCACGTTTCTATTGTTGGTTCCTATGGAGGTACATTGCAACAAATCTTTTTTTTTGCAGCATTGCTTCTATGATCTTAGGAGCACAGGCCGCCATGGCCCAAAGGGTTATGAATTGCCAACTTAGGCATGCTGACATGTTTCAAATCATATTTCATGTTGACTTGTCATCTTGTTGATGGCACTTGAAATCTATACGTCAAGGTTGGAGGAACCGGTACCGGGCACTGTACCGAAGAACTGGTGGGATGGGTTGGTACAGACCATGCCGGGCCTATACCGACAGAGTCAACTATATCATGGGAGAGAGAAAGGGGAGAGACGGAGGGAGGCTGGCGGACGCCGGCGGAGGCCGCGACAGGCGAGGCGCGGCCCGTTCCCCTATTTCGAATGAAACAGGGGTCTGACCGCTTTAGTTTTCGTGATTTTTAAGTGAAGTCGGCAAGTGAGTTTTCGACTTCACTTAAAAATTACAAAATTTTTTAGCTGCTACTGGACCCCTATTTCGTTCGAAACAGGAGAATCAGCCGCCGCCTCACCTGCTGCGGCCTCCGGCTTCCGATGGCATACCGACCTCTCCCTCTCTCTCCCTCCCCCGTCCGCTCACTCTTTTTTTTTTGGGCTTTGGCAACGAGTCTCGTGTCCATTGCCAGAACTGTACCAGTGAGCCACTAGTACGGCTCGGAACCACCTGGTTCGAGACGGTTCCTCCAACCTTGCTATAAGTGATATTGACATCTTCACATCCATTCAATGTGAGTATGCACGAACCATGCTTGTAGGCGTGAATTGTTACGTACACTTTGGGTGGTTATTTCTGTTCATGATAATTAAATTTGATTTTTATTTTTGTTATGTATGAACTAATGTTTAGTTGAACTCTTTGTTTTTGTTATTGATTGTGATAGTTAGGATATAATTCTTCCCTATGGAATTGATTGATCACTGTTCCCCGTAGAACCTTGACGGCTCTTTCAATTCTTTGTCATTTTTCGTTCTGAAAATATTTTTCTTTTGCAGACGCACCCTTCTCAAACTTGCTTCCTATCATCAATAGATTTGCATACTCAATACTCTTACCAGGTACAAGGACACTTGCATTAACTTTTTGTTTGATTAACATATGTTTGTGAAATTTATATAGTGTAGTTTGCATTTTCAATCTGTTTGATTGGTTCGTCCTAGTGCAAGATGACTCTGTGCTCTGCTTGTAGCACGCACAGCAGAAAATGACAATTTATCTAAAATATATTTTTGATCCAGGAGAATCATCAATTTTAAAGAAATAAAATCATGGTGGGATGCTTATAGTTACTTTCAAGATAGAAATTAATAAATTTTAGCTCTAATTCCATTTATTTTTGGTTGATTCTGAAAAAGATCGGTGTTGCCATGCTTTCACAGCAGGTTTCTCATTGCACATAATATGCAAACATGCAATGCGCGGCTAATGGATTTCGTAGAAGGCTGAAGAAAAATACCATTCATCAGCAAAATATCACTTTTATGCCCACACACACCATCCCTTCCCACGGCCTCCTCCCTCCCCTGGTTATGCTCTGCTTTTCAGTGAGGACATTTTGTAATTTTCATTATGTAGGCAACATTGGTGTTAAGGACCACGTGCATTTGGAAATGTGCTTATACAATCATTTTCTTTTTTCAAACCTTGTTGTAACCTAAGCAAACCACAGTGACTGGTTTGTGGTCAGCCTTTGTGGGTTTCTAAGTATTGGAAGGATGCAACTTCACTTTTAAGTTTAGGGATCTGAATCAAGGACAAGTGATTTCAGAGTCAAAGCATTATTAGATCAAACTTTGTTAATTGTGGAGGTCTCAGTACCTTATATCTTTCTTCGCTTTTACCAACTGATTTGCATGAGATTTCTGTAGTTGTTATTCTCCACTTTCAGAGATATAGTGGTCTTTCCAATCACCACATTTTTAACAGTCAGTTGTGTGTTTAGGTCATGCTACCAGAGGCTGTTGCTATTGTTATGGCTCCAACAGATCCTACAAGGTAAGTTCTACTCCCTGTATCATAGGTAAAGAAATAGGCATTGAAAATAAATGCTTTCGTGCCACCCATTTTTCCTCTTGTTGGTAATCATGAATCTTGGTCTAGCTACAAGACAAGATTCTTGAGTATTTGATTCACGAGACCCTCTGAATGTGCTTTTCAACTGAAAAGTACCAGGTTTGCGCGGTCAAATATAAGTTAGATATTTGTAGTCCAACAAGCTCAACATGCTTATTAAGAAATCTCTAGCTTGCTAGAAATTGTCACATTGAACGACAAAGATAAGATGACCCCACATCCTCTTCCTACATAACAAGCACCATGAACAACCTTTAGTGTACCGTTGATCACACAACAGAAATTGGCCAACCGCATTGATCCATGCTTCAACTGCATGCATAGAACCCGATGAAAATTCATAAGCTTATAAAATAAAATCCCTTTGAGTGCTTTGCCCAGAAAATGATCCAACACGTCCATTCTTGGCCCACGTGTTTGCTCACATCAAGGCCTGTTAATTCAAGCCTTTATTGTCCTATAAAAATGTCCGATGGATTAATATCTCAGAAATATGATCATAGAATCTCATTTACATATTGCAAATGCAAGTTTAAATACTTTTCAATTTGATTGATGCAGGACTTCTGGTATTTTCCGGCTAACTGACCCAGGAGGGATTACTGTCCTAAAAGAATGCGAGGAAAGGGGTTTCCATACTCATCCAGAAACTGCTGATGGCAGTCCCGTTTATGAGAACTGCTCCAATATTTACATCAATCCAAATTTGAGGTTTGAGATTATTGATCTCCGATCTGCTTCCCCATGACAGATGTTATATGCCATTGACATGCGGATGTATAGTTGTATATATGTAAATTGACTTGTATCAGAAGGTGTTTCTTCAAGGTTTTGTTTCACAAGGTGATGGAAGACGTGTGAGAATCCGCTCTTATACCTGACGATAAATACAGAAAGCCACATCTGCATGGATGTATTTAAGTATGCATGGTAAGCTGGTAGTGTACTAATGTGTACATAGAGTAGTATCATCTTGTTTTCTATTGCAAAGATGGCCTTGCAAATTGGCGACACATGCAGCAGGTTATGACATTTTGATTCTGTGGATAAATGTTTCTTACATAAATTATTAGTTAATAATGGTAGATATCCACAGTTTATTTTTTACAGACTGCTGTATGGAGCATTTTGATGTGCAACCGTCCACAGTATTTTTTGCAGGGACTGACATAAGCAGCATTTTGATGTCAGCATTACGGTTTATAAAAGAGAATGTCTGTTATGGTTTGCTTGCAGGCTATATGGTGGAATCAGGTTATCAAGCTTGTCAGGTTTGTAACCTGATTTTGAAGGTGCCGAGGGGTTTTTTTTGATGTTTCTATGCATATGCATCATCATTTAATATGCCCGGCCTTAGAGGAAACTATCGAATGACAATTTTACAGAACATCAAAATGTTTACAAGGCCAATGTAATAATAACCAATCATATGATTCCAACAAGTTCGGCAAAGATCCGATTGACTTCGGAAAGAAGTTTTTTTTTTTTTTTTAATAGGCTACCCTTGTAACACGGGATCAGCGAACATCTCAGCACCTTCGCATGAAACGGGAAAACATTCGTTGGTTGCAGATATTGTTTTTCCTCCATATGGAGTCCTATGTAAGTCATTCAATGCAGGTACAGCACCCACTGGATTACCAGCTTCTTGCCACAGCAATCTAATGCAAACAAATCATGATATTTTGTGTTTAGCTGTGCTTTTGGATAGGTTCTCATTTCTTCTCAGTTCGGTATAATGAATATTTAAAATGCATCACAGAATTTATTGTGCCAGTGAAATCAGACAACCCCTCACAGGCTACCAGTCCATCGGTGATTAAGTTACAAAGTAAAGCAAATGATTTCGAAAGTCATAATTAGGTCAAATCCATGTTTAAGCATCAAAAGAAATAAAACTAGTTCACAAGTCATAACTAGATCCAGTCATGAGTTTAACTAAAATAAATTTATTGAATATCATTAACTGTATCTTCTAGTGGTACCTAAACAAAAAGTAACATGATTGGATCTCTGTGATGTCCTTCGTAATGTGCTATTCTCCAGATATCATATGGTGACAACAATCAGGTTCCTATACCATGCACCTCTCTTATCCCAAAGGAAGAAAAAGTTGTCAAACTGAGAGCCAGAAGATCTATTTGGGAGCCAGCTTGACTGGGCAGATAGACAATGCAATACGCCGTGCTGCAAAGGCCAGTAAGAACCGCTCGTCCTCAGTCAATGGTCTTTCAATTACCTTGACTACTGTTGGATCCTGCAATTGCTATACCACATCAGTGAATGAATCGCAACAATTTCAGATGATGTAATTGAGAAACAGTTTGATTTTTTAAAAAGAAATTCTGATATCATCATCAAAAATATAATTAAAATATTAATTTTGGTATTTGCGAACTTTCTCGTGTCGAAGAACAGAAATCGTGCAGAAAACAAGGATAAACGGTACAGTACACACATTAATGAAAACAAGAGAACCATTTTCATGATTCTTAAAAAATAAATAAATAAATAAAAAAGACGTAAGTTCCTAATGAGTAACAGCCGTCTGTTTAGTAATAAGAAACTTGAACAGTATCTTCTTTGAATAGTTTGAAATATTCACCGCTAATTTATTTAATTGTGCTATAAATATCAATCAATTTTTTCTTGAGCGGAGAGTGCAGGACAGATTTCTGTTCAAATAAATTAGCGGCACCAAGTATATGGTGGACAAATACAATGAATATGTATAGACACATAAAAGAGTTACAAAGTTACAATAGCTTGTGACGATGGCATCATGCAACTAGGAGTGCCAATGGGTCAGATTGGGTCGGGTCTTGAGTGACCCCGACCCAATTGAAGATCGGATCGGATCTACGGCTACAATTTTTGACGTAATAGATCATTCAGGTCGGATCGGGTCGGGTCCATGTATAACTTGAACCTGACCCAAGAAATTCGAGTCCGGGTCGGATCCGGGTCATGCAAAAGAATGATTGATCTCATTTCGACTGTTGGATATTTGTCCCCACAAATCTCCAAGCACTCTGAACTTCGTTTTTTTTTTGGCTAAAAAACTCCTTCGTTGACGGCCCTCCAAGGAAGGTGAATTTCTTTCATGCGAACGATACAACCTCAACCCCTCGGTCCCAGTCCAATCATGGACAAAAAAAATCCCGAATTTTGAACCGGACCGGCCTGAGACCAAATAAAGCCGTTCCTAACGCCGTCTCGTCCTCCAATCTCTCTCTGCGAGCTAGATTCAGAAGAATTCGGAGAGATGGGAGTTGGATTCATGGGGGGTTTTGGCTGCCTTATTCTCGCCCACGCCGCCTATTCTACCATGCAATGGAAGCCTGCCTGACTCTTCTTTTCTCTTCTGATTCTTTTCAGAGACGGTTCGGTAGAATTAGGGTTTTATTTCATTGACTTTTGCTCTTAATCCCTCTACAGATAGAGGCATGCTAAAGATCGTGGAGGAAGTCCCGTGAGATCGGCGGTGCCTCTCCCTTTCTTGGTCGACAGAAAGCTTCCTCCGAGAGCAAGCGAGAAAGAGAGCATACATACGGGGTGGGCAGCGGTGAGAGACGATGTGGCGAGGGCTTCTTCCCACCTCCAAACCCTCGCAGCCCCATGGTGGCGATTTGTCCCTCGGCTCCTCCGCTGCTCCGCCCAAGATACCCTAGAGAGCTGGGCCCTCGCCTCCATCACCACCTCACCGTTCCAGAAGACCTCCCTTCTCTCCTCAGAATCCGGTAGGTCCTCTTCTTTCTCTTCTTTTTGGCGAGGATTCAACCGTTCTGATTCATTCGATCTGCTCTTCTTCCTTTAGATAATGTCTCGACGAAGAACAGAGTGGAGAACGTGATGCCAATAGCCACTGGACACGAACGGGTAATCCCCTGTTGCAAGTTCCCCTCGAACGGGTAATCCAGGCTCGGGTCGCGTCGGGTCGGGTCCGAGTCGGGTTGAGATTCAGTAAACCTAGACCTAACCCGAAAAAAAGAGCGGGTCCAATTTTAGGACCCGATCCGGCCCCACGGGTCCTCCAATTCGGGTCGGGTCTAACCAGGTCGGGTCACGGGTCAACCCGACCCATTTGCAGCCTTACATGCAACAAATCAACATATTGTAGCAACAACCCGACATTATACTTGAAATAGATAGGCTCTCAAATATGCATCCTCAAGCAAAATTGAGCAGTGTATGCTTGTACACAGCAAGGATATAAACTAGAGATCTTCATGAAAAGCATAGAAGCTGTTCAGCTGAAAGGATGTAAGAAGGCTATGATGTATGGCAATCTTAATTTGTTCCATATGCTCATGAAAAACTAGAATTAATGTTGTTGACAGTTCTCTAGTCATCATAAATGGTAAACATTATCAAGTTGTGCCAAGTTCTCCCAGCCCAGCCCAGCCCAGACCCATTAGGCAGTTCGAGTAGGAAAAAACTTGACCCAAACCCTCCCCATCCTAGACTTGGATTGCGTCAGGGTCTAGATAGGCAAGATTCCATAAGACCCATCAAGTTGATGAATCAGATCAATATGTCAAAATGTGCAACCCTTCCCGACAATACTCAGATTTTGTTGGACATGCATCAAGTACAGGTCTAGGTCCCAAGGGAATACAAATCACTCAAGCTCGTAACAATTTATTGTAATATATTTATTTTATATGGTAAACTATTGGGTCAGCTTCAATAAAAGTTAGTCTGATAAACAAATGCACTGTATGATTGGGTTGGATCAGGTACACTTCTACCAGACATGAACCCAAACCCAAGTATTTTATGGATCTATCTTTGGATTAATGATTTAGGACCTGGAGGGACAAGGGGTGTTCCGCCAATCCTGACCCATACCCCAGTAAATGGAACCCAGGTTGTTGGGGTTGACCCTAATCCCACTCCATGCAGGATGCCCTGCCTATAACGCTATGATTCTGGCCAGAAAAGAGCAAGACTGTGGGTCGATGCGCAGGACAGGGTGTCCCACTAAAGACCATGCATCCATTCCCTTCTTTTTATCAAACTAAAGTAGGATCGGGCCCCACCATCTCTTTGTTGAACCACGAACCCCAGCCCAGGCCATAAATCCAGAGAAAGAAAGGGAAGGAGATGAATTTTGCAAGGTGCCGGAATCTGGGATTTCAACAATCAAACTTGGGTTGGTTGACACTGGGAAGCTTGTGAACAGGGTCAGCAGCCTCTCTTTTTCATTAATTTGGCTAAAAATTAAGAAAAACATAGAAAATCATGCCTTTTCCTGTTTTGCATGAAATTGTGATATGTTGTAAGGATAAAGCTACTATATTTTTTAATAAAATAATAGCATTTTAAGGATAAATTAATTACTAAAAAAATAGAAAAAATTTAAGAAAGTGGCATGTTTTCATTGTTATTATGCAGATGCTGTTTAATATTTGCATATTTTGGATAAATTTTGAGCACATTCGGGAGCACCAGAACCTACAAATGAAATTAAAATCAATTTAAAATCATCCTGACCAAAATGAAAAATCATTAGTACCCTAGGGGTGTCTATAAAATCTCTTAAGCAAATTTATTTTAATAATTTCTGTGATTTTTAATTTAACTTTTAAATAAAAAATATTTAAAAATTATAAAATAACTAGAGCAAATGTGGAAAAGTTAGAACAAGTGTAGGCAATTTGAAGCTAATTTTTAGGTATGTATTATATATTTTAATAATTATTTAAATTAACTATATTAAATTATAATTATTAATTAAATAATTGATTAAAAATTGAAAAAGATGATGAATGTAAAGTTAAGGAAAATTAAGATAAATTCCCATGTAGCTTAGGGGCACAAATGATGGTGGCTGTAGCAAATAGTGACCTTATTTTTAAATCTTAATTAGACAATTAGTTTTTAGAAAATTGTGCACATATTTTTTTTAAAAAAGTAATAGTAAATTGAAGGGAGAGCAAGGTACGCCATACCAGTACCGGTAGGCGTATACCAGTCCCCTACCGGACCGGTATGATTCTGATTCGTACTGGTTTAAACTGGTACCGAACCGGCACCTTTTCGCGGACGCGTAAGGGCGTGCGCGGATGTTAAATGCCACAGAGTGGCATTAAATATCCCGCGTGGGGCAGTGCGTTGGCACGCTGCCCCGCGCGTGAGCGCGGTTTCCTGCGTAGGAAACCGCGCATGCGCGAGGCCCCACATGCGAGTCAGTGCGAACCGGTCCGGTTAGCACCGGTACACAGCGAAAATTGGTCGGTTCCGACCCCATAGGGGCCAGAACCTTTTTCCACAGCCGAACCATACCGGTTGGCGCCGGTACCGGTACAATATGTGTTGAACCGGCCTGAAAGCATATCTTTTTCTGATCAGATGGAGTATACTAAATAGAGCCAATTTATTAAAAAACATTATTTTTAAAATCCAAACACTTCTAAAAATTAAAAAAAATAAAAAACTGAAAAAAATATAAAAAGGGCATATTGGGATGTGCCACCATCCTGATCATCCGGATGCAGTGGGACACAATGGGTCTCTTTCCAAGAAAAAACCGAGATGGCCACATCCCAGGGGATTTGTTTCCTTGCTTCGGACTCATGCCCAACATGTTTGAATAGGCTCAAGATTGGGTTATTTTTCCAGATCTTAGTGAGGGCCCTAATTGAATATAGTGGACAAGTCGATGATACGAAAACGATGTCAAATAAAAAGTGCTAGCTTGACTAGGTAAATTCTATAAGCAAGATGCATAAGAAGAAACCTCCAAAACATATGATTTTAACGGCTATGAACATTTTGCATGGGAAGCATTTAGGGTCAAACATTAGAACTTTAATTTTATCTCTACATTAAATTCACGAATGCTAATTAAATGAGAATGAAATTTTAAAAACAGCTGCCAACTTACATTATTATTTAAAATGGTATATTTATTTTATATTTATTTTTTATTTTACAAAAAAATAGATAATATTACTGTAGTCAGTGATAAGGTACACTAAAAAGATTAACAAGTCGGCTAATCTTTGACAAGATTTAATGAATAAAGTCAGGTATTTCAGATAAATATAATGCCTGATTAGTACTCACCTTTATTTGTAGCTGGGTGAGAGCAGGTCTAATGCGAGCAATATCACCAACTCTAATAACATTGTTGACGTTGCCATGTTCATCTGTTTCAGTAGGTAATGCTGCCGAGTGCCTCCATTGTCCATTAACAATGAACTTATAGTGATATCTAAAAACCAAAAATATGACTGGATTGCTTCATTACATATTTTAAAAATGAGAGTGGAGTTTATCAATCATCTAGAAGGCATCAGTATTGAACATGCTACTTGCTATATGGATTATGGAGCATTCTACAATATGAAGACAACTAGGATAGTTTGAGCTGAAAGCCTGAAACATAATCAAACTGCATGGATCACCAACCGACTTTGCTCACTGCTAGAAGGGAGCAGAATTCATTAATGTAACCAGATCACACCTCCAGAGTCACTGTATAACTGTATATATAAAAGTGTGTGCGTGTGTATTCAACTAGCATATGTTTACTTCATTGATCGGTGCTGAACAGATAAAGCATTCTACTACCTTAGACAAACCTCTTTTAACTAGCCTTCAACCACTTCAACTTTGAGCAAGACTCCTACTCATCGACCACTATTCATTATTCTGCATAAAATTGAACATGGGTCCATTCCTACCTCAGTTATCCTTGAAATTACCTTGGAACTCTAATCTGTTGAAATGTGCCAATCCTTCAACATCCTAAAGCTTCCATTTTGTGATGTTGTGCCAGTCTATGCTTCCTAACTACAATTTTTCGCCTACAAATTTACACCTTCAGTTGAATGTTTTATGCTTAGTTGTTTTATCGTGTGTGGACTTCGATGGAAACTTGGTAATTGGTATCACTCGGGGTGGGGGGTGGGGTGGGGTGGGGGGGATACGGATATGAGAATCAGATTTGGACACATCCAACTATCTAACTCAGTAAGAGAGAAAAAAGAAGATACAAGGATACACAAAAAAATGATTTGAACTAATTATATATTTTAAATATTATATAAAAGAAAATATTAAAATATTAATTATATATTTATTTTAAAATATTGTATAAAATATTTAATACTAATCAGACTTATGGACGAACATTTTGGAGGATAAAGGCTTAAAAATTAGTAGAACAAAAATAGAGCATATGGATTGTATATTTAATGAGAATGAAAATGAGGATGTAATATCAATTAAAATTGATGGACAAGAGGTACTACAGAATGATTGATTACGTTATTTAGGATTTTATTATACAAATAATGAAAAGATGGATGACGATATATATAATAGAATTTTAGTTGTTGGATGAAATGGAGAGGTGCATTTGGAATATAATGTGATAGACACATACTTTGGGGACATAAGAAAAATTTTTATAGAACGACAATTATGCCTGCAATGCTATATGCCTCAAAGAGATAGGTATTAAAGAAAGAACATGAAAACAAATTGAGTGTGACTGCTATGAGAATATTAAGATAGATGTGTAGTAAAACGAGGAAGGATAGAATAAAATGAATATATTAGATGAGTTGTAGGAATTGTATTAATTAAGGACAAAGTGATAGAAAATCGATTAAGATGGTATGGAGATGTACAAGGACTATTTGAGAAAGTTCCTATAAGAAAAATTACTTTAATTTGTGTTGAAAGTAGTAAGAAAACAAGAGGAAGAATTAAATTAATATGTTGGAGATTGTGGGGAAGAATGTGAAGAAACTTGGAGTAACATTAGAGATTGTCCTACATAGAAATACTTGGCGAATGAGGAATCATAAAGTCAACTCCAAATAGTTTGGGAAGATTATGCTATGATTATGACTGTAAAAACTATTAAAGATATTATTTGTTAATGTCTCTCACTAAATGTGTTTCTCAAATTTCTTAATTTATGAAGGGCACAAGAAAAAATATTTTGCTAAGCTATTTTGATGTCTACATCTTTGACCAATCTTTAAATAGGAAAAAGGTTATTTTCAGCATTATTTGGTGGGTTGAACTCATTATTGGAGTGGTCAAAATATCTAGCTACAAATAGAAGATGGAGAAAGACAGAAGTTAAGTGTTCAAGTATCTTACATGTTTCTGACGTGGATATGTACCAGATATGCATTTTTGGAGCTGGATGCGAGTGTCCATGTAACATAGTTTATTATGCACTTTAAGAAACTATACAAACTTCAATTCATAGCAATAATTCTCATTCAAACTACATCCTAAATCAGGAGATGGAATCTCCAATCCTTGCAAATGTTTGGTAGAATATCAAGTCCAAATATTGATGTTATTTATTGTACCAAGATTTATTTCATACATGATTTGTTTTACACCTAAAAAATTCTTTTATTTTTTCTTTGAGGTGCATGTCTAACGTTATTGAGACAAGAAATCACTTCTCTTACAACTTTGCCCTCTTAAACATTCACCAAACCATTTTAAACAACAGTTGCAATAGACATAAGACTGAGAGACATAGTAACGTACAACCACAAAAGATGGGTATAACTCGTCAAATAGATGAAATCTGAGGCACTGGCACAAGGTATCAGGTAGAGGAGAGGAAAGAATACTGACTATTCAACAAGTGCAGTTTCTAGTTGCCCTTAAGATACTTAAAAGAATATGATCAAGCGAACTAGATAGAAAAAAATATCATCATATTACAAAAGATAGGTTCAGAATTTTTTTTTAAAAAAAATACAACAATAGTTATATGCCAAACTGTAACCAAGATACGTCCAAAACTGCATAAGAAAGTGAACTAATTAAACAGAAATTTCTAACCTTTTGACAATTTAATTTGATAATTGAGAAAACCCCACAAGGAGAACAATATAAGTTCCAAGATGAAACTTCCCATGGACCAGGAAAGAGAAGAAAATAAATAAATAAATCAAAAACATACTTCCCATGTCGGAGTCGAAGTTCAACTTCGTATTTTGATCCACCCTTGTGAACAGCCTTGATAGATTCTTTCCAATTGCTTATGAAATCCCCAACCAAATATACCTCATCACCCTACAAAGAATGTACCATCACAAAAAAATTACATTACAGCAATGGAATTGTTTGATTTAATATGCTAAATAACTCAATCAAAACTATGTGCTGACCCCAAATAGTAAGGAAAAGGCTGGATGGTTATAAATAACTCAATTTTAAATAGAAAAGATGGCATTCCCTTCCAACATTTCCAACAAAACTGTAACCAATCTCAAACCAGAGCATCAGAGTAGCACAAGAAGTAGCTACTTTTGTGAAGATATTTTTACCTCCCGGCTCCCATTACTCCACACAAAGTTCACAGCATGTGTTGGAGGTCCACCACGTTTACCATTCTCTGCCATGGCAATAAGATCCCAAGTTGCCCAGACAATAGCAGCTCTGCAATCAAAATTCAAGGCTTCAGTTCCCAAAGAATCAATCATCACTGAGATCAGCCTGGAATTGCGAATAGTATAAATATAGTGCATACAAGATAACCTTAAAAGTTACGTTGTCCACAAAATAGACTTCCATATCTAGTAGAAAATAAGATTCTCATGGCGAAAAGAAAAGAAGAAAAATCAGATTCAGCTATATCATTACATTCTTCACAAGCATGAGTGGAAGTATAAGTGAACACAATATCATGCCATGTGATATCTAGCAGTTTCTCGATTTTCTGACTTGGTAGTTAGCTGCAGTCCTTTTGGGATTAATATCTGCTAACACAATAAAAGATCTAATATGTTGTAGAAGAAGACGTTGTTATTACAGAATCACAGAGTGAACCCTAGCTAGATGAAAGGTTGACAGTTATATTGTGTTTGTGGCTACTAAAAAGACACAATCATACAGATGTGAATCCCAATTTAAATTCAATTTCTTAACATACCTGAAAATTTCTGGGACTTGTAACTATAAATTTGTTCAAAAATAAAAGAACTGGAAGTTGTTCTTTGATTATTTCAGCATAGTATTTTCTAAAAAAAATCTTATGAGAAATTTTGAAAGCAAGCCATGTGCATTCCCTGCTCACCAGCAAACCTAGTTTTTATATATGCCGGGATGGTTGATGCCATAAAATGCAAGTTAACAAAGACCATCATTTGTCTATTGTACTCCAGGCAAACCAGCTGAAGGGATGATCCTGGTAGACTTTCAGAAGATGTACCTATCAGGTCTGCACAAGTGCAATCCAGTCACAAAATTGTGTGCAGCATGGAGAGCAGTATCTTGAATCCAGTGTAAATAGGCAATCACACATGCCGGGGATCTATCAAAGCCAGTTGTACAAGTCACATATATTCGAAAATTCTTCCTCAAAAGCCGTAGTAGAAGCCCTACACAAAATGGAAGCTTCTTTCTTAGGTCTCCAGAATCCACCTCCCTGCAGAGTATTATGAGATAATTAATTACAGGTTAATGAATACAAATAAATGTCAAGTTCTTTGACTGCTTTCGGCAAGTCAGAAGGATAGAGAGATACTCGGATCGCTAAAAGTTATGACAAAAAGTTTTAAGTGTTTGCTTTTATGCATATGTCATATGACAAAGTATTATGTTGCAATATATGTATATATCGATGATACTGACCATACATAAACACATATGCATGCATGCATGCATGCGTGCATACATACAAACATACATACATACATGCATGCATGCATTATATATATATATATATATATATATATATATATATATATATATATATATATATATATATATATATATGTATGTATATATATATATACATACAAACATACATACATACATGCATGCATGCATTATATATATATATATATATATATATATATATATATATATGTATGTCTATATATATGCATGTCTATATATATGTATGTATATGTATATGTAGATCTATATGCATATGTATATGTATATGTATCTATATGTATATATATATGTATGTATATGTATGTGTGTCTATATGTATATGTATGTATATGTATGTATATGTATGTGTGTCTATATGTATATGTATGTATATATGTATGTATATGTGTGTATATGTATATGTATACATATATATAAGTAAATACATATCAATGATACTGACCAGAATACATAGACAAATATTGAAAAAGTCTGGAATGATGAATACTTAATGTTCCTCTCAATTTGATCAATCAAATTCTTTTTTCCCTGACCAACAAACATCAGTGATCTGCCTACTGATTACCACTAATGCAAAATAAATAAATAAATAACCCAGATTAGCAGATGATTATATTTGCATATCAAAAAGCACAAGCTCAAAGACAATTACCCAGTTTATATATTATACTTTTGGCTAGTCAATAGGAACCCAGAGTACATGAAAAATGAGTCAACAACATGATTGATTTTCAGAACAGGCATGAGTACTCTAAAAAGATAAAATGGCAAAGAAAAGCCAGGACAAAAAACCTCAATGCCATCGAAACGTACAACCTCCACCAGCCAAGACCAACCAACCACCATAAAATTATTCATAAACAGAAACAAGATTCAACGACAAATTATTATTTCTTATAGACACTCATTTCCTTAAACAGCACAGGATTAGCGACCAGCACAGTGACAAAATTTGCAATTCCTCTAGAAGTGCAGTGATGGGTTGCCTCTAACCATGAAAAAACATAGTGAAGGAGGCAAGGTACAGAAAAGACAAAACACACAAAACATGATATATATCACCTACCTTATCGGATAGTTAACCATCAGAATGTTATATTGGCTACAAGAGTTGTTGATGGATTCTGAATTAATTCCCCAATTGGCACACTCACTTTCACTCTGGAAATTTAGAACAGCAGTGATCCCCTGGAGCAGACACGTCCTAACTGTTATTTTACATATGAGAACTTGCAAAGATGCTAGAAAACACCATTAAAACCACTTGAATAGAAAATATGGTACACACCAGGATATCTGTAAGAAAGGTGTAAGAAAACTACAATAAGACAGGCTCGCACATAGAATTAGACTCACATTGTATATTGCATGCATGTCCAGCCACACAGAGCAAATATGTCCAGATTCCAGATAAAAGCTAATTTCCATTATCAGATGAACATGGAGGCCAGTTACAAGTTGGGTTTTGGGCAAAAAAAGCAAATGTCTATACAAGTACGAACAGAATGAGATCATGATATTCAACAATTTGCTGCAATATGTATACCATGCAATCAATTAGCATTTCATGGGGCTGCATTCCCATGTATTATATCAATTTGACAAAAAAAATGAAACACTGATATGCATAAAGAGATAAAATATGAGTACAGGAATAGCATGAAAATCATAGTAGACAAGACGAAAAAGAAATCAATGATAGGGATACGACCTGGATATTTTTGTCATTTAATAAAGTAACTATACAATTCTGAGATTAACATTTGTAATTCAACCACTTATCTGGTGGCCCTGCAGTGTGGCCACATTCAGCAAGATAGACCAGCAAAGGAAATCATATGCAGCTCAAACATGCCCAAAGCAACAGAATGATTTAAAACTACAAAAAAAAAACACATACGATTGCTTCCATTGGACCTCCTCAAAGAGTAAATTCTGTGTTTGAAGTTTATTTGGCATTACATTCATTGTTTACGTCTGCATTTGTACAATACTTCATTTTGCAGTATTTTTAATATTTAAGACTAAAGATTTACAGAACTTGTTGAGCCGGTTGAATTGTTAACATGAGATCTGCTTGAATGCAAAACAACATCCAATCACAGAGACTAGATTATTCAATTTCTGAAAAATAAAATCTAATTTCAGGATTTCCTATATATTTGGTTAGTGTATGCACCTTCTAAACTCTAAACTACAGAAAACTGTCCAAATAAGATGGCTTCCTTATGGAGTTTTGTGTCAAATGATCTGAATACCTCTCAATGGAGGGTTCCTCTCATTAAATAGAAAATTATTTCCTTAATTACAGCCTACTATCAATCAAAATCTCCCTAAACAAGGAAACTATATACAGCTGTTGCCTATCTATGGATATACACTATATAAGGAAACTATAGACAGTTGTTGCCTATCTATGGATATACATTATATAAGGAAAGATTATAACACACCCACACCAACACACACAGCTGTACACTGTACACACTGACATGCCCCCTCAAATTGATGCTGGCTGATCAAGAAGCATCAATTTGTCAACCATAAACTGATGCTGGTGACGTGGTAGAGCCTTGGTAAACACATAAGCCGTCTGAAGGTCGGTGGAAATGTGAGGGAGAGTAATCACATGTTGATCAAGTGCTTCACGAATGGAATGACAATCTACTTCAATATGCTTGGTGTGTTCATGAAAGACCAGATTGGCAGCAATTTAAATTGCACTTATGTTGTCAGCATGAAGTGGAGTAGGCGTAAGTTGAGGAATACCAGGTTCGCCCAACAGACCCCGAAGCCACACAATCTCAGAGCATGCTGATGACACTGCACGATACTCAGACTCGGTGGAGGACTTCAATACTTGATCTTGCTTCTTACTCTTCCAAGAAATAAGAGCATCGCCAAGAAACATGCACCAACTAGTAACCGAACGACGAGTATCCACACAATTAGCCCAATCAGCGTCACTAAAACCCATCAACTGTAGAGAAGACCCAGTAGGAAAGAATAACCCTCGACCAGAAGTATCCAGATAACGAAGAATACGTCGCACCACGGCCAAGTGGGAATGTTGAGGTGCCTACATAAACTGACTGACCTATTGGACTGCAAAGGAGATATCATGCCTGATAATCGTCAAATAATTCAAACTCCCTCCCAGCTGCCTATATAGGGATGGATCAAATAATAGCTCACCCTCCTAACATTGCTTCAAATTTACCTCCATAGGTGTAAGTACCGAGTTTCCTGACTGAAGACTAGCCAAAGTAATAATCTCTTGGGTATACTTGTGCTGATACAAAAGCGTACCAGTCGGAATAAGTTGCACTTCAAGGCCAAAAAAATACTACACCGGACCAAGATCTTTCATATGAAAGAAAACCTTGAGGTGCTGTTGCAGTGGCTCAATCAACTAAGAATCAGACCCCGTAATGACGATATCATCCGCATACACAAGAAGCACAACAATCTCACTAGCAATCTTTCTAAGAAAGAGAGAGGAATCAAACTGATTCTGAGTAAAATCAAAATCAAGAAGAGTGGTACGAAACTTTTCAAACTATGCATGCGGTGCCTGCTTTAACCCGTACAAAGACCGCTTCAACCAACAAACTTCAGAGGAGTGAGTGAACATTGCCTGGAGGAGTCATGTAGATCTCTTCCTTCAAATCCTCATGTAAAAATGCATTCTTCACATCCATCTGTCGAAGAGACCATCCTTCCGAGCAGCGATGGCCACGATGGTTCGCACGTAGTCATGTTAGCCATGGGTGCAAAGGTCTCCTCATAATCGAGACCATACTCCTGTCGATTCCCAAGTGCCACTAAAAGTGCTTTATACCTTTCTATGGAACCATCAGGCCGCAGCTTGCTTGTATATACCCATTTGCATCCAACAAGCTTCACCCCATCGGGACACGGTACAATATCCCAGGTGTGGTTGTCCTGAAGAGCCTGAAGCTCTTCTTGCATAGCTCGCTGCCAACATGCTTTAGTAGAAGCCTGAGAGTAAGACAAAGGCACAGTAGCATCTAGAGTTGCCTGAAGCGCTGTATGAGAGAAACCATACCTATCCGGAGGGCGAGTGACACAGTTTGATTGTCGAGGTTCAAGCGCGATTGGATCAGGTGCCGGTTCAGTGTCAGGAAGAGGCATTGGGGATAGTGGGCGACGTCTCTAATACACAACCCCTGGCTTAAAGCGCTCAATAGTACAAGGCACATCATCAAAAATAGGAAGCATAACGGAAGTGGAATCATGAGTGACACGAGACCGAAAGAAATATTGATTTTCAAAGAAAACCATATTTCGAGAGACACGGAGTTTGTTAGCAGCCGCATCATAACACAAACCCTTTGTGCATTATTGTACCCCAGAAATGCACACCGAGCAGCTTCAGCAGCAAGCTTGTGACGTTCTGCGGGTGGCAAGTGAACAAAACAAACACAACCAAATGTGTGGAGAGAGTGACACTCAGGAGCAACACCAAACAAACGAGAATACAGAGAATCATAGTGTAAAATCTGGAAAGGCAAACGATTAATCAAATAAACAGTCGTAGACAAAACTTCTACCCAAAATTTAGTAGGCACAAAAGATTCAATCAACAAGGTACGAACCAAGGTCCGCCGTACCGGTACCGGTCGGCGTACCGGTGGCCGGCCGGACCGGTACGGTACCGGTCCGGTCCGGTACGTACCGGCTGGTACCGGTCCCGTACCGGCCGGTACGCGGTGGTTTCAAAAACCACAGCGCGCGGCGCTGTGGTTCTAAAAAAAAAAAAAAAAATCGTACCGGTGCGAACCGGCCGGTTCGCACCGGTACGAGGCCGGTACCGGCCGGTACGGGCTCCGAACCGGCCGGTACGAGGCCGGTACCGGCCGGTACGAGGCCGGTACCGGCCAGTACGGGCTCCGAACCGGCCGGTTCGGATAAAAAACCGGAAAATACCGATTTTTTATCCGTTCCGGTACCGGTCCACGGCCGGACCGGTACGGGCCGGTACGGCATTCCATGGTACGAACTGTTGGAATTTGTATCCTAAGTGTCAATCGTCAGCATATTGATGATTGAATTTTGTAAATGAATTGACAAATTAATAAGGTGTTATTTGGCATTATTCATCATTTCATTGTACATCTTCAAATAAACTCTTATATGATGAAGTCCTTAGGACTTATTTTATGATAAAGGAGGATTTATCTTCAATCCTTAAAACTGTTCGCGATCAAATGATATGTTGTTACTAGGACGACAACATTATCGAGATTAGGTCGTTGTGTGACATATACGTTGGTTGTTCTCTTAACCAAGGAGTGTGGAGACACTGATATGTCACACAGGTGAAGTGTAGGAGTATATTTCATTGAACGTGACCAATAACGCGCTATTGTCAAGAGATGTTCCGAGTAGATATGGGTATAAGTTTGGCCCTATGACCTGAGACCGCAACCTGTGACTAGCAAGTAACTCACTGTGCTTTGGTACCGGACTACCTGAATTTCTAATTCAGTGACGGAAGATCACTGGGTGCAGTCAAGTACTTGCGTAGTCAGTTGTGAGTCGAAATGGAATTGACCCCTCCTGTAAACAGGAGATGTCTTGTGATTAATTTAGTAAAACCTTGGCCAGAGTAATCCCAGTGAGGAGTCACAGGATATCTAAAGTTAATCACATAATAGATGTACTAATTATAGGGTTCACAGTGAGCTCTAAGTCATCCTGGCATTAAGAGTCAAAGGGATGAATTATACGGTAACCATAGTTCAAGGGTTCTTGAATGTTGCTTTGCAATCATTCGACCTATTCGGACGTCGGGTACCATTGCTAGATGGTCATTTCGATTAGTACAAAAAGTTGTTCTTGTGCTACCGGCTTAGGTTCGAACCTATGGAGTCACACGCATATAAGTTTCTAGGTTAATCAAATGGTTGATTGACGATTAAGAATCATTCAGGGGTAATTTGGTCAATTCGATTGACAAATTATCCTAAGCAAAAGTTGCATTAAAATAATTATTGAATTATTGGAGGATTAATTAGCAATTAGATTGCTAATGAACTCAATTTGATTGAGTAATTGGGCTTAGGTTGAGCCAAATTGAATAGGATTCAATTTGGACTGCATCAGGATTTGACCTAATTGGATTGGGTTCAACCCAAGTAGATTGAGCTTGACCCAATTGATGGGACGTGACCCAATTGGATTGGGCTTGATCCAAATCAATTGGATTGGGCTTGATTTATCCCTAACCTTTTCCACGCCTATCCTCTTTATTTTTGGCCAAAAATTGGCGTGAGAAGAGAGGAGGCGTGGGGCTATATTTCCTATAAAAATGGCGCCTCAAATCTTCCTAAAAAGATTTAGATAAATTTTCTAATTTGTAGGGATTGCATGGCGCATGAAATAGGGTGGTCTGCAGCTGAACTTTGGACGCATGAATTCCTATCTTTTAGGGATCCAAAATGCACGAAATTTGGATATGTTTATCTCCTCTTAGCTGCCAAATCACCAAATTTTTTTGGAGATTTTATCAACCAAATTAATTGGCTAAATTAGGTGTGAGGCGTGGAGGGGTCTTTTGGCTATAAAAGACCCTCATGCCTAGGGTTCAAGATATACAATATTTAGAGGTTTCAAAAAATTCTGAAAAAATTTCCTGAGGGCCTCCATCCCTTCTTCTCCTTCTTCCTCACGTCCATCCTCCATCTTCTTGAATAACAATCAAAGGTTGAGTGTTTAGAAGGAGAAAGCTTTAGCCATTGCAACATTCCTGCGCGAGCTAGCACTCCCGCGGAAGACGATCTACCCAGAGCTTCGCGTGTACTTCTCATAGAGGCCATTTGTGTGCGTGGCTGCGAAGTCAAGGATCAGATCCACAAGTTTCTTCCATCATAAAAGGTATTAATTCTATATTAATCTTTTATTTTGGAGTCAGGATCTAGGTCCGATTTTTCGAGATTTTACCCTCCTTTGGGGCTCCTCACGGAGTTATCTCCAGAATCCATTCAATGGATATTCGGAGATTAATCGGAATAGAGTGTTTACCTTTCAGATTTGATAGTTAATCATGCATAAAATTTTAGCATAATTATTTAAACGATTTCGGCATAATCCTATATGTTCTTACAATGCTGATTTCTAGATTTGATCTTGTAAGCATGCACGAATTAAATTATTTAATTTGATTTTTCCGCTGCATTTGTGGCTTGATCCCCCTTGTGAAGGGGGTACGTAGGCAACCCGATCAGGTTCAGCCATGGTTTTAAAAAAAAAATTAAGCATGCTTAACACCGAAGAACCTAGGATTCACTTTCACGAACAACATCCAAAAGATGCGATTCTTACGCTCTGCTACCCCATTCTATTAGGAAGTGTAAGGACAAGAATATTGGGAAAGAATATCCTTCATTTCTAGATAAGCCTGAAAGTCATTGGACATATACTCCCCCCAAGAGTCAGATCATAAGATCTTAATACAAGTAGAAAATTGTGTCTCAACAAAAGCAATGAAAGCTTGAAAAGTAAAAAACACTTCAGCTTTAGAGCAAAGAAAATATACCCAGGTGAAACGACTATAGTCATCAATGAACGTCACAAAATACTTGTACTGAACATGTGAGAAGACCGGATTCACACCCCACACATCAGTACGAATAATCTCAAAACATGTGGAAGCATGACTGCCATGCAAAGAAAAAGGTAAAGCTTTGCTCTTACCAAGTTTACAAGTAGCATAATCAGAAGACACATTAAGAGATGAAAATGAATCTTTATTACCTAAATAACCATGTTTCATAAGATGAGTCAAAACAACAAAATTGGAATGTTCCAATTTCTTATGCCAGACATTACTATCATTAGCTACAATAGTACAAGCTAAAGTAACAGTACTAGGAATAGAAAACTGGAGAGAAAATAGACATCCCGCTTTAGGCCCCTTCGCGATCACCTTCCCTGATGCTTGATCCTGCACAAGACAACCACCACGACCAAAGTAAACATCACAATTATTATCTACAAATTGTCCAACAGAAATCAAATTCGTTGATAAATCCAGTGACACAAATACATTGCTAAAGGCCCCAGATTTCCAACCACAGTGATTGGAAGAGTACTGCCATTGGCTATCTGAATATGTTGCTCACCCTCATATTTACGAACGTCATGTAAGACAGCCATACTGCCAGTCATATGATTCAAAGCAGCAGAGTCAACCAACCAAGGAGAGGTGAGTAGTTTTCCCTTACCTTGCAGCCCTAAGGCAGAGAAAGCGGATACAATCATCTGTTGTACCATCTCAGGTGTGAGAGTAGGTGAATGATTGCTTATACATGGCTGGTCACTAGCAGGGACAGACTGGACAGTAGCTGAAAAAGGCTGGACAGCAGCTTGGAAGGCTTGAGCCTGTCAATTCTGAGGCCGCACGCGGCGGTCCTTAATGATATGCCCCTCCTTTTTGCAATAATTGCAGAATTTCGGGCTGCAATTCTTTGCAATATGCCCAAACTCCTTACAACTGTAGCACTGTGTCTGTGACTTGAATTTTCCTCTTCCTTAAGCGACATATGCCATGTTAACCATCTCAGAAGTCGCTGTTGCTTGTGTCATCCCAAGCTGTGTGGCTAGACACTGCTCTTCTCGTAATAATTGTCCCAAGCGTACATCCAAAGATGGAACAGGATTGTGATTGAGCAAACCAGCCCGTGCAATCTCAAATTCTGGTCCTAGCTTCATCAGATATTGATCTCTTTGACTCTCAGCATGGACTACTTGTAGTGCCGCTAGTGCTTCCTTGGGAACCTTAGAATGAACTATCCCAGAATATTCGCTCCACAAATTAAGGAATCCAGCATAGAATTGTTCAATAGAGAGATTACCTGACTGTAGTTAGCAATCTCTAATTCCAACTGAAACCTTCAGGCATTATTATTTTGATTATAAACACGCCTGAGATAATCCCACATCTACTTAGCGGTAATGAATGATCGAAGATTATTCACCATATGCGGCTCAATTGAACCCAGCAACCAAGACACAATTCGTGCATCCTTGCTCTCTCCCATTGGTCAATCTCCTTTGACTTAGTGGGAGCCTTAGACGAGTCATCTAAATGACTCCACAATCCCTTTCCCTTCACAAACATCTTGAATTGAAACTCTCATGTGGAGTACTTTTTTTCATTAAAACGAACAATAGAATTTTCTCCTGACATTATAAAGCAAAACGGAAGAAAAGGGCTGAAAAGTTTCAAAAGAAAATATTGACCTGAGAAAACCCGAAGCACTTCAAGAGAAGAAGAATTCAGATCTTAATAACCAGGTCAAGCCGAAACTTGCTTCTGTAGACCAGTACCGAGAATCTCCAAGGGATCTTGCTGCCGAGAATAGTCCAAACTGCCGAAAACTTCAACCTCCAGAATAGCCGAGATTGGCTAGCACAACCACCAGAATCAAAATTGACCAGAAACTAGAACAAAATTCAAGAGCCCGAGGGCTGTACCGAGAGATTGAGACCGAGAAATCCTTAGGATCAGAGGGGAGGCTCTGATACCATGTCAAATGATCTAAATAGCTCTCAATGGAGGGTTCCTCTCATTAAATAGAAAATCCTTTCCTTAATTACAGCCTACTATCAATTTTCTATCAATCAAAATCTCCTTAAACAAGGAAACTATATACAGCTGTTGCCTATCTATGGATATACACTATATAAGGAAACTATAGACAGTTGTTGTCTATCTATGGATATACACTATATAAGGAAAGATTATAACACACCCACACCAACACACACACAGCTGTACACACTGACACTTTGGTTATAAATTTGCCAATGCTGACATTGATCTATAAGAGTTCTCAAATTTGCGGTTTCAAAAATGACAGGATAATCTACTGTGGAATCTTCCTACCAGAGAATATAACTGACTGGCAGTGGTTAAAGAAACAAGTAAAAAGGAGTAAAACTTACTGTGCATGCTAAAATAGGCAGATGATAAACAGTATCTGATATTCATGTAACTTTTAAGGGACATATCAGATATGCTGAAATTATACCCTAACAAGGAGAATGATGAGAAAGAGAAGAAGCAAAAAAGAAATCAACAAGAAAATAACTTTTTTATTTTTTCCTATGCTTTCTATTGGCTTTCATCACTTGAATAGGAAGAATCCTCAACTTGGATTAGAGGGGAACCCCTCCAAACATCCCCCCCCCCCCCCCCCCAAACTCAATGCAGGCCTCACCAGCACCATTCCACGGTATAATCTTGAGGTCAGGCCAGCAATCTTTCTTTCAGTAGCAGTGTTTCTGTCACAACTTGTTGCAGAGTAGCAATTATCGGAACTAGGAACCAAATTCAGATGGATCAATATTCCAATATTTTTTCAGTTATACGTTTCCCTTTTGCAGATTTCTATGCACCTGGAGCAATGTTCGAGGATGACTCGGTCTTCTTGTCTAATGAAATTCAATAGCTAATTCATGATGCTGAATACCATCAAGATAACTTGTGGGCATACTACATGTTTAAGGTCAACAGAATAATACTTAAGGTCATTGCAGGAATAACTGAAATCAAACTATTACGAACAGAATCTGACAGGTAAAAGTACTAATAAAGTGAGACATGTCTCTGGTGAAATGGGCAGCATATAAAACATATAGAAGAAGAATGAAGATTAGGTAGCCTTTTTTTTCCGACTGTACTGTTTGGTAGTTTAATCATTGATAACCATATTATCATTGTTTATGCTTGCCAGTCCATGATACATCAATATAAGATTGGAATTCCCACAAGCTGCCATTTGGACCAGGAAATGCGGAACCATCCCGAACCGTCCAGTTCGGGAGGTATCGAGCCATGTCGGCGGCGATTCGAGATGGTTCCGGCATTCAAAATGAGAAACTGACAGGAGCGGGAGAGAGAGAAGGAAAGAGAGGAAAAGAGAGAGAGAGAAGGGGGAAAGGAAGAGGGAGGGAGGGCCGCTACAGAGGGTCGGAGGAGGAGCTCCACCCTTCGGACCCCTGTTTCGAAACCGTCGTGGCCTCTTTTCTTATTTTGAAAATTTTAAGTGAAGTCGGCAACCCCCTTGCCAACTTCATTTAAAATTTTCAAAATAGGAAGAGGCTCAAATTTTAAGTGAAGTTAGAAACTCCCTTGCCGACTTCACTTAAAAATTTAAAAATAAAAAAAAACCCTCAATAGACCCCTATTTCAAATGAAACAGGGGTCTGGAGGGCAAAGCCCCTCCTCCAGCCCTTCGGCGGCCTCCGGAGCCCCTCTTCCCTCCCGCCTCCCTCTCTCTCTCATTTTCTCTCTCCCATTCTCCATCATCTTCTCTGCTATGTCGATACAGGCCCTGCACGAAACAGCACAGGGGCGTACCGAACCGTGGCACCGGCCGACCGGAATGGGCTCCATTACCAGCATGGTGAACCTTGATTTGGACCTTCATTTTTCTTTTGAGAAAAGAAAAAAAAAAGTTGTCTTGATATCTCTACCTATAAAACTCCCTATAAATATAAACAACATGGGAAGCACAGTACACTGCAGAAGAATCAGATGATTGCAGATTGACCGCTATTCCTAAATTTCTAAAAATTTCTATTAAAGCTTTATAATCATTTAAAGTATTAGAAAAGTATTTCATATCCATGAAGGTGCCTAACAGGCAAACAGTCTAAACGTTATAGTGAAAGTGACAACCAAAGAGATATACAGTTAGACACAACTTTTGAGCTCTTTCTAAGCAGGATCCATCGTTGATCACTCACCATAAGTCACAAGCACCTGAAATACTGATCCTTTTTCCTGAAGCAATTTAGAGTTAGGACATATACAGCACAAACGGTAAACTCCGGGTGGATCTCTGCAGACAATGTCTTTCTTGAGGACTTAACCTCCCTACTAAATTTTACCGTATTTTGAGAAAAAGGGCATGCAATATAAGCAAGTTATACAGGTATATGGACGTGCATTGGTGTGAACATGCACACATATACATAGAACATAAACAAATTTAGATGTATATGCAGGTACTGATGTCTGTCACAACATAAATGCATGAAAAGCATGTAAGAATGAGTATAGCTCAATAAGCAGCAAAGGTCTCTAACAAGTTGCAACTGAATAAAGCAAATATTTTCTTAGCATTATAAGTAAAAGCAACAGTATGTACCACAGCATTTGACAACATCTGCACGTCTTTCTCTGTTTGTATGCTTGAACCAACAAATATTTGCTCAGTAATCTGCAAAAGAACTACGAGTAACATAAGTAACAGGTAATAACACTTTGATAATGCACATCGTAAAGTGTTTGGCTTCTCAAGAGTCAAGATTCATGGGTTATGTTACAAGGAGAACAGCGGGTTCCAATGTTGGAAAAAAATACAAAGACTTGGACTCTTTCGATGTAAAATTAGAACCAAAAAATAACATAAATCTTATTCAATCTCAACATCAGAATAGGTCAAACTAATAGGCACAGGTAACAAAACAAAGCAACAGATTAGGAATTATGAGGTCTAGAATTAAAGGATTATTGTCATTAAGAATCCTAAATGTCAGTAAAACCCAATCAGTGAAACAAGTTAGAAACCAAATTAATAACCTGGTAAATGATTCTAAAGCTTGTGGATAGTTGGATATATCTGAAAGAATTTTAATTGGAATTCTACTTAAAAAAAATTGACTCTGTAGGTTGATATTCTATTTAGTGAGTTGTACTAGCATTTAATATATACGTCCATTTAATTTTTGAGTTGTGGAGGTTTACTTGTGCATGATGTGCAACATCACCTTGCAATAATCAGAAGTACATATAGGATGATATGGAGGTAGCATTAAACTCCATAACCGGACAGCAGCAAAATTTATGTAAGAACCAATGCAAATTATCGAAAGATGAAGAAGGGATGCAAACTGACATTGCCTTCATAACTAGGCATGAATATGCAGCCATTGCTCAACTGTTCATTATTGTTGCAAATTTGCAATAAAATGGGCATTATAAGACAGTAACAAATCACAAAGTGCTTGCTATCATTTCTAGCAAAGGGTTGCATGAATCAAGAAAATGCTTTTGAAGAAAATAGGTGGCGGACAAGCAGCTAGGGGTGTGCTCAGTGCCTAGGCTGTAGGCTGATGCCCAAAGGTCAAGGCAGCATTAAATTATAAATGTAAAAAGGAATAAATATAAGAAGAAAACTAAAGAAATAATTAATTTTTTTAAAAAATAACCGAAACATGATATATGAAATAAGATATAATAACTCAATAGGAAGCACCAATTTTGCAAACTCACTACTAATTCACAAATTGATCTCAACCTTCATACTCAAACATGAAGCAAAACATTAAAGTGCCACATCCTTCCTACTCAAACATGAAGCAAAACATTAAACTGGGTGCCTAAGCAGCCGATTAGGTGGCAATAGTTTGGAGCATTGACATGTCATAAGAGACAGACAACTAATCTTATGATGGACAAGATATGGCATGCTACTGGACAAAGACTTTTAGATGAAAATGCAAGAAACCAATTAATTTAAGCATCAACAATTTGACAGATATGGAATGCTAGTCACCTTGCTGTATTGCATGCCAAGTGAGTGATTATAGTATAACTCGCCCTTTGCTCGATCAAGTGCTTTGATATACTCCTCTAGTGGAAAGCTACCATAAGCCCATTCAACATTTTCACTCTCTTCCTCAGAAAAAATACCTATGATCTCACTCGTATGTTTCGCAAGAAAGCTACTATTACTCTGCATTTGAGAATCATTGGATCCACTTCGTTCACTTGAGAGAAGCATCCATCCATGTGATGCTAAGAACTTTGGAGAAAAAATGGCAAACCCAGTGTTTCCAGTACCCTCACGAGATGGTTGCAGATGTGATGCCATCAAAGATCTATTCCAAGTAGCAAATGGAACCCGACCTCTATTAAATAAGTTATAAAAAACACCATTTAAATGTAATTGATGAATAGGATAAGGAGAGAATGGTCTTTCAAGTACAAGACTACATGATCCTGCTGCATCCTTAAGCATCATCCTGGGCAAAGAAATCAAGAGAGATAAGAGTGCATAATGATCATTAAATGGTAACAAAAATAAGTTATGACCCACTTCAGTATCATAAAAGCATGCTTTTGCAAGCTGAAGCAAATTACAGAAGTCAGAAATGAATTCTAGTGTATGCACTATTGCACAAAAGGAAATGCATCCATAAAGTATCAAAGTGCTCATGCTAGATATCATTGAATAACACAATGAATCGTAATAAAAGGTTATGATGGTCATTAGCTCATCAATGTGAGCACAACACAATAAGCACTTTAAACAAACTCTGATAATTGTGGGTGTGGTATGCACTCTAGCAAGATGCACACTCTAGTTAATAACAATGTGACAAATATTTTGCTATTATTAAGGATTGAAGTGTCTATCCACAATCAGGGCCGGCTCGAGCCTTAGGCGACCGAGGCGGTCACCTAAGGCCCCCGGCCCAGGGAAGGCCCCCACCCGCGGCTCAATTTTTTTTTTCTGCTTAATTAATGAAGATGTAAAAGGCTGAAAGCTAGCTGAGTCTGATAGCCTGGGGGCTGGGCAGAGAGGGCAGTGACCACTGGCCAGTGGGCGACGGGCGACGGCTACCGGGCTACGACCGTACGCCGCTACAGTGCGTCCCCTTCGGCATCTCCCCGACGACGGACAGCTGAGACAGGCTAGGCGCCTACAAGCAACGGGCAACGGCTACGACAACGTCGACAAGCAACCGGCATATTCCTCCCCGGCTTCCCCCTTCTCTCCCCCCTTCTCTGCCGCCTGCCGGTGCTTTCTTTTTTATAGCTGAACCTTCTCCGGTTCTCGGCAAACTCGGCAGCTCGGCTTCTTCAGTTCTTCAGCTCGGCAGCTTGGGTTTCAGAGCGCAAAAATCCTCCTCCTCTGGCTCCAAGAAGGCAAGAAGCCGGCGAGTCGCGAGTCGCGAGCCGCCGGCCGGATCTCCTCTCCAGCTCTTGGACCGCCGGCCGGATCTCCTCTCCGGCTCTTGGACCGCCCCTGCTCCGCCTCCCGAGTCCGGATCTCCTCTCCAGCTGACCAGCTCTCCTGGTCGACGTCGCCGTCCTCCAACCTCCGAGATCCGGCCTCCTCGGCTCTGCTCGAACCGCTCTAAAGTCCACCGTGCTCCTCCTCGGACTCTCTGAGAGACCCGGCGAGTGGCGAGCCGCCGGCCGGATCTCCTCTGAGAGGAGTCGTCTCCAACTCTCCTCGCTGTCCTCGGCTCCTCCGACCTCCAGGCTCCGCCGCTCCGGCCTCCTCGGCTCCGCTAAGTCCACTCCAAAGTCCACCGTCCTCCACTCCTCCGTTGGAGTTTGGACCGTTAGCATCCTGCATCCCACTTCCTAGTTCCCACTGATCCCTCATCCCAGGCAAGTGACCGGTGAGAATCTAAATATCTAATCCACCGTCTCTCCTCTCAATCCTCTGTTCTGAGTTAGTTTATTAATTAATCTTTTGGTCCAATTAATTTTTATTTAGTCAACTGTCAAGTTAGAGAAGCTAAAATTGATTTTTTTTTGTCCAATTGTAGATTGGTTGTGACTTCGGCGGTTCGGCCTCTTCTCGCCGTCGAGTTCGGCACTATTCGGCCTCTTCTCGCCGTCGAGTTCGGGACCCGAGTTTATTTTTCTTGACACAATCAAGTTTTATTATTTTTAACTTTTTTTATGTTTTGATTTGTTTGTTGTGTTTTTTTAATTGCTTAGTTTGATAATATTATTTATAGATTAAAATGTCTAATAGAAAATATGATTGTGGGTATGAAAAACTCAAAAAAAAAAAATCGATAAACTCATTCAATCTCAAAAAAGAGCTCTAGATAGATTTGTTATTACAAACAAACAAAACACCACATCAAATTCAACTCAGGAATTAGCAACAAAACAGGCATCCGAAATAGAGTTAAAAAATGAGATTGCTAGTGAAACAATATCTAGTGAAGAGCACAATGAAGAATCAGATGGAGATAGGATCAACAAAGAAAAAAAATTGTGAAACTAGTTCTATTCCTACAAATTTATATGATCCTGGTCAATGGAAAAAAATTGATACAAAATTTAGAGATCTAATAGTGGAAAGAGGTCCAATTAGAGATTATGATTTTCATTTTCCTAAGGATGAAAACAATAAACACTTCTCTACGATATATTACATTCGTAAGTTACCTAATGGTGAAAAACATGATAGAAAATGGTTAGTATATTCGAAAGATTTGGATAGAGTATATTATTTTTATTGTTAATTATTTGATTCAAAGCCTAGCACGAGTCAATTAGTCAATGAAGGAAGTAGGGATTGGAAAAATCTAGGTATCAAGCTTAAAAGTCATGAAACAACTAATGAACATATCATGATCAAAAGAATGCAAAACGTCCCATTTTGACAAGCGGCGGAGAGGCCCTTTGCTTGACTTGGGCTCGAAAGAGGTGGGCAGCCAGCGGCATGAATCAGGTGGATTGATTTAGAAGTGAGATTGCTAAAAAATAAGACAATTGATAACAGTCTCCAAGAACAAATAAACCAAGAGAAGGATCATTGGAAAAAAATTCTTTTTAGAATTATTGCTATCGTAAAAAATATTGCAAAAAATAATTTAGCATTTCGAGGAAAGGATAAAAAGATCTATCAAAGTAATAACGAAAATTTTCTAAGTTTTATTGAAACGATTGCAGAATTTGATCCAGTAATGCAAGAACATGTTCGACGCATTCAACATGGTGAAATTCACAATCATTATTTAGGTCATAATATTCAAAATGAATTGATTCAAATGTTAGCATCTGAAATTAAAGCTATAATAATTAAAAAGATTAAAGCAAAATACTTTTGTGTAATACTTGATTGCACTCCTGATGCAAGCCATCAGGAACAAATGACCCTAGTTTTAAGATGTGTAGATACTTCAACAAGTTCAGTAAAAGTAGAAGAATATTTTTTAGAATTTTTAGAACTAGATGATACCACTGGAAAGGGCCTTTTTAATGAACTTATAAATATAATAGAAAAACATAAACTTAAGGTTAATGATATAAGAGGACAAGGGTATGACAACGGATCTAATATGAAAGGAAAATATCAAGATGTACCGAGGAGATTATTAGATATAAATCCTAGAGCATTTTACACACCATGTGGATGTCATAACTTGAATTTAGTATTATGTGATATTGCTAACTCATGTCCTAAGGCTATATCTTTTTTTGGAGTAATACAACGAATTTATACCTTATACGTTGGGAAAGTCGTATTGAAAGTGTCAAAACAATTAAAAACCAAGCTCCTAAAATAAGAGATGCCTTAGATCAATTAGCGAAAATTAGTGAAGATCCTAAAACAAAGAGTAAAACCACATGTTTAGCTACATATGAGATTGAAAATTTTGAATTCTTATTAGGCATGAATACTCAGTTAGTAAGATTTTACAATCTGAAGGCATGCATATTCATGTTGCTATAGATCAATTAAAAGGTCTTCTTTCTTATTTAAAAAGTTATAGAAAAAATGGATTCATTAATGCTTTGAATTCATCTAAAGAAATTACAAATGAAATGAAAATAGAACCTATATTTCGTGAAAAACGTGTGATCCGTAGAAAAAAATATTTTGATGAAAATAGTAATGATGAGACAACAAGATCAGCTGAAGAATCTTTTAGAATTGATTACTTTTTATATATAGTAGATCAAGCTATTTCTTCAATTCAAAATAGGTTTGAACAATTTACCATATATGAAAATGATTTTGGTTTTTTTGTTTAATTTTAGAAAGTTAAAATCTTTGAATGAAGATGATTTGAAAAAGTGTTGTCTTAATCTTGAAAACTTTTGAAGCATGGTGAATATTTTGATATTGATGGTATTGATCTGTTTTCAAAGTTAAAAGTTTTAAAAGAGGTTTTACAAATAAAAACTAGTACCCCTATTGATATTTTAAGTTTTATAAAAAAAATAGATTCTTTTCCAAATGCATGCATTGCATATAGAATATTATTAACAATACCTGTAACAGTTGCTTCTGCTGAAAGAAGTTTTTCAAAAATAAAGTTAATAAAATCTTATTTGCGATCAACTATGTCACAAGAAAGATTAAATGGATTAGCTATATTATCGATTGAAAATAGTATTTTAATGAATCTTGAGTATAAAAGTTTAATTAGTAATTTTGCTTCTCAAAAAGCTAGACGAATTATTTTTAAATAAAATTTTAATGTATTTTTATACTTATTAAAAAAATTTCATAATTTAAATTATAATATAAAAAGGCCTTTTCTAATGAGTTCGCCTTAGACCCCCAAATGTATTGGGCCGCCCCTGTCCACAATGTACTATATATAAAATACATATTATGTCAACAGGTTAATAAAAATAATACAGCGCTGCATGCCCCTGTACCATGTGAAATGGTCCATATGGATGCACAGAGCATGCCTTATTCACCTGCTTAAAGCTTAAATTGACCATCTTGAAGTACTTTTGCTTCTACTCTAGATAGTCTAGAGATTTCTTCCCATATCCTTATGATGATTTGACAGCCCAAATCACAAATTGGAGATGAAAACAAAAAAATTGTCAAAAGATACAATGTACAAAGTTAGGAACTAAGATAATCCATATTATATAAGCTTCCTACAGCATTACTACTATGGAACCTTCCCAAAGTACCTACAGTAAAACATTTAAATAAGTTATTGATATGTAGAAATAGTCCTACATCCCCATGTAGTTTTTTTATCATGAACTACATTGTTAATGAGTAGCATTGTTATGTAAAGTTAGTTTACGATAAATTACCTTACTTGCAATTGCATACATGGCACAGATATCTTTGATGAACCTAAATCTTAACAAATCCGTTCAAAGTTATTATTTGTTTAAAATGCATATGTTTTAAGAAGTTAATTAAATAGGTATTTTAGGCACCATTTAAATCTTTTTTCAAGCTTGAATATCATTCCATGCCAATGCACACTAAATGTCAACATTATACAACAAAATACCCTTACTATGCCAGCCACTGATCTACATGATCATAGTATGTAAGAACATTGATCACTGGTCATTATGGAAACTAAGGCAATTGCCCGTATAATAACCAATACATCCACAGTGCATTATTTAATATTTATAAAGTAAAGAACCATTTCAGGAAAAGAAATTGAAATCTTCATGCAATTGCAACCAGTAATACACTATTCTTGCAATCTAGTTGCCAAACCTCTGGTATAAAATATTGAGTTTAGAACAATGCACTCGCAAAACATGTATGATTACATTGAACATCATCATATATTTAGAGGCTGAACTTGTGAAATAAACATACCAAACCCAGATGCTACCCCAGAAAATTCAATGAGTGGTTTACATAGACATGTCAGATTGCATGAGATTAAACAGGTGAAATGTGGCAGATAATTCCACAACAATATAATTATAGCCATTTTATTTTATTATGAAGTTTTGAGAAAAATGAATTATAAAAAATATAGTATTCTCGCGAATGGTAAAATTCCATACTCTGCATCGCTTAAATCCTTGATGTCAATGAACCCACCATCTGATTTATTACTTGCCTTTTTTAGCATGTCTCCCACCATAATTATCCTTGATTTTTCAGCATTCCCCTTCAAAAAAAGAGAGGACATTTTTAGAACTTAATTAACTGCTAGTACACAGAAATTCAGCATAATGCAACATACGAAGATAAAAGATCTAAGATTCAAACCAACACTGACGAAAATTTTTATGATCAAGATTTTACGATAGTGGAGTAAAAAACCATCAAAATTTTCCCAAATAAAGGTCAGACAACTGGCCATCTTGAGTGCGATATTACCCTTGAAAATATTCAAAAGGATATTAATTTAAGATATCAAGGTATTGCAGAACAGAATGAAACATTAAAACCCAGGAGTCCTGTCTCAAAAGATACAAACTTTTTTATCAGGGGAAAAAAAGAAGGAAATTTGGTATATAATAAACCCTTAAACGGAAACAATTGTGGAATTGATAAGCTCGTATCTAATTATTCGAAAAAAGTCATCGTTTCTCAAACAAGAATTAGAAGATCAAGGCCATTTCTAATGCAGGGTCAAAAATCCAAAAATAAGTGATTTGTTTTTAGCCCTTACAAAAAGAAAGCTGATTCTTGAACCTCTTTCAGCAAGAAGATAAAAAGATGGAATACCCCTCTCTTGAGCGAGTGTACAAAGATCTTGCCATCCGCGGAGAGCGCGAACCGTATGCCCAACGGCTTCTCCAGAGTCACCATATACTCATTAAGATTCATCTTATACATCGACGGATCCGCCATTGCCAAGACGCTGCCGAGCTTCCGGCCCGACGACCGCTTCCTCCCAAGAATCAACGACCTCGAAATCGCATCCGGCGAGCACCGATCTCCGCTCCTAGACGAAGAAAGAGCAGCCGATCGAGCGCTCCTCTCAAGAAGAGAAGACGAATAGAAGGTTGGTTGAGGGAGCTGGAGAAGAGCCATGGATCGGAATCGGATCTTCTTAGGGTTAGGGTAAGGGTTTGGGTTTCTCGGGTAAGGAGGAGGAGGAGGAGGAGGAGGAGGGAGGGAGGAGGCGACGTGCCGCGCTTCTCCATGTGCTCGTCAACAGTTTCTTGTGCTTGGATTTATTCCCGGGGGAACTGATCCAGAAGCCCCGAAGACTGTGGCCATTGGGATAAAAGGTATTCTTCAGGCTTCGAGGAGTGGTGGGCCCAGATAGGATCTTGTCATTAGCGCCGCTTTGCGCCGCCTCGACGCGTGATGTCACGTGGTCGTGCCCCACCCATCGCCGTCGCCAGGGAAACAAATAGCTCCAAATCACCGGGGTAATTACCAATTTTATGCAGCGCCTAATGCAGCCACCACATGACCTTATGACGTGGCAGCAAGATGTGGGTTTGGGCGGATGGCTTTATTCGCCTGGGTTACCGTAGCTTTAAGCAGTTCGATCGCGGTGCTCACAAAGGTTGCTGTTTTTTCTTCTTTCTTTTATTTTCTTCTCCCTCCTCCTCTTCTTCTTTCTTCAGATTTATTTGATTCACAAAAAGGGAAGAAAAAAAAATATGGTCAATGAAAAAATAATGAAATGCCTCTTATTTGATTGAAGTTTTCAAAGAAAAAAAATGAAAAAGTTGTATCTTCATAAAAATATGATTCTCACATTTAATAGGAAAGTGAGTTGTATTTATATGAAAATATGATTCTCGCATTTTATGGAAAGTTACTTTCCCATGAGAAACATAAGAACTTTCCCTGAGGCGAAAATAACTCCATCTTTATTTTTTCCCAAAAACGCCCTTCAGCATTAAGAGGCGTTGAAAACCTAATTTTTATTAAAGATATAATAGAAATTAGATATAACTTTTTCAGAAAAGTAGATAGTCAACCAAACATAAGCACTTTGACAATCTGTCATTTTCCCATATTTAACCAAATATGCCAAAAGTACATTCCCAGATATTCTCTTCCTAGGAATCTTCTTCCTAGGAATCATATTCCTAAAAGAGAAAATACTTCCCGTGAACCAAACGAGCCCTTAAGGAAAAGCGAAAAGAGAGAGGAAGGGACAAGTCTACCCCGTGTAGCAGCCTTCATTGGGCCCCTATCCCGCCAGGAGAATATTCGATGCGGGCAGAACTGACCATGTGTTGGGCAGGCCGACCGTTTTTACTCATACCCTTCCCATCCGTGGCCCGGCTCGGTTATCCCTCTGGGCCTCGACCCGAAACCTCTGTGTGAGTACATCACACCCGGCACCACCAAGGCTACCAGTGGACCAATAAGCCCTCCCATCCCACGTATCCAAGCGGAGGGCATCCGATCTCTGCATTTAATCGACGCCCGCACATTTCGAACTCGGATTGCGTGGGTGAAAGTAACGGCCCAGTTCCACTGAGCTACCACCTCGGTGGCTAAAGGTTGCTTTTTATTAAGAAAGATTATCATAGTTTATTTTTTTAGCGATACTTATGATGGTTTTATACTAATTAGCATTTCTCTAACCAGAAAATTTTCTAATACGGTGCCTTTTTAGGCTCCGTTTGGAAAAAGTGGTTGGCAGTAGGGCTTTTTGAAGCAGAAATTTTATAAAAAGCTGTTTGCTGTTTGGTAACTATATTTCTATAGTCAACTAAATATACAAAAAATATTTTTCGAACATCATATATATATTTTTTATAAAAAAATATAGTAAGAATTTTTTTTCTTCATGTCTTTAAATCCAACAACCACGTTTCTTCAAGGTTATTTTGCGAGAATCATGTGTTATGAACGGAATTTTCATTACAACAATATCGAATGTGACAAGAAATTCCAAGATTTATTATTGTAATATTGCAAATTGGATTGCTTCATTAAGTCTCCGAGTTGCATAGCTTTAGACTACCGTCTGTTTAAACATTAGGCCCATGGGCTACCTTAGGCCATGTCAGATTGTTCGGATCAAGATATTACCAATAATGTCACCAGAGGATGTTCGCATGAACTTTCCTTATAAGCAACTAATTTATCACTAATAATATGCTATCAAATTCATCACTTTGTCTCATAAAAATTTTGTTGCTTTTTCCAAAGAATGGCGCCGTGCATAAGCGGGTGGGATGAACCAATGCTTCCAACGGGTATGAAGTCCATATCAATAAATCTATGCAAAGGTATGAAAAAATCAGAGGTGGCATTGTCTTTGAAACGAAAGGTAAAGAGCAAAGATTATGTTTCGATCATATTTGAAACCTTAGTGACTAGTAATTGGGTTCAGATTATCTGAATTGGTTGATTAATAGAGGAGATAGGTAGTTCTCATACAAGATTCGACTTGGCAGATTTAATAAGCATCATATACTTGGCTATACATCTATTTCATACTTCTGGTTATGAATTCACTACAATATTATCTTATCCATTCATCTTACCTTTTAAGAGGCAGTGCTATTAGATCACTTCGGAACTATGAAGCAAGTGTCTAGCTTGCAACGAGGCACACTGAAGAGTTCGGATCGGTACATGGAGATTACACTACTTAAATAGGGGGGATCATTTACATAGTTATATAACCATGCTAAGATGGCCTTTATCGGATGACTTGGATTTTAAGGGATTTTACAATTTAAAAAACTTGGATTTTAAGGGACTTTCTATTTTGCTGTGTTTCCTCAAATACCCATCTTAAAAAAAAAAAAATCCAAAAGTCATACACTCCTTCTACTAATGGAGTGTCAGTCCTTTGATTAAAAAAAAAATTGCGGTACATACTACATGGATAAGTAATACACATAAAGCAAATTAGTTATTTAGCAAACCAATACATACATTTAAATAAGTTGATGCGCAGTTTCAACAATATTGTATTCACTAGTATACAATACATGGTTAGATGGTACGCACTTGACAAATTAGTTATTTAGCAACTTAATATACACCTCAAAGCAAATTGATACACAATTTTTAGAACATCATATTCACTAGAATACATTATATGGCCGGTGATACATACTCGTCGATTTCTTGATACATATTGCAAGCTTATTTGATATATACCTAGCAGTGATCCAATACACATATCTAAGTAAATCGATACACAATTTCTAGAACATGATTTTTATCAACATACATTACACCGTTAGGTGATACACACCATGTCCATTAACTATCTCGCAAGTTAATACATACCTCTAGATAAATTGATATATAGTTTTTAAAATATAGTGATCATTAGTACTGATACACAATTTCTTAGCTTTGTTTAATATAAGAAATTATATGCATATCATTTCTTAGATTCCATAAACTCTTAAGTGCAAAAATTCTGAAAAAAAAGAGGAATTGAGAGAGGAGAAAGAAACTAGAAAGAAGAAAGAAAACCTTACGGATAGAATAGACGGCTTGATATAAAAGATGATAGATGGAGAGGCTAAATGAAGAAGAAAAAAATACAGACAGACTCTTCGTGAACGATCTCTTTTGGTGTGTGTATTTTTTTTTATTATTAAAGTTATGGGATTGACGGACTGCATTAGTAGGAGAAGTTCTATCCTTATTTGATTTTTGGTTTTTCTCTTTAAGATGAGCACTAGAGAAAAAGTGGCCAAATAGGAATCCCACTCTATTATATAATATTCTATAGTTCCCGCCCTACATAATTTTTGTTCGTCCGTAAGTGCAAGCTGCCCTATGTGTGGATCTTGCTATATTAAAATATGACACTCTTAGATTGTTTTCAATAATAGCCCCTCCCAAATTGCTAAGCATACTCATATAGTTAAAACCGCTTATAATGCAAAAAACTCAAAATAAGAGCACAAACTAACCACCACAAATTACGGAAAAACAACTTAGCTAGTGTAGACTAGCTTGGAGAGGCCGCGCAATAGTTTAGATAAGGTGGAAGAAGCAATGACTAGGGTTGTAGTTTTAACCAAAAGAGAGAGCTAAGGAAAGCTAAGGCTTAAGTGGTAAGGTTCTCTCTGATTTCTTTCATTTCTTCATATTTTGTAAGACAGGAGGTGTTATCATTGTATTTATAGATGCGATTGCAGGTTTTGAAAAATTCAAGTAGATGGAGGTCTAAATATTATGGGTTTCAAGTCATCGGCCATGGATTGGTAATATATGGTGTGTTAAACCAGCACATCCTAGACTAATCTTCATATGTTTTAGAATCAAAAATGCAAAATTTACTAAAAAAAGAGATCAAATGCATGTCAATTTTAAGAAGAAAATGGATCATCCCATGCCAATAGGAGAACCAAGTTATTCGCGTCATTTTTTTATGATTCAAATATTTTCAATTGACGGATTCATTTTTAATTCATATGGATTGAACAATGCTAGATAACAAGTTCTTTTCCAATACTTCAACCTCTAAACAAGAACAGCTGTCCTAGTTTTAGATCCTTTGAAGTTTAATTCTATGAAGTTCTTAAAGTCCAAGTCCAAGGCAAATTTCTATGGGCCTCCGGCTCACGCCCTAGTAAAAGCAAGAAAAGAAAACCAGCGTCCATTGCGGGGAGTTTTTACAGCATTGGTTTCGTGGAAGATCCGCTACCAATTCGAGATACCACGTAATGGCTTACGGCGAGGCCGTCATATAATTTCATTGTAGACCAAAGCCGTCAAATAATAATACGGCAGTGAAAGATGGTAAGATAGGGAAGCGCACGCGTGGGCGGCAAGAAACATAAGAATATTACGTCATTCGTGCGTTTATTGGCTCCACTTTCGCCGCCGAAACCTCTTAATGGTGTAAACAAATACGCATCCCGAATCCTTTGAGGTCAAAAGCAAATAATAATAATAATCAAATGGCAAGGAACTATGGACTTGTTTGGTTCTCCGGGTGGAGGGAGAAAAAAAAAGTGGCTAATAAAAAACAGAGAAATACTTCATATTGTGTTGGAGTTTTTAGAAGAGAAAGATAGAAAAAAAAATTTGTGCAAATAAAATTTTTGTATTTTGTGGAAAAGAAAATTTTATATGAGATTTGGAAAAATCCAATTTCTCTTAAGTTTTTAGATAGAATGGAGAAAACTTTTTTCTTCATTAAAAATATAACATAAATTTTATACAATTTTTTTAGAAAAGTAAATGCTAAAATAAACATAAGTCATTCGCTTTTCTATGATCAACCAAATATGCAAAAATTATTTTTTCAAATATCATATATCCAGATATCAGCTTCTCATCAAAAATATTCTATATAGCAAAAAATAATAGGGGCAAAGAACTTTTCCATGGTTTTCAGGCATCGCCTCCCTTGGCTCTCGTAGCTTTCTCTTGGCAAAATCTTCCTATGACTTTAAAAAGCAGATGGTTCACCATTACACAGCAATTGTAGAGTTTTCAAGAGTTCCTCCTTGCGCATTCAAATTCACGATGGCTACTGCTTAAAACGAGCCTAGCTCTGAGTAAGCTAGGTCTAACAGTCCTGATAGCCCTGCTAACAACTGGATAACGCCATAACCATTACATATACACTATGTGTGGTATCCAAAGAAGCAATATTTATCAAATAACACGCATTTCATTTTTCAATACATTATCGATATTGCCTAATCATCTATATTTTTATTAGTGTTACGCTTTTACCCGTTTTTCTCATAGGCTTTAACATAGTGATAACGGTTCTTCAGCCCTTATAAACTAGGGTTTATCGTTATTGCCGCACCCAATTGTTTAATAATGAAAGGTTCTAATTCAGGCCTTAGATGGTGCACCCTCAAGAATTCATATCTATATAATTGAACGATGGTGAGTCTCCCTTTCTTTTTCTCTCTCCTTTCAGAAAAAAAAAAGAGGGATATTTTAAGTTCTTAATGTATAGACTTTTGATTCGATGCAGTCTCACCAAATCATTAGCACCTGATCTGAGAATTTACTGAAAAGATGTGTCTCTAACACCAGCCCACCTCATATGAATGGTTATTATCCCACTTAGGCAAGTTTGTCGCCAAGAGGGGTACAGATGGACAAAGCAAGTTTGTCGCCAAGGAGCTTTCCTACTGTCCAATGCCCACCTACTCACAGGAAAAAGTGAAAACGTCGACAAGAGCCTGACTTTCGTGTTAGGTCCGAGGGAGTTATCTACGACCATCTTTACAGCGTCGGAATGTTTGGCAGAGCCTTCGGATGCTTTCATACGGCCCATAAGGCCATACATACTTAATCACTTCAAGGGAGAAGGTTGAACCCAATTCCAGAAAAAATTATGAAACAATTTTTGAATGCAACGAAAACGGATGCCATAACAAAACCATGTTTGTAGACCACTCTAGACTGCAAGGAAAAAAAAAAAAGAAAAAACATGCCAGCAGAACCGTGCAAGTACGTGTTTAGTCTTCTATCGGCATATATTGATTAAGTCTTAGATATTTATACAGCATCAAAAAACACAAATAATAATTTTTGGCTAGCTTTTTTGGATGAAAATTTGGATAATGATAAAGCATATTAGAGCCGACCCAACTCATGGCCTATGTGGAATAGGGTATACTGCAGCATAAGTTGATTATGACTGGTGATGCTTATGATTAGATTTGAATGTATTTGAATCTCTATACAAACATATATTTAGTTCAAATTAATTATATACTAGATAGATTTTGGATACTAATACAGATTCAAAAGATTAAAATAATATCCTTTGGTTAGTTTTTTTTTTTTTGTGAGATTTCAGAGCGTGACAGTAATGTTGGTCCCGATGTTGGAGCAAATAGGCAACTGAATTGCCATAAGGGGCGGCATGGTGGTCCATTTGGCCCGAGTGTCTTCTCATATGTTGCTGCATCGTCCCAGGCCACTTTCTTAAAGGCAACAAAGTAGTAGTCTGTATATCAACATCGCGTGTTTCACTAATGCTAGTTTTGCTCAAGATCCCACCAGAATTGTAATAATTTATTCAGTGAAGAGAGAAGTGGTGCTGGTGATTTACTTGCTCATGTAAATATTATAGCAAGTGACTTGCGGATAAAAAATTAACATGATTATACATCAACGTATTTTCAGCATAATTTTGCTCAAGAATTTATAAACACAATCCAATTTCTGAATTTAAAAAATCTATATTGTACATGTAGGATTGATGATGCGCTTAATCCAGTGATAAATTTAGGAAAAGGATAAGAAGAAGACGAGCTGATAAGGAGAGTACTAGAAAAGAAATGTCAAAATGTGTTTAAAATTTGATTCTGGATATTGATCTTGCACCAAAAGAAAGCTACCAGATAACAAAATCAATATTTTAAGCATTGGCTCCCATCACTCTGTTCTCCTAACCATTTTGAGCATTTAAATAAAGCTTAGCAACTCAACATACCAACCACCATCCACTTAAACAAATACGAGTTAAATTATTTTTCTATAACCAAAATCTGCACTTCAACGGTGTTTGAGTAACAGAAGCTTTGCTCACCAAATTTCGGCATTCGGTTATCTAAGTTCAGACCACCAAAACCTTGGTCACAAGAGAAGCATTACAGGAAACTTGGGGACCACCTTCGAAACAAGAGTAGTAGCCTGCCTCGAGCAAGTGCCAAAGGAGTTGTTGATGCACCATCACGCACGGGGAATGTGGTTCGTGAAAGATTTTATTACACATTTTAATCCTGATGGTTCATAAAAAACCAGAATGGGGTACACTAAGAAGTATGCTGAGGGGGTTGGGTATGCAAGGCATTTTACTTTTTTTTTTCTTTTTAAGTACAACAGCCGATCGGGTGTAAGTATAGCCAACAAAATCAGAAAAGAGGAGACAAGGCATTGACGCATAGCTATCCCAGATAAAACTACCTGCACTCTTCTAAAAGTCTGCGGATGTTGTGAAGCAGCGGTCTATCATCTGCAATGCACCTCCAACCCAAGGCATTTTACTTCAAACACTATTACAACCACGATAAATATAAAATCCAAAAGTTTTTGTTTTAGTAAAATAAGATGAATAATTCATATAATTTTAGTATGGACGATCTCAAAGCTGCTCCATCAAAACAAAGAGAGCACCAGAGCGAATGATCATAGGCTCCTCCCCTAACGTTCATTTCCAAATCAATAAGGTAGTGAAATTTTCCTCACCCAAGAGTGGCCACCATGGTATTATTAAATTAATTTCCAAAACAGAATCTCCCAATATTCATTACTAAACAAGTTTAAGGATATAGATTCATCAAATTATACACATCATTATACAATAATTGTTACTTGAAGAGGGGAAAAAAATCTAATTTAAGTTTCCTAAAAGCACAAGCCCAAAGGTCCCAAAACTTTTCCATAGCACACGTTCACACTGATCTGCTGATTGAAAAAAAAACTCATCTGCTAACAAAAATGAACAAGTATGAACGGAAGTTCCATAGAAGCAGAACCGAAAGGTCACAAACTTTTCCATAGCACACATTCACACTGATCTGCTAATTAAAATAGACAAACTCATCGGCTTATAAAAATAGCTGGATACGAACAAACTCTCTCCCACCACTCAAACCACACAAATTTACAGGTAAAAAGGCTATCACCGACAGGCTATTCGGTTCATCTTTTTGACTATATACGAAGTTTCTAACAAAAAAAAGAAAAGAAAAAAACAATAAGATGATACCTCCTAAAAATTTAAAAAAAAGAAAAGAAAAATATCAGTAGGGGTGGTGGGTCCGGCTAAGCCCGTTCACATTGGCGAAGAAACCAACGAGGTCCGGCTTGTACGGGAGGAACGAACGCCGCCCGCCCTTCGCCGTTTGCCCGCCGCCGCTCCTACTCCCGTAGTAGATCCGGTGGGCGGTGACCATATCCACCTCGGTCGCCTTACCTCCCTTCTTCGCCCCTCTTCTCTCCTCCACCTTCTTCTCCCCCTCCTCCGCCGCCGCCTCGACCTTCTTCTTCTTCTCGGAGCTCCGGCCAGGGTTTCTCTCCTCCGCCGCAAGGAATACGAACTTCTCCTTCCCGTCGCTGCGGCTCCGCCCGACGAGGTCCCGGATCCGCCACCGGAAGGATGACCCGGTGGAGCTGCTCTTCTTGCACCGCGGCGGCGACGGCGGCACCGACCCTGGCGTCCACACGCAGTACGTCTCCGGTGGGATTCCATCCAGCTCTTCCATTTCCGAGGACGACGACGACGACGACGCGTTCCTCTCCTCGATCAACAGCGTCCTCAACGGCAGCCGCACCGACTTCTCTCCCACAGGCCCGCCGCCGCGGCCGCAGCCGCCGCCGTCGGCAAGGAGCAAATCCCGGTTGAAGACAGGGTACACGGGGCGAATCTGGCCGTTGGAGAAGATCTCGTCGGCGGTGATCGCCGAGCTGGAATTCGGATCTTTGATTACGAAGGCGAATTCGAAGTCCTCGCTCGTATCGTCATCGTCATCCTCCACTTCGTAGTCAAGCTCCGGGGCGGCGGATATCTTCTCGGGGGACTCGACGGCGGCAGCGAGTCGATCGCCGGCGTCCTCCGCCACCGCCTCTTGAAAGCTGGAGGAACCCATAAACGCCGGGCTTCCTCTATCCTCTTCCATCCCTATTCCTTCTTACTCTCACTTCCGCCTCCTATAATTCTATTCCTCGCTTCTTCTCGTCTGGAATTGGGGATCGAGGTTAGAATTGCGATACGAATAAGGAGGGATTAAGGAGCTCGTAGTAGGGGGGAGGAGGGGGAGACTGCGTTAATAAAGGGGAGGGAGAAAATGACAGGAGGGGCGCGTGATACGGAGGGGGAAGTGGAGGTAATCCCCGAGCCCAACGTTTGACGTTTCCCATTTTCTTGTAGGTGAAGTCACACGTGTAAATGCAAATGCTGTGGCACGTGTCATGTGTTCTTCTAGAACGTCAGGTGGTTGGGCGTGTACCCCCTCCCAGAATCCAGACCAAGTGGGGGTCTCCCTTTGGCAGAAATATGGGGATGGTGCCTCCTTAGTCCTTATCTCAAAGCATTTTCTTAATTAACAAGGATGGTCCGATAAAAATTTCCATTTGAAATTTGAGCCACTTCTTGCAGAGTCCTTCTGAATCCATTCTGTGCATTTATGCATGACAAAGAGATCTTATCTACCATGTGATGGTTCAGATAGGTACGATCTTCAGTAATTTCTACATTTCTAGAAGATCGTATTGCTCGTGATTATCTGGAAGATGGAATTGCCCATAAATGTATAAGAAAGCAATTATAATTATGATAATAGTCAAGGTTAGGGTTGGATGGAAACTATGAAATGAAATTTATTTGGATTTAATTGAAGGTTATTTGCCTAAAATGGAATTATACTTAAAATGAATTAAAGTTGAAAATTGATATTGGGTTAAATTAAAATTTTATTCGAAAGGAAAAATATAGGATTATGTTACTTCCATGTCCTGCTGTTAAAATATTGCCATATGCATTCTAATGGTGATAAATTCACATAAGATAATGCATTGCATTATCTTGTGATAGGAAGTGTACTTGATTCTTTTTTTTTTAAGAACATAGCTAAAACGAATGAGCAATAGAGCCTATGTTTGAGGCTATTTGACCAATTGCTGCTACACCACCTTGGCTAAAGCATTGGTTGCCTTTGTTATTCTCTCTAGGTATATTATCTACCTTGTTTAGCCAATTGTTGATATATGCGACATCTCATTAAAAAAAAAGAAAAGAAAAGAAAGAAAGAAATGAGGAAAGGTAGGAAGAAAATATTTATGTGCAACAATGGAGTGCATGCAATAAAATGGCATGCAGGTTCTCATAATTAATTATCCAAACAAGTTCCTATGCATTCCAAAATATCTGTGCATTCTGCAAACCATTCTTTGCAACCTATTCGCAAGTTTGGCATAGTATCATGGTTTCAAGCACCATTAGTGTATCATAATGGTGCTAAAGCTGATATAGCTCTGTTATTCCCCACACAACTAACCTTTTGCCTTACCAATAAATGCCCATTGAATAGCTATAACAGCAAAATTTCGTCCTTTCAAGGGCTCTCTTCCTAGGAAATGAGGTATGACTGTCAGCCGGCTAAATATTAACACCATAGCCATTATTGTGGCCAACTAATTAATATTGACATTGCTACCCCAAAACAATCACTTGATTCCTTGTGAATGATGGTGATTATATAAAAAATGACCGTTATTTCTATAGAAACAATTTACAAACTGACAATTATGCCCTCTACACCAATGGATGGTGGCTGGCGCCCTCCATTGCACCATTGTTTGCAATAGTTACTCTGTAACGCATTGCTCTCACAACAACAAAATCAAATCTAGTAATATCACCATCCTCTTGCAACACATTTCACAGACACCTGCTGTTGGGGGAAAAACCCCAAGTCATGCCATAACGGAGGCGCTCGGCCAAAGAGTGCCGACCGGAAAGGCGCCTGGCCAAAGAGCGTCGACCAGAGAGCTGCTCGGCCAAAGGATGACGACCAGGAAGGCGCTCGACTAGAGGGCGCCGACCAGAGTGCGCGCCAAGAGGTGCCCAACCAAAATAAGCTGCTCGGTTAGAAAGTGCCGACCAAAGACAGCGCCGAGGCGCTCTGCTAGAAGGTGCTCGCCTAAAGGGCGCCGGCCAGGAGTACTCAAAGCAGCTCCGCCACAGGGCGCCCCATTGGGCGATCAGCTCGGCTCGGCACCCTTGCCGAACCGATGCCTTTACCAAATGTTCAACCCCCGCCTAAAGTCCAAGGGACTTGACAACTCCTACGGCTTGCGACCTGCCACTATCTCCAAGCCATCAAGGCATAAGATCTCCGCAGGCGTTCGGCACGACCTGCCATTAATGCATGAGACTCCCTCAAGTCTCCGATGCACTCAGGCATTTAATGAACACGGCCCAAGACGATCTCCGGATCACTGAACCATCAGAGCGCATGGCTCTACCTGACCGCCGGTTCATTCGGTAATAAATGCACTTACCATCCACAGACCCCAGGCCCGCTACGGCCGGCGGTTCAACCACTCCAACAGGTCCGATCGACCGTGACAACTCCCTGGTTCCGGTCTGATTCGGCCCCGTTCTCCACTACGCCATAAATGGGCCAAATCGTGCCCAATTATTACGGACAGGGACAAATCCCCCGGTCACCTCCCAGGTAACGTAATCCCCTCCTATAAAAGGGAACCTGGGGAGAACCAAGGAGGGGGGATAACAAAAAACGGAAACAGATCCCCGGGACTGAACCCGCCGGGAAGCACAGACACAATTGAGGACATCATCCTCTTCGTCTTCTTTATCTTATCCAAATGTTCTCGCTGTCTTCTCCATATACTCTCTTCCCTGCTTTCTCCACATACTGGCCCCCTCTGACTTAGGCATCGGAGGGCCGGCGCCGGGGAGCCCGGCCACCGGTTTTCCTTGCAGGACTTGCACACCCCCCGCAGCGGAGGACGCAGCCAGCCGGCGCACCGCCGCCCGCCTCCTGCAGCAGCGGAGCTCCTCCTTCCCCGGCTTCACGGCGGCCCCCGGGTCCAATTTCCAGCAACACCTGCAATGACCACAAAGAAAGTGAATGGAAATCTTTGATCCTGATATGTTAGAACCTCCTTGGTAGCAAAACTTGACTATAGATGGGAACAAGTTTGCATAAGGGGAAGAGAAGGAAATTCACTGTTGAAGCTTGCCAAACTCTCAAAGCAGGCACACAAGAAGAAAATAAGAACTTTAGGTGTATTATCTTACCTAAGCTTACCCCCCAAAAAAAACAGAAGATATGTTCTTTTTTCATTGGGCAGCATGTCTGGACCCTATGTACTTCTTAGAAGGGTATAAATACAATGTAAAATAACCAATCCATTGTGGACAGCCACTGCTTAGCTAACTTTTACAAGATTAAAAATTTTACCTCTTTCACTAGGCCCCACTATGTGTTTGTTCTCTCTCGACGCCCTTGATATGTACAAAACATAAGGCATGCTATGATCTTTAATTTCGTTAGATATCTTTTTCTTATTCGCATAATTAAATTTGTATACTTCAAGATTTGGAGGTACAGTACTTCTCTTGTTCTCTATTTTAAGAGTAAGAATTAGCTGCAAGGCATTCATCATCAGCAATGGACAATGCACGTAATGACATTTTTGGGTTGTATCTATAAACATATATTGCACTGGTTATGTCTCGAGTTAATCTATTAATAATATTCAGATTTTTTTTTTTGTAGATATTTTCCGTGCCTGATCCCACGTTGTGCAACACTGCTTCTTGCTTTACGCGTCGAAGGTTTTCACCACTCGCTTTCCGCTGCCACTAACTGTGTATTGCTTCTCACACTCCTGTCCTCGTCAAAGCAAGTGCCGTAACCACTTACAACAATGTAGCGGCATAGACTCTGGCCCTACAGAGCTTTTTCTTTTGGTTTTGTTGCATGTAGTTGATGTGCCTCTTCCAACATAATTCAGCTTTTCGTTATTAATAAGATTTCATGCCCGCACTCTTCTTATATTATGTTCTCATTTTTCACCATCACTCTCTTAATTTATATTTTGCTCCAATTATTTCTTAGCTTGATTTCTTTTTTAATGAGAGGTTATCTGCAAGTCTGCAGACATTTCATGTGATGTCTCACTTGAGGATATGCCTGCAATGCAATGATACGATCTCCAATTAACAACAATATTTTCGTCGATAAGCTTTGCATGTCGATCGAGAAGACCAATCTGTTTGATATCTACCCAATATCATATATGATTTTGTTAACTTTAATCTCAAGTTTTGATTTTCGAAAGTACAGCACCAACCAAATTTTAAAAGGAGTGAACTTGATCTATACCCAACATAAGAACTACCCAAATTTTTTAAGGACACGTCGATCCTAGCAGAAGCATGGCCACTGCAAATCAGAATTTTAATAGTAATATTGTACTGTCAGAATATACACAAAACAATTGCATATTTTAGACGTAAATAGGTTTCTGATTTTTAGTCCATTGCAAATTCATCAAGAGAAGAGAGAATCTATCTGTCACATGAGACCTTTTTTTTTTTTTTTGGGAGCAAACACCACTAGTTCTTCTGGATGCCAAACACCACTAGGTTTAGGGTCACCTAAGTTCATTGAACATTGCATCCAGTATCTACCTAGCTACTTTGCCAACTCGAGCATACCGTTCCTGCAGGATATATAATTGTTTGACATTCCTACAGCAGTGCAGAAAAAAAAAATATTCGTCTTACAATCAGGAATCCATTGCTCAACTGATGGAAACTTGAATATGATGGATTTGGTAGCAGTAGGTTATAATAATAAAGCAAGTTACATATATAAAGTGAACTGAGCTTCTGTTTTCCAATTGGGTGAAAGTATCTTGGAATTGGACAAGAAGTTTGTCTGCATCTTAAATGATAAAGGATAAACGGAGTACGAGTTCAGGTTTTCTTTGTTTGCTTGCTGAGAAAGTCTGAGCAAAAGTTATACCGTAAGGGTGCGACTTTGTTTGCTTGCTGTTTCATAACTTTCAAAAGCTTAATACCAGGGACCGAGTCTCAGGATAAAATTATAAACTTATATACTATAAGTCAAAGATGAAAATGATTTCATCATGAAAGCTATGCGTGCATGAGAGGTTAAAAATGGGTTACTTAAATCAAGATAACATATGTTGTAGTTCTTTAAAAGTGTTTCAGGAACTTAATACTATGTGATGTGATGATAATGACAAGAGAGGCGATAGCCATGATGTGTGTGGTAATACTTTTGTCTCAGTCCATGTATTGGTATATAATGACTGGTAAAGCACCAACTTTGTGCACATGGTGGGCACGCTCTCAGCTGGCAGCCATGATATGAAGTGCTAATTCATGAGAGACACTTGACGAGCCAAATGGCGTGCATTGTGGGTACATGTCATCACAATGATCCATGATTTGAGCTCAATAATTCAAAGACTTACAGTGTAGTTCGCATCAGATTACTGTTGATACAGAATTGCAGGAGTTGTGTGTCATGTTGGATGGGGACATGTACATGCAATTCCTATCGTAGGAACGGGCCTAAGGAAACTGATCTTTGCCTTTTAGCTTCCAAAGCATCAAGGTTTTCATCCAGATGTACCTACTTGGTTTATGCCGCTATGTTACTCATTCATACAGATGTATTATATAAATGAATATGCCTCGAGATACAAAGTTAATGTGTCGACATCCCTGCTCTTATTATGTAAATGAATATGCCTCGATATTTTGGTGTTCTAGTTTTTAGCTGTTCTCTATGACATAATAGGGGGATTATGTTTGAAAAGAAAAACATGGGTCCATCTTGGTATTTCCTACTTATAAGAAACTTTCTTGAGTTGTATCTTGGTGGAGTGGACATGGCCAAGCATCTCTTCTTGGCACATGTTTATATACCTTGAAAATCTTATGACATATCTCTTCCTGAATATGTTGTATGGTATAATAATAAAGCTGCCTACGTATTGAATGAAGTTAGCATGCTTCTCTTGGATAAAAAGAAAAGGAAGAATAGAGTTGAAATTTGGATTTATTAAAGTATGGGTTAGTTTCTTCAGCATGCGTCATCAGCCAAGCAAGAAAGACGACCTTAAGAAATATTGCCTGTCATTCGCTTGTTGCTGCAAGAAGTCTTCCTCAAACCTTGCATGTTACCGAAAGAACTTCATGATGAAGCATGTCAACTTGGAAGATTCCCGGTTCTACAGATGTGTTTCGTCACTTCATAGCTATGCTAGTTTATCATAAACATCTAAAGCTAGGGAAGTCCATTGATCGAATGGTCCAGATTGAAGTCCATGATGATCATACTTCTCTTAGGATCCATGATAGTTTAAATAATTAAACTGGTGTTACTGTTTAAGCCGGTCTGGACCGGACAGTTTGGCCACTTGTTTGGGTCGGTCGGTCGGCGTGGACGATAAAAATACTCTCGCCTTTTTGCGTGGAGGCCATTGGCTCGATTCCGTTAGTGGAGGAGGACCGGTCACATTCAACCCATACGCCACGCGTGACCCAATTTTACGTCCTTGCCCTCAGTCTTCGACAAACAGTATATCTTTTTGGGTTTTTTTTTATGAATACTCTTCTAAATATCGGATTTTGCATGAATACCCTTTCAAAATTGATATTTGCATGAACTTCGTGCGCTTTAGAATTCGTGAAAGAATTCTAAGTCTCTGACAAAGCATGTCCATGCATGGAGTTCGATGTCAGATTCCAATCACCGGTGCGTGGAAGTGCCATTAGAAGGGGTTAGAGGGGGGGGAAAAGAGCATCCTTCAAAGCATGCTCCAAGCTATGGAGATATTTCCCAAGTCACGAGACAGCAAGCCATGGAATGGAAGAAGCTCTCATGCGGTTTCTGATCTCACCATCACCACCAAGTTCGTCGTGACGATGTATGTATGTTAGCGTGCATCATCGATCTCGCGAGCTTTGTCAGATGTGAAACCTTGCCCTCGGTGACAAGGACATGCCAATTTCCTTTCCAAAGTGAAAATTAGTTGAGAGTGAGCTTGTCGAGCAAGTCTAGCATCCAGGTAATTGTGGTGAGGGTGGTGACATGTCCAGGCAAATATTTTAAACCAAAGCCACCAACCAATTGGTCTCCATCGTAGCAAAGGAGCCAACTAGTTTATTGGTAAAATCTATGGGCTTGTTTAATTTGCGGAGAAAGGAGAAGAAAAAATATAGTTAATGAAAAATTGAAAAAGTAGTTTTTTTATAGAAATAAAATTTTTATTTTTCATGGAGAAGACAAATCCATACGGCACATAGAAAAATCTAATTTGAGTAGACTGAAAATTAGAATATATGTTATAAAATATCTTTAAGCTTTTAAATAGAACGGAATTTTTTTTTTATTGAGAGTATAATATTTATTTTATATAATTTTTCTAAAAATTCAGATGCTTAGCCTAATATAAGCCACTTTAGAATGTCATTTTTTTATGGTCAATCATATATGCAAAATCTACTTTTTGAAACATCATACATTTAAGCATCAGTTTTTTAAAAAATAATATTCTGATAAAAAAAATTCTCCCTACCAATCAAATCAAATGAATCCTGTTCGGTTGCGCTGCAGACTGCTTCAGGAGGTTGCTGAAGGACTTCCAGCCAAATATAAGCCACTTTAGAATGTCATTTTTTTTTATGGTCAACCATACATGCAAAACCTACTTTTTGAAACACCATACATTCAAGCATCAGTTTTTTAAAAAATAATATTCTGATAAAAAAAATTCTCCCTGCCAATCAAGTCAAATGAATCCTGTTCGGGTGCGCTGCAGACCGCTTCAGGAGGTTGCTGGAGGACTTCCAATTCTGTCGCTCAAAACCACCAAATCCCTCCCCCCCCCCCCCCCCCCCCACACACACAAAAAAAAAAGGTAAATAAACAAAAAGCTCTGCTGTACCTGCACTTTAGGCAGCATTGGGCAACCATTCGCAACAAAGATTTAGGAGGCATGCCTAAGCTGTAAGGTATCTTTGTCCAACTCTGAGAATAATCTCACAGGGCACCTTAGGAGCCAGTATGCAGAGATGCACCCACATTGTTACTCGCCACGCGTCCTTCTTAGAGCAAGATAAATAGGTGAAAAGTGAAAACAGGGAAGGCCTTGATGTTCTGATTGTTGAGTTGACAAGAAACAATCATATTTAATACCAGTAAACATCAAAATATGCTTTATTCTTTTCGGTTAAAGCCTGAAGGACCGGCTACATAAACATTCCCTTCATGAATTACAGTACCGCCTCTCACCCATTTCACAAGGACGATAGCTGTAAATAATCTACCACACTGGCCCATTTCCGGCACATTGCAATCTACATTTTGGCAAAAGCATTTTAATTTAACATCCTGCACAAGGTTTACAAAACCAACCACAACTACTGCAGCATCGGCTTCAATCCAGGGTGCAACTGATGCTACCGAGAGCTCCAGTCTCCAAAGCTCAAGTGCTACCAACAGGGCCAAAGTCAATAGCAAACCCCTCGTTCTGAGACTTGAAAACCAATAAAAAACTGACACAGGTAGATACTCCAAACCCATAACCAATAAAAGTAGAGCAGGTTGTGTCATTTCATAGCGAGTTAGGTTACCTCAAGAAATAGGACCACAAAAAAAGAAAAATGTTCCTTAATGCACTGGCAAATCATCAGATCTCACATGCTTTATCCTTGCTTTCTCATGCTTAGCACTTGTATACATTAAAAATTTCTACTTACATTTGCATAGTGTACAATGAGGCTAGACAACCAGGGAAACAATCCCTGCTGGATTTTTACAAACACTTCAGGTATAATTAAAAACTACCCTCATGGTGTTCTAAGTTGTCAATGATTCTCCAGCCGTACACTCTGGATTATATTATAGTACCTTGGAAAGAATGTGGAATGTCGAGTAGAGAAAGTAAGGCAAGAGGGCTGAGATGACAACAACGAGTGCAGTGAGCCAATACAGGGGACTGGAGACGCAGGCTTCCAAGAAAACCCAGTACGCAGTGGTGGATATCGTTGGTGGAAATGAACCGTAGATTATTAAAAATATATACCAAAAGAAGATGCTGCCCCAGATGAAGACGTGATGGATCCATGTGAAGTAGCTGAGGTAGAGTGCCAGCTGGCAATTTACCGTCCACACGACAGAGGTATACATGGTTACACCAAGGATGTCGGTTCCTGCCCCATGACCGTCCTTGTGGAATGCTTGTTCCAGGATGGCACTGGTTGTGAAGTAGTAAATTATGACTGAACTGCAAACTCCATTAAGCATCCATCCTAGAATACGAGGCCAGCTGAAAAAGATGTTGCGCACACCATCTTGGTGCAACGAAGGGAACTACAGAAGGTGATGAAACTAAGTAAATGAGTCAGGAATCAATTGATAAACATGAGAATTATGATGTGATTATAATAAAAATCGCTCTGATTATTAGGTAAATAATAAACATTTGATTTCCCAAGGATATATTAATAAATAATGTTAACAATGATTACATTTGTGATCTACAATTGCACAACAGCTATGAGCAAGAGGCTTAGTTTATAACTTCTAATTTACTTCGCATGGAATTAATTTGAGGACAACAAAATTATTTATATATGAAAACTCATAGAAGGCAAGGAAATGTTGCTTAGTTTAGTATAGGAAAGGATACGAGGTTTTCTTTTTTCTTTTTTTTTTTCCTTCCCTGAAAAAAAGGATGTTTACCATAAAAGTAGATAACTGAATAATGGTTCACATGCAATGCTTTCAACTTTTTTTTTTTTTCAGAGTGATAGTTGAGCACGGAAGTCATGTTACATTCTACAGAGTATGCCACAGCCATTTACAGCTATAAATGGACCAAACCTGTTTACGAGCCTCACAATACCGATCAGCTATCTGCTGTACAAGTGCATGGATGGTGAGCCCACAAGGACATTACTATCCTTGAAAAATATGTATACATAGAACATAGTGTTTCACTAATACAAACAAGAAAAACACAGAGCATAATATCTTAGAAATGCCTGTCTCAAAATTCATGGATTGCTAAAATTACATGAGGCTCTTATATAATACACAGGAGTTATTCTAATCTATCTTGTTGTACTCTGGAAGTGACCTGAGGCACTAATGTCAAAATGGAACTAACTCTGTAAAGTCCAGCTAATTTTACAGGAACAGATGAGGTGCCGCATGCACACTTAAATAAAATGTCCTTCACCTTTGTAAATTCTTTATCGAAAATGTTAGGCATCAACCTGCCATTATGTTCTATATTAAGCAATCAGGTGGGCTTTGGGCCTGGAAGATACAATTGCTTTTAAGTGTAAGGAAAGCTTGGACTTGAAGATTTATGCGTAAGATCCAAGAAAAATTGAAGTTCTACATAAGACTAGACCAAACCCGGCCATGAGGAATTTATTCATAAACAATTACATACGCCAATGGGAACATCATCCGATCCTCTGCATCATTAACTGTCTTTAGAATAAAAATCAAGTTGGTTGTGGCCTTGTCTTAAAAGCAGATATGGAAAACCTCCAACTCCTTGGAGTGGGAAAAGATAATTAATGATATAATAAATTAAAGCAACAAATCCAACAAGCGCAGCATGTCTTTTGACCAAAATTTTGGAGTTTCCTCTTACAATTGACGCTACCTTTACCATCAAGATATCTTGAAATTAGATATGATGGAAACAAGTAAAATTTTTAGACCCATAGAGGTGTCAACAATGGAAACTGGGTCGAATTGCTGATTCGCTGACTAAGGACCGTGGGCTCACGAATCTACTCGTATGGAAGACTGCTCCTTCGAAGAGAGAAAGATGCACAAATGAAATGTTTGATTATGATCTCGTCAAATTCATCCTAGAGGAGAGGGTTTTTTGTTTTTGTTGGTCCATCAGTCCATGGCTTCCGATGAACTAAAAAATTCACCTTTAATTACCCGAGACCTTATCCATAAGTGCTGAAAAAAAGATGAAACTATAACATAATATAAATTTGAATTTCATTAATTTTGCTCAATGTTTCACAAGTTAACCACGGGCATACCCTAGTTTACATCAATAAATGAGATATAAAAGTATATAATTTACACAATGTAAGGAGGAGAGATGCATAATGACAGGGAGAACTTGGATCCAACTTAGGGACATGTAGATCCATCAACATCTCAGTTTGAACTTGCCCAGTCTAATGATGTGGAGGTCGATTTGATTTGGACTTGCCTGGTTCAGTGGCATGGGGGTCAACTTTGCTCGACAGAAAATTAGAGGACTAATTCTAGTCAGTTTGACCAAGGTCCAAAGACTAACCCTGACTAGAATTTGATCAAGATCAGAGGACTAATCCAATCATAAGCTTGACTAGGGTTAGAGGACTAACCTTGACTTAGAATTAACCAGGTTCAGAGGACCAGTAAAAATCTAAAATTCTGGATGAGTATGCAGCTATTAGGAGATTCCCACACATGGGTTCTCAAAGAAGACGGAGACATCAGGCATCTAAGTAATGCAGGAGATGTTGGGCTTTAAACAAAAATGACAATGTAGAAAAGGATATGTTCCGATTGGGGAGAAGGAAGATTTTTTTCAACCCGCTCAACTCGAATCTCTCGGAAGATAACTAGAAGAAGATAGAGTAATCTCAAAAGTAGAGCTTTAAGTCTCCTTTTCTTTTATTAATGATTAAAAAAATGAGGTACATAGTCTCTATTTATAATGTGAAGTCTGCCGTAAGCTCGTAACACAATTTGGGTCAGATTTCTCCTTCTAAACCTAGTAGGACTCCATTTCTTAAAATAGATATTACTAGTAGAAATTTTCTAAAAAAAGCTAAAACTTATGAGGACGTAGATCTCGACTCCTACATCAACTATGCCTTCTGTCGCTTCGTTTGATTTTTCTCGGATAGAGAGCTACACCCGATCAAATTCTTACCCAAAAAGGAAACTTTCAGTTTGACTGAACCTTTTTAGGGTCTAAACAATGAAATTTTATTTCAATTCAACCTCCTAGTAGTAGATTTCAAAAAGATACCCAATTTCAAAAAAAAATATCATCTCAATCGGACAGACCGAGTTATGGCCTCCTGAAGTTTGGTATGCAACTCGGCTTTCCAATGTGGCAGATCTTGCTCTTAGACCCTGTCCAGCCTTGTTCGCAGTGGCCAAAGTGGTCCATATTAAGTCTGAGGATCCTCCTCGATCAGGGCTCCTCCTATTTAGGAGATTTAGCTCCCACTAAATCAGAACTGAAGGTGGAAATGCCTGCTTCTCTGTCTTGCAGTTGAACCACCTAGCTTTATTTGGAGATGGTTTCTGGCCTGGCTCTTCTTTGCTCTTGAGTTTCAGAGAACCACTTGCTCTGCTCCTACATATGGACTTCGTGGTAGGGACACTTCTTACTTTCCTTCCTCATCGATGATGACTACAACGACTCCTCGATTTTGATCTCGGTAGATTGGCCAATGGAACCAGAGAACGAGAACTTAGCCTCTCATAAGTAGTATCAGATTTTTGTACCATCATCACAAACTTATTCCATGCATTAACAAGTCGCTTCGCTTGGGCAGCAATTGCAAGGTCAATGTTACCTTGTATTCTGGAGGCGTTGATCATAAACTCTTTACCGTCCTTCACAAACTGATACTTTTTCAGACGCCAATAGAAGACCGCATCTCGATCCCAAAGATATAAGCTCCCAAGAATAACCTGGCAAACATTTAAAGAAGCTACTTAACAAGTTACCTCGTCGATGTACATCTCAATTATAGGGAATTTGAAGGTACACTACTTTGTGATCTTCAATTCATCGTCTTTTTGAATCCAACCAAAAGGGTAGGGACGTGGATGAGGCTTATTCTGCAACCACAGCTTATAAACCAAATTTTCAGAGATGAGGTTTTTCTAGCTTCCACGATCTACAATAGCCTCAATGATGTTCTGTTTCACCTGAATCTTCAAGCGGAAGAATTCCTCTCGCATCTCTAAATCTGCTTCAGTAGCTACCTTGGGTTTTCTCGCCATCATGCTAAATTTGCAGTCTGCTTGCTCAAGCTTGGGCAGCTCCTCAACTTCTACAGCATTGAGAATCGTCGTTCTCTTCTTCTTAGAATCGTCTTCTTATTGTATCTTCCTCTTTGGCCGCAACTCGGAGTGAAGTTTCCAACACTCCTTGGTGTGTCCACGAAGGTTACAACCATGGTCTGCCGTACCAGCCCGTACCGGCCACGGGCCGGTACGTACCGGTCCAGCTTGGGACCGGTACCGGATCAGCGTGGAATCCGGTACCGGTAGTTTATTGTTGGAGAACCGGTAAGGGACCGGTACGTGACCGGTACGGACCGGGCCGAGCCGCCACCGGTACGCCGACCGGTACCGGTACGGCGGACCTTGGTTACAACAATCACAATAAGTTTTCTGAGTCGTGTTGGCATGTTCATGCTTTGCTCCCTCTCTTGACATGGATTTTCACCATTTTTTTCTGAACTTGTCGCCTTTTTTACCTTTCCTAGGCTGATTCTTCTCCTCAAACCCCATGGCTTTCACGTCGGCTTCGTTAATATTTTTCAACTTTGAAGAGTTTCAGCTCCTTTCGGATGTTCTCGTGGAGACCTCTAACATTCTACATAAAAATTACATGATCGTCAATGAAAATTTCAAAAAAGATTGCTTGCCTGTGAAACTCAGTGGTGTAATCCTGGACAGACTGATAGGCCTGTTAACGAACCGAGCTGCTCGGGCTCGGCTCGGGCTCGGCCCGTTAAAAGCTCGGCTCAAGCTCGGCTCGCTAGTCAAACGAGCTCGAGCCCGAGCCTAAAATGAGGCTCGTTTAAATTCGAGCTCGAGCCCGAGCTCGAGCCCGAGCAGCTCACGAGCCCAAACGAGCTCGAGCCACAACAGTGAGACTAAGAAAATGGGCCTCATTTTAATGATGTAAGAGCCTCATTTGTGGTATTTAATGTAGATTTTTGTTATGGGGCTCGAGCCCGAGCTCGAAATGAGCTTTATGAGCCCAAGCCTGAGCTTTTCTTTTACCAAACAAGCCCGAGCTCAAGCTCAATACAGAGCTCGGTACCGAGCCCGAGCCCGAGCCCGAGTTCTGTGAAACGAGCCGAGCCCGAGCCTCCCCAAGCTCGGGCTCGGCTCGGCTCGTTAACAGGCCTACAGACTGATCATACTTCTGCCGTAGGTACTGCTACTTGATCCACCGATCCTCCTTATGGCCGATTGGATAGAACTACTTAATTAGGCTCTTGAATTTGTCCCATGTCAGATTTGAAATGTTTCTCATATATGAATTCCAATAGATAAGAGCATGGCTAGAAAACTTGAGACGGGCAAGAGCTAACTTCTTAGAGTATCCATAGATAGTAAAGTATGTTTCTAACTAGTCTAGCCAGTTAGCTAGCTTTTCCATATCAACAACCCCGTCATATATAGGAATCTCGATTCTAGCCTCAACTATAAATAATTAAAAATCGAGATTTTTCATACCCGCTCATCCTCATCCTCCTCGCTGGTGTTAGAAGTATGCCCTAGAAGCCAATTTGGCTGACACATTATTAATTCTGGGACATAATTTTGTACTTGACTTTATTATTATTGATTAATAAATGGGCATTCTTTTCATTCATATTGTTTATGTGTCTATGAATCGTCCAAGAAATTAATAAGATGATGATACATATTCTCAAGAGTTGAGAATTTGAGCCATGTATCATTGGTGATTAATTTCTAAATGCTCCTGATCAATGGATCATCACGAGGACGGTGATCGATCCGATAAGATTAGTGCATAGATCGCTTTTCTTATGGATGGACGAGACTCGAGTCCACAGTGTAGGGACACTGAAGTGATAGTGCGGGTGCTTGTTAGAAAACAAGGGTACTGAGCGTGACCAAGATAAGAAGTCACTTGGATGTCTATCCACTCGTCAGTGACTTGCTTGATGTTGCAGTAGTGTGACTAGTCCTTTACCTGCGGTGTTTCGGCTATTCACAGTGAGGTTATTGTAATTTGACTGCACGCATACATGGTCTCTAGCCATATGGGTCCTTGTAGTGTAGATTGGCTGCAATAGGTTCACTGTAGGAGTAGGGTATGCACCTACATGGAATCTATCGACCTTGGTAGATAAGGAGTGATCCTATGTGATTTATAACACTGAGTTCGTAAGACCTCGGCCGGGGCAGTATGAACAGTGGAGAAAGAGTTTTCCACTTTCGAACTTAAGTCAAATAAATCTAAACATATAACAGACGACGGGGTTTGACGAGTTATCCATGACCTCCATTCTGTAGGGATCCACGATAGAAGGACCGTATCATATGATAACTGCACCTAGAGGTTCATCATTCCATTCTGCTGGGTTGCCACTACATGCTGCTAGGTGTCACTGGTGGATGATGAGACTCACAGGGACTATCTTGATGATCGATGGTCCCTGGTGAGTTGAGTTGGAATTGTTCCAACCCATTGAAAGGAGTTTTCAATGATATTGTGATAGAGATCGCAATATATCTCACTACCAAACAGAATAGAACCTATAGGGTCACACACATTAGAGGTATTGACCGATCCGATGGTTGAATTGTGATTAGGAATCACAAATAATTAATTTGATTGATAATTGGTTAACCCGCTAAGAGTCAGTGAGTTGAAGAAGGAATAATTGCAATTGGATTGCAATTTAATTTAATTAATTGGACTTAATTACGAGTTCTACTTGGAGTAGGATTCTTAAAGTCCTAATTGGATTAGGATTTCAAATTAAATTAAAGTCCTACTTGGAGTAGGATTTCTAAAGTCGTAATTAGATTATGACTGAAATTGAATAAGTCCTAATTGGGTTAGGAGTTCTTAAGTCCTAATTAATTTTAATCTAATAGATTAAGATGACTCCTAATTGGATTAGGATTGAAGAGTTCAACTGAGTCATGGTTTAATTGAAATCCTAATTAGATTAGGATTTAAAGGGAAAGAAAGATTGGGTTCACTCAATTCTCTTTGGAAGAGAATTAGACCCACCTTGTAAATGGCCCCCATGCCCCACTTAATTGGATTAAGTGAGGCGTGTGTGTGATAGGGAGAAGAGGGAGGGGAGTACCCCTCCCTAGGCTGATTACGTGAAGAAAAAGAGGGAGGGGCTACACCCTTCCTCACACCCAAATTAAAGAAGGATAGGGGCTGCCACCTTAGGTTTTTTTTTTTTTTTATTTTGGTGCCGTGAACCCCTCTCCCTCTTTTGGGTTTTTTCAGCCGCAATGCAAAGAAAAAAAAAAAGAGGATAAACATGAGCTCCTAAAAGTTAGGAGCTCACGCTTAGAGATTTCAAAAGGAGGGCATGTGGGCCCCTTGAACCACCCCTCCTTTGGAAAAACGTGGGATTCTCTCCTCTCCCTTTGAGCCATGAACAGCACCCTCCTTTCTTGGGGTTTCAGCCGCCAACAAAAAAAAAAAAAAAAAAAGGAGGCATTGGCTCTCCTTTCTCCCTTCCTTCTTCCACCAAAATAAAAAGGCTGCAACTTGTTGCTCCCTTTTTATTCTTCTTTCTCCAATCCTTCTTGTTCAAGGGAGAGCAATCAAGGAGTTGTTTGCTGCAAGAAGAAAGAGATTCATCCATTCAAAATCTTCTCTGCAAGGGAGCTAGCACCCCGGAAAGATTCAAAGGCTTCAAACGGTCCTCTGCCTCGTGTGGATACCTGTAGAGGCCGGACGCGTGTGCCGCTTCAAGCGAACCTTCCAACAAATCCACGATCATCATATTTGCGGTGACCATCTATCCGCACAAGGTGAAGATCTAATCTTCCTAATCATATAAAAAGTATTTAATCCTAATCTATCTACGAACGACGGTTTTAAAATACGTTCATGTGATGAACGGGATCTCGCGCATGTCTTCCGCTGCGCGCAGAATTTTTCTGCAATTTTCTGCGGTGTGCGAGGGATACCCACAGTGGTATCAGAGCCAGGTTTCGTAGATTAAGATTAGGATTAAAAGATTGAGGCATAATAGATCTGAAAATTTAAAGATTATGCTTGCTGAATTTTTCTGCATGCAGAATTTTCAGCTTGCTGATTTTTCTACATGCTGATTTTCTATGCTTGGATTAATGATTCTAATGCTTTGATAATATGATTACAAATATTTAGAATCATATCTTGCATGATCAGCAACTCATAAGATAACATAATCTGTTAAATATTCAGATCTGTAAATTATATTTAATGCATGAGATGCGTATGGTGATGATCATGGATGGATCCTTTAATTGTGCTGAAATGTTCTGCAATGTCTGAGATGTTCTATGATGTTATGTGATGGCATGTAAATCAGATTTTCAGATGCCTGCGTGCATCTTATATTGATGTATTAGAGACCTGCGTGTCTCATGTAAAAGGGTTGTAACTATTATTTAATTTTATTTATTTTTAAAGTTATCTGGGATGTAATCTGTGATGTGTTTGCACATCAATGGTTGATCGGTGCATGCCTCTACAAGCACGATTTGCGCGGATCGAGATCAAGGGTTGATTGGAGATGGATCAAGGAGTTGATCGTAATTGGACCAAGGGTGCTCAAGATCGAGTCACGAGTTGAAGATGATCTAAGCAATTGACGTGCATGTGTTTGTACTATGACCCCATCCTGGATCCATGATCATCACCAGTTATTTTGTTATTATGCCTTATTATTTATGTTTATGTCTATGCATAGCGGGTAGATAATTATTTGCATGAGATGTAGATAATTAAATGAAAAAGATCTAAATTAAATCTCCTCGAAAATATTAAGTCTAGCGGTCTTCCATCGTAGTAGAGCTGCTAAGGTCTTTCCGGCGTTGATTTGTCTCGGCTGGATACAGTGGGCAAGTTGCATCGGGGGACTGGACCTCTCTATTAGGCATGAGATGTTGTAGGGATAAAGATGAGGTTGGGCGCCAATAACTGTTAGGTGAGGACCCAATGACGACTTTACTTCTGCGGTTATACGGCGGGTCTGACTTAACTAAGAAATGGAGCCAATAACTGTTAGGTGAGGCTTTCATGACCTAGAGACCGGATAGCGCTGCAATTTGCTTGAGAAGCATTGTACAAGAGTTGTACACTCATCCTTTTATGTATCACCAATAACCGTTAGGTGAGGTGGCATGTAAATTGGTGGGACCGTAGCACCCCACTTGAAACCTAGAGTCGCAGGTTTCCGTTTCTCTACCAGAGGAGTGTAAGAGATTCGAGGAAATAGTGGGAGGTGTTTGTTTTAAAAGGCCCTAAAACAAATAGAGTTCAAGTACAAAATTCTAACTAGAATCTTTACTCTCTGAGGATTATAAAGTCAGCTTCTAGACTCTTAACTCATATCCTATAGAACAACCGTTTGACCAAACCCAATTATAAAGATTGGCTCAGCAAATTTCAAAATAGTTTTGAATTGTGAGAAATTCGGATGTGTTAGACCATGGAATCCCCGTGTTACCAATCCGTCCGATCACTGATCAGCGTAAGACGCATGTTAAGTGGACGAACAATGACAATAAAGTTAGGTGCTGCACAATGGCATCCATGTCCAATGCATTACAATGCCAGCATGAGAACATGAAGACCGCCAGGGACATATTAAATCACCTGCAAGAGTTGTATGGTGATCAGAGTCACGCACTCGGTTTGAAGTGTCCAAGAGGCTCTTCAAAGCCAAGATGCGCGATGGGCAGTCTGTCCATGATCATGATTTGACCATGATAAAGGACTTAGAGAAGCTTGAGAAGCTTGGCATGACTATGCACAAGGAATTGCAAACGGATTTGATCCCGCAATCCCTTCCAGCTTCATATGAATAGTTTATAGTAAACTACCATATGAACAAGGTTGTATGCACTAAAATAGAATTGTTAAATAAATTGGTAACTACCTTAGGACCTTAAAGAGTTCAAAGGGCATCGTTCTTGCTGTCGAGTTGGTTTCTACTTCCAAAAGAGAGTCTACCTGGAAGAAGAAGAAGCCTGCGAAGAAGCAGAAGACCGAGAAAAGGCCAAGCAAGGAAGTTCCAAGAAAAGGCCGAATGCAAGGGAAAGCGTTTCCATTGCATCATGAAATGGCCATTGGAAGATGAACTGTCCTACATGCATGGAAAGCATAAAGAGCAATAAGGGTGACAGACCTTCAGAAAGTATGTCAGATATGCTTAGGATACTTAGGGACTGTTACCTACTGCTAGCAGAAATTTGATTTCTATATTTTGTTTAGCATAGGAAGAGTTTTGTAAAACTACTGTTCTATTTATTTGATAAATAAATGGGTTTCATGTGGTTTTATGACTGACAATCTCTGTCACTTACATATAGATGTATTGGTGAATGTATCTGAGCAAGTAGTGAGTGCCATAGGATCAAGAAGATCTAGAGATGAGATAAACCAGAAGTATTTGTGGCACATCAGACTTGGCCATATAGGAGAAAACAGAATAAACAAATTGGATAAACATGGGCTTTTGGGCTCATTAACTTTCGAGTCATATCCGATTTGTGAATCCTGCCTTCAAGGAAAGATGGCCAAATTATCTTTTGTAGGACACAGGGGAGGTCCACTGAAATACTTACCCTAGTACACATAGATGTGTGGCCCATTCGATGTGCAGGCTAGGGGTTGTAATTTTTACTTCATTTACCGATGATTTCCTTTGGTATGGATATGTGTATGAGACACAAATCTGAAACTTTTGAAAGGTTCAAAAAGTTTAGATATGAAGTAGAAAAACAAACAGAAAAACTCATTAAGGTTCTTCGATCGGATCGAGAAGGTGAACACCTTAATATAGAGTTCCATGATTATCTCAAAGAGAATGGTATAGTTTCATAATGGACCCCTCCTGGTACACCTCAGCTCAACGGAGTGTCAGAGAGGAGGAATCAAACCCTATTGGATATGGTTAGGTCCATGATGAGCTTCACTGATTTACCCTTGTTTCTTTAGAAAGATGCCCTACTTTCAGCAATTTACTTATTGAATAGAGTTCCCGCTAAAGTCCGTTCCTACCACACCATATGAGATATGGCATGGTAAGAAGCCGAGTCTTGGTTATCTCAAGATTTTGGGATGTCCAGCTGAACTCAAGCGACAACAGGTGGACAAGTTAGAGGATAGGACAATTAATGCTCGTTTTATAGGATATCCTAAAGAGTCATTAGGATACGACTTTTCGTCCCAAAGAATCACAAAGTGTTTGTGAGCCTACATGCTATCTTCATGGAAAATAGTTTATCCTTGACAAAGACAGTGAGAGGAAAATTGAGCTCAAAGAGAAAGTCTCTAAAGACAACGAGCCATTGTGCCTATAGAACATATTCATATTAAGCCAATATACGTAGTACCTCCTCCACCTCGTAAATTTAGTAGGATCTCCCGTCCGCCTGAAAGGTACTTAGGTATGCTTACAGAGGATGTAGAGGAAGTGTTCCTCATGGGAGATAGAGATCAAGGTAAAGATCCCAATACCTACAACAAGACGATGTTAGACATCGATTCCGAGCAATAGTTGGAAGCAATGAAGTCAGAGATGGACTCCATGCATTCCAACCAAGTCTGAACCTTAGTAGATTCACCAGAAGGTATAGTACCTATTAGGTGTAAATGGATCTACAAGAGAAAATTAAGTTCGGATGGCTAGGTAGAGACCTATAAGGCAAGGCTAATGGCGAAAGGTTATAGTCAGTGCGAAGGCACTAATTATCAGAATACTTTTTCACCTATAGCCATGCTGAAGTCCATTCGAATATTGCTTGCTATTGCAGCATAATATGATTATGAGATATTGTGATGGTGATCACAAGGTCTGCAAACTGCAGAGGTCCTTCTATAGACTAAAACAAGCATCTCGGAGTTGGAATACTCGTTTCAACTATGTAATCAAATCGTTTGATTTCATCAAGAACGAGGAGGAACCATGTATTTTATAAGAAGGTTAGTGGGAGGGCTATTGCATTCCTCGTATTGTACGTGAATGATATCCTAGGTCAAGGTTTGGTTGTCTAAGAAATTCTCCATGATAGACCTTGGGAAAGTATTCTATATTTTGGAAATTAAGGTCTATAGAGATAGATCTAAGAGGATGCTTGTCCTGTCACAGAATATGTACATAGAGGGAGTGCTGAAGAGCTTCGGCATGGAAACCTCTAAAAGGGGATAATTACCTCTTAGGCATGGGATAAATCTCTCCAAGAAGATGTACCTCAACACATCTGAAGACATTCAGCGGATGAGCAAGATCCCTTATGCTTCGGCTATAGGGAGCCTCATGTATACCATGCTATGTACGTGACTTGATATAGTATATGCTGTGAGTGTCACGAGCATATATCAGTCAAATCCAAGCAAGAAGTGCTGGATAGCTGTGAAGAACAGTCTTAAGTACTTGAGAAGAACTAAGGATATGTTCTTGGTCTTTAGGAGAAGATCAGAGTTGAAGGTAGAAGGATGCACACATATTGATGATAGAAAGTCTATATCAGAATATGTGCAATGGTGGTTTAGTAAATTGGAAGAGTTCCAAACAACCGATCATTGTAGATTCTACCTTAGAAGCTGAATGTTAAACCGTCTCTAAGGGTGCAGTGGAAACCTTTTGGTTTAAGAAGTTTATTGCAGAGTTAGGTGTAATGTCATCAGATGCCATAACACTCTACTGCGATAACAAAGGCACCATAGCACTAGCTAAGGAGCCAAAGGTCTTACCAGAAGTCTAAGCACATGGAGTGGCGGTTTAACCTGATAAGCGACTACCTCGAAAAAAATAAGTAGAGGATCAGAGAGTAGACTCCACAGGAAATGTGGTGGACCAATTCACTAAGCAGCTAAGTCGGCAGAAAACTGAAGCGCATCTTGAGAAGATGGGGCTTAGGTTTATGGTTGTTTGACTTTAGTGCAAGTGAGAGATTGTTAGAAGTATGCCCTAGAAGCCAATTTGGCTGACACATTATTAATTCTGGGACATAATTTTGTACTTGACTTTATTATTATTGATTAATAAATGGGCATTCTTTTCATTCATATTGTTTATGTGTCTATGAATCGTCCAAGAAATTAATAAGATGATGATACATATTGTTTAAGTCGAATAAATCTAAACATATGACAGACGACGGAATTTGACGAGTTATCCATGACCTCCGTTCTGTAGGGATCCACGATAGAAGGACCGTATCATATGATAACTGCACCTAGAGGTTCATCATTCCATTCTGCTGGGTTGCCACTACATGCTGCTAGGTGTTACTGGTGGATGGTGAGACTCACAGGGACTATCTTGATGATCGATGGTCCCTGGTGAGTTGAGTTGGAATTGTTCCAACTCATTGAAAGGAGTTTTCAATAATATTGTGATAGAGATCGCAATATATCTCACTACCAAACAGAATAGAACCTATGGGGTCACACACATTAGAGGTATTGACCGATCCGATGGTTGAATTGTGATTAGGAATCACAAATAATTAATTTGATTGATAATTGGTTAACCCGCTAAGAGTTAGTGAGTTAAAGAAGGAATAATTGCAATTGGATTGCAATTTAATTTAATTAATTGAATTTAATTAATTGGACTTAATTACGAGTTCTACTTGGAGTAGGATTCTTAAAATCCTAATTGGATTAGGATTTCAAATTAAATTAAAGTCCTACTTGGAGTAGGATTTCTAAAGTCGTAATTAGATTATGACTGAAATTGAATAAGTCCTAATTGGGTTAGGAGTTCTTAAGTCCTAATTAATTTTAATCTAATAGATTAAGATGACTCCTAATTGGATTAGGATTGAAGAGTTCAATTGAGTCATGGTTTAATTGAAATCCTAATTAGATTAGGATTTAAAGGGAAAGAAAGATTGGGTTCACTCAATCCTCTTTGGAAGAGAATTAGACCCACCTTGTAAATGGCCCCCATGCCCCACTTAATTGGATTAAGTGAGGCGTGTGTGTGATAGGGAGAAGAGGGAGGGGCGTACCCCTCCCTAGGCTGATTACGTGAAGAAAAAGAGGGAGGGGCTACACCCTTCCTCTTGCCTTATAGGATAAGGTTGGAGCTCCTAAATTTTAGGAGCTCCACACCCAAATTAAAGAAGGATAGGGGCTGCCACCTTAGGTTTTTTTTTTTTTTTTCCTTTTGGTGCCGTGAACCCCTCTCCCTCTTTTGGGTTTTTTCAGCCGCAATGCAAAGAAAAAGAAAAAAAAAGAGGATAAACATGAGCTCCTAAAAGTTAGGAGCTCACGCTTAGAGATTTCAAAAGGAGGGCATGCGGGCCCCTTGAACCACCCCTCCTTTGGAAAAACGTGGGATTCTCTCCTCTCCCTTTGAGCCGTGAACAGCACCCTCCTTTCTTGGGGTTTCAGCCGCCAACAAAAAAAAAAAAAAAAAAAAGGAGGCGTTGGCTCTCCTTTCTCCCTTTCTTCTTCCACCAAAATAAAAAGGCTGCAACTTGTTGCTCCCTTTTTATTCTTCTTTCTCCAATCCTTCTTGTTCAAGGGAGAGCAATCAAGGAGTTGTTTGCTGCAAGAAGAAAGAGATTCATCCATCCAAAGTCTTCTCTGCAAGGGAGCTAGCACCCCGGGAAGATTCAAAGGCTTCAAACGGTCCTCTGCCTTGTGTGGATACCCGTAGAGGCCGGACGCGTGTGCGGCTTCAAGCGAACCTTCCAACAAATCCACGATCATCATATTTGCGGTGACCATCTACCCGCACAAGGTGAAGATCTAATCTTCCTAATCATATAAAAAGTATTTAATCCTAATCTATCTACGAACGACGGTTTTAAAATACGTTCATGTGATGAACGGGATCTCGCGCATGTCTTCCGCTGCGCGCAGAATTTTTCTGAAATTTTCTGCGGTGTGCGAGGGATACCCAACAGCTGGATGGTGGATCTTTATCTTGAGCCGTAGGAGAGCTTCGCAACAAGAGTTGCTAGTGCTTGTACTGAAGATATCACCAATCTGAAGACGATCTCGATGAGCTGGGCAATCTTTTTCTTTAGTTGTATGAGACGTCTTTTTGTCTCATCATCATCCATCAAGAAAGAACTAGCAGCCATACAGGCCTTTGTCCTTCGATGTACTTGAAGCACAGTCTTTCTCCTAATTGCTTGTATTGCTCATGCATCTGAACCATGAACAAAAGGCCCCACAGATATAGAGGACCGGAGCTCTAATACCAATTTGATCCAATCGGAGAGAAGATTTTATTCAACCCGCTTAACTCGAATCTCTCCAAAAATAACTAGAATAAGATAGAAAAATCTCGAAAGTAGAGCTTTAAGTCTTTTTTTCATTAATAATTAAAAAAATGAGATATATAGGCTCTATTTATAATGTGAGGTCTATCCTAACACAATTTAGATCGGATTTCTCTTCTTAAACCTAATAAGACTCTCTTTTCTAAAATAGATATTACTAGTGATTTTTTTTAGAAAAAACTAAAAATATTGAAAAGGTAGATCTCGACTCCTATATCAACTCTGTCTTCAATCGCTTCACACAATTGTTCTTGGATAGAGAGCTACATCCGATCAAAATCTTATCTAAAAAAGAAACTTTCAGTTTGACCAGCTTATTTCAGGGTTTAAATGGTGAAATTTTGTCCCAATCCAACCTCCTAGTTGTAGATCTCGAAAAGATACCTAATTTTAAAAAAAAATATTACCACAAACGGATATCATATGACCAAGTTATGGCCTCCAGAAGTTTGGCATGCGACTCAACTTTCCAATGTAGCGAATCTTGCTCTTAGACCCTCTCCATCTCTACTCCTAGTGGCCAAAATGGTCCATATCTAATGGAGACATCAGAGCCCCTCATTCAAATGATGGAGTCAATTAGTTACTTTTATTATTGGTTGAGTCACTTTGGTTAGTTGCTTTTATTATTAGTCGAGTCGATTTGGTCATGTGCTTTTGTTTTAGTCAAATCAATTGGGTTAACTGTTAAGTCATGCGATTGGATCGAGTGATTGGATCGATTTGGTATGTAATCAATCGGTTGACTTAGTCAATTGATTGAGGATCCAATTTTGGTATGTCGTCAATTGTTTGACCTGATGTAAGGCCTATATAAAGGCCACCCCTCATGAATTAGAGAAATTGATGATTGAATAAAAAATTCTAGCCTCTTTTCTGCTTCTTCTTTCTCCTCCTCTTCTCTTCTTCCTGTGTCTCTATAATCTCTTCTTCCTCCTCCTTCCCTTCTTCCTCTTTCCCTCTCCTTCCTGCAGTGACTCGCCATCAGCTTAGTATTAGAGCAGCCCGGCTTTGCCCTTGCTGCCAAAGCCACGATCCAGTTTCTGTTCTCCTCTCTCTCTCGGTTTTCACCAGGTCCCTCTCTCTTGGATCTCACCAGAGAAAAAAAGGGAAAACCCTCTCGATAGTTTCTTCCGGTTGAAGAACGATTCCCCTCTTCTTCCAAACCGAAATTCAAGCCATCGCGCCGACCCCAAGGAAGGAGAAAGCCCTGAGACAATTCGGCCCCCTGCCATGTGTTCCCGTGCATCCCCGGTCGCTAATCTCATCCAGATCCGCAAAGAGGAACGTCACTGCCCTCCGCCCTCCATCGTCTGACCGCTGCGTGCCACCCGCGGCTCCGCGCTTGGCCATCACCACCGGAAGTCGCCGCAACCCCCCGACAGCACCACCGTGACTGGACTTCAGAAGAGATCGCCGCCTATGCCCGTGACCAGCCGCCACCGTCGCCGCAGGCCACGGAGCCTAGGCCGTGACGTCCGCCACCGCGAAGTACGGGATGCCCTCCCGAATCCGTCGGGAGGTTGAATAAAGTCGGCATTAACGGGTAAGTGTCAGACCCGTTAGCCCAAAACTTGATAGTCCGGGTCCAAAAAAAAAGATATGTGACCGCACATGTCTGTTAAAAAAAAAAAACAATGCACGTGAGCTGCACGTGCTGGCGGTAACTGGTATCGGAGCGGGTTGCGCCCGATAACCCAAACCTTTAAAGATTCACAAAAAAAGGAGGAAAAAATGCACGTGACTTGCACGTGACAAAAAAAACACTACCTACCTGTTCATCTTCTCTGCGACCGCCCCCCCCCCCCGCCACCGTCGTCGCTGCGCCGTCTCGACCGCCTCATCGCCGTCGGAGCCTCACCGGCCGAGTCGCCGCCGGAAGACCACTGCTGCCTTGATCTTCCCGATCGCCGCCTCCTTCGAGTGCTGCTTCTTCCGAGCCCAAGCACCACCTTTAGCCGCCGGCTCTCCGCCACCGAGCATCCCACCTGACGCCGCCGTCTCGCCTCGCAGCGCCGCCTCCGCATCGCGCCAACTCCTCCAGACTCCCCACCTGTTCATCTTCCCCGTGGCTTCCCCCGCCACGACCGTGACCGCCGCCGTGCCACCTAGTAGCAACGCCGCGCCGCCCGAGTTCCACCACCCGAGCGCCACCTCCCTCTCCTCTGACGTCGCCGCCCACCTCCCTCTGTCGCCGCCCACCAGCTGACGCTGCCGACCGCCTCGCACAACGCCCCCATCTTTCTCACCGCCGGCCGCCCCTATTCTTCCCTTTGTCGTTTCCCCCACCCTCCTATTCACACCTATCCGCCACCACAAACCATTTTCCCCTCTCCAACTCCGTTCACACCTCCACTCCCTCATCCCTATCTCCCTTCTCGGTCGCACCCCTTTTCTTCTGCACCCCGGTGAACCGCCATCTCGAGCGACTTTCCCTCCCATCAGACTCCCTGCTTTTCCCTCTTTCTATCCCACAGCCCACCCAGGCCTTCGGGCCCAGCACACTAGAGCACCTCCCACTGCTTTCTAACCCGTGGCCCACCAAGGCCCTCGGGTCCAGCACACTAGCACCCCCCTCCTTTTTTTAATCAAAAGGCCCAGTCATTAGGTCCACCAAGCCACAGCAATCAGGCACCAACGAATTGGTGAAGTCAGGTCCAATTCTACAAAGAACAGCCGCATTGCTGTGATCCAATCCGAGTTGGCACCAATTGCAGAGCCCATCAGCTGCAACAGCACCACCTTCATCGTGCCTGCAGAAATATTTCCGACCAGATCTGCACTCGACGAGGTGGAGTTTTTTTCCACCTGAGAGAAGTCAATGAGGACATCAGAGCCCCTCATTCAGATAATAGAGTCAATTAGTTGCTTTTATTATTGGTCGAGTTAATTTGGTTAGTTGCTTTTGTTATTGGTTAATTCAATTTGGTCATTTGCTTTTGTTTTAGCCAAGTCAATTGGGTTAGCTGTTTAGTCGTGTAATTGGGTCAAGTGATTGGATCGATTTTGGTATGTAATCAATCATTGACTTAGTCAATGGATTAAGGATCCAATTTTGGTGTGTCGTCAATTGTTTAATCTGATGTAAGACCTATATAAAGGCCACCCCTCTCATGAATTAGAAAAATTGATGATTGAATAAAAAAACCCTAGCCTCTTTCTTCTTCTTCTCTTCTTCCTGTGTCTCTATAACCTCTTCCTCCTCCTTCCCTTCTTCTTTCTCTTTCCCTCTTTTCCCTGCAGTGGTCCGCCATCAATATTGAGTTTGAGGATCCTCCTAAATCAGATTTTTTTTTCCTAGATCAGGATATTTCAGCAATTTTCCAATGTTGAACTTTTATGGTAGCCAATCAATGGTGTCTCACCTAGAAAAGAGTACAGCTCCATGAAACTTCGAGCAATGCTCGAGAGAACTTGGAGTCATAGCTCTATAAATACCAAGCAATGCTCGAGAGAATGGAACGGAATCCCAGCTCCTGGATATGGAGCCATAGCTCTTGGATATGGAGTTGTAGCTCCTGAATATGTAGTCACAACTCCTAAATGTGGAGTCACATCTCATGGACATTGAGCAACACTCGAGAAGAATGGAGTCACAGCTCATGGATATCAAGCAACACTCAAGAAGAATTAGAGTCACATCTCCTGGATATCGAGCAATGCTCGTGAAAAATGGAGTCACAACTCCTGGATATCGAGCAATGCTCTAGAAAAATAGAGTCACAGCTCCTAGATATGGAGTCACAGCTCCTGGATAGTAAGCAATGCTCGAGGGCAATGGAATCACAGCTCCAGAGATTAACAGCACAACCCTATGAATATTGAGCACCATCGAAAGAAAAAAGAGAAGTCACAGCTCAATTCACAAACAAGTGTGCAGGCTCGTAGTGGGGAAAAAGGCTCACCTCTGAAAATGGAAAGGTGGAGAGAATGTGCGGCAGATCAAAAAGTTAATGTGGGAGCAGTCTGCTCTGAATTCCCTCATCATTGGGATATTTATACCAACAAGATGGCTGTTTCCTCCCTCTGTCAGCTAGGATGAGGCAGCGTGAAGTGGGGAAGGAGTTCCAGAGGATGTTGGAAGCTGCTGGAGAAGTTTTTGGGCCAGTGGGGTTTGTGATAGATATGGCTCACAGCTCGGATCTTGAGATAAGAGAGGAAGGAAAAAGAAAACATGTGAAACACGAGTTGTTTGTCTCTGCCCATTCTTGTGCATGTAGATTTTAGACTTGGATGGAAAGCAACATAAACTGACTCATACTGAATCAAGATAAGTCATTTATATTGGCTTACAGTAAGTAGATGGTGACTAACAAAGTCAACAGCCAACTAGAAATGCGTTTGGCTTATCAATTTAAATTAGTTTGCAAACAAAACAGCCATGCCATGATAGGCCCCTGCAGCACCATTCTAAGAGTAGTAGAATTGGAATCACGTCAAACCTCTACACATCAATCATTTAAAAACAAAAAAAAAAAAAAATCTTGACATGTTTTCTATCTGAACATGCAAGCTCAGCACAGAACCATGGCCTATCTCTTCAAAAATTCCAGATCAAACTTCCCTGAGATAAATGTTGTGATTAGTGTCTGTATAACACATACAAGCCAGCTCCCAATTTTTATAGACACGAGTGTAAATAGTCCAATCTAATTGTGAGCACAATAATATTTTACTGTGAACCCCAATTAATTTATACCAGCTGCAACGCCCCTAACTCATTGCCCAATTTGCTTGTTGCTTCGCCTCCTTATATATGTTTGTTTCACATTCAGTCCAATCTAAATTAGCTCTTACTTAATGAGATTGGTAAGTTCCATTGATAGACTTGCAAGGTTACATGCACAAACATGTCGATGTCCAAGCTGAGCAAATCTCAAATTGTAAAAGCATGATGTATTACATTCCATACATATCATTCACACGAGAATGATAATTATGTGTCCGGCATGAAACTTTGCACTAACTGTGGTAGACCAACCTCTATTTGTTAATACATGGAACTGACTTGTGGCATAGGCCTGGTTACTATATTTACATTAAAGGATCTTAAACGTTCCCAAACAAGGACAAGTATTTAGTCATTAGCTATCACTACGTCATCAGATAATTTTTTGTTCTCTCTCTTGGTTTGGGCCCTTTATGCCAAATATCTATGAAGCTAAGGACTTATTATTATATACCCAAGGACTAAACTATATAGATCTTAGGTTTATAAGAGGTTTTTCACATGAAAGTTCAACAACTTACAACACAAAGTAGCCTCCCAGAGTTATTATACAATTTTGGACAGACAAAGAGGTCCCTCTCTTCTTCAGATTTTCCTAAAGAGGCCTCCTAAAGTACGTCTGTTTTTATGCTTCTTTCTTTTCTTTATGTTTTTTTTTTTTGAAATTTTGCCAACTTAATCTGAAATTGAACCAACCCAAACAATGCCTTTAGAGTCCCCGTTGCAGCTGTCCTCAATAGCCACCTTTTAATTGTATCCTCTGACCATCCTATTTGCTTTTTAATGATATTATATAATATTTAGGAGTGAGAAGACTATCCTTCTTTAACTTCTTCAATTTTTTTCTTTTCTCGCCCCACATTGTATGCGTATTTGCTTGTACAATTAGTATTCAAATATTCTCTTACCCTAGGGTTAACTCAATTTTCGAATTAATAAAAATCCAACCTGTCCCAAGACTCCTGGATATCAATAATAAGTACTACTCAAACTTAAAGAAGACTTTCATGCTATTTTATCTATTATCAAATTATGTTCTTCGAGGATATGTTATAAGTCTGATCAACATACATAATTGCAGAATTGTAATATGTTGCATATATGTATCTATGATTTAATTTTGATTTTCTAAAGTTCAGAAACCGTTCGCATAATCCCTGGTATTTGTATCACATTCTGGTCTACACATTGACAAGTATTACAGCTGGAGCAACATATACCCTTTTAAAGACATCTTCAGTTTCAAGATACAATTGTGAAATTTTCATTAAATTCGTAAACCAGAACTTATCACTGAGAGTGGGAGCAGAAACATTTTCTAGGATATGTATATTTTTACTAGTACACATGCATTCAGAAGCAATAAGTAAAGGGACGCAACTGCATACCTTGAGGCAAATACGTGATGAAACATCCTTATCAAAAACCCCAAGGGCAATCACAGGAAGAGATGTGAAGGCAACGTTGTAGAAGGATATGTACCAATCATTATAAGCAGGCTGTCCGGAGAAAAAAGCATGAGCCTCAAACCAGAAAAGGGTAAAGCCGAATGTGATGTTCTTGTAGAAAAAGTAGCATATCTGTCCAAGCAAACCAAAATTGGAAGTCAATCAAAAAACAACACGGCAACAAACGAGATAACAGTCATCAAAATGAGCCAATATCACTCATTTTCTACAATGGTTTTATGCTTTCCCATTTCCAAAGAACGTAATCATCAAGGGTTTAAGTTCCAGTCGGCATCAATCCACCACACCAGGCATCCTGGATTGGACAGGCGACTGACTGGGACTTGGGATGCACCCAGGACCCCAATCCCTTAAGTTTGGGTAGTCCCAGTTGGCATCAGTTGGTACCAACCAGACCAGTACCAAGCAGGATAGGGACCAACAACAATTAGTATGGATTGATACCAACCCATCCAACACCCTCCTCTCCACACCCCCCCCCCCCCCCCTCCAAAAAAAAAAAGGGGGCAGCCGAAAAAAAGGAAACTCTTTTATTTTCCTTTTTTCCTGGCAGCATTCACATAGGAAGAGGAAAGGGGAAGGGAGCAAGAGAGGGAAAACAAAGTATTAACTACATACGAGTCAATGTTCTATAATGTACTGAATTGATGCAGTCATACTTTTTGTTGGAAAAAAATTGTTCTATACATGGCATTGATTCAAAAAAAGAAAGGTTCTGACATTTTTTTTGAAACTTTCCAGACAACTCAGATAAATCTGGTTTAGCTTACAGTTGTGAGCACTGAAAGAATAGTTTCAGTCAAAATGGATTGGCTTCAGGCTGATACTGATACAATTTCAGGCACCATATATAGTTTTGAAGCTTTGGTGATTTTCATTTTTGTCAGATCTGTAAAACCCCTTGCAACAGCTGAAACTCTTTTTTGATGGCACGTAAACACCACTCAGCTAGTGCCAGTTTTGTGGTTGGATATAACCATGAGTATGTTGGCAGCTGGATGCTTTCCACTGAAAACTCATTCAATGCCCCTCGCCGAGCGTTGCAGCATGAAGTGGGATTCATTGTGTTGCACAGCACCCCCAAGCCACTTCATTATGGATTGAATATGATTCAAGGACTCTTTATCAGCTGAATTCTAAAGACAAGTGATTGCTTCCATCCTTTTCTTGAAGACATTTTCCATATAATGGGTGGTATATTGCATGTCCACATTAGTCATGTATTACATGAAGATAGGTGGCTGACACATTGGCTAACATGGCCTGCGTGTGAAGATGTAAGGTAACCTGAAGTCAGTCTTAAGGCTCAGGAGGATGTTGCTTGCACTCCCTTTCATCTCATGTACTCTCCACTTTGGGGACTTCCCTTCCTTTTTACCAACAAAAAAAAGTCTTGGATCTAGTTGAAATTGACCATTGAGGCCCAATCTATACATGCCTGGTTAGTCATATTTCTGGATATTTCCATTTTTTCTCTGTCAAAAAAGTAAGGGCTTGCTCTGAAAGAATACAAAAGCATCTGGATGATGGACTCCCAGAAAAATTCAAAAAGAAAACAGCCTTCCAGACAAATTCCCTATGTTGATAAAATTTATGTAAAGCAGGAAAGATCCAGGTCATATTTCATTAATTCTAAAATTTTACTAATAATTATATATCAAGTACAATAATTTGACTAATAATATATAAATAGTCAAATGAATAATAATTCTATTCTATTTTTATCAAAATCTGGAAAATATAGCAACATTTTGCTTAAAAAATCATGAAATTCAAAAATTTAGGAAAACAAATTATAGTAAAAAAACTAAAGAAAACTAATTATTTAACGTCACATGCTACTTTTTAGTACATACATGCACAAATGCACGTAATGCACATATATGATTAATGATCTCTTATATTTTAATGAGAATATGCATATTTAGTGTATAAAATTATCAGTAGTTTTATTATACTCCAAAATAATATCTATACCATCTTTAAACATGTTACCCCCTTAAAATTTTGATTGTTTCCTTATTTTGTTTAATCTATTTGCATTTTATCTTAAATGTTTTCTTCAAGGGGGAGAAATTAGCATACATAAATATAAGGATACTGTTAAATGTTGAGGAAATATAGTTTATACCTCCATTTTTCATTTTCAGACTTCCATCTTTTTTTTCCTTTGCATTTTAGAATGTATTTAATTTTTTAGATTAATTCCCAACAAAAGAATCAAAGCTGGAACTGAAATTGCAAAAACTACTGAAACATCTGAGTCTGTAGAATCAAAATCAATCTTGAAATCAAGTTTCTGATCCTTGTTTTGAAATTTGGACTGTTTTTAGAGCTAGTGAAATTTCTTAATTGGACTCCAAGATTATAAGCCAAGTGTTGGCATTGTTAGTTTCCAAAAATGTAAGTGCTCCAGTAACCTACAAACTTAAAAGCTAACTAAGATGGATGTGTATGATCTACAATACATATGCACAATAGTATGAGTCTGCGATGGGGGAGAGATAATAACATATTTGTAATCTCACATAAGAGGAAGACTTCGACTGGTTTGTAGGGGGTGCAAACAAGCCTAGCGGAGCCAAGCAGCAGGCTGCTCAAGCTCGGCTTGACACATATATGAGCTGCTCGAACTCAGCTCAAGGTTGAGTTGAGCTGGACTTCAGCTATTCAAGCTTCTGCTTGTATGAGCTCTGAGCCGAGCTTTTACTGAGGTGAGCCAAGCTTCCCTATTGATTTTGCAGCTGGCTCATGCCAAAAACTGTTTGAGTGTGGCTCATTTTCTAACCGAGCTGAGCTGAACCAAGCCAATTCCAAGCTGCTCATGAGCAGCCTGGAGAGTTTGCAGCTCTAATGATTTGTCATGAAAGAAAGGGGTGCAAGTGGAACATGATAATCTATGTACAAGTAATGGGAAGTAGTGGGTAGGCATGATGTATCATGTCAGACATGTAAGCCTAATCGAAAGATATGCCTTCATGGCCAATGCATAACACATCAACCAGAACTCGTGTTACCTAATTTTGTAAATCCCAAATCTTTGGGAGATTTTTAGATTGTTTTACACATTAGTTGATATATGACTACAGAGGAGATATTTTTCTCAATCAACATTCATTAGTACTGAATCAAGTTCCAACTTTCATTCAAAAAAAAAGAGTATGAAAAAAAAGTTCAAGAATACTTTATAGATTATTTTAAAAAAGCATTGTTGCAAAAAGGAGACATGACAAGACCGTTGTTCATAACTTGTTCATAGTTTGTTCTTTTGGTGACTTATGAAACAAAAGTATACTCCCTTTTTTCTGATTAAATAGGAGTTGTATAAGAAACTGGAGAAAGAAAGCAAGGATAAACTGAACATAGATTCTGCACTAAAGTTCATGGTTAGACCCATGGAATGCCGTACCGGCCCGTACCGGCCGGTACGGGTCGGTACGTACCGGTCCGGCCGTGGACCGGTACCGGAACGGATAAAAAACCGGTATTTTCCGGTTTTTTATCCGAACCGGCCGGTTCGGGCCCGTACCGGCCGGTACCGGCCTCGTACCGGTGCGAACCGGCCGGTTCGCACCGGTACGATTTTTTTTTTTTTTAAGAACCACAGTGCCGCGCGCTGTGGTTTTTGAAACCACCGCGTACCGGCCGGTACGGGACCGGTACCAGCCGGTACGTACCGGACCGGACCGGTACCGTACCGGACCGGACCGGTACCGTACCGGTCCGGCCGGCCACCGGTACGCCGACCGGTACCGGTACGGCGGACCTTGGTTAGACCTATTGTTCGCACCTTCCGGTTAAGATGTACAGAATATTAGCGAATAAACGAAAAAAAGGAAGAATCCTCTCTAATATTTTGGTAGGTTAAGCTGGAATGCAGTGTTACAAATTATGCAACCTTCCCATTACACATGATAAGAAGTGCACCCAAGTTAATTTTCAAAAATGATATTTTCATCTTCAGAAAATAAAAGCTTTTTAGGTTTTGTTTTATAGTTCAAACTACCTTGAATGAATTTACTAGAGATCCTTGACCAAATTTTGAGAGGAAAGAAATGTATAGTCCCACTAAGGGGTGATATTTTTCTAGTTAGAAAAAGAAAAACAGGATGCCAGTGAATGTTTTACCATGGCTGCAATCCGCCTGTAACACCAATGCCCATGCACAAGCAACAAACGCTCCAAAAAACGAAATTGAGCTATTGCGAAATCGCTAGACATCACAGCCTGCAAACAAGATCACTACAATTATGATTTTATGGCAGCAAACCCAAATAAATCTGCATGGTGGTTCTTAGCAAATAATATATAAGATTAGTAATATATATATATATATATATATATATATATATATATATATATATATATATATATATATATATATAAAATACACTCAAATCTTTTATTATTATAAGAAAAACCCTTAGGACCATAAAGAAAAGTCTTTAGTAAAGATATTGTAAATGTTTCGCCGGTCCAGCATATAGGATGATGAGCTACGATGGAATGCAACACAGAATGATAGAATGAAGATCATAAGAGGCCAGGGAGCTTGAATTTTTGTGAGAGCCTAGAGAAGTACATAACCACAAGGACGGGCTAAAGTTTCTAATAGAAATAGGAAAAAGCTTCAATGGACAAGTGAAGCAACCATGGAAGGAGATGTATCAAACATGGAACCATGACGCCTCCCAAAGAAAGACAAGCAAAATTTACAGAAGTTCTAAATTATTCCACATAAAACATAAATCAAACTAATCATGTTAATAAAATAGCACTCACTATGACTTGTTTGTCAATCAAAAATGGAAACTAGTGAGAATAATCAAATATGATGGCACCAGTTCTAGTTATTGGATATTAGAAAACTTGTGAACAGACACAAAGACTGCTACTACTTGTTACAATGTATGCCACTTCACTGAGTGCCTTCATAGTTAGTGAGTTTCTTTTCAACCCATTAACATCATCATCCAATCCACACTCCAAACCATCATCCTCTATATTGTCAGTATGTCCACTCCTGCTATTGCTTCCATAGCCTTTGAGAATAGCACTAGCCTAGCCAAAGTAGCCAACAATCCCTGGCATGTTCCATCATGACTTTTACCAAAACATAACCATCACTTTGAAAAGCAAGAAGAAGAATGACCTAGGACGATTTCAAAAATGATCCTGTGATGGTCAAAGGTTGTCATTTTGCAATTGGTATTTCTCTCAAGTTCAGTTTCAGTCAACAGCTTTAAGTTGCAAATATTTTTGCCAACCACTTAGCTAGGTCTCACTGTTTATTTATGATACTCTGAATAATTGACTGTATAAAATCAGCATTCCTTTTTTTAACAAAAAATCTTTTTTACTGTCAAAGCCAGCAGCTTTATCCAGCAAGAAGAAAATATCAAGGGATTGTGAAAAAAAAAATGAACTACTAAGCAAAACACTCATAAATCCATGGTGTAGAGATATACTGACCTGCATACCCTCAACTCCACTAATTCCAATGCCAATGTCAGCCTCTTGAAGCATGCCAACATCATTTGCCCCATCACCGATTGCTAGTGTGGTTTTCCTTGTACTCCTTTTCACCAATCTAGTGACCTGAAATCTTTCCAGGTTTCTGTCAGATTATTTTGAGCAAGTAATTGTGTAGAAATAGTCTATTCCTTATAAAGGAATACATCAATCTTTAAGAACCTAAGAGTGAATGGAGAAGCACTTGCCAAGGCCTTTTGTTTAGGTGAAGTCCGACAACAAATAACAGATGCACAATCAACTGCCAGATCTAAAAACAAGTTCTCCAAACTTCTCGAGAGAGCAAAAGCCAGAGAATTGCCATCAATAATGAGAGCAAAAAGAACAGAACTCCCTTTCAAGACAGAAACTTGAGACTGTGCGTCGCGTATTTGCTTGGCAACACTTTCATGTAAAGCCTAATGAAATATCAGAATGTTAAATTTCTTCTGGTGAGAACAACCACGCATGAAGATGAAGCATGCACTCATGCATGTATTCGCAAACATGCATACCTTTTCAGTGGCATTATTCTCTCCTTTTTTTAAGGCATCAATATCTGGAGTATCCAGAGTGATCACGATTTGCTTCATGCATTTCCTCAGTACCTGGCATGCATACCTATGGTAACCCATGAGTTAAATCCTATAATAGAAGCCAGGGGAAAAAAAACCATTATATCAATTTTACATCAAAAGATTAGTGAATTGCACCCTATGTTAATTGCAGTTTCCAACTTATCACCAGTTAAAATCCATATCTTGATTCCAGCTTGAGCAAGCTTGTCAATACACTCCGGAACCTGCATGCGAGGAGATAACAATCAAGAAAATTCTGTTTACCCTCACAGAAGTCAAAAATGCAGTCCACGCAACAGAGGAACATTCCTGCAAGCAAACTTCTTTGACTGAAATCAGCATAGCCAGGTACATCAACTGTGTAACATTAGACTCACAATATGCTATTCTACTGCACATGTCATTCATTCACTCCCACAGGTGCATTCAAACTTACTAGAATAACATGTGGTGAACATAATTGCCTGAAGAACATGCACGTAAAGGGTTGTATTAGCTGTGTTCCATATGACAAAATGCAAAAAGATACAGTACTGTAATAATCAAAGAAATGCTAAACTAAACAAAAAAAAATTAAAGAAAATGTTAAATCAATCTTTCCTTTTACTCTGAATGTTAAATATTGAAAAATAGCTGAAGGATGTACAGCAGCAAGTACAGTTCAACATTTACCCCTTTTTGTAATCTGTCCTCAACAGCTGTAGCACCCACAAGAATCAAATCTCTCTCAATTTTTTCAGCTGTTTCATCTACAATAGCATCACGATCAGCATTGACAGAACTTCTGGCCAGTACAAATTCCTCATGCCACTTTTTGTACTCTTCCTCACCGAGTTTACGGTAAGCAACTGCCAAGGTTCGCAAACCAGCCTCAGAATAATTACTAATGTGGCATTTGGTCTTAGCCTCAAATTTCTGTCCTTCCTTGGCAAGCCTTTCAAAGATCACACTAAGCCATGCAGAAAAAAGCAACTACAATATGAGTTAAAATTTGACTAGTCAATGTAATTTACTGAAAGCAAGGGCAAACTTGTATTTCCAAACCTGTCTGCTCCCTTGCAAAAAAGCAATAGCTGATCCTCTTCAGTTTTCACAATTACAGACATTCTCTTGCGAGTGCTGTTAAATTCTAAGATATTAAGAAGGCTATAAGTCCTGAAATTTTAGAAATAAGGTCAGCACTAATGCTGAAGACTAATAAATAAGGGAAAAAGAAGTTGAGGGGTAAGCACCTATCAACTTTTCTGCCAATGTTAGGATCAAACTCATGCAATGAGATGCTTGTCTGGGTTCTTTCATAAAATTCAAAACCAAGTTCCCTTGCAGCTGCAACAAAAGCCGTTTCATCTGGGGACTCAGCTTCATAAGAAATATCACCTGAAGAATTATTCACCAAAGGAATGGCAGTATGACAGATTGCTAGAATGTGGAAGAACTTCTGTATAACATCTGACTGAGGTTCATTAATCCACTGCCCATTCATCAATCGATCATCTTTGAAATTGAATCCTTTGACTGGTTTTCTAGTGACTGCAGCACTGTTATACCCCTCAGAACTGATAGGTGGATCTTTAAGTTCAGACAACTCATACTGTGTTCCTCTTCCAACAGCCTCCTCTACTTCACTCAAACTACTGCCATAAGCAACACCAGCTATGGAACATTTTACAAACTCCATTGAGTTGCATGTCAGTGTACCAGTTTTATCTGATAGTATAGTATTCACCTGTCCAAGTTCCTCATTCAAATTTGATGTGCGAGCACATGCAGGCTTATCAGTTTCCTCACAATACATCTCCTGGTCTTGATTAATGAAAATACTTTGTAAGACCTTAACTATCTCTATCGATATATATAATGAGATTGGGATCAAGCAACCATACAACATAAGGCTAGTCAGGAAGTGAAAGAAAGCAGCTAGTGCTGCTCTGTTAGGATCAAAGTAAATAGATGATTTATCTGGTCTTAGGTACCACCTATGATTTCTATCACTAATTTCTCCCTTAGTTTTGACTCCAAAAAAGATGGATCCAGTGGAAGCAATAAGAACCAGCCCTGCAAAAAGAACATATACAATCTTGTCCATTCTTCTCTCAATATTACTCCTCTTGGAAGGAGGATCCATTGCATTCTGCATTACCTTTGTGTCGTGTCCTGTGAAAATCACTACACCATATATATGCTGGGTGTTTCGGAGTTTAGAATCTCTCAGAAGAATTTGTTGTGGTGCAAGGGGATATTGTGCACCTTTATAATGCATAGTCCCAATGAAAGAATACAATTTCTCATTTGGGTCTTCACATCTGATTAATGCTTTAAATTTCTGAAAAGAACATTCATTGTACAAAGTTGCTGTCACCTCCAAACATTGTTTTCGTTTTAAGTTTGTCTCTCCATCAAGGTTCATGGTCTCAACATAACAAATGCCATCATCAAAACTTGAACAAAGAAAGAGCAGATCAGCAGGGAAGAACTCATCCTTCTCCACTTTTACAATGTCTCCAACTCTAAGTTTCTTCCATTCTTTTTGGTGAAAAGCACGAGTCCCGTCATATACTTGGACCTTTCGATTATTGACCTCTATATCCTGAAAAGAATCTTAAATTGTAACTACGAATGAACAAAGGCATTAGCTCAGACATCCAAGTATATCAGTTCATAACAAATAAAGAACATGTGCACGATATTATATAGCTACGACACAGTCAGGAGAAAGCATAAAAGCCAGCATTAAACAATAGCAAGCACATATACATACCTCAAACGGATTCTTCCATTTTCATCAAAAGCAGGACTCAATAAATGATAGTTCTTTTATGATGCATTGATATTGTTACATTTATGCACTCTTACTTGCATTTCATATAAAGAAATTTTCTCCTTCAACATTTTGTAATTATTGATTTTGCAATTGTGTCCCAAGGTCTCCTATTTCAAAAACTAGGAAGTACCAGAAATTTCCTATTGCATTCTATCATGCTTGGCTGAAAACTATGAATTCTTATTTTGATTCGCATTCAAAAGATCCCTCTAGCAACATTGCTGCAGAAGGCAACATCAAGAATATCCAGCTCACTGAAGATAAACCAATAAAAGACAAGATCAACAAGATCTTTTTTTCCAAGTGACAAGACATGTTTATATGTAATTGAGTTCAGTAAAACAAGTTCTTCAATACTACAAATGACATAGAAAACTTTTTTCTTAAAGTAAGCCTAGGAGACATGGTTTACATGGAATTTTTCACGTTAATCACAATTACCACCATCCTTGGGCAAAGGCAGTAAGTACATTTTGTTCGCTATTTTCTCTACTTTTCACAGCATCCCTAGCAAAATTGCATAAAGAAAAACATTTCTGCAACAACAAAATAATAAATGACTTCAGTGATAAAGTCAAAATACAAAATTCAATGCTATTCTTTGGATTTGGCACTGAAAATTCAATAAATCATTTTCCATCATCCACATTTAATCAAATAAGCAAATCCGATGAAATTTATGGATCATTCTCTATAAAAAAACCAAAAAGATAACGTCATCGGTCACAAGAAAAAGAAAAAAAAAAGGAGAAAAAACTGAAACATTCACGTTCTCATCAGATGATTTATATCCATCACTCGTAGGATCTTGCTCTAACATTAAAGTTAAACGGCCAGCATTGCACATCATCTTGCGTATCAGTCATGATATATAAAAAATATTACATAATTGATTAATCAGAAATCAACAAAAATATCATCTCCATCTAACAAAGTTAGCTTCCAAGAATACAAATCCAGCATTCGCCCTATGACAGTGATCAATTCCCATAACAAAACGAGCAAGTCTAATGAAAGTTAATCACATCTACCAAAAGAAAACATCATACATTTATCCAAATTAGCAAGAATTTATCAGAAGATTGCATAAAGAGTAATGAGTCTATTCCTTTGATGTTATAACTGACAACGCTCGTATACCTGCGTCTTTCGCCGCCAATCCTCAAAGGCCTCCTTGATCATAGTGGCCCCGACGACCACGATAAGCGGTAGAAGGACGCTGACGGCCCGGTAGGGGGCGAGGGGGCTAAAGGAGACGACGCCGACGATGAGGAAAAACACGTTCGCCACCCGCCGGAACTGCTCGAAAAGGGACTTGGGGATGAAGTTGGCCACCGTATATCTGGTGGTGGCGATGGCATTCCCCGGGTATTCGAGCTGCGCCGCCGCCGGGCACCCCGGATCGTTGCAGTACACTACCCTCGAGTAGCCCGCTCCCCCGCCCCCGTCGCCGGCCGGAGGAGGGCGGGCGCAGGGGAGCGAGCCCATCTCGCAGAGTTGGAGCGCCCTCCGCCTCTCTCCCGGCATTGAGGAGTTAGGGTTTGCCTGGGAGAGGAGGGAGGGAAACCCTAATCGCTCATGTAACGCCGAGAGATCAAGGTTGTCGATTGGTTTTGGGGAAAGCGAACGCTCGCAGAGGTCCAAAGTAGTTCTTTCTTTTTACGCCTTCGGGCTTTTATTACCCGTTTTATCCCTGGCGGCTCGCAAAACCGGATGGAGGCGCACTAAAGCTATAATACCGTTAAGACCGCGAGATCCGAATCGGCCGGACGTTTCTCCGTTACCGACGGCCTCTTGCCGCCTTAGGAAGAAGATCCATGTTTATTTGGTGTCAGGTGAGGTTACCGCCCGACAAAGGCACCGCTTGTTAAGGTGGGAGGAAGAAATGCAACCAGCTGCTCATTGGAATCTAAATATGCAAGCACTAATGCTAAAAAAGAATGAAACCCAGCATCTTTTGGTGATGGTGGAAGGGAGATTCTATCTTCTACGTGTCAAAATGCTAGATTTGCTGGGAATATAGTATGTTTCTCTGTTCACTAGTTAAATATTTGTTGCATTTTAACTAGTTAAGATGTGCCATATCGATGTCTGCTTTACTAATTGAGTTATTAACGTACTCTATTAAGGGTGAAGTCATCATATAAATGTTCTCGTTTGGTTTGGATAATATAGGCATTTTTTATCAATATCGACATAAGCAGGAGTAGTATTAGGAATAATTCCTTGAAAGGTCAGACAAACTTAGGATACCTTATGTGTTGGGATGTGTTTTATCCGAAATAATCTGGAGCATTATTCGCATGTTGATTAAAGGTCTTGGCCATATCTCCATCTTGTAAATTTTGTGAGGTGTACCCAGCAATACTAATGGTCGATGTTATTGCGTGAAGAAGACAAGCAAACTTTTCATAAAAGAAAAAAAGAGAACAAAGGAGAGATTCTTGTGGAAAGAATGAATGCAGTCAAGAACCTTTGGTATGAAAGTTTACTAAAAAAAGTTGGGAGAACCGATCTAATATCAATTGATGTGCCGGCATGTTCCAATGCACGAGGACCGGCCCCTAAGGGTCTGTTTGAATATTGCTATAGAATTAGGCTAAAAAAATTTCGTAGAATTTATGAATTGGATCATTTATTTAAGTATGACAATATATCAATGAAACACCATCCAATTTAGATCCCATGGGCCGAATTTGGACAGGCTCTTAAAAATGCTAGCTAGACCCACATATCCGATTCTTATAAGATTTTTAACCTAATCATGCAGGAATATCCAAACGGCTTTTTATCATTAAACAAAATAGCAGCTAAGAGACAAGTCTGTAGGGATGATGTTACACAATTTTGTGGAAGGTTACACAAATTGCCAAAAAGAAAAAGGAAAAAAAAAGAGCTTCACAGCGTATAAAACATAGTATGAATTTTTTGTTTTAACTTGTGTTATATGATACTTCTGATTGATTTGTAAGCAATATTTATATATATATATATATATATATATATATATATATATATATATATATATATATATATATATATATATATATATATGTATATATATATATGTGTGTATATATATATATATATGTATATATATATATATATATATATATATATATATATATATATATATATATATATATATATGTATATATATATATGTGTGTATATATATATATATATGTATATATATATATGTGTGTATATATATATATATGTATATATATATATATATGTGTATATATATATATATGTGTGTATATATATATATATGTATATATATATATATATATATGTGTATATATATATATGTGTGTATATATATATATATATATATGTATATATATATATATATATATATATATGTATATATATATATATATATCATGGTTTCCTATTTTCTTCTCCGGGTCACGATTTGACTTCCTTGGCCCAAGACCTAAGCTAATACATGATTGTGGTGGCAACCTCTGAAGTCCTGTTTAAAAATCACTGCTGCATAATTGAAGCAGGCATTTTGGATCACCATCCTTGGCAACAGCAACGTGAGCCGGAGAGGGGGGAGAGGGATGGAATGAGCGCAATTTGTTCCCCTTTGGGAGTTACGAGGTAGGCAGGGAATGAAAGAGCGCAGTAAACGGAGAGGAGGGAGAGGGATGGCAACCGCTGCTGTGCTGTAGTCATCAACAATGGCAATCCAAACCATTTCATTAATTCAATAGAAAAGATTAAAGAATTAAAGCATCCACTGCTCTAGAATATTAAATATCTTTTAAGAAACTGTGTGGCCTCTCAAGTCACTCACACTTATCGTGAGGCAAACAATACAAGATTAGGTCACCTCGTATGTTGCAAAACACTTCGGTACTTAGCTTTGTGAGAGCTGAGTCCGCACCATCCTTTCTTCGTCATCTCTTTTTTTCTAATTTTTTCGGATATACTCATATTAGAATGGTATGATGTATCTAGCATACCAAAAAAAAAGGTTAAAGTATTTGACTCATCCCACTTGGGTGCCAGCTAAATGACTAACCCAATGTGCTTCTTGCGTAGATATGAGTAGATTCAATGAAGTTAAGAGATTTCGAGAGGAAATAGATGTCACGTAGGATATACCGGAGAAAATGCTCCATCATCAGAAGGTCGAACTCCATCCGTCAAAATTAGTCCTGAAGAAACTCGAAGGTGAGGGCTCAAAAGGTGAAGAACACCGTATGAGATGCTCTGTTTTCACTGATATATTTTGATATCTATCTGCATAAAATATTATTTTACAAAATTTAATTTGATTAAATATTTTTTTAAAAAAATTCTACAGTGTAAAAAGATAATTTTTATTCAATAAAAAAATGAATGACAAGACAACCATCACTCATTATTTCTTATTATAGTACTATTATAATAGTTATTTCAATAATAATATTAATATAAAAAAATTAAAATATCATTTGGGTTATAATTATTATAATGATTAATAACAATCTGGATTGTCCCGTGTTATAAAGGCATAACACGTCATTAATTCAAAACGCTGCTGTAAGCTCACACTTGACGGCTGTCTCGGACCAAGGACGTTGGTCCACCGTCAGATTCGGACACCACCTTAGTAATCAAGTACTGCGGACTTCCTGATCCCAGGTTCAGCGATTCCACGGACCCGGATTCACCCGTCTACCTAGGCCTTGATTTGAGCCAGAAGAGAGATCTTCTTCTCTACGGCGGCTTTGGGAGCCGGCCAGGGCAGTTCCGGGATTACCTGTTCCAGTTACAACAGGAAACAGGTTCGATCTACAGTAACGCCTCCACGTCGCCGTAACCAACAACCAACTGTCCATGCTTTAAGTTGTTGTTGGCCTAATACTAGACACGTGATTACGTGCGGGGGAGATAGCCCCAGCGAGGCGGTGATCCGATCCCCAATCAGCTGCAGCGCTTTTGAACCGGCCCAGAGTGGAGAAAAACAACGAGAAACCCAAGAGTCGGTACGTTTCCCCGCACGAGTACGAAAAAGCTGCAACTTTCGCGAAAGATGGGATCGCATCTCGCACAAATCTCAAAGCACTGCGCTCTGAGGTTGTTCATCCAGCAGCGCAGCCCTTGAAGCGCCTAGATCCTTATTTCGCGCCAAATGTACACCCCTTGGCACTTTTGTGGACCTCCCGTGACCATAAATTTTGCCTCACTAAAATATATTTTCTATAAAAAAAACTGTTAGCTTGATATGCTATTTATTAAAAAATAGTTTTGATATATTTAGTTGATTATAGAAAATTGGCATAGTGCATTTTTTGAAGTGACTTTTATTTTTAGTTGTGCATTTATTTTTTTGAGAAGTTGAGCAAAATAACTTTTATGCCTCAAATAAATTGATTAAAAGAATAAAAAAAATGTAAGCCACTAGAATTAATGATATTTTTAGAAAAAAAGAATTTCATCTTGATTCTCAGAAGAAAAAAAAAAGATTTTTCATATCTCGCATTAGTTTTTATTTTCATGAAAGATAAAAAAACTTATTTTCATGGAAAAGGAGCTTTTTCAGGTGTTGCTGGCTTTTTTGTATTATTTCAAATAAACTTAAAACGGAAGTTTTATGTAAAAAGAATTCATCCCATTTGATCAATATAGCATCCTGAATAATTGCACAGTTGATGAAGGTAATGACCTTGAAAGATACTGCAGGAATACAGCATCCCATTTGAAATGGAATTAAACCTGAGTTGACATATATTGAAATGTTATAACAAAATAAATAGCCAATATATTTTTCCAATAGTCAGTAACTCTTATGCTTAGAACTTACGATGGAAAGACATGAGAGTACATGGGTAAAAGACAGTATATTTCTCAAAGGCTTGTTGGTTAACCATTTTCAGATCCCCTACATCTGGAAGAAGCTGTTTCATACGTTGTTTATCTCCTCCTTATTCTTTGTAAAGGTAACACCACAACAGAACACATGCTTCAGTTGGAACAAACTGGATAAATTAAAAGTTTGATTTCAATCCAACAAATTTGTTTCCTGAATTATAGTTCTTTGTGCTCATAAGATGAATGCACGTAAGATAAAGTTGCAACCGAGTTGCAAAATATCTGAAATAGAGAAAATTGTAGCTCTACTCCACCTATTGATAGCAAAATCTTCTGCAAAGAGATTCAGAGTAACATGGTATAGCCTATCATCTTTGGATGTTTCATGCGGAACAAAGCAACAAGCCAGCAACTTAGATGTATCTTCAATTGATGTACCATACAGGTGCAGAAAATATACTGGTTTCCAATTCGGCTGTTCATCTTTTTGAAAGAAAGGTTAGGTGGCAAACTCCCATTTGGCTTGGCATAGCCTCCAAGAATATCATAGGTCCTGAGTATTTGTGAAAGATTTCCACATGAGCTTCGCCCGAACTGTGAAATCTTGCAAACCGGTGAATTGTTAACAATGTTCAAGCAACTTACAAGTGAACCAATGCTTGAATAAAATCGATGTTTGAGGAGATCATGCTCCTCCTGATCATCATGTACTTTGATCAGCTTGTTACCAAATAACCCAGTATTGTCATTAGGAAGTGGAACCTCATTAACGCATGGATGGTTGGAAGGGCAGCTCCCATGAAGCTCCAGTCCCACTTATTTCACCCATTGTTGTTTTCTGCTTTCTAGATATGAAAACAGAGCTTTTGACTACTGAAAGGCATCAAGACAGTAACCTTTTAGGACTTAAAATAAAGATTAAATGTTTAGTTCTTCAGAAATCAATGCACAGGTTTATATATACATATATTAAAAAAAAAGGAATTGAAGATTGATATAAACTCAGCCATGTGATGCAAAACTAAATGAGAAACAGCAGGTGAGGAAATGAGAAGATGAGAAGCGAGTACATCAGTAGAGACCAAAAAAAGGTCTGGAGTGATGCTATCTCTCACTCTCTCCATGCCATCGTACTCCTTTGTTTTGTAGCCAGAGAGGTGACGAGAAGTGACTACAAATACGAATCCTCAGCAAACGGACCACCCTCCTTCTCGTCCAATGCTCTTCTCCCGTGGTTTTCTGTGCATGTACCAAATCCAATATATTATATCATCCTGTTTCAGAGACGGGAAGGTAGGCACATACACTGGAGGAGACCGTATGAAAATATGGTGCTGAGATGCACGGGGGCAGTTTCTTTTCTAGGAAACTATGGGGCATATTTTTTAGGAGATCTAGAATGGACAGTTCAAAGCAGTGTTATTGGATTTTTCCTTGTGGAAGACAATCCGGAGATTAATCATTGTTATCTTCAGTGCATACGATCTAGGTTGACGGTATTCTAGCAAATCATGCATGAAGATTTCTGTGCTCAACTCAGATTTCATTTTCACAAGAGTTGGAATCCAATTCGTCTCCTATAAGTTGGAATTCCGGTAGTTCATCTCTTGCGGCCAATAATGCAAGTCCACCTCCGGAGGTGACCTTCAGTTTTACCACTTGGATCCAATTCTCCACCAACACCAGCCCCTACCTCAATTTGATCCAATTCTCCACCACCAAATCAATCAACACCCCTTCCACCACCAAAATATCTTACCACGATCGGACTTCGTGAACCCGTATTGCAGTACCATATTTTTTAGATTTTTTAGTTATGTACAAATACTCAAGATCTCTTCGGCGAATAACTAATGTGAAACTAAACATACGTTCACACATCTCCATCATATAGTCCAACTTTCCCTCCTAGTGAACTATCACCTTGGCCGGACTTACCTCCAGATTCAAAAGCTACACCACCTCCTCAAGTGGTCGTCCCACCCACGCCTAGAACTCCACAAGGCCCTCCTCCATCTCCTCCTCTGCCTAGAGGCCCACCTAGTCCATCAACACCAGATACTAGCCCTCCTACTGAAATCATGTCCCCAAAACCATCTCCTTCTACTCCCTCAGATGCTAAACAAGTGAATAATGCTACACATAGAACCCCTCCTTCATCCCCTACGACATCATCTAGTCGTCCATCAGCTTCAGTCATCCCTTCTGGGACTGGAACTGCTATTGGTATATCAGCTGCAATGTTGGCAGTTGCATTGGTTGCAATACTCTGTCATATTAAGGAGGAAGAAGAAGAAGAAGAGAGGAATCAGTGGCTTTGTAGGCCAGTACAAACCTACCCTTGGTTGTGCCTCTATAAGACTTGGTACTTGACTAACTTGAGATTTTTCGATTTTTGATCTCATGCTTATTCATTGTTTGAACTTTTTCTCTGTAGATGGCTATTACCATACACCAGCAGATGCAAGGGGGCATGCTGCTCACGAAGATATATACCATGCTTCAAATTCACCGTCGTCTCCTACTACAGGAAAGTCGTATGGAAGTTACATGGGTCATGGGGATCACGCTGGGCCACAAGAGCCCGCTGGGTCCCGGTCATGGTTCACATACGAAGAGTTAACAGATGTAACAGATGGTTTTTCTCGCAAGAATATTATTGGTGAGGGTGGGTTTGGATGCGTTTACAAGGGAAACTTGCCAGAGGGGAGACAAGTTGCAGTAAAACAGCTTGAGGTTGGTAGTGGACAAGGAGAAAGAGAATTTAAGAGCAGAAGTTGAGATCATCAGCTGTATTCATGACCATCCACACTTGGTTTCTTTGGTGGGATACTGCATATCTGAACATCAGCGATTGCTTGTGTATGAATTTATTCCGAATAAAACTCTAGAGCATCATTTACATGGTAAGTTGATTTATGAAATTTCGACATCTCACTTTAACTGATTAAGCAGAAGTTTGTCAAGGTTAATGATTAATCTGGAGTCAGTTACTACTAATCAGAGAATTTGGAGTGGTGCTTCTAGAGCTTATAACCGGACGCAAGCCTATCGATCCATCTCAACCATTAGGGGATGAGAGTTTAGTTGAATGGGTAAGTTCAACCTACCTCCCTTTGACATTTTTACTCTCTGATGTTCTTTGTGATCTGGAGCTGTCTATGGATTTGGATACTGAAACAGGTAGATATTTCTTGCTATTTGTGCCTCTTTCTTCTGCACCAATTGACTGCACACAAAACTTCCACAAATCACGCAACAGGCAATTGTTTCTACTTGCATCTAGTGAATTCCCATGCTTACCATCTTCTTTTCTGATGGAATGCATGCTATGTTCGCATGTAACATATTCTACTCTGCATGTATTTGTGATCTTCCACCTTCCTCGATCGAGGCATATGGAGGCTAACAAGAACCTGGTACCTTGATATCTTAAATTAGTGACAAGTAAACTAGAGTGGGTGTGACCATCATTTTCCTTAAAACGCACCATGATCCTCGAGTGGGTCAAATAACCTCATTTAGTCATTCCTGCAATGGACCTCTTTATGTGTAGTACAAGTATTGCATATGCAAGAGACCATAAACATGCATACAATGTACAGATATTTCTCAGGATACGCATATTGGAATGTTTGATAGGTCTTAACTCCACTTTATTAATAGTTTTTTAAGGAAATCTTTGTCTATTGACAAGCTAGGTCAGGCCTCGCATCAAAAGTGTTTGGTGCATGACCTTATTCTAAGTAGTTCTTTTGGCTACTGAGAAACTTTCATCTACATAAATCATGTTGAATGGCTGCTTTGTCTTATAAAGTAATTGTATTCTTTTCTTTTACAGGCATGGTGCAGGTAAGCAATGTTTTTTAAAGATGTGAGAGTTCGAACGCCTGCATTAAGATATGCGCTCATTTATGCAATTGGAACCAGGAAAGTTATGCATGAATTACAAATTCATAGAAACAATCAAATCCATGAAATATTTTCCAAATTTCATCTGATCACAGCATGGTATAGTATTGCTTTTATCCCCTGCCATGTTTCTGGGGAAAAAACAAAAAAACTGTGTCTCAGTTAGAGTTGGGCAACGGGCCGTGCCGGGCCGGCCCGGCCCAGGCCCACCGGGCCTAAGGACTAAACGGGCCGTGCCTGGCACGGCCCGTCCAGCACGGAACACCAGCCCGGCCCGGCCCCAGGCCCCTCTATTGGTGGGCCGGGCCGGGCACGGCACGCCACGGGCCGTGCCAAGCACGGCCCGTAACGGGCGATAACGGGCCGTGCCAGGCACGGCCCGCAACGGCTCCAAACGGGCCGTGCCTGGCACGGCCCGTAACGGCTCCAGACGGGCCGTGCCAGGCACGGCCCGTCTGGAGAGGGGGGAGGAAAATAGCCGTTTTCAACGGCTATTTTCGTGAAAATGACCCTTTTACCCCTCCCAACAGTCCAATAACGGCTGAATTGAGGGGTATTTTGGGGGAAAAAAAGTTTGGGCTTCTATAAATAGCCCATTCCTCTCTCATTCTCACCACACCAAACCTCTCATTCTTTCCTTCTCTACTGCTATTATTTCTCTCTTCTAAAGTGCTCTTCTAGCAATTTAATTTTTAGTTTGTTCAAGTGCTACACAAGAGGAGGTTCCTGTTGAGAAGAGAAGGTCGGTTGAGAGCACAAGAGGAAGCTCGGAATCTCGGCTCTGCCTCTGCCCTCCGACCCTCTACTCAATTCCTCCTTGCGGTTAGTTTTTATTTTTTGAATTAATCATAGATATGTCATCTTTTGAGGAAAGTCAGTTTGGCATTCCTCCTGTTTCTGAGGGAGAAGAAACTAATCCCCAACCCTATGTTCCTAGTTCCTCTAGAACTGGTGAACCGAGTGAAGGTCAAACCTCTTCTCGTAAGAGGACTAGTGCTGTATGGAATGAATTTGATAGAGTTATGGTTGAGGGAGTTAAATATAAAAAAAGTGTGCTTTCAATCTGGAAAGCTAAATATAAAAAATGTGCCAAACTTTATAGTTGTAGTAGTAGTGGGGGAACAGGGCATTTAAAAAGACATCAAGAGAGTCATAGGATGCATGATTCTCATGCTCAAACTCAAAGTACCCTTAATATATAAGGGGGATTACTTGTAGGTAATTTTGCATATAATCATGAAAATCAAAGAAAAGCACTTGTAAAATGGATAGTTAAGGATGAATTACCTTTTAGTTTATGTGAATCTTTTAATTTTGAAGAATATGTTCAATTAAACCTACAACCTGCTTACAAAAGAACTAGTAGGCGTACATTTAGAAGAGTAGCTATGACCAACTTTTTAGCAATGAAACAAAATTTAATTGAAACACTTTCTACTTTAAATGTAAAAATTTCATTAACTTCTGATATTTGGTCGGCATCTGTAGGTAGTAATTGTTTTATTGCCATTACTGCTCATTATATTGATAATGATTGGCAATTAAATAAACGTATTCTTGCTTTTCGTGCTTTTGATTTTCCACATTCTGGGCAACAAATTTCAAATATAATTTATCAAACTACATGTTCATATAATATTAATGATAAAATTATGTCTATTACTTTTGATAATGCATCTAATAATAATTCTGCTGTTGCATTATTAAAAGACTCATTGCATCCCATATTAGATGGAAATTTACTGCATATTAGATGTGCATGTCATATCTTAAATATTTCTGTTCAAGCTGGCATGGGCATGATTCAAGATGTGATTTCAAAAATTAGAAATGCAGTTTCTTTTATTCATGCTTCAAGATCAAGACTTCAAGAATTTAAGGAATTATGCGTAAATCATGGTAAACGTTTTAAAAAATTTAAACTTGATGTAATTACTCGTTGGAACTCCACATATAGCATGATACATGATGCATACCCATATAAGAACTTATTAAGTGCATATATTAATGATCGTGGATTAGGCTTTACATTGTCTGAAACTGATTGGAATAAAGGAAAAATTTTGGAAGATTTTTTGCTTAGTTTTTATAATGCTACCAATGTTCTTTCTGGTATTTATTACCCTACTTCATGTTCATTTTTACAACAAGCATATATAATTAGTCAAAAATTTGCAGAACATAGATATGATGATGTTTTAATGCCTATTATTGACCTAATGGAATCTAAATGGAATGAGTATTGGGACAAGATATGTCCTATGCATAACTTAGCTGCTGTATTTGATCCTAGAGTTAAATTAAATGGCGTGCTAATTTTACTTGATGCATACTCTGAAAATATGAATCAAGATTCTGAATCTGCTAAAAATGAGGTAAAACAACTTCTTTATGATATTTATGCTATATATGATGAAAAAATTCGTGGATCTAGAACACAAATACAAACCTCTATTTCTCCTTCTAGTAGTTCTCGTTCGTCATCTATTTTTTCATTCATTGCACAGAGAAGACACACACATGCTTCAAGTTCCTCTTCATCTTCTTCATCTTTAAGTAGTGAACTAGAATTTTATTTACGAAATGATCTTCAGTCTGCATATGATGAAAATCAAATAGAGAATCTAGATGTATTATCTTGGTGGAAGAGTGTTAGAAATCAATATCCTGTTATGTCTGCAATTGCACGCGATATTTTAGCTGTGCCGATGTCTACGGTAGCATCGGAATCCGCTTTTAGTGCAGGTCGGCGTGTTCTTGACGAAAAGAGAAGTAGGATGACGGGCGAAACGGTGGAGATGCTTCTCTGCTTCAAGGATTGGCTGGATGCTGAGGCAAGACTTCAAGATAAAGGTGGACATAATACAACATCCTCTGATGATGATGATACAAACACTACTGAAGACTGAAGACTGAAGACTGAAGAGTGAATACTGATTCACTGAATCACTGATGATTAGTAAGATTTCTTAATTTTTTATAATTGTACATTTTTATTGTATTCTGGAGGTTAGACCAAGGTCCAAACCTCGGCCCTTTCTTATTGTATTCTGGAGGTCAGACCAAGGTCCAAACCTCCCTTCATGTACCATTTTGATTTAAATTAATAAACTGGTAGGGGTCTATGCCAAACCCCCCACCATTAAGGTAGCTTTATATTCATAAATCCTTAGTGTTCAATATTTATTAATTTATTAAAAAAATTTATGAAGCATTAATTTTTATCGGGCCGAGCCGGGCCCAGGCCTGGACCGTGCCAGGCCCGCGTGCCAGCCCGGCCCAGGCCCTTATGGGCTGTGCCGTGCTGGCCCGCGGGCCGTGCCGTGCTTGGCCCGCGGGCCTAGACCGGGCCGTGCCGGCCCAGGCCTGAAGCGGGCCGTGCCAGGCACGGCCCACGGGCCAGTACCCTGTGACCCAGCACGGCCCTATCAAATGGGCCGTGCCAGGCACGGCACGGCACGGCACTGTAGCTGGCGGGCCATGCCAGGCACGGCCCGCTTCGTGCCGTGCCGTGCCGGGCCGTGGGCGGCCCGGCCCGGTGCCCATCTCTAGTCTCAGATGCCTAACTATTTAATCTACATGATATTGTGTTTGGAAGACCACCCAGATTTGAATTTTCTATGCCATTTCCAAAAGCAGTGCCTGTCGACAGTAGTTTTCTCGAACAATTCTTTTATTTGATCTTCTCTTTCTTTTCACGTTTTGAGAGCGCTGGACAGTGAGGGAAACCTGGTAGATCTTTCCAACGGGGTAAGATTTGGTCAGAGCACAGTGTATGATTCCGGCCAGTACTCAACTTGTAAGAAAATTTAAAATATATAAATAATTATATCTTGTTGCTGGAAATTGGACCCGGGGGCAATCTTCGGTCGAGGAGAGGGAGCGGGAGGTGGTTACTCACGGTGGGGCGGTGGTTCGTCGACGGGCGGCGTCCTCCGTCTGGGGCGATCGGCGAGAAGGAGCGGCTGATTCCCGCAGCTGGGCGACGATCCGACAGTGG